>NC_141693.1:1541538269-1542738269 GCF_964263255.1 Lissotriton vulgaris | reverse complement strand
CATGTCATTATTTCATTCGTCATGCATGGTTGCAGTGTTGTGATAGTGGTATGTGTGCACTAGAAACAGTTTGTAGTGATGTGGTTGCGGCGCCTGTGTCCTTCCGCAGGATCTTCTCCGCGGGCATGACGTACATGTGGAGGTGGCCGGTCGTCCCCTTCAGATTCACTGCCAGAGATGTCGACAGGTATCCGGCGCTTGGTTGCCATGTTATGTAGTATTGCGCAGACAGCCACAATGCGGCAGCACACTGCTGGACTGTAATACATGGCCCCACCTGTCTTGTGCAGTGTGTGGAACCTGCTCTTGAGCAGGCCAAATGTCCTTTCTATGCAATTCCTTGTCCGTATGTGTGCAGCATTGTAACGCCGTTGCTGGGGTGTGGCAGGGTTGAAGTAAGGGGTCAGGAGGTATTCACGGAGGGCGTAGCCACTGTCACCTGAATGAAAGGAGCAGATGGTGATTGGCTGTGCTGCGCAGTTACTTCATAGCAATGTGACATTGTCGACAAAGTGCACTTACCAAGTAGGTGTCCTTCCCCAAACTCTTCCCTGACCAGTCGTGAGTGGAGGTCGCTGTGCCGGAATATGAAGGAGTCATGGGTACTCCCTGGGTACTGGGCCACAATGTCAGTGATGTATGACCATCTGTATGTTCAGGGAGTGGTAAGACTTTCGATTGCGGAACATATACTCTGTGGCAGCTGGTGGGCAGATGGCGACGTGGGTACAGTCTATGCATCCAAGTACATGGGGAAAATGGGCTACATTGTAGAATTGTAGCTTGGTCAAGTCCAATTCCTGTTGGCTCGTGGGAAATTTGATGTGACGGTGTAGCTGGGTGAGCATGGCGTCAACGAAAGTGTGGAGGCAGCGTGACATGGTGGGCTGTGATATCCCCCCAGCAGCCGCTACTATCCCCTGGAAACTCCCGGAGGCCAGGAGGTGCAGGCTAACCAATACCTGCACATGTGTAGGCACCGCATTGGTACGGCTTGTTGGGTGCTGCATCAGGGGGTCAAGGTCCTGTATTAGCTGCATTATCATTTCCCAATTCAGCCTATATTTTGCATATATCTGCTCTCTGGTTTGGCCCAGCAAGGTGACCCGCTATAGGAAAATTCTGTCCTGGATCCTGCGTCTCCTCTGTGCTGCTCGCTGTAGCCTTCGACGCCTCACCACCATGTACATTCCTGGCATTGTGGCACTCCAAATGCTGATGCTGAAAGTCCTTATGTGTGATTGGTCAGGCCTGAACCTGTTGATGATTGGCCAACGGTTTTTCAAATGGAATTTTTTCATGGCTTTTATGGTTACCACCTGCTTTGAGTTGTCCTTAATTTGTGCGGCGCAAACAGCGATTTTTGGTTTTTTCGCTATTAGCGATTTTTTATGAATGCCGATTGCGATTATATAGCGAATCCGCAATTTATATTGCAGAATCCGTGGTTTGTCGCATTTTCCGATTCGCTAATGCTCGCCTACCCGGATTCTGCGATTTTTATTGCGAATTATTGCGAATTCGCTATTATGTGTTAGCGAATTCGCTATTTTGATGTTGAATGCCGATTACGTAAATTGCGCCCGCAATTGCATTTTCGCAGCGATTGCGGGTGCAATTTCACTTCATGAATCTGGCTGACAGTGTAAAAAGGAAGTCATTTTGAAAAATGACCAATAATTCTCATGCTAGTATGAGTATTCCCAATTTTGAAGATGTGCAAATATGTACTGTTTCTAAACTCTATAATTTGTACCCATTTCAGAAATACATAGGTGTCTTTCATACCGATTTTTACATGTATACATTTTCGCACAATAATTGCTATATACCCGGTACATAATAAAAAGCCATTGCAAATTGTTACTCAGTTTTTGACTCTGGGTTCCTCTGGTTCTTGGTGAACCTACAAGTCCTATATAATCCCACAACCAAGAAGGTCCAGCAGATGTAACGGTATATTGTTTTCAAACAGCTGTCATAATTACAAGAAGTTACAGGTGAAAACATTGACACAAAAGTCTGTTTTTTTCAAATAATTTTCAATTTTTCCAATATTTATCTGTTAGTTTCTATAAAGAAACCTTGACAGATCTACAAAAATGACCCCTTTCTGAATTCAGAATTGTGTCTACTTTTCTAAAATGTATAGCTTTCCAGGATCCATTATTGCTTTCATACTCATTTTTACCATTAAGTGGAAGGAGGTGGAAAGCACTAAAAATAGCAAAAATAGGCTACGTCCCAGAACAATGCCAAACCTTTGTAAAAATGTTGGTTCTCTGAAAAAAGACTGTCATTCCCTAAAAGCTGGGAAAATGGTGATTTCAGCCCCACAAACCCTTTTTTTATAACATTTTCAGGGAAAACTCAGACGCTTTCATTTGTAGCCCGTTTTTCCCATTTTTTGAAAAAAAAAAACATTTTACTGTGTTTTGGCAAATTTTTGGGACCCCTCCAAGGGAATCCACAACCCTGGGTACCTCTAAAATCCCCATGATGTTGGAAGAAAAGGACGCAAAATTGACGTGGATACCTTATGTTGTCAAAAAGTTACAGGGGCCTAAGCTCGCACTACCCCAAATAGCCAAAAAAAGGCTAAGCACAGGAGGGAAAAAGGAGTAGCAGCGAAGGGGTTAAAATAGCATGATCGCTAAAAGTTGTGAATTGGGCATCAACATGAATGCAACTATCATTAAAAGGGTTTGACACCAGGATAAAGTCTCTGGTTGTTTCCTGGGCATGCCGTCAAAAAGTTTTTATTAGGGAGTCTGAGAGGGTAGATTGCTTTTATTTTTAAATTATTTTTATTTTATTGAGAGAGGGTGGATTTCTTATTAACAATCACCATATTCCTAGTGGAGAAGGCCCTATTGAGCCTAGTACCATAGGGGGAATGGGAAAGGGGATCTATCGTATTACCCATAAGGTCCTCCAGACCATGTACACTCTCTAGGTTATGCTTATAAGGGTGAATGTTAAAATCTCCCATCCAAATGATGTGTAGGGGTTCTTTTGTCATTAATATTTTTATACCTCATCAGTTTCCCTGTTTACCTCATCTACCGCTAGATGCATATTGTGCCTAAAGTTATTATTATAGAAATTTGTTAAGAGCCTTGGTTTGCCAGCTCAAGAACAAGAAGATGGAAAAAAAGACTATTTCCTACAACCTTCTTGGGTTTCAACGCCGATATATTTGGGAGCAAAGTTAAAAGGCCCCTTTCGGGCCTTCCTGAGGCCGACGGGGTTGCCCTAGTTTCGAAAGAATGGTAACCGTTTATGAAAATTGAATCCGTTACCCAAGTTTCCTGCAGGCAAATAGGCTGTTTTTTCAAATAATTTTCAATATTTCCAATATTTAACTGTTAGTTACTGTAAAGAAACCTTGATGAATCTACACAAATGACCCCTTTCTGAATTCAGAATTGTGTCTACTTTTCTAAAATGTATAGCTTTCCAGTATCCATTATTGCTTTAATACTCATTTTTACCATTAACTGGAAGGAGGTTGAAAGCACTAAAAATAGCAAAAATAGGCTATGTCTCAGAAAAATGCCAAAACTTTGTAAAAAATGTTGGTTTCAACACCGATATATTTGGGAACAAAGTTAAAAGGTCCCTTTGGGGCCTTCTGAGGCCGACGGGGTTGCCCTAGTTTAGAAAGAATGGTAACCGTTTTGAAAATTGAATCCGTTACCCAAGTTTCCTGCAGGCAAGTTATGTCATGTAGCTGTCAAAAATTTACCCAATGCTCATCACCCAGTTTGCTTGTGATGCCTGCCACATTCCAGGCTGTTATTGCAAGTGTGCTGGCCTGCCCCTATCTAAGTTCATAACTCTTGGGGGTCCCTTGGGTATCAGACGATAAGACTCTTGCTGAGATAGACCCCTCATTAGACTGTAGAAGTAGTCAATCACAGAGATCCATACCAGAAAGAGGGGCAAATATATTCACAAGGGATAAACCCGGGTTGCCCAGAAGGATAGGCCTCACTTGATCTTTCCTTGCGTAGAATGTTGGTGCAAAAAACAGCTGTGGGGTGGGATTAAAGAAGTATGAAAGAGGAACTGCTATAATCTGTGTACCCTTGGGTGGATCTCTGTATAGTTGGCACAAGAGGGATCTCGATGCAAAAGGGTTGTTGAAATGTAGTACCACACAATCACCCTTCAATAATTTCGGAGTTGAACCCACCCTACCCTCCTTGCCATTATGATTTGACTGGCTAATCAGGCATACCCCCAGGCCAGACCTAGATGTATGGGCTGTCAGCAAGTGAAAACATTTATCAATTAATTGTATTGTTGTTTCAGTCTGACCCTCCCTCAAGGTGGGGACATTTCCAAGAACCAATACTAGGGGAGCCGCTGAGGGTGGAAGATGCAGCGATTGACATATGGTGGGAACCTGCCACTCTGTGCTTTTTCCCTGTCTTGAAATGTCAGCATTACCACCCGCTGATATTGATGCCTGCAAGTTACTTGACAGGCCTGCCTGAGATATTACTGTGAGGCAAATGGAGAATAATTGTACATTTCTTAGAATTTTCAGATTGGCCATTGGTTAGTGCTGGGGGGTGTTTTGACTTTGATGGGGGAGAGAGGTAACAGAAATACTTGTGTTTGTACTATGTTGAAGTTTCTGTTGGGGTGGCTGAGATAGATGACCCCCTCCGGCGTGGGTCTTCAAACTGTGGGGCGCGACTCCCAGGGGGGCCGTGGAGCGATGCAAAGGGGGTCGCGCTCCCAGTCACACTTCTGCTCAGGCCCAAGGGCTTCAGCCCCCCTCTTTCCCTGTGTCTCAGCCCGGGCTGCTGCAGTGTAACTCGAGCTGCTGGGGCCTCAGCTGGGCAGTGTCTGAGTCTTATCTCCAGCACACCCATCAGAGTTTTTCACAGGTCTTTAAAGACCATTTACATATTTACATGCCTTTGTAAACTGGTTACAGAGGCTCAGTGTTTTTTCCTTATTCCAGTACACCCTGGGTCCCACTCTGCCTATTCCTTACATTTGTATTTTACATTTACTGATGTAGAGTGAGAATGCATTTGATGAAAGGGAATATAAAGTAGGGTAGCCAAAAGTAAAGTGTGTGTTTTGTTTAAAGAGCCTGCAGAGACCTCCTCTTGACACTAAATAGATTTATAAATAAAAAAGTATGTATTCATTCATAATGTGACTTTTCTGTGTTTGTTCTTTTTAATTATCAGTCATGGGTCATTGAGGCAGTCCTAGAACACAATTAAAAGTGCTTTCTTTTTATATTTGCTGTTTGAAGTATGCACATATAAGTTCTTAAAATACAGCTTTAAGTGACTGCTTATTTTTCTACCAACTGGGCCATCAAAATAATCTACTGGCAACCGTATCCATAAGACTGGAAGTTTGTTGCAGGATCAGCACATTATTTATTTCCTCCACCCTGCCATAATAGAAATAGTTTAACTTAGATCTTAAACCCTACGCCGCTGTCAATAACATGATGAGTTACTTCAAGTGTCTGGGAATACACCCTGCATTCAGACAACTCACTCCTCATTCTCGCCCTTCACTTTCACGCTCACCCTGCAATCATAGCTATCACAATGCACTTGCACTGATCACCATGCACTCACACCATTCGTCCGCTACCCCTGCACTCACAATGATTACTCTGCACTCACAATGCACTTGCACTGTTCACCGTGCACCTCACCCTGCAGTCACACAAGCAAACTATTCATTCTGCACTCAAGTGCAGCTCAGGGGTTAGAGGCGGCAGACCCGGAAGCTGAGATCGGCCCTGGACCAGGGTTCAATTCCCCGTCTCGGCGGGTCTTGGGCTAAAAAATTCCACGGACTCGATAATTCTCGCTCCGGTGCCTTCTCGACTCACGGGTTCACACTCTGTGACTCTGGGCAATAGCTTGCTTAATCTCCACAACGGCCCCTCGCGGTGGGATGCCTGGCTTTCACCTTGTGGATACCCTGCCGGGTAAGCTGAAGAGGATTCAAGAGCACAATAACCACAGTCTTAATTATTTTCAAAAAATCCTCTCCGTACATCTGGGAGGGCAACATTGCTAGATCAGTGGTCTTTAAAACATGAATTAACACTTGTTTGGGTTCCAGGTTTCCATGCCCCTTTGATTTGGTGGATTGAGTCCCTTTCAAGGACCCTTTCAATAGCTTTTGTTTCTGTGATCTTGCACCCCTTCTTCGTTTTGCTGGTGGTTCACTATTGTTGTCATTGTCAACACGTTTAGCAGCCTGACCCTTCATCACTATAATAGGCCCACTTGGTGTAGCAGGAGGGGGCACTTCCAAAACTGGCGACATCCAATGTCCCTGCTACTCCGCACCCTGTATGGTCAGTGCAGCCCTCACGCTTGCTCATTGTAAGTATAGATATGAATTAGGTGCCTTGCAATATTAGTGTGGAAAGAGTAACAGTAGCACAGTAACTCATGGATGAGTAAATGAGCGTCCTCTCTCTGGTGGGCAAGGTGTTAAAGGGGAACCCTACTCAGCCTCCTCTGGGCGTGGACGGGCCTGCCCTTAGCCGATGCTTCACCTGGCCACGGCCCGGGCACGTCCCACGAGGCAGTAACGTGCTTTAATGGGTGATGTGTTGAGCGGTGGATGGTGGTATTTGTGGTTCCCCAGCAGTGCGGCAGGCTTCCATGCATGGCTTCCCTCACTGCAACAGGCGACAGGAGTGTTTACATGCAGCTAAACAGGCCGTGAGGCGGTGATGCGCTTTAATATGCTTTGGGTAGAGCGGTGGGTGGCAGGAGATGTAGTTCCCCAGCGGTGCGGCAGGCTTTCAGCAGGGCTTCCCTCACTGTAACAGGCAACAGGAGTGTTTACACGCAGCTACTTACATCTTTAACAGGAACAGACTCAGTTGCACGCTATTCTACAGCTAAATTGAGCATTAAAATCTAACAATGTACCTTGGCAGCTAGTCAACAAGAGTACCATATTTGAACTGTACAATGTGCCTCCTCCACGAGAACAATGGTTAGGAAAGAACCCACCTACAGCCTATGAAGTATAGAAGAAATGGAAGATGCACCATTTTCTGTAGCGGAAGAACCCCATAGCACATTGTTCTTACATGGAGTAATCTCACTGTCCATTACCACCTTTTGCCAGAAGCAAATGTCCTTGATTTGGTAAAAAAGTGCACAGCACCTACCTTCATCACCTATGAAAGTTACCATTTGATTTCTACTGTTACAACCAAGGCAATAGTTTAAACTAGAAGAATGTTTTTTTTTTGGAGGAGCACTCTTTGCTTAGTTACCTATTTATCTAGTATTATTCAATTTTTGTACTTCTTAAAAATAAGGGTGTGTCACAGCTGCAATGTGTTCATTTCTCATGCTTGTAAATACAGAGTCTGACAGGTTAAAGGTCCTGAGTGCAGTGAGCACTGTTCCTATGGAACTGAGAGTTCTGTTTTAAGTCATAATTTAATAAATCATAACTGTAGACAAACAGAAACAATAAACAGATATGTATTTTGTTTAAATGATTGTTCATTGATAAATCATGTAAACCACATTATTTCATGTGATATATTACATTAATTGACAGCATAATACAATTTTTACATCAAAATGTTATAATCTCTAAATCTCAAGATTGCAGTATACAAAAAGTTATGACATAATAACATATTCTTAGTGGGAAGCCGGATGCATTTCGGGACCTTTTGCTTCTTCCTTCCTCAGGGGTGAGTTCTGTAAATAAGAAGCTATTACATTTTTCATGCATATATACAAATGTACATGGAGAAAAGTCCTGGTTAACCAACAAACAATGTGTTCACATTATTGCATTTTAATATTGATTGAGCCCATCTTGATGAAGTGAAGGTCAATGCTATGAATTGCCCAACGAGGGAATAAAGGCAGCCGGTGAAGACAGAAGACGACCAATGATCATGTTCAAACCCCAAGGTCAAATCAACAAGAGAATGATAACAAGTATGAGAGACAATAGAGAACTTGTACAGAATTATCAACAGTACCCTATAAAGATTGCGATTGAAAGTTCAAACTAGCCTATTAAGGAGTAAATCTTAGTGCTGAAAAACCTCCTGCATGGAGACAAGATGGGGCATGTACGTTAAAGTATAAGTAAGTCAAACTCCCAAAGAATCATACCTGGTAACTGGCAATAAACTCCCAATGCATACGTATGGAATGACTCATAGGTCTAAAAATATCATATATTCCTGTAATATAGACGACATGTGCAGATTTAAAAGAATACTGGTTCTGATAGCCAAAAAACGCGTAAAATGCTGAACAATGCTAAAACACTCACCCAAAGTGAATGTCGTAAGTATAATGCGCCTAAGAGCCAAATGCTTCTTGTGCTTCAAAGACATGCACACAAAAAACTTAAAAGCTAGGTTTTAAAGCAAAACAACAAAGACGCTGAACGTTATCTGAACACTCACCCACTAAAACGTTATAGTGAAGATGTTTACAATGCAGACTGGACCTCGCTCTGTGATATCGTACGACATTGTAAGTATTCTAAACGTACATGCTATTCTAATGTTTAAACAGACACAGGCAATGGGTTAATAACAAAGACGCTGAACATTATTTTAACACTCACCCACTGAAAGCGATGTAATTGCAATGTTTTCAATGTAGACCCGACCTCACTCTGAAAAAACATGTGGAGATGTAAGAACACGCACATTTATAGATAAATGTCTTACCGGAATTGCATATAAGCATTAAACAAGATGAGACTGATGGATGATCCCTGCGGAACCCCATGTAAGACTTTGACAAATTCAGTTTGGTACGGGGGGAGTGCCACCGCCTGCCATCTGTCAGACAGATAGGATCGCAACCAGTTAAGCGCCACCCCTTTCACCCCAAAGGTCTCCAGCCTTAACAGCAGAATGTCATGGTTCACCGTATCGAAAGCGGCGGACAGGTCTAGCAAGATTAGAATTGCCGACTCGCCCCTGTCCGCCTGCAATCGAAGCTTGTCCAATACCATCACCAGAGCTGATTCTGTCCCATGACCCGGTCTGAAACCAAACTGTTCCTCCTCCAGGTCTTCAGGAAGAGGGACAGGGACCTGCTGACCAGGCGTTCCACAATCTTAATCGGATAGGGCAGAAGGGAGATTGGCTGATAGTTCTTATGGCAACAGGGGTCAAGGGTGGGTTTTTTCAGAAGTGGTGTAATAACAGCCTGCTTCCATTTAGACGGCACTGTGCCTGTGCTAAAGGATTTACCACATAGCTGTTGAAGAATGGGAATAGAATTCTGACCCGAATTCCTTCATAATCTTGTGGGGCAAAGGATCCAATTATGAACCAGAGGAGATTCCAAGGGCCACTTCAGTAAACTCCTTCTCAGAGGGAATAGGAAAGTTATCCAAGAAGACCCCGCGAGAGGCTGACTCGGCCGCTCCTTGGAGTTGGAATGGAGTTGGTTTAGGTGTTGCATTTGGGCCCAGGTGCTGATAATTCTCTTTCTCACCACTTAATATTTTTTCAGTGTCTAGCTTCCTTCTGGAATTTGTACTCTCTCTCAATTTCTACCTCCTTATCATTCAGTCCCTGCTTGTAGAGCTTGCAACCTCTACAAGTCTTTTCCACATTTAAGCACACTGATCATAAGCTAGGTCGTATGCATATTAATACAATCCAAATTGAAATAGAACAATCACAAATTCTAGAAGGCTTAGGATCCACATTTTCCAACTCCCAAGCTGTTTTGCAATTTTTCCCAAAATCCTGATTGCCACATCTCATGTTCTTTCTGTGAAACCTTTATGACACCAAATCTAAGATCTTATATGTTCCATGTATTGTCAGGGACAAAAGTCCAACATTATGCAGACTTCATCCTCCTTCACTAAAATTGGATACAAAGCCATTCTATTCTGAAAAATCATGCTACTCATTTCGATCATTTCTTCAGTAGTATTGGATAAAGCAACAGTGGTGTCTTTGGACAGCCTCGTTATCAATTTCATTTGATTCCTTAACCTTATTTAAAGCCACCCCTACTGAAGGAATAATCACTGAAAGAAAATTCGGAATTGTCTTTCCCTGTCTCCATCCTTTGGTGGTAAAAGTAGATGGTCCTCAATTGTTTAGTTTGATATATATGTGGAGGTAATCATGCTAGGTAACAGGGGCCAGGAGCGGGTAAATTGTTCTGGCATATTAAAGTGTGTATGCAGCTACTTTTACCTAGGTTTAGGGTTCCCTAACAGGTTGTGCAAAGCTAAATCTTCCCTCTCGCACCATAAATTGGGCGCTAGATGCATTAGTAGCGAAGCATTTTCATTCAATGTAGGTTCATTATTAAATGTTAACACCCCTTTCTGTATAAACAAATAATGCCATGTACCATTTTCATGTGCAGTTAAAGAATCTTTATTTCCCTTTAGATATTATGCATTGTACATCTTTAGGCATTGTAAATCACATTTCTTTTGATTTGTCATCTAACCCTTTAAATTCTTGATTCTGTGCAAAATGTCCTGAGTAGCCACCTGTGAGCTAGGAAGGGTAAATAACACATGCCTGTGGGAATAAAATGGTCTTTGAGTATATGTAATTCCTTTAGTCAGAGAGGAGGGCATGTGAGTACGCACCCAACAGTAAGACACAACCAAAATTGAGTAGTAAGTTTGGATCAACAGAGGTATTTTTTCGATACTCATTTTGACAATGAGAATGCATTTCTTTCTCTTCAATTCTTTTAACGCATCACTGATGTAGATAAGATGTGGTAATGTATGTCTTTAATCCCAGGAACCCTGATGTGTTAATTCCATTTGGAACCTTACGTGGTGTTCTGAATGTGGTCTGTGGTTCCTGTCCTGGAGTTGGTTCAAGGCTGGCAAAGGAGGGATCATGCCTCTCCATGCTGTTGGCAATAAATACTCAAAAACTTTGAGTTCTGTCTTCACTTAAAATCCCACATTTTGGTGATGACTTTGCCAGCCATAACAGCCTGAGCAGTGATCACAGAACCCAGTGAAGCGTGTAAAGGCTGATTCATAAATAAGACGGAGGAACATTGAACTATGGACAGTATGCTGAAACTGTGAATTTTCATGTTGGCTGTGAGTAAACTTTCAATTATTTGGGTGCAGGGTGAAGAGGATTATTAAAATTCAAGCGTTTAAACTCAAGTGGCCGTGCCACAAGATGCACTCGAGCGCTGAGGAAAGCGGTGGGAGGTAACACACTCAAACGCAGCACAGACAACAGCGCCCTCTTAGTATCAACATGCTAGAAGCATAAACTGCTCACCAGCTGGGAACAGCACCGTGCGCCTGAGGCAAAGACTACTCAGGCACTGGGAACAGCAAAGACTAGCCAAGCACAGCAGATGATGCTAAATGTTATAGATAGCTATAGTTTCTCAATTTTTGAGCCAAATCGTACCAATTAGCTCTAAAATCCCTCTTGCATACGTGATCATTAGAGGAAAGTACCCTGGCATATTTGGGGAATCACGCAATCAATCCATTCTTGCTTCTTCTACAAATAAAGCTTGACACATTGTTCACATAGGGTATATTTATTTCTAGTGTTTCCTCATCACCATGGCATCTTCTTAAATAGTTATTACTCTAGCATTTTTGCCTCAGCAAGGTATTCCTGTTATTCAGTGGGTAGACTGGATAGATTTGTTTTAACATTGTCTCAGTATTAGATGGGAAAGATTTTAGACCTGAAAGGAAGAAAGCCTTATTATAAGTATGTTGGGGGAAGAAAGCCACCATGTTTTCAAATGTCTTCTAGAAGTTCTAGTCGGCGATGATCAATCCATACAGGATGTTTATATGGAGGCCAAACTACGGTTGGAACTTATGTTTACCAAAGAGCAGAACATTGTTATGTCTAGCTATATCTTTTAAACAAGGCCGCAAATAGTGGGATAGTCAATGGAAGATTTTTTTTCAATCCTGCAAGAACTTTCAGTCAAGTGCAGTTTTGGTACAATGACTGGAGAACTTATTAGAGAACAGCTGATTGTACAATTCAGGAGAAAAAAAAACCAAGAACACTGGTGGGCTATGAAGAATCCTTTCTTAAGGCATGCACTTAAAGCAAAAGTCATAGAAGAGCCATCGGAGCAGTGTATGAAAAAGATGGAAATAGATTTGGGTAGTACAGAAGAGGAAATATCCATAATTAATAAGATATTCATGAGAACATGGGCGTACTCAATCCGAGTGGCAGATTCTACAAGAAGGTTAAATAAGCAATTGCAATGCAACAGGTCTCGCATCAGTTAGAGTTATTGGCATTGTAATTACAATCTTGCCTAATATTTTTTTTGTAGTGTATTGAATGTATTTGACAGTTAAAGAGCTGCATGTATTTGTGGAGTAAGCATATGGACTTAAAACTGTAATGTTCCAGTTAGTGATAGTGGCAAGAGGAGTAGGTAGCAGTAGTGTGCAGAGTTTCAGTATTGCAATGAATAGACGCCGTGATGATAAAAGCATTTGTTTTAATTCAAACAAGGGAACCCGCAAGGTGGGAAGGACCTTGGGTATCAGTTAGTTACAGAGAACAAAAGGTCCTTCAACAAAACAATAGAATGACGATAAATATAGACTAGAATGAGTGCTATATTAAGGTTGTCCAGCCGGACAACTGATTTAATGAATCAAAACAATTTCTAAAAGTTAAACGCACAGTAATAGAGTGGGACACTGCTTCCTACACAAACACAAAACAATTACAATTGTACACACAGATTTCAGGCAAAACAAAAGTAGCTTATGGCCAATACAGATGATTAGGCAAAGCTTTCAAAATAAGCTGAAATTTCACTTGTTTTAACACATTGGTTTAACGTGCACACTGTTTAAAGAAGTCGACGACGTTTCGATCGTTACTTAAAGCTAGGATCATCATCAGGACGGGTATTATACAAGCCTGAAATAATACACTGCCTGTGAGAAAGGGAAGAATTGGGAAGGAAGGCAGGGAACAAAAAAGACTATTAAGGCATACATAGTAAAAAGATAAAAGATGATCACTCTAATTGGATGTAGAAGCCGGCGGTTTAGCTTGTTGGCGTAACAGGCACCGAATGTCAGGGTTGGTGACATCTTATGTTACTATAGCTGGGTTATTTGTAAGCACTATTGTGTTAGAATTCCCCAGGTATGCACGCTGCTCCCCCTACCCCCTATTAATATTTTTTTTAGCCTTTAGCAACATTTGTCCGGCACTTTATTTTCTTGCTGTAGCGGGATGGAGGCATACATGCACTAGACATATGAAATGTACAAGACACACATTTCCCTATATTGAATGAATTAATGGATAAACTGCATGTTGTACTTTATTTATTAAGGGCAAAACTGAGCATTAATAAAAACAACTAAGAACAATAAGGCACATGTAACCTGTGGCGGTTTCCCCCTGCTTTTTAGTATGCTAGCTATTCTATTTATATATGTTATAACGCTAATATCAGTTGGGCTTTAAGAATACTGCATATAGATAGCTGATTAAAAAACATCAGCTAGAACTAAACGTTGAGTTCATGTGAAAGAATGCGTGGCCCTGATAAGACGAAAGCTTCATAAAGTTCTAAGAAGCCACACAAAAAAATGGAGCACCACTTTTTGGCAAAGTGAAAGTGCCAAGATCAAAAAGGCAGTTATAGAAGAATATACTTATGATATGCACTGAAATGGAATGTATGGAAATAGATGCAGGTGCATACAAGACTGCTACTGTAAAATAGTCCAGGGATTAACGGATAGATGTGGCCTTTAGCTGTTTCCCCCTGGTTGATATAAGATGTATTTACATATGTAGCATTAATTACTCGCACACATCTCGCAATATAACTGCTTGTAAACCATTGCAGAAGTAACTGGTAACTATTGAACAGATGTCGCTTTTGTTTGTTTCCCTTACAGTATGTGTAGTCTGACTGCACGTTTAGAAAGCGCTGTATATAGGTAGGATAAGGAATAACAGCATCCTGAGCTGTATCAAGAGTTGATGTGAAACTATGCCGATTGCCGTTAAAGCGGAAATGGTAAAAAAAATTGGAAGCTATACACCCAAATAATGCGCCACAATTAGGTTAAGTGAAGGTCTGAAAAGGTCTAAAAAGCATGTATAAATAATAATCTGCCACAATGCGCTAAAGTGGGAGCACCATAAACATGGGAGAAGGCGCGTACTAGACAGTGAACAAAAAAGCCACCAAGAACTAACAGTCAAAGACGCTGCCAGGTGGGCAGGGGAGGAATTTATACTTCTCCCCTTCCCCCACCTCTGCCGGAAGTGATGAGAGGGACCCCAAAGGGGGTCTCCGGACAGTAGGCTGCCCAGTGTACCATCCTGTGGCACTAAAAGGGCCGCCCTCTTATGAGGGTCCCCTGCGGGGACGTCATCGGTCAGCCCACAATGGGCTAATGTTGCAACAACTAAAGCCCTATGAAAATGTAAGAAGCTACACACTCAAAATAAAACGCTGCGATTAGGGCCAGTAAAAGCGCCAAGAAGATCTGAAAAGGCACTTAAAAAAGAATGAACCGCCGCAATGTGCTGAAAGGGAGCGAGATGAAGATGGAAGCAGGCACAATGCAGACAGCGAACGCAAAACAACCGGGAAATAACGTACAGATGCACCTAAGGCTCCTTCCAGTCTGGCCTTCCCCTGTTTGCAATTTAACTAAAGGTTTCACAGACATGAAAGAAGTCACAGCATTTGGCTTACAAACCACAACACTGCTTTTAGCATAATTCACGACGAACAATAGATGTGCTATAGATAAGATTAAGAAACGTACCTCCCAAACAGTAAACTAAGTGCTGGATGGCATGTGTCTGCCTCGTGTGAAGTATCTAGGTAGACAAACCTTTACTAGCCGGTGAATTTGATATTACAAAGCATACTGAGGATGCCTGAAGGGTGGATTACAGCTTTTGCATACATCACAATGTGTGTACTGCTACGTAAACGCATCCTATGTGACTGTAACTGTATTTGTAAGTACTATTGTGTTAGCATTAATAATAAGCAACTAAGATCAATAAGACAAATGTGGCCTCTGGCTGTTCCCCCCTGCTTTTTAGTATGGTAGCGATTGTATTTAAATATACTATAATGCTAGTATCACTTAGGCTAGGAGAATACTGCATATAGTTAGCTGATAAAAAACACTAACTACAATGAGAGTAAAAAGGTCTAAAAAGGCATGTATGAAAGTATAAACTGCCGCTGTTGCGTGTTAATCTAGGTTCCTGATCGATACTGTGACCTTATGCCCCTATTCGGCTATAAATCACTTTATTCCCTATATTGGCATAACCGTTCAAGTGCGATTTTCTGTAAAGTCATCTCTGGCCTCACACGAACAGAGCCACAGAGCCACATTCCAGCATGACTCTCTGCTACTTCCTTTGCAACCAATTAGTGCAATGACAGAGCAGCAGTCACTATCTGATATTCCTAGATAACACTCCGAGTTCTTCAACAAGATAAAAACTTAGCAAACCTGGAAATCCCCGCTTGCTATGTTTTGATTAGTAATGGAACTCTAATGAGCAACTGATAACTGTCACTTCCTAGTGACATCTTTAATTGACGTCTTATGTCCAGCAAACTTGCGTCAAACCCGGCACCTGTCAGGTATAAATATTACCAACGTTGCCTTAAGCAATGAGAGAGATACGAGCTGCGAGTTCGTAGCCTGTTGCTGATGCCAGCTGCCTGCATGACCCTGTGTTGGTAAAAACTAGCACTCTGTCGCTGCAGCCTGCTATCCTGTGGTGGTGAAGCTGCTGATTACCATTATCGCCGCTAAAGCGCGACCTATGGTGCAGTACGCTTGAGGAGCCGTGCAGCCGTCCTCTGCGAAGACATCCAGCCCAGCTGCCCGCGGACGCTGTCACCCCTCCTTCCTCGACGCGCTGAAGAGAGCCGCTGCCTTTCTCGTGCAGAGAAATCCAGTCCCGGCGCTTCCGGTTTACCCTCGCGGGTGACTGGGATATCGAGAGAGACCCCTGAAGGAGATACCAATCCTCCATCATTCTATTCAGAGGTATGGTGTTGACTAAACCCTTAGACGAGAATTCTTGAAACAAACCTTGGCAAAACCAACTTAACTTAAGCTACTTACTTACTCCCCCTTCTCACGTGTTAGGCTTAGGTCAGGCACACTGGGGTAGGCTTAGTTAGAAGCACCAGTTGAGTATGTTAGCCTAATGTATATATGACTGTATATATGTTTTATTACTTTTAAACCATTGTATGGCTAAGAAACCATATCAATGCTTTTACAGTTCTATTTCGCAATTCTTATCTTACTGTACGTACTTTTTATAATAACAGTTATTGCAATTGTGGCAATACATTTCTCTTGTACGAGAAGAAAGACTGTTCAATAAATGTTTACCTTTATTGATACACGCCCGTCTCTCTATTCTCTACATACCGTGAAAGTAAACTGCACTAGACTGACTGAGTGAAATCTATGTCTATTGTTTCACACGACCCTAGAGATCGACTCTTGATCTGAGGAGCAAAGTTGTCATGTTGCACGGTTGTTGGAAAACTGAATCCCTTCTTGTCTGTGCCAGGGAAGCTGATCACTTCCTATGCAGAGAAGAAAGTTTCCAGTGACCTCTGAGCTAGTTGGTAACACAACCCAATTAAGTTTAGCATAGTCAGTGGAGGCCTGGAATATAGCCAGTTCCACGTCGATACTACTGTTTATGTTATTCCAATGCGCAGGGCCTAGTGGGAAACTAGGAACTACACTACATGGCGCCCAAACGTTTGGTAAGGCGATAAACTAACGCAAGACTTGTAGAGTAACTCAGTCGTGCATATTTCACACCCCTTTCTCCCGTAAATACTCCAATAGACGTCTGGAGTGGGTGAAAGGTTAAAATCCGCCCGACCTTAGTAGGAAGAGATTCCTATGTAAAGCTCTGGTTTATTCAACGTTGAAGGATACAGTGTTCCAAAATATTGTGCATCTAATCTTTGTCTCCTTGGAGACCTACTCTGCAAACCTCGCATTTTTACAATGCCAGAAAACGGAACCTCTGGGGCCGCAGCAGATGCGACTCAGCAAGGTCCCGAATACACAGACCCGGGTGCTATTATCATCCCGGTCCAGTTAAGAAGATCTATAACGTTAAAACTTATAGAAAACGGACTGACACCTCAAGGTGGTACAGTAATTTTCGTGATAGAGGCTCACGAGTATCGGCAGACAGAGGTATTCTATTCATGGATAAACTTTCCAGCGGTAAACGCTATAACACAAGAGTTTCACTATTATAAAATAGAGGAACCTCCGGATGAGTACGCCCCTTTCGAGGAGGTTGAAATTCCACTTAAATTTCAAGAGCACCTGCTCTGGTTTAATGGCGCCCTAAAACACAATGATCACATTACCAGGCTCGGTCCACTAGGTAGACCAGGAGCCACGTGGCCGGTTCTAAACAGCTACACACCACATCCTGACATTGCAAAAATGTCTAAGGAAGAGCTGTTAGCACAGCTAAACACATTAATAAAAATACATAGGCAATTAGTCCAATATGTAATACGGACTGCAACAGTCCAGCCAGCTGTTAATTCACCACAGCTGACCCCTCATCAGGGGAACACAAATAAAATTACACCACAGAACATACAGTCATGTCTTGGTAAAACACCCGTAAAACGGGAACAAATTCCTTTCTGGTTAGCCCAGAAAATCACTCAAATAGAGGCAGTATTTCCTGATACTACCCCTATTGAGAAACACAGAATCTTGACCATCTGCCTTCCTATGGGAATCGCACCACACGTGGAGAACTGCGACACTTGGGGTACAGTCTTTGCTTCCATTTACACAAAAACACACAGTGTTCCGTCTATGGCGGTAATACCAGAAGTGCTAAAACAGATTCAAAATGAATTCGGTCCAGAGCCCGCTTTAAATCTAGGTATGAAATTACTGAAAGATTTCAAGCAGGTCACGGCTATATTATTAGCCAATGTAAAGGGAGAAGCAGCATCTGTGGCGATTCGCCAGAAGTTGAGGGAAACAGATATAAAAGATCCTGTTGAGCTAGCAAAAATCATAGAAAAGTGCTATGAAGAATTAGGTAGAGACAGCTTGGGTGGAAAACCAGTTAAGCCCCAACTGCTCGAAAATCCTGAAAAATTATTTATTAAAAATAATTTAAACACTCCTAAAAAGAGCTGGGATGGAAATAAACAATCCACTCCCAAGGAAAAAGTTTTCCAGTCCAGAGGAAGGTCTCCTCGACGGAGGGAAAGAACTCCGACTCGAGAACGCCAGTCTCCCCAACGGGAGCCCTCTGAGAAAAGATGTAACCTTAGAAATAGGGATAATATAAAAAAACCTGATAGATATCAAAGTATTGATACACGTCCCTCTCGATCTCTTCCACAGAATTCGGAAAGAAGAGGACGGTCAGACCCAGGAGAGCACACCAAGTCCAAAGACAAGGAACATGCTCAAAATAAGAAATCTCAATTTCCTAAAAAGAAGGTAGCCAGTATTAGAGTAATCAACCATGCCGAGAATACTCAGGACACAGTTGAAAAACGGGGAGTGGGCATTGACAATGTTGGACAGTGCAGCAGAAATCAGTATAGCGCGCAAGAACTTGATGAGTCATCTGGAGACAGTGGACACGAATGAATACATTCAGGTTGAAACTGCCGACGCCAGACTTAGCGAGCCCCATAAAATATACGAAATAACATTGCGTATGGAGGGTGATAAGACTAGGAAAATTAAGGGTCTATTTTGGGATAAGCACTCAAAAGGCTATGATATTCTGTTAGCTGAAAAAGATTGGCCCCCGGAGTTTGTCAGGGAGTGCCCTCGTGGTGAAGAAGTGATTATGCCTGCCTTCTCTAATCAAATTCCGATTCATAAAAAATACACATATGCAAGGAAATGGGCAGTAGCCCAGGCACCTGCATTGTATAAAAATCATGTAGGATGGGATGAGGACTCTCCTCCTCACAAAATCCAACTAAAAAGTGAACCAACTGCCCAACAGCAGTATCCCATAAAGCAAGAAGCTAAAAAACAGGTCAGGGAGATCTTAGATCAACTTGAGTACCAGGGGGTGATTGAAACATGCACCTCTCAAATGAACAATCCTTTGTTTCCTGTCTCCAAGCCAGACAATTCATATCGTCTAGTTTTGGACTACAGACATCTTAATACATGTTGCAAAACTTTTGCAGTACAAAACTCGCATAGTGCAGCCCTAATGAATAACATAGTTAGGAAAAAATATAAAACGACATTAGACATTTCTAATGGTTTCTTTTGTCAAAACATTGCACCAGAAAGCAGATATTTGACCGCTTTCTCCGCATTTGGGTCGCAGAAAAAATTCTGTCGACTCCCACAGGGGTTCAAGAACAGCCCAGGACTATTCTCAGCTAGGGTAACAGAGTTACTACAAATCTATGATGATGAAGCATTATCTTACGTAGATGATATTTATCTCACAGACGACGACTTGGATACTCACTTGAAAAGAGTGAACACCATTATACTTGGGTTCGCAGCAGAGGGTTACAAATTCAACTTTAAAAAGTCCCGAATTGCCCATCTGACAGTACTATTTTTAGGGTACGAATTATCAAGTGAAGGGAAAAGCCTAGCGGACAACTTCTTAGAGAAGTGCGCTGTACTCCAAGCTCCAAAAACGCTGAAGAATCTACAATCAATACTAGGTTTTCTGAATTTCGGAAGAACTTACATCCTAAATTACGCAGAGAGGGTTAAACCTCTCTACGAACTAATAAAACCTGATTTAAAACAAATCAATTGGACTCAAAAACACACAGAAATTTTGAGATCACTGCAAACAGACATGTTAGCAAAAACAAAATTAGATACACGTGACAACACGATCGATCTTGTAATCCGAGTCATCCCAGGAAGATGCGGATTCACGTACCTAACCTCTAATGAGGGAGAAAAGGTACCCATTTCAATTAAATCTCACTTGTACACACAAGCAGAAAAAACATTCAGTCGCACAGAAAGAACTGTGAACGCAGTGCAAATCGCACTAGCAAATGAACGAGAACTAGCACACGGCAAAAGGATTAACATCCTCACAGCGGAATCCGCCTTCGAAGCGCTATTCAGCCCAGTAAACCTGCCTACAGTGTCACTGGATCCAAAATGAATACAGTGCATAGATTCTCTAGGAGCGGAAGACGTAAAATACTATTTCGCCCCGCAATACGAAGAACTGAATGATTTAGAGTATGAAGAAGAATATCCTCTGCCAATCGAAATTCTGCCTCTCCCACTATATGCCTGTATAATCTATACAGATAGCTCTGTACAGCATTTCAACGTAGAGAGAAAATCCTACGATGCAGCATGTGCGATCATTAAATGTCGTTGGCTGTGCGGTAAAATCAAACCGAAAATAACAAAAACTGAATCAGTGAAGTACTGTTCGGTTCAAAGAACTGAAATCAGATGTTTAAAGATGGCGCTCGAAAATGCAGAACGCGAATTCCCCACACTTATCGTGTGCGATTCTCATTTTTGCGTCAATTCTTACAATAACAAACTGCAGAGTTGGATCGAAAATTACTACAAAGATGACACAGGTGCCACAATAAAGCATAAAAAGCTCTGGAACGAGGTAGCTCTTTTACACAAAGAACTACAAAAGACTCACGTGATTCACGCACAGAGTCTTCAACGTGATGGCGTTCACATTGCAGGGAATTCATTGGCTGACACAGCCACCACGGAAGCAACTAACCCGGCTTCCGTAGCCACAAAAAAGCGTACAGATAAGTATATAGACGGGGAAACCATGCTGGCAGTAAAAACGACCGTAAAAGGCGACTGTGCAGCGCTACCCGTAAACTATCCACTCAATTATGCATACATAATCGATGCAAACTCCGTTCCTTTTGCTCGAATCCCTGGAGTGGGGGATAGAATAATTCCAAACATGAACAGGAGAATATTTTTAATAGCAGACGCACATATGGGTTTGGGTCTTAGGCACAGAAAGATCAAGGAATCACTGACTGAATTACAATCAGTATTCTGGTGGCCGGGAATGAGTGTAGAACACCAAATATATGCAAACAACTGTGAAAACTGCAATAGGGATCGCAGTAGCGAACCTTGCTACCGGCTACCAGTCAGAAAGAGTGTAACTCTGCCTACACCCCGTCCTGCGTCCTATTAACAGTTAAGACGAAATACACTTAAATAATGAGGCCACCAGCGCTCGGCTGACGCTAGAACGGTTATAAAAGATTAGCGAGTCCATATCGGCATATACGCAATTACCACGTTCCATTCTGACCAGGGTCCTGCTTTCAGCTCTCGAGCCTATAAGGAGGCCATGGCTAGCATGGGAATTGGGTTGTGGTTTTCTTGTCAGTCATACCCCGGAAGGGAATAGTGTGATAGAAAGAAAAAACCGGGACATAAAGCAATCTATAACAGCGAAGGTATTAGGTTCAGGCGCTGGGTGGGTCAAACATTTAATAAGTGTCCAGACTAGTCTTAAACAACATGCCAAGAAATTCTCTAAAAGGTTTCAGCCCATACGAACTATTGTTCGGAATTAGAATGAACGTTCAGGACCTCGATAGTCAGATGTCAGTGGTACAAGAAGAAACAAAGCACTTTGATGTAAAAGACCGTTTGGCCGTTTTACAGGAACTGAATGAAACAAGAAAATCATTAAGCAACATAAAGTTAAAGCAACAGCCAAATACCACTGACGAGGCACCACCCGCAACAGCCCCAGCAAGGCCTGTCTGGATTCCAAAGATTGGGGATCTAGTCAGAGAAAAGATCGCGGTTAAGAAGGAATTTGGGCCTTCTTACAGAAAAGCAGTACCTGTCTTGGCAGTCACCGGAACAAGATCAGTTGTGCTACCGCCCCTTGCTGGTAAAAAGGAGAACAGAATCGTATCCATCGATCTGGTAAAACCACAAGCATGTGGCCTATAATCAACAGTAGGCCCAGTGGACTCCCAAGAAACAACAGAATGCCCAAACTTGCAACAATCCAAGAGGTTCAAACTGAAAGACTAATCACATTCGATCAGCCTGCAGTGCACAATGAAGGACTATGCAATACAGCCATGGAACTCGTGCCTCTTGAAACACAGATTGAAACAGTTTGTCAAGAAACAACACCAGTCTACAATGATGTGGCATCAGAAAGTGCTACCGAGAGACAGATTGAAAGAACAATCCCATCAATTGACAGAACTGCCTCTGGTTATTTCATCAACTTCGACAACTTCTCTGAAGATCTGAACGACCCGGAAGTGATGCCAGAAACAAAAAAGTATTCTAAAGAAAATTCAACAAGACTCTTTCAACAAATCAAAGAACTATATCTGGATTCACCGTTGATTGAGCATTGGATTATCTCAGGGGTATTCATACTCCTACTATGCCTAATTTTAGTTTTAATTTTAGGAAAGTTCATTACAATTGAATGGACACAGCAAGTCAGAACATCAACCTAGTCCTGAAACCACACAGATCATCCCACGTGAAGAAAAGAGAACTGTCAACAGTAAATGTCACGGCAATTCCAATACCTGGTGGGGTAGTATGGGAGAAAACAGACTATGAGATATATGGTCCGGTCGAAATCCTGAAGTATCCTCATCAACTAAAGGTTTCCTTAAGTGACTTTGTGACACCTAGTACATTCTCTGATGATTGGGACTTTAACAGTATTAATGACATGATGTCTGATTTAGTAATGTCAGCTAGATTCACAGATCATGATTATTTACAAGGTTCATCTAGTTATGAGCAGTTATTCTGTTACACCCACTATGGGAATCATTACTTGCATAAATCTGCACAGCCTAGAAATGTTTTTATGTATAATCAATGGGAACATTGTTCTACACCACCTAAAAGCAGTTCTAAAGCATTTTTTGAGAAATTCAAATATTTTTCAGGGTTTAACACCAGTGATGCAGAAACGTTTTATTATAAACTGTTAGATAAAACAGGTATGAAAACAATGCTGACAAATTCTAAATTGATATATTCAGAAGCATTTTATGACAAAATGATGACATTTGGTTTTGATTATTGGAAAAATAATATTGAAACGAAAACAATTTGGGGTACAAAAGATTGGCAGGTGCAAGGCATAGAAGCACTGTTTAGAACCTGCATGATACCTGAACAAATGTTATTTTTAAATGACACAATACACCAAACATCTTGTCTTGGCCTAGCTAAGATCAAAGAACTTAAAACACCGTCTATACCAAAGCCAATACCTGAGAATACAACCACAGATATTGAATTAGACGTGTCACAAATTTTACATTTCAACAGAACACATCCTGATTGGAAAAAGTGGTTAATCTGGCCTACAGACACAAATAGCTGTCAAGATAGGTTCCTGAATAAAACACAGGGGTTAAAAATGACCAGATTAGACCCAAGATATTCCCAGAGACAACATCCAGGGATTATAACAACATACAGTGTAGGGAAACTCTGCCTAGAATGGCTAACTACATCCACACTGGCTGAAATTAAGCAACACTTGTCTTTATTAAAAGATGGTGCTGATTTGCGCGATTTCATTCTTGGACCACGCAAACAGCGTCAAAAGCGTTTCATAGCGACCAGCATCTATGCTTCTTACAACGAGGCTTGGAAAGTAAAGCAAATTGAAACTGCTGAAAAGATACGAGAAATTGATCGTATTAATTTGGAAAAAACACTTTCTGTGGTAGACAATGGGTTAACGACTCTGTCTTCCAGAATATATTCGTTGGACAATATTGTATCCTCTGCCTTTGATGTGATAGACAGAGATTTGCTAATGTTACAACATGGCCAGTCTCAATTACGCTCTATTATAGAACTAGGCTGGACACTGCAAAATCTTCGTTCAGGCTATGTGCCTTGGCGTTTAATCAACACAACGTCATTATTTTCCAGTTTTAACCTTACTGATAAACAGATCAGTTTGGCACAGAAAGGAGCAGACTATACAATCCTGAGCATCGAGAAACTCGAGAGATTACCATTGACAATGTCAGAGAGTCCTGTCATTGAATGGATAATACACGGAATTATCACAATTCCGATAACAACTTTCCGATTTAAAAAGTGCCTTGTGTACATACCTGCTGGCCAATATGAACAATTGGGTAAAGGATATTTAAAATCCGAATGGAAATTACCATACACTCATTCTTGCTATAGTGACAGCGACAAAAATGTATTTCTTAGTGGTGATAACTGTAAACACTCACTAAGCGGTATACTTTTGTGTCAGGGTATTAATTTACACGGAGCATGTGATGGGAATTCAAACAACCTTTCATGTCACCAGCTAGTCACACCTGCAACTCAGATAGAGCCCTTCTTTATGCAACTTTCGAACGGGAGTTACATTCTTAGAACGGATCACAGGTGCTGTGGCCTCGCGCCCGGAAAAAGTTATCTAGTACAAGTTACATCCATGGTCAAATGCTGTATGCAAGCATTGTTTCCGAGCGGGCCTCCAGACATAGTGACTCCCCTCTGGCCTCGTCTGAATCTCTATTCTATACGAATTGATACATTAAGCAAAATGAAATCTGTGCTTTTACAGAAAACAGTGCCTATAACGTCATCTAAAGAGACGTATGATCTTCTAGTCGCAAGGACGGCTACTGAGGTCCATGACCTTTTATCAACAAATTGCCCCGTGCATTTCATAGAAATGTGCAGTCAACTCCTTAACATGTCTAGTGCAATAAGCATCCCAGGCATATTTAAGACAGTCTTTACGGGACTGCTAACACCCTTCCAGGCAATTTTGGGAATATTTCCTAATTTTGTGCACTCCATTTTTGGTGGTATTCCACTATTTTTGGGACTCCTTGCAGGGATTCTATTTTTGACCCTCCTGCTTCGTTATGGCAAGCCTCGGCTCAGACATAGCTCCCATGGGAATGGAAGAGACAATCCTAGCAATGCGCTACAGGGACAGGATAACTAACGTCCTCGGATTGGCCAGGCTGAGAGATCTAAACATGACCTGGTTCCTTTCATTCAGACCGATATGGCAAAATTGCATTTTACCTGTGCTACGGTGTATGCTTTGCGGCGAGGAATGCGTGTTGGACATCTGTCTTTCACTTCCATCAGCAGTACCAATGGACGTCGATACTTTGCTAAGTCCAATAACGGCTCACGCATTGTGTTGTCCCCAGCGGCTACCAATCCTGATGACGGCATTTGTGGAGACTCCTGTACTACAGCCAAGTGGTAACAGTGGAGCGAGTGACAAAAGCAACATCATCCAGGTACAACGTTCTGTGAGCATTGCTGGTCCCGACTATGATGACAGCAATCATTCTCACACCTGCCAAGTTACAGCGCTATCTAATTTGGTTGAACTATCACCTGATTTTGTAGACCAATTCTTTGCGAGCCTGTCTGATACGATGTTCTCTCCCATAGAGAAACAATAACTTTTGAGAAGCTTTCCGACACACAGCGTTCCCATGAACTCTGAATTCGGCCTTCAGTTTTGATCAACAAAAACTGCCAGGAGCTTTGAGAATCTGTTTTCTTTGAATTGGACAATTTTTTCTAATATTGACCTTTTTTGGCACGAACAATTCTTTGCCTAGCGTAAAAACTATTCTTAGAGAACAGAAGCTTCACACTTCTATTTCTAAACACATCTAGAGACATAACAACATAACACCAGCCTCTAGCACACATGTAATTACAATGCATTTTTATGTGATGATTTATCTCGCATTTCTTCTGTCAGAGATACTTCATGTGTAATTCTTTTTGCATAATCGTTCATTGACTTCATATGCAATAAGTTTTGAATGATTACTATGCTTTAAAAACGTACAGTACCTAAATTCCATGTATTACAAGTACGCCTAATTCGAATGCATTTATGTATTTTGGGGTGGGCTATGTTACACAATGTTACACATGCATCTAATTGCTTAGTTTTAGTAATTTTGATGGACATTACCCGTGGAGTGGGTGTTGCGTGTTAATCTAGGTTCCTGATCGATACTGTGACCTTATGCCCCTATTTGGCTATAAATCACTTTATTCCCTATATTGGCATAACCGTTCAAGTGCGATTTTCTGTAAAGTCATCTCTGGCCTCACACGAACAGAGCCACAGAGCCACATTCCAGCATGACTCTCTGCTACTTCCTTTGCAACCAATTAGTGCAATGACAGAGCAGCAGTCACTATCTGATATTCCTATATAACACTCCGAGTTCTTCAACAAGATAAAAACTTA
This sequence comes from Lissotriton vulgaris, assembly GCF_964263255.1. Taxonomy (NCBI): domain Eukaryota; kingdom Metazoa; phylum Chordata; class Amphibia; order Caudata; family Salamandridae; genus Lissotriton; species Lissotriton vulgaris. The sequence continues at coordinate 1,542,711,943 of NC_141693.1, read as the reverse complement.
GCAAACCTGGAAATCCCCGCTTGCTATGTTTTGATTAGTAATGGAACTCTAATGAGCAACTGATAACTGTCACTTCCTAGTGACATCTTTAATTGACGTCTTATGTCCAGCAAACTTGCGTCAAACCCGGCACCTGTCAGGTATAAATATTACCAACGTTGCCTTAAGCAATGAGAGAGATACGAGCTGCGAGTTCGTAGCCTGTTGCTGATGCCAGCTGTCTGCATGACCCTGTGTTGGTAAAAACTAGCACTCTGTCGCTGCAGCCTGCTATCCTGTGGTGGTGAAGCTGCTGATTACCATTATCGCCGCTAAAGCGCGACCTATGGTGCAGTACGCTTGAGGAGCCGTGCAGCCGTCCTCTGCGAAGACATCCAGCCCAGCTGCCCGTGGACGCTGTCACCCCTCCTTCCTCGACGCGCTGAAGAGAGCCGCTGCCTTTCTCGTGCAGAGAAATCCAGTCCCGGCGCTTCCGGTTTACCCTCGCGGGTGACTGGGATATCGAGAGAGACCCCTGAAGGAGATACCAATCCTCCATCATTCTATTCAGAGGTATGGTGTTGACTAAACCCTTAGACGAGAATTCTTGAAACAAACCTTGGCAAAACCAACTTAACTTAAGCTACTTACTTACTCCCCCTTCTCACGTGTTAGGCTTAGGTCAGGCACACTGGGGTAGGCTTAGTTAGAAGCACCAGTTGAGTATGTTAGCCTAATGTATATATGACTGTATATATGTTTTATTACTTTTAAACCATTGTATGGCTAAGAAACCATATCAATGCTTTTACAGTTCTATTTCGCAATTCTTATCTTACTGTACGTACTTTTTATAATAACAGTTATTGCAATTGTGGCAATACATTTCTCTTGTACGAGAAGAAAGACTGTTCAATAAATGTTTACCTTTATTGATACACGCCCGTCTCTCTATTCTCTACATACCGTGAAAGTAAACTGCACTAGACTGACTGAGTGAAATCTATGTCTATTGTTTCACACGACCCTAGAGATCGACTCTTGATCTGAGGAGCAAAGTTGTCATGTTGCACGGTTGTTGGAAAACTGAATCCCTTCTTGTCTGTGCCAGGGAAGCTGATCACTTCCTATGCAGAGAAGAAAGTTTCCAGTGACCTCTGAGCTAGTTGGTAACACAACCCAATTAAGTTTAGCATAGTCAGTGGAGGCCTGGAATATAGCCAGTTCCACGTCGATACTACTGTTTATGTTATTCCAATGCGCAGGGCCTAGTGGGAAACTAGGAACTACACTACACCGCAATGGGAAAAAGTGGGAACGACATGAACATGGAAAAAGGCATATACTTGACAGTGAAACAAAAGCGACCAAGAAGTAACAGGCAGAAGTGCCCTCTGTCTGTTGCCCCTCTGTCAGTATGAAGCGCATACACACATATGGCAAAGCACATCAGACGCACACAAGTACAACTGTTTGTACATTACTGTCTGTAAAACATTGCCGAAGCGACCAATAACAATTGGTAGATGTTCCATTTGTCTGTTTCTCTGTGTCTAGTGGAAGAGAGCCTAATAATATATGCTATAGCGCTAATATCCCTGCAGGTTTCAAGCGCTGCATATAGGTACGTTAGAGAAAACACCAGCCAGAAGTGTTCCATGAGTTCACCTGAAACAATGGACTAAAGTTGTAATAGCAAAGGCGCTATCTAAATTTAAGAAGCTACACACCCAAAATAGGATGCTGCGGTTTAAGCAAGATAATACGCCACGAAGAGTTAACAAGGCATCTAAAGAAGTTTAAACCGCTGTGATGTGCTGAAGTGTGAGTGTCATGAAGATGGAAGCAGACACATAACAGACAGCGAACGCAAAAACAACCAGGAAATAACAGGCAGATTCTGTCTTTACCTGTTTCACCTGGCAGGTATGGAGCTTATGCACTTATGGAGCACATTACATGACACGCTCACAAGAACCAACGTTGTACATTGTTGGTCGCTAAACATTGCAGAAGCGACCAGTAACGATAGGTCAGATGTTGCCTATGCTTGGTTCCCCATGGGTAGTCTAAGAGGTATTTTCTTTATGTATGCTATAGTGCTAACTTGAAAGATAATTTATAAATCCCTGTATATAGGTAGGTGAGAGAGAACACCAGCCATAGCTGTAGCATGAATACCTTGATACAGTACCTGGTGATGGTACTGTATCAAGGAAGTAAAAGCATCATAAAGTCCAAAAAATCAGAAACCTAAAATAAAGCGTTGCAATTTGAGAAAGCAGCAAGAAGATGTAAGAGGCTGCTACAAAAAAGTTAATTGCCATGATGTCTGAAAATGGAAGGGCCATGCAAAAGGAAGATGCCACACACTGTAGAACACACTGATACTGGTGTTGGTGAAGCGAAAGTGCTGTAAGATCTAATACTAAAAACACTAAATGAAGCCCTGTGACTTGGTAAAGTGTAAGTAGCATGAACATGCCGCAACCAAAAACTTACTCGGCGAGATGCAGCAAAATACAAGCAACACGAGGTCCGCGATTTGTGAAAGTGAAAGCGATATGTAAATGTTAAAGGCATGTATTTAAAAATGAAACGCTGAGGTTGGTTAAATGACATGCCATGGAGCGCTAACAAGTAGTATACCACAGCATAGACACTTGTACGCTGGCATTGTTTCAATTGCTCATTTGTGAACAGTTAAATTACCAGACGCTGGCATTGTTTGGACTGCTCGTTTTTAGAGCGCATCATTTAGAAATCAGGGGCATTATTTTTAGTACCTGATTAGAAGAGACTAGAGACATTGATTTTGAGAACTTCCTGAAACTAAGTACCACCATTAAGATTAAGTGCATCATTTTTATAATGAAGTGATTATCGTGCAACTGCTTGATTTACCTTGCTGAAACTAGATAAAGTTATATATTTTTATAAAATATACTTACCTGTGTGGTCTCAGTTTGTGGTGGATTGGGGATTATTGTTGTGTTAAGTGCAAATATTATCCACGTTGCCTCTGTTTAGCCTAGACTGCTCGCGCCATGCTACCTTGAGGGTGAGCGGGGGTTATCTCAGAGGGTTCTTCCTTCACCCTGACTAGAAGCAAGGGTCCCTACTTGGTCTAAGGTACTTACCTCTGCCAACTAGAGACCCCCGGTTCTAACATTGGATTAATAACATTAGATAATTCAAGAGTAACAACCTGATGTCCTCTCCAATACCTGTGTCGTTAGGCGTGCCCCAAGGATCTTCCCTATCACCAACCCTGTTCAACCTAGTTATGGAACCTCTCACCACCTTGCTTCAAGCATCCAATGTACTTTTTCACATGTACGCAGATGACACCCAACTATATCTCAAATTACAATCCCCCAACGACATTTTACTACTGAACTCTACGATTAGAAGCACCCAATCCTGGCTTGCTGATAATCATCTCAAACTCAATGCTCTGAAAACAGAATTCCTGCTGATCGCACCTCCCGCGAAGATCCCCATCACGCAAACCTGGCTTAAACAGTTAACGGCACTCAATGTCCAACCCATCATAGTGGACTCAGCGAAATCTCTAGGCATAACCCTCGACTCCAACCTTAACATGCAGCAGCATATCAGCAAGGCCACCAAGGGAGCAAACTTCCAAATCAATACACTGAGGAAACTTAAATCCTTCCTACCAGCCAAAGACTTCCAAACTGCAGTACAAGCTTTAGTAATCCCGCGAATTGAATACGGCAGCACCGCCCTCTGCGGTCTCCCGTTAACAAGCACTGCACCCCTAAGAGCCTCTCTAAACGCTGCAGCCAGACTCATCACTGGATCAAAAAAACACTCGCACATCACACCTGATCTGAAAACGCTGGACTGGCTGCCTTTTGAAGCCAGAATACATTTGAAAATCGCCTGCATGACACACAAGGCTCTACATCTGAGCTCTCCCGGATACCTCGCTCAGAAGCTGTCAATCTCTGGCGGCTCTAGAAACACTAGAGGCACAGACAATCTTCTGCTAAAACCTCGAAGATTCCGGAAGGTAAAAACCTATAAACGCTCTTTCTCAGGAATGGCACCCAGGATTTGGAACTCACTCCCTCCTGAAACCAGGCTCATCTCCTCCTTCACACTTTTTAAGAAAGAAGTAAAAGCTATTTTTATGGCCAAATACACTTGACCTATTAGTTTGGATTTGGAAAGACCCTACTCTGACCTGTATTACTTTGCTCGAACTCTATGACTATGTATTTCACCTTGAGCCATTTTGAGTTGTAGTAAGACCGCAACTATGTACTTCACCTGAATTATTGTCGCTACTAACTATCTACGCACACATTTAACTCGCTGTTCGAACTCTATGAATATGTATCTTACCTGTATTATTGATGCTATTGACTATCTATGCACACATTTAACTGTTATACTGGTATTATTGATGTGCTGTACGTCTTATGTGTAACCCCACTCTCTTGCTGGCATTCCCAGCCGTGTAAAGCGCTCTGATATCTGCAAAGATCTTGTTCGCGCTATATAAAACTTTCAAAATAAATAAATAAATAATGGTCTAGAGGAGAACACAGCGCTGCAGTTTGTGAAAGTGAAATCAAAATAAAGATGTAAAACATATTTGCGGCGAACGTTAACAGTCACACGCTAACTAAACAAATAAAAAGGTCAGCGATTTGTGAAAGTGAAAGCGATATGTAAATGTAAAAGCCACGTATCTAAAAATGAAACGCTGAGGTTGGTTAAACGACATGCGCCATGGAGAGCTAACAAGTGGTATACCAAAGCATAGAAACATATTTGTGATGAACGTTGGCCACTGCTTGTAAAAGTGAACAACATACAGTAAACGCCATACAATAAATGCCATAAGTGCCATATTTTAAAACGTTGCGCCACTGTTTATAAAGTGAACGTGAAATAAAGATGTAAAACATTTTTGTGACGAACGTTGCACCACTGCTTGTAAAAGCGAAAAACATACAATAAACGCCATATAGAGTCAAAAGATTACATACTGGAAAATGCAGCTTTGCTGCTATTGTCCCAGAAAGTATGTGGATAAAATAGTACTGAAGCAATATACACATGGAAGCATGTAACGCCTTGCAAACTCTCCAGTCCAGGTGGGCGAGCCAAAAAGGAGACAAGGAACAAGCAAGTCCCACTTGCAATGAAAAGCGAGCGTTTATGACGAATGTCAATCAAAAGCATGGGTGGAGCTTCCACCCCACTTCCGAAGGCAACCCGACGACAATAGATCTCGCAGAGCGAGCAGCGCATGCACTGCAACGCTAGGCGAGACCTAAAAAGGAAGACATTCCTACACTAAAAATGGCAAAACATGCCATAGTACGGAAGTTTGTTTCATTCTATTTTGGTGGCTCCAAACATTGTTATGCAGTTAACAAAGAGTGCAGGTAGTGTGGACGCAAGGGACACTATGCTCTCATGTGTAGAGAGGACAACACATCTGTGACAGTGTCAGAACCCCAAGACACCTAGTTAGGTCAATTGCAGGGCATAGAAGACGTTATTGCAAAAAACAATCAGCGGGGATTCCCTGGACTGGTTTAACTCGAAGGCGGCATCTTAAGATGGCCGCCGATTCTGAGTGAAAGTTAGCAGTCTAGTTTTCCTCGCTGCAATCACGAAGGAATCCATGTGAAGCGCGTGCTAGTGAGAAACTGCGCACTTCACCAGCGTCTTGACACGAAGAAGGAGCGTTTATGAGAGACTCCAGAAATTTCACAGTTTATCAAGTGTTTCGGAATACCAATCCTCTTGAATCCTTAGTGTATCACTAAAAGTTATAGGTTAATATAAAGAGATAATTAGGAGTTCGACTTAAGGGTATCTATGTCGAGTCGGAGCTCTCGAACCTTGAAAACTGCAGTGTAACGAGGAAACGGAGTACGAGTTAGAGCAGACGGATTACGAGAAGGTTTCGTGGCAGCTTCTCGACATCACAAAATTTCGGCAATTCCCAGGGAAGGCGTCGAAGTTCTGACCAGGTGCATCTGGAGAAGAAAGAAAGCAAAGACAAAGCTAAGTTAAAATATGTGATGAACTTTAGGAAAATATGTAAAATAACTGTATATAGTTAAAACGAAAGAACGAGTACTTACCACAGAAGTAGTTGAGTAGAGTTGTTGCAAACAGTCAAAAGACAAGGTGTTCTTCCTGAAAGATAAATAAGAAGAGTGTCTTATAAATATATCGGAAAGAAGAGAAAAAAGACAGAGTTTAATTAGGACACAGAATTCCAAAAGACAAGTACGTTAAGAGACATACTAACATATAATAAGTAGAGTAAAAAAAGAACACGGAGTAAGCCTAACCATTTATATGTGATTAATAGGAAGAAAGAGAAATACTGGCAAGAGAGATTGACCTTGAAGAAACGAGAGGTACAGAAAAGAATAGGAAGGAGTTCCAGATTAGTGAAGTGAGTAAAGATAAGGGTGGAAGAGATTAGGGAATTCGTTTAAGATAGTTGTTTAAGATCTGCTTATGAATTGCAGGAGAGAACTAATAGGAACAAAATAAGACTGCGCACATTAGCGAGAAGATAGAAAAGGAGCAGGGTACTGGGAAGATAACGGTAAGGGAGAGAATAAGACAAATTTAGTTTTGTAGGAGAGTAGATTGAGTAGGTGATTAATGAAATTCCTTCCACTTAGGTTCACCAACTGATGGAAGTCTGCTGGACGGACAACCAGAGGAACCAACCAGAACAGTCTCTTCTCTTTTGTTATTTTATCCACTTTCCCCCTTCCCCCAAAGGCAACATTCTAAAGACTCATGAAACCGAGCTTTGGGTTGTTGTTTAGGTGGATTCTGGATCTAGCATCTCTGTTCCTGTGTAGTTAAAATCCAGAGTATTTTCTTGAAATCTGACAGAGTGAAGTGCCCAAGATGCATTTACACCCGAAAAGAGATGGCGGAGGGAATAGATATGCAAATTTTAGGAGCAGTATTAGACACCATACAAAAAGAGTTAAGTGCAGTCAGAGAGGAGAATCAAAATCTTAGATTAGAAGTAATGAATTCAAGGAAGGAGACCGCAGAGATAACACAAAGATACAGACAACCGTTTAGTTCTGGACTAGATACACAAAACCATTTGTCAGAAGGTACCAATAGGATGACAACTCAAGTAATCCATTCCCTGTCTCCAGTTATTCCATTAGCAGCACCAGAATGATTTAGTGGGGACCCACAAAAGGCACAAATATTTATCACACAATGTTCACTACATTACATGTGTCGCCCTTCAATTTTCCCTGACGCGCAATCTAAAGTCGCCTTTGCATTATCGTATCTAAGTGGGGATGCAGCGTCTTGGTCCTTGCCTTTAATTACTAGACATGATCCAATATTGTGAAATTATGAAGAGTTTAAACAGGAGTTTCTTCGGATTTTTGATAGACGACGAATATCTCAAGTGGTTGACAACGAATTACTTGACTTGAAACAAGGAAATCGAGATTTGGTGTCCTATTTGGCCCAGTTTAATAAACTTGTAGTAGAAACGAACTGGCCTGAGAGCAAGAGAGCGGCGGTGTTCTATTGCGGGCTGAAGGATGAACTAAAAGATGTATTGGCTGGTATACCAAATAGACCCACAGAAATCTCTCCTTTGGTGGATCTAGTTTTGGAGATAGATTTCCGACAAGGAGAAAGGAAAGGGGAGAAAAGAAGATATTTCAAGTCAGTGGTTCCCAGGTTTGATCGAGTTCGATCAGAAGGTAGCCGAAGTCATGAAAGTCAACAGGGTAGAGAACCTTTTCAGATCGGAACTATACGTGGACCCCTGACTAAGGAAGAGAAGGAGGAAAGAAGAACCAACAATCTATGTATGTATTGTGGATCTGAAGGACATTTTGTAGGAATTGTCAGAGAATGCCCAAGACAACCTTCAAGCCGAAGGAAAACTAATAGCACCATCTGTAGGAGGAGTTGAACAGGTGGGTGCGATCCAAGAAAAAACTCCAGAAGAACATAGAGTGGCTAATACCTTACAATCTGCAGCACCTCATTTAATCTTGTCAATGGAGGTAAAGTTTAGACACATAACGTTGGCAGAAGTGTCAGTGATGATGGACTCAGGGGCCACTGGAAACTTCTGTGATTTGAAATTTGCAAGTAAAGTGCGAATTCTAGCAATTAAAAAATCCAAAAGTGAGCCCGTTAGAGCCGTTGATGGAACTAATTTGTCTTCGGGCCCAATAGTCAGTCATACGGAATTAATACACTTAGGGCCCAATGTAGGTAATTCCTATTTACCGACTCTCAAATACCGAATCATACCGATTCGGTATTTAAGAGTAGGTAAATAGGAAGGTGCAGATGTAGGTAATTCTTATTTTAGTACAGATTCGGTATTTACCGATTCGGTAAATACCGAATCGGTATTTCCTATTGATGCCTATGGGCCTTGAAGCCCACAGGAATCAATGGGAAATACCGATTCTGTATTTACAGAATCGGTAAATACCGAATCCTGGCAGGGGGAACGGGGTGTCACTTTGACACCCTGTAGCACCCCAATTGCAGGCTTGTGTGCCATGTGGCACACAGACATGCCCTAAGGGCATGTCTGTGTGTCACATGGCATAGGTGTACATGCACATATGTGTACTGGACCAATCACAATCGGGCTTTAGGCCTCGGCACAGCACCGAGACTGCCTTGATGTCAGTCGCAGACGATCTTCGCATGTACCAGGATGGGGGCTACTCCGCTATCCTGGTGCTGCTGGATCTGTCTGCGGCGTTTGACACCGTATCCCACTCCATCCTGACTGCCAGACTGGCCAATATCGGCCTGAAACACGCAGCTCTGGCATGGTTAAGGAGTTTCCTAGCTAACCGCACCCAGCAAGTCACCATGGGTATGTTCCGGTCAGAGGAAGTTGAAATCTCTAAGGGGGTGCCACAGGGCTCATGTCTGAGCCCCACGCTTTTCAACATATATGTCGCACCCCTGGCTAACATCATGAGAACTTACGGATTCATCCCGATATATCCTACGCAGATGATACGCAACTCCTCTTCCCCTTTAAGATATTTACCCCTGAGGTGAGAAACTCTTTCTACCAGGGCATGCAGGCAGTAGCCCTCTGGATGTCTACCAATTATTTGCAATGTAATGTTGGGAAGACAGAAGTCATGTTGTTTGGTGAATCTAAGTTACTTTGGACCCCAGACTGGTGGCCACAAGACCTTGGACCAGTACCTAAACCCAAATTAACTGTTAAGAACTAGGGAGTCAAACTAGACCAAGAACTTACTCTGAAACAAAATGGCAACCAGGTGGTGGGAGCCTGCTTCCATGTGATTGGCTTGCTGCGGAAAATCTTCCCCTTACTCCCAGATACAGCTAGGAAGACTCTGGTACAGGCACTAGTCCTGAGCCGATTGGACTACTGCAACGGCCTGCTTCTGTCCGTCAACGAGGGAGTCACTAAAAGACTCCAGGTGGTTCAGAACACGGCTGCCCGTCTAGTTCTAAATGCCCCTCCACGCACGCCCTCTAAACCTCTGTTAGCTAAGTTACATTGGTTATCTATCAAACAGAGGGCCAAGTTTAAAGTATGTTGTACCATACATAAAAGCTTCAACGGGATGGGCCCTGCATATCTAGCCGCCAAATTCATCCCCTACATACCCTCTTGGACTCTTAGGTCCAGTGAACAAGGCCTTCTGTGTGTACCTAGAGCAAAGAAGGCCCGACTTGGAGCTAAGGCACTTTCTGTACCAGGACCCTCCCTTTGGAACAGTCTCCCTACATCTCTTAGGATTTGTGTTGAACACCTCCCTTTCAGAAAGATGTTGAAGACATTCTTATTCCAACATTAGGCTGGAATAACTGCACTACTGTGCTTCCCCTAAATCCTTGTGGTAGGAGCCAAAGGCGCGGAGATACTCCTCCGGGAGTATAAGCCAGCATGTTACAAACCCGTAAATAAATAAATAAATAAATGTACACTGGAATTCGGTATTTTACCGCCCAATAGGATTGGGTGGTAAAAATAAGAATTCCTAAGGGCCTGTGGCACTGCAAACTGTGCCACCTACATCTGGAATTACAGATTCAGTAAATATACCGAGTCAGTATTTTACCGATTCTGTAAATTTACAGAATCGGTAAAATTGGGGCCCCCTACATCTCAAAAACCAATTACCGGTCGGTAACGGCCGAAATCGACTTTACCGACCGGTAATTGGCGACCTACATCTGGCCCTTAATCTCTAACTATGGGCATCAGGAGAAGATTCAGTTTAATTTGATCGATGCCCCTCTATTTCAGTTAATACTTGGGCTCCCCTGGCTTTCTGAACACAATCCAACGATCAATTGGAGTACGAGAACCATTAAAATGGAATCCAGTTATTGCCAAGAGAATTGCCTTGGACATCAGGAAAAGAACCAAGAGTATAATCCTGCCACTTCCTTGAGTCTAACGGGAGGATCAATCTGCATCATCAATGCTCAAAAAATACTGGAGGAATACCAGGATTATGAAAATGTCTTCGACAAAGTAGAAGCGGAACAACTTCATCCTCACCGAGTCTACGATTGCAAAATCGAAATAGAACCAGGCTTGAACCTACCTTGTAGCCGAGTGTATGCTCTGACAGAAAAAGAGCATCATCACCTAAGGGAGTATTTAGATAAATACTTAGCCAATGGTTTCATACCGCTTTTCGCAATCCCCTTTGTCTTCACCTTTGTTTTTTGTGCCAAAAAAGGAAGGGGATTTGAGAGTCTGTATTGACTACAGAGCCATTTATAACATCACAAAGAAGAACCGCTATCCACTACCACTTATATCTGTCCTGTTAGGTCAAGTGAAAGGAGTCCAAATATACACCAAACTAGATCTAAGAGGAGCCTACCACCTGGTAAGAATGAGGGAAGGCGGCGAATGGAAGACAGCCTTCAGAACAAGATTTGGGTTGTTTCAATATCAGGTCATGCCTTACGGCCTTTGCAATGCTCCTGCTGCCTTTTAACATTTCATTAATGATGTCCTGAAGGAATTTATAGATCAGTGTGCGATAGTATACATTGACGATATCCTTATTTACTCAGCGGATAAGGAAAAAAATCAAAATCAAGTCAAAGGAGTTTTACAAAAATTGAGAGATAACAAACTGTTTGTTTAGCTAGAAAAATGTGCCTTTAATGTTTCCCAAGTGGAGTTTTTGGGATTCGCCATTCCTACGACTTGAATACTCATGAACAAGCGGAAGATTGAAGCAGTAATTAATTTGAAGTCTCCTGAGAGTGTCAAGGAAGTACAAAGCTTCTTTGGATTTGAGAATTTTTATCGGAGGTTCATCAGTGAATTTTCACGTAAAATGTTGCCACTCACCAAACTGCTTAAGAAAGGACTCAAGTTCGAATGGTCTAATGAAGCAGAAGAAACCTTCAAATCTCTGAAACAAGATTTTACTTCTGCCCCAATTCTTCAACATAAAGACCCAACAGAACCTTTCTATGTCGAAACCGACGCCTCAGATCAGGCTGTGGGAGGAGTCTTATCCCAATGGAGTAAGTCAACCGGCCAATTGCATCCAATTGCCTATAGATCAAGGAAGTTGACCCCTGCGTAAGTAAATTATACCATTACGGAGAAAGAACTATTGGCGATAAAAGATGCGTTCAAGGAGTGGAGACATCAACTAATGGGAGCACAACATCAGGTAACTGTGTTCACTGACCATCGTAATTTAAAATACTTGAAAACGGCCCGAACTCTCACTCCACGGCAATTACGTTGGTCGTTGTATTTCGCCGGTTACGATTTTGTAATCACCTATCGGCCGGGAGCACAAAACGGAAAGGCTGATGCCTTATCCAGGATAAATATGGAGAATCAGAAGACTCCTTTGGAAAATCAATCTATTATTCCAAGCGCTAAGATAATAGGAGCCACCACTTCAATCAATCTTGAGAACAGCATTTCGGAAGTGATGGATTTCAAAGCCATGCAAAACTGGGTAAGAGAGAAAGAAGGTAGAAGGATCTTTCGTAAACTACCTTATTTTCAAGAAGCCATGTACATACCCACCAAGGCATTACAGCAACAAGTAATGAAGGAATGCCATGATGAGAAATTAGCAGGACATTAAGGAGAAGCAAAAACCAAGGAATTAATTAAACAACACTATTGGTGGCCAGAAATGGCGAAGGGTATTGAGGAGTACGTGAAGACCTGTGAGATTTGCGCTCAGGGAAAATCTGAACGGCAGGCCCCAAAGGGGTTACTAATGCCATTGCCCACACAACCTTATCCATGGCACACAGTCACTTTAGACCTCATTACTGATTTGCCACTTAGTCAAGGATATAACACCATTCTAGTAGTAGTAGATTCGCTTTCCAAAATGGCGCACTTCACAGCCTTGAAAGGCGTACCAACTGCTAAACAGTTGACCATACATTTCAGCACTCAAATAGTGAAGACACGTGGAATTCCCAAGATTATAATTTCTGACAGAGGCCCACAGTTCATTTCCCATTTCTGGAAGTCATTTATGGAGGGTTTGGGAACGGAGGTTAGGTTTTCTTCTAGTTACCACCCAGAAACCGATGGCCAGACAGAGAGGGTAAACCAGGAGCTAGAGCAGTATTTAAGATTTTTCCTTTTAAAACAAGAAGGAAATTGGTCAGACTATCTTTGGGCAGCAGAATTTGCCCACAATAATGCCAATAATGTTTCCACTGGTTTTTCTCCTTTCTATATGAATTATGGTAGACATCCAAATTCAACCATCAGACAAACTGAAATATCAGTCCCAGCAGTTGAGGAAATAGTGTCTCATTTAGAGCAGATACATCAAAGTGCTTTAGAAAACCTAGAACAGGCAAAGGAGAAATATAAAAATTATGCAGACAAAAAAAAAGAGAAGGCCCCCCATTGGAGGTTGGAGATCACGTTAGGTTAAGTACAAAGAATCTGAGACTTAAGGGAAATCAGAAATTCCAACCAAGATTTATTGGTCCTTATCTGGTTGAAGAAAAAATCAATCAAGTGACTTATCGAATCAACTTGCCCCCTAAGTTAAAAATCCACCCAGTCTTTCATGTCTCCTTGTTAAAGAAGGCTCCAATAAATTTGCGAGTCAAATTACCACCAAGACCTCTTCAGTTGGAAATTGGGACAGAATTTGAAGTCAAAGAGATATTGGACTCAAAAGTACAGAAAGCACAATTGTATTATCTGGTGGACTGGAAGGGTTATGGTCCAGAGGAGAGGTCTTGGGAGCGGGACGAAGATGTCCATGCTCCAAGGTTGGTTAAGTCATTTCATCAGCGATTTCCCACCAAACCAAGAAGGAGAGAATCTACCTTGTTGGTGGGTACTGTCAGAACCCCAAGACACCTAGTTAGGTCAATTGCAGGGCATAGAAGAAGTTATTGCAAAAACCGATCAGCGAGGATTCCCTGGACTGGTTTAACTCGAAGGCGGCATCTCAAGATGGCCGCCGATTCTGAGTGAAAGTTGGCAGTCTAGTTTTCCTCGCTGCAATCACGAAGGAATCCAGGTGAAGTGCGCGCTAGTGAGAAACTGCGCACTTCACCAGCGTCTTGACAAGAAGGAGCGTTTATGAGAGAATCCAGAAATTTCTCAGTTAATCGAGTGTTTCGGAATACCAATCCTCTTGAATCCTTAGCATATCACTAAAAGTTATAGGTTAATATAAAGAGATAATTAGGAGTTCGACTTAAGGGTATCTATGTCGAGTCGGAGCTCTCAAACCTTGAAAACTGCAGTGTAACGAGGAAACGGAGTACGAGCTAGAGCAGACGGATTACGAGAAGACTTCGTGGCAGCTTCTCGACATCACAAAATTTCGGCAATTCCCAGGGAAGGCGTCGAAGTTCTGACCAGGTGCATCTGGAGAAGAAAGAAAGCAAAGACAAAGCTAAGTGTTAATAATTGATGAACTTTAGGAAAATATGTAAAATAACTGTATATAGTTAAAACGAAAGAACGAGTACTTACCACAGAAGTAGTTGAGTAGAGTTGTTCCAAACAGTCAAAAGACCAGGTGTTCTTCCTGAAAGATAAGTAAGAAGAGTGTCTTATAAGTATAGCGGAAAGAAGAGAAAAAAGACAGAGTTTAATTAGGACACAGAATTCCAAAAGACAAGTAAGTTAAGAGACATACTAACATATAATAAGTAGAGTAAAAAAAGAACAAGGAGTAAGCCTAACCATTTAAATATGATTAATAGGAAGAAAGAGAAATACTGGCAAGAGAGATTGACCTTGAAGGAGCACGAGGTACAGAAAAGAATAGGAAGGAGTTCCAGATTAGTGAAGTGAGTAAAAATAAGGGTGGAAGAGATTAGGGTATTCGTTTAACCCCTTCCATGCGGCCGCGATTCTGCACCTGTGCGGAAGAATCACGAGTGGGCGGGTTTATGAGGGCCCCCACAATCGCCGGGAATGCCTGGTTTCACCTTGGAGATACCCAGTAGGGACCATCTCACAGGGATAGCCAGGACGGGTTCCCCAGCGGTCTACAGCGCCACGACACCTCAGGGCAGCAGTGCGCTTTACAAGACACATTACATTACATTACATCAGCACACGAGCACCGTTGTGCATGATGGCTGGGGTTAAGATAGGTGTTTAAGATCTACTTATGAATTGCAGGAGAGAACTAATAGGAACAAAATAAGACTGCGCACATTAGCGAGAAGATAGAAGAGGAGCTGGGTACTGGGAAGATAATGGTAAGGGAGAGAATAAGACAAATTTAGTTTTGTAGGAGAGTAGATTGAGTAGGTGATTAATGATATTCCTTCCCCTTGGGTTCACCAACTGATGGAAGTCTGCTGGACGGACAACCAGAGGAAGCAACCAGAACAGTCTCTTCTCTTTTGTTATTTTATCCTTTTTCCCCCTTCTCCAAAGGCAACATTCTAAAGACTCATTAAACCGAGCTTTGGGTTGTTGTTTAGGTGGATTCTGGATCTAGCATCTCTGTTCCTGTGTAGTTAAAATCCAGAGTATTTTCTTGAAATCTGACAGACGGTCACAGAGGAAGACACATATGGAGATCGTGCACTGATCCTTGATCAGGAAACAGAGGATAAAGTAGGAAAAATCAGGCCCAAGGCTTCCATTGAGTTGAAGTGCAGGATAGTTGATCTGATGGTAGCATCAGGCTGCTTATTTTCCATTGTTTCTAGGAGTAAATTCGAGAGGGAGTGGGCTTAAGTAACACTGTTGCCAAAGGACATCAGTCTCAGAGGTTACTAAGGCAAATTAATTTATGTTCTGGGATATTTTTTACCCTCCATCAAATTACAGACATGATGCATAGAGGGAAAGGTGTGAATGGCTGAGGATGGACCACCAATAATAAGACAGGTCCATCAGTATGATCTTCACGTTAATATCAATCCACATGCTACTAGTCAGGTCATGCTGGTAACAATATTGGAGCAAAAGAAGCAGTAAACAAAATGTTTCATGTTTTTGATGATAATTTTGAACAATTGAAAGGGTTTGTGCAAAAAACTGTCCTGAATAGGAGTATCATTCTAGTGAAACACAGATTGAGACCAGTGCCTGTGGCTGTAAGAGGTAAAGTGAGGAAAATGCTGGAGGATATGCTTAAAGAAGGAATTATTGATCCGGTAGAAGCTACTAGTTGGGATATAACTGTAGTCATAACAAAAAAAAGTGATGGACAATTAAGATTCTGTGTGGACCTAAGAAGCTGCAATCAAAACATTGCCACCGACACTTTTCCTTACCTAATATAATTACTACTTAAAGGAGGAAAAATAATTTCCAAGCTCAAACTTAAGAGTGCATACCACCAAATTCACTTGCATGAGGAATCTAGAAACTTAACAGCATTTATCATGATGGAAGGCACATTTCAGTTTACAAGGATACCCTTTGGGTCATCCTCTGCAGCAACTGTTTTTCAACGCATTATTACAGCAGTGTTCAAAGGTTCTGGAAAATGTTATCTCTTTCTAAGACGATATATTGGTAGTTGGAGAGATGACACAGGAGCACAATTACATTTTAAAGTCAGTATTGTATAGGTTGCATGAAGCTGAACACACCCTCGGGAAAGACAAGTGCAGCTTTTTGTTTGAAGAAATTGAATAACTGGCCACACAATCTCGGGAGATGGGGTGAAGCCCGGTGAAGCCCAAAGGAGACTCACTCAAGGCTATCAGTGCAGTGCCCATGCCCCGAGCCAAAGATAAAGTATGGTCTTTTTGTGAGCAACTTTGTAGAGAAAACCGAGGGAATAAGGCAGTTGTTGAGAAAGGGGTGTGCATTTGTGTGGGGGAAGGGTCAATAAGAGTCATTTGATAACATAAGGAAGGATGTATTTGAAGCACGAATTTGAGCACTGTTTGATACTCATTTGAACGTTTTCTGAACTGTGGATGCTAATGTATGTGGTGTGGGTGCAGTGCTGTCTCAGTTACATATTGGAGTGGAGCAGACTAAAGCATGTGCATCATGCTCATTGACTGAGAGTGAACGTAACTACTCGATCATAGAGAGAAAAGCATTGGCAGCAGCATGTAGTAACATCCAGGTTACAGGAATAAAAGTGCAAGATTGAGCCCATTCTTAGGTGGAGGAATGCTCAGGCAGACTGTCTGTTGCATAGGTCTCCAGAGTGGGCTGTGGTTGACATGCAACCTGCTTTGACCAAAGAGCAAGAAGGTGCTGTAGCATGGCTGTTTGAGGTGGAAGGATGTACGTGTGGAGCGTTTACTGCTTAAGAGAGGACCAAATATATGGAAGTTGATCCTGTTTTACAAGTGGTGAAAAAAATGGTGATTGAAGGTGGGCATAGCAAGATCATGGTCTCCCCTCCAGTAAGGACCTATGTGAAATTACTGGATGAATTCACTATGGCTGGTGAGGAAGTACTCATGAGAAGCAACAAGTTTGTGCCGCACAAGGCTTTGAAGGAAGGAATCTTTAAATTAACTCATGAAGGACATCTGGGGCACACATTCACCAAAAGAAGAGAAAGGTAAATCGTCTGGGGGCGAGGATTGGATGTTCAGATTACATCATGGGTGAAGGAGTATGACACATGTAAAGAGAGTGAAAAGAGACTTAAAACTGGTGTGCATGCTATTCTGGGCCATATTGGCACAGAACTGAGTCCAGTCAGCACTGTAATGGGCACATCTTCAGGTATTTCATTCAGTTCAGGCACATTCTGCATCATCATCAGAGCCTCCACTTGTGCACCATTGGTGTTATGTTAATGAGAGTTCTAAAGTGTGACTAATCACCTGACGGGTATTCAGGCACTGAAGCAGGTGTGAAGGTCATCTGCAGAGTCTCAGTTGAAGAGGCAGGTCTTTTGCTTCTTATGGAATTCTGGAAGTGAGGAGGAGGCCCTTAGATGTAGAGGGAAGTTGGTCCATGTTGTCGGTGCAAGGTAAGAGAAGGCTAGCCTTCCTGTTCTGCTTCTGTGAATGTGGGGTGTGTGAGTGAGGAGAGAGAGAGGCGGATCAAAGGTGTCTGGTGGGCTGGCGACAATGAAGGCGGAGTTAAGGTATGCTAGACCAATGTTGTGGAGTGCCTTGTATGCATGTACAAGGAGTTTGAAATGGCAGCATTTGTGTATCGCAACTAGTGGAGATCTTTGAGGTGTGGCGTGATGTGGGTGCACCGGGGGAAGGTCCAGGATGAGTCTTGCAGTGCTTTTCTCTATGGCTTGGGGATGGTGGAGGAGGTGGTTTAGGATTGCGATATGGAGTGTGTTAAGTCTGCTGGTGATTAGGGCTTGAGTGACAGTACCTCTGGTGCTCATAGGAATCCATCTATCCATCTGTTGTTTGTACAAGTCGCTCCTCAGAAGTACAGAATACAATAGCATTCATTGTTGAAAAAGAATCTCTTCCTAAACATTCACTTGGCTGGTGTAACCAGAAATTCATAATGTTCTGTGACTGGACCTATAGTCACCAGAATGGGGTATAAAATGGGATGCATATTAACAGAACTGGAAATGCTGATGGCTTGCACTCATTTTCCTGAAAGGGATACATTGGGTACTTCTGTAGGTCTTATAGAAGAATGTGCAGCCCACATATGAATCAACAAATCTACAAGTTGTTCATTCATTCTTCTGTTCACATAGGGACCTTCTTGATCTGCTGATAGCATAGGACTCTGCAATCATCCCCCTTGCCCCTCGGGCAGCCCTGCGAGATGAAGCTAGGGCCTGTTGGGACTCCCACTGTAGCAGCAAAATGAGGAAAGGGATCATTTAGTGTAGACATTGGCTGAAGTTCAACCAGAATGGCAGAAGGAGTGGGAGGAGCTGGAGTTCCGCTACAGTCAGGGAAGAGGACCAGAATCTGGGGCAGTTGGTATAGCGGGGGGGTGAGTTGGTTCTGCAGGAATAGCCCCTGAAAATTACCCCCTTCTAGTTCCCACACCTGACACATACATTTATTTTGGCATACCTCATCCCGGCATTCTCTCTTTCCCCATCCTCAGTCACGATGGCCTCTTACTCCAACTCCTCTGACTGGTTTGTTATCAAATGTGCCACCCTTACCTGCAGGCGGTGTTTGCTGGAATGTTTTTGTATCATCACCAACTTATACTTATCCTTCTTCTGTTTCCAATCAAGATATTCAAGGCTAAACGATGCACATACCAAAATATCCTCTATTGTTTTAGCTTACCACAACAAATAACAGTTTGTTGTACCTGAGTGCTAATATTGGGCCACAGCCCAGTCACAAAGCTGACACCAAGGCTGGTGTTACCCACTGAGCTTTGTCTTCTGTTCAGGTATGATGCTTATACAATCTCTCACTAATGAGTGTTAGACCTAGCTTGTCCAGTGGGTTTATCCCGAGACTTTTTGGCCTTCTGTTTCTGACCTGTTTTTGTTGATTTTGTGAATCTGGGCACTTTACCACTGCTGATCAGTGCTAAAGTGCATATGTTCTCCTTGTAAATTGTCATGATAGATTGGTGTTAATATGATTGGGTATTTGATTTACTACTAAGTCCCTAGTGCAGTGCGCTGTGTGTGCCCAGGGCCTGTAAATCAAATGCTGCTAATAAGCATGTAGCACTGATTGTGCCACCTACACAAAAAGCCTTTCAAAGGTAACTCAGACCTGCTACTGCAGTGTTTGTGCACAGTTTAGTACTGCCATGTTGACCCGGTAAGTGTACCCATTATTCAGACCCTAACTTTCCTTTTTCTTACAAGTGAGTCACCCCTAAGGTAGGTCCAAGGTAGCCCCATGGGCAGGGTGCAGTGTATGTGAAAGGTAAGACATGTACTGAGGTGTGTGACATGTCCTGATAATGAAACACAGTGTATTTCATTTTTCACTATTGAATGGCTATCTGTCCCATTGGATAGAATTGTAGTTTATTTATAACATCTTATAAATATAACTTTCCATGGGGACAAGGTAGGAAGGTAAAGTTTAGTATGCCTGAACTCAAAATATAAAGATGCATCTTTTAGTAAGGATGATTTATACATTCTGTGTTTGTAAATACCACTTTTAGAAAATAGGTATTTCTTGCTTAGCCATCCTGCGTGCCACTGCTAGGTTTGTGTAATGATTGTCTGGCTTTGAAGTGACAGGGGCTGGGGATGTGCATTCTTTTCAGACAGCCACTTGGGGTGGTGAGGAGTGTCCTGCCTTTCCAGGGTGAGTCAGGGCTGGGATGAATAGACCTGGGTTGCATTCATAGTAGAGGGAGGAGATTTTGTTCAGTACTGAATGGGCCTTGTCTGCTGTGGATAATGCTGTCTCCATCTGCTGCCAGGAAGCTGCTCGAGAGAGGACAGAAATGGCTTTTGCTGGGCAAAGAGCTTTTCTGCCACCAGAGAACAAAGACATTTGTGCTATAAAAAGTAGGGCCGAGACCCCAGACTTTTAGACTACTTCTGGAATTCAAGAGGAACCTCTGCCAAGGAGAAGAGCTGGGAAAAGCTGAAGAAAACGTACTGCCCCTTTGCTGTGGGTTAGCTGCGGTTGACCTGCAGTAGATGTTTTCTTCCAAAAAGAGGGCTGTGTGTGTTTCCTGCTCGTAAAGAGTCTCCAAGTTCTTGAAGTAGAACTTGCCCTCTGTTCTAGATGTTTCAGGAACAGCAAAAACCTCACAATTTTTCTGGGCATTGTCTCTGGAACTGCTGGTTTCAGTTGCCACAGAAGAAAGGAGTAGCCGACTCTGTTACCAAGTCTGTCACAGGTTGCGTGTTGCGAGGCACCACAGACGGCCCACCGCACTTCACACCGCATCCTTGGTCACACCGACACCCTCTGGACAATCGTCACCGAGCCGTTGCTTGCACCGCGTCCTGTGGGCACCACACTCCACACTGCCTCGACGTCACCGACCCCAAAATAGACCGGCTCATTCGTCTGCACTGCAAACCTGCCAGCACTGCATCGGGCACCGTCTCACCCGGCACCATAAGCCTTGGTCTAACAGATGCTGTACAGACGATTGTCACCAAGCCGCTGCCTTGACCGCATCGTGAGGGCCCCACACCCTGCACTACTTCACTTTTGCAATGCAAACCTTGACAGTTGCCCCGATCGACTCGCACTGTGTCGGCCACAACGAGAAAGGTACTGTTCACGAGTCTGTCAACGCTTTAGCTGACCCGTACTGACTCAGTTGACTGGAACGGTATACCCGGAAGGAGATACCAACTCAGAGGAACTGTTTTTTGTCAATATTTCCACAGGTTTAAGATTTTCTTGCAAACTGCATATTTTTCAGAACTGTATTGTGGATTTTTGTCGGTTTTAGTCTTGTTTGGTTTAGACAAAGAATTGCTGATTTATCTAAACTAGGTAGTGTGTTCACTGTGTTACTGCATGCATGCACAAATGCTTTACACTCTGAGATAAGCCTGTCTGCTCGTGCCAAGCTACCAAAGGGGGTGCAGGTTTTTTTGGGGGATGTATCTCCCTTACCCTGACTAGGAAGAAGGGTCCCTAATTGAACGTAGCTGCAAACCATGGCCAAATAGAGACCCCCATTTCTAGCAATGAGTATGTACGCTCTCATTAGTCAGGATAGTTTGCATTATTTGTGTCCAGTTTATATGATACAGCAGCTCTCTTTCCTTCAAATACTGCATTGTTTCTTTGAACTTATCGATCACAACTGATAAGGGTTCAAACTCTGGACTTAGATGCTGAGTTTCTGTATCTGGCCACTTCACAGACCTTACAAGTGTCCCACAAGTCTTTTAGTGCTAAAATAGAAAACAATGCATCCAAAACCTTACACAATAACGTTGACAGCTTTGTTCTTTTCTCTTCCTCCATGTACAATTACCTTAGTGAATGACCACACATCATACCTGGTCCAAGGCACATAAATGTGTACCAGTTGCCCGTCCGCTCCTGGCACCTCTCTCAATGAGTATTCTTCTGTTGAGTCAAATATATTACCTATGGAATGTCATCAACAGCTTCTGCCATCTGTTTTACTGACGATTCCTTACTCTACCCTCTCTTTTACCTTTCCAGGCCCTCCCACTTATTTTTTCCAAGAACTTCTCAAACAAATTATGCCATGTCATCAGGGTCTCTTACTTCACCTCAGTCTCACTCACATTTAACACATGTGATGAATGTAATTTTTCATTTTTTAACCACTCATAGCATCTATTGTAACAAACTGATGACATTCCATTCTCGCTCGAATACTTGCCTTTAATGCCAAATGAACCAATTAATCTCTGCTTAATCCTTTCAATGCCAGGCCCCTCCTTGATTGCTTAACATAGTAAGCCAACAGTTTCGCCTAAGTTTTTTTCTAGCACCCTTTTTGGGACATAATGCCGTGGTGGGAAAGGAATATCCAGCAAATCTTCAATGAGACAATCTATATCTTCGTCCAACACCTCAGGACCTGAAGGTATTACCAAAGAAGGGCAGAACCTAGTCTCTTCCATCAGGTGCTCATGTCAGCACTCTTTCCTTTTTCTGCAAAGTTTTTTTCACACCAGTCAACAACTTTCACACCTGTCCCTTTGCCTTGCTCTCATTATCTTTATCTTTCACTTGCTGTTCTAATTAATTCACCGCGTCAACCTCTGGTGGTTGAGGAGACATCTTTAGTTGAATCAACCATCTTCGCAAATACTGCTAACTTTTTCTTTTAAATTAACCATTTTCAGGAAATTGCAATTTTAAGTCTTTCTTGGTGAGCTATTGCCATTCTTTCAACCGCAAACAAGTATGCCTATCAACCATTATCAACTTTTAGTTCACAGGCATTACTTTGCAGGGGAGGGTATATGTGCCTTCTCTAACCCATCGTTACTTTAAGAATTACCATTGACTTTGGGTGGGGAACAAAAACACTCATACGCCCGAAGAGGAGCTACACCAGCTAAAATATTTCTGTACTCCTAGCTGGAGTGGAACCACCCATTTGACCCTCAGAAGACATTTTTCAACTCACAACCTCTGAAGGAGAAAACGGACAAAATGTGCCTATTTCCTGTGCCTGTGAGATTACTTAGGTAAAGGTAAGGTTTTCAATCACAAACTCTAACAGACTTTCATATCCCGAAGGGCCTTACCCCTCGGCCAGCCCACGCATACATCTGAAGGGGAACCACTCCTTTTATGAAGGAAAATACATACTCTTTTTCTTTACCACTTTGCCCTTTTTGCACTCACTCTATGGTGATGCGAAAGGGAGAAATGCATGTCACACCTTTCACGCCTCTCAAGCAACCAGAGTGCATCTATCTATTTTTACCTAGGTTAACCTTTTACTACTTTTTCTCCCACCCTATGCCTGTGGCCGCTCCCAAAGAACTGTTACCGTTAGGTGCATGGAAATATTAGAGGAATATGCCTCAGGTTCACCACAACATAGCCTGCCGCCGATCTTCAGATGCATGGCATGCCTACATTTGTCCAATAGCCCTGTCATCTCCTGAACCTTAAATTAAGTTTAATTCAGATGAATGACAAAGGAGCTTCTGGAGCTCCAGCAACATGTCTGACAAACAACTCTAAGCATAGTTAGTTATACCAGACGTTGTCTATGCAGGTAAGCGCGGTGGGGTAGGGGTGAAAGGTAGTGGGGAGGGGGGGTGGAAGGCGACATACTACGGGTTAGTAAACCTAAAATATATAAATAAATACACCTGGGTTGCGAGGTTTGAAGTGCACAAGTCTGGCTTGCCCTCGAAAGACGGCCAGCAAAAGGGAATAGCACACTTTAAACAGTGCAAAGGCAGCCCTCTGCCCACCACTCCTCCCTGCTGACACTCAGCAGGCCCCACCCCGTTGAAGGAAGGGACCCATTTTGGGCCACCCATGTCACCTCAGACCACCTCTCAGCCTTCCATACCAAAGGAAGTGTTAGAAGAACAGTGGAGAATATACCAATAATTGTTTTTTTTTGGTAAACTTTATTTTTCCTTTTATAAATGTGCACCATAAAGGAATATCATTTACACACACCATGACAAGGCAGTAACCACAGGTCCTCACACATCAGTACATTGGAACCTCCAACAGATAGTCCATACATTCTCCCACACCCAAGGCATTCGAAATAAGACATTTGACTGATTCTTTTCAGTGAGCACATGTCTACGCATCTCATGCTTAGTAAAGTACAAAATAGCATAGTTGAAACATCGTCAATTAAAACTTAACCCACACCAGTGGGGACAATACCCGCAGGTTGTGATGTTGGCGGGATGGAACTAATCTGAAGGAGGTATGTCTTTAGGGGATTCCAAATGTCTTTGGGCCTGGATGCAGTGGCCTGCAATGACACATACAATTCACAGTTTGTGTTACAATACGTGAGACTAGCCAGCCAGACGTTCGTTGTAGGAGTAACCTTACTGCCCCAGTGAAGAACAATTTCTCTCTTTGCAAGGAGCGAAGCAATAGCTATGAATTTACACAACTTCTTAGCGAACCCATGCACATAATCCAACAGAGCAACCTCTGGCAAGTGGAAAATATCCTGCCTATCATGTGCGACAATATCTTGTGAATAGACCTCCAATAATCGCCAATTTTTGCACAGTTCCATGTCACATGTGGGCCCCCACATGTAGTACAGTTGTGCAGCCTATCAGGATCAATGGAATTGATTTTCGCATGTGACATATATGTCCTCCACAGATATTTAAAATGAATCAACTTGTGTCTGCTGTTGAGTGAAACCTCCATTGTCTGAGAGCAACAATATGCCCAATGTGAGTCCTGTATTGGGTGTCCCAAATCCCGCTCCCATGCTTCTCTAACTTTGGCATCCCTGCAAGGAACCAGAGTCATGGATGCTCTGTAAAGCTTTGAGATCAAATGATTCCCTTCTTTGCTGGTAATCAATAACGTTAATGGCGGGAAGGACTCCAGTTCCAGGGGAAAGTTAGCCAGTCTCTCCCTAAATGAACAATGAATTCTACATAAGACAAATTGGTCCATAAAGGTGGCTCCACTGACCAACACATCATCTGTACTGTTGAACACATGTCCCTCCAGAAACAAATCCCTGAACTTATCCAGGAAATAGAAAGTAAAAGTACACTGTACTAATCTCTCCTCTGTAATGGGGAGCCATGGGATAATACCCAATGGAATCTCAGATCAATAGAACACACCCCCACCTGTTACCCGCTTCTGCCAAGCCCAACTATTTGATGAGACAGTTTTAATGTCTAGGGGTCCCAGGGATCATGCACCCAGCTGAATGGTGCAGCTGGCTCATGTCCAGTAGTGTAAAGTCCGTATTTACTTGATTTCTGGGAAATCTTCGGGGCAACACTGTTCTCAGTGGGGCTGATAGTACTAAGTCCGCTTCAGGCCTCGCACAAGGGATCCACACATCGGGGTGATACCAGGAGTGTGCAAAGCTACACTGAGCTACAAGATAATATACCTGGAAGTTTGTAACCCCAAGC
This sequence comes from Lissotriton vulgaris, assembly GCF_964263255.1. Lineage (NCBI taxonomy): Eukaryota > Metazoa > Chordata > Amphibia > Caudata > Salamandridae > Lissotriton > Lissotriton vulgaris. The sequence goes on along the minus strand of NC_141693.1, from coordinate 1,542,686,996 downwards.
CCACCCCTTTCATATGGTAGGGTTAATGTGTCCAGCCCAATCTGGCCCTACTTCTTCCCCAAACAAACCTGATAAGATGGGGCCTGATAGTTTTGAAAAAACTGTTGAGGAGCAGGATGGAGATATTATCAAACAGATATAAAAAATTTGGAAGCACCACCATCTTCATAATTGTGACACTTCCAGCCATCGGCAAAGGGAGATTCAGCCAGCGCTGTAGCTGCTTCTCTAGCTTATAAATAGGTGGGCCATAGTTGAGCAATATAAGCTGTTGAGTTTCCCGGTGTATCTGAATCCCTAAATATCTAGTCGACTCCTCACACCACTGCAGGGTAAACCTGGAATTCCATTTGACATTGCTTGATGTTAGAGGGAAAATGACAGATTTACCCCAATTTATGGCAAGTCCACAGAAACCATTGTATCAAATAATTTCCCTAATTAGTGGTTCCAAATTCTCCTCAGGGTGTCGAACATAGAGGATAATATCCTCCGGAAAGAGTGAAATTAATAAAGGACCCGTCTTAAACTGGAGACCTCTTTGTGGTTGTCACTCCTGGAAATGCCGAACCAGTGGACTAATCGCAATAATAAAAAAGTAACGGAGAGAGCGGACATTCTTGTTGAGTGCCATGGGTGAGCCTGAACTGTGAGGACAGGGTACCATTTAATCAGAGTCGGGCAGTGTGTGAGGTAAAGTGAAGTGAAGTGAGCTCTAGAAACCCCTTAGGCTTTCCCATCCTTTTCATGTCCGTCAGAAAAAAGGACCATTCTAAGGAGTTGAAGGTCTTTTCAGTATCTAATAAGATGGCCACAGCAGGAACTTCAGGCGATATCCTGTGTAGGATTGTGAACAGAGTGCGGAGATTTAATGCTGTCGACCTATGAGAGACAAATCCCGACTGGGTCGGAGAGATGATACGGTCTAACAAAAGAGTTAGCCTTACCGCATTCATTTTAACAAGGATTTTGTAATCAAGATTTAAGTCTATATGATCCACACATGAGTGGGTCCTTCCCAGCCTTCGGTAAAAGGATTATTACTGTCTCTCGCAATGTGGGTGGCAACTATTTGTGCTCTAGCGCTTCATTATAGACCTCGAGAAGATAAGGTGCTGAGAGGTCTTTGTAAGCTTTATACAATTTCCTGATAAAACCATCGAAACCTGGGGCAGTCGAACCATGCATGGTGTCAATAGCTCTTATGATTTCCTTTGCGGAATTGTTCCGCCAAGAATTCTTGCATTACTTTATCAAGCCAGACAAGTGTGATTTCAGCTAAATAGTAATTTCGAAGCTCTTCGCCGTGCGCAGTGCACAATGAATACAGCCTGGAATAGTACTGTAAGAATTCATCCCTTAACACCTGGGTGTCAGTCAGTACCCGATCATCAGAGGAATGAATGCAGGGAATATAAGAATGGGCCATCACAGGCCTCAGGAGGCGCATGAAGGTGCTGCCAGGCCGATCATCCTTCGCCTTATCGTTGAGCAGTGGTGTATTTGCTCAAGAAAAGCGTCTCCCACTCCGCTGCTTCCCTTAACTCCAGTAGGGGCGACAATCAGTGGTTCCATCTAGTCTGGTCAGGTTGCGCCATTCGCTCCTTGTCAAGTGCTTCAAGCTACTGCTCAATGCGGGATAAGATGCCCCTCAGATCCCTCAATACCCCCATACCCCCGACTGTTTAGCAATACAAATTCCGCACATATAGGCTTCTCTTAGAATGACCCACGTCTGCACTGAACTATTGTTTAAAGCAAAGCATTCTACAATAGCTGAAGGTAGCTCAGCATTAAACAACACATCCCTCAACGCCTGACCTGGGAACCTCTACTTTCTTTCACAACCCTCTGGTCTTGCAACCCTGATCGTAAACATCACAGGGGAGTGGTCAGAGAGTGTGCTTGGAAGATGCTTTGTTGCAAGGTGCCAAGAAGTTACATTTTGGAACACTAACCAGAAGTCTAATCTGGTCCAGGTTTCATATTGCACAGGGTAGTGAGTGTAGGCAGTGCACCCGGGACGGCAGAGCTGCCTTACATCCACCGACCCCAACGAGTCACAAAGCTCCAAAAGTGCATGACTGGATCGGGGCTTAGGATCAGAGGAGCCTGATGTGCTATCTAATGCTGGGCCCAACAACAAGTTAAAATCGCCCCCAATGCAAATATAGTCCGCATCAAGTTCCGTGTGGAGGTCATGAAAAAAGTTTTGATTATCATTATTCGGCGGATACACACAAACAAATACCACGCGATAACCCATTAATAGCACCGTTACCATCGTACACCAACCCTCACCTTCATTACGGACTCTGTCCACCTGAAAAGGCTAGCGCTTATGTAGCAGGACTGCAGTCCCCCTGGCCTATATATTATAGTTTGCGAAGTAACGATGGGGAGACCAAGAGGAAGCAAAGCTAGTGGAAGCTTACCTGGGCAAGTGCGTCTCTTGCAAAAAAGCGACATCCACCTGGTGTCTCTGTAGATAGTGTAACACCTGCTTCCCTTTCCTGACAAGCGGATAGCCTACCCCCTGAAGACATAATGATAGTTCAAGCATGACCGTTTCTGTGAGTGCCAAATAGTACAAGTCCTATCATGGTGTGCATTTAAAACTACGTACAGAAAATTGCCAATGCCAATTTGGCCACCTTAATACAGCGCCCGTAGAGTCTGCTGTAAACACAGCGGAGGGGGGAGTGGAGGGTGCTAGTTCGATAGTTCCCCCCTGGCTCAGAGGCACTGATGCACTGATGCAAACGTTCAGGGCAGGATTCAGAGCGTTGGATGGGTGATTTGATGCCTCAGGCAGCAATGGGAGGGGGCACTAGTCCTCAAAATGGCACTCCCTGAAGAAATATCATAATGCCAGCAGCAGTTAATAATTATTTTACGTGGCGCTCAATCCCACAGTGCCTGACAGGCTAATCATTTTCGCACCATTCAGGTGTCACCACACCCGAACAGGGGGCCACTTACTGAGTCTCGCCGTCTCCGACTTATCTCCAAAGCAGGCCTTGATCTCTGCTACCTCCATAGGGGCAGGCCCAGAGCACCAGGACACACCACACCTCAGGCACCTCAATTTGGAGCTCCAATCTGCTCCTCTGCCTTGTCGGCTGCCATCAGGACACCATGTGGGCCAGAAGCACAGTGGGGGATCGGTGGTGCTTGTATGACCCCGCACCACCTCTGCCAGCCCGAGGTGTTGGGTGACAGGCCCCCAGGTTCACTAGCGGCCCCTAATACCATAAGGCCTCTGGGGCAAGCAGGCCGACACACCTGCTTGGCACAGGGGGTCCCGGGTTGTGCCACAACTGCAGACGAGTCAACGGGTCCCAAATCATCCAGATGTAAGGTAAGCACTGCGGCCACAGCCAACACATGCCTGGCAGCCGATCATAGAAGCAGCCCACGTGTAGGCCCGCAGCGTCCTGGTAGCGCAGACCGAGTCAGGCAATCTCTGAGCCTCCTCAGCTCTTTCAAACACGGCAGCCAGGATCTCCGCGACCCACAAAGCCCAAATTTCGGGCAGATGTGCAGGATAGGGCCAGGATGTCAGGTTTAGTGGCAGAGCTTCAGCGCTGCGCGACCATCTTGGTCCATAGCCTGGCCACGCCCCCAGTGGAATTTTCCAGGCAGATGCAATTGGACAGTAAAATGAAAAAAAATAGGTTTCGGTTCTTATATCTCACACAACCTAGCACAATCCAAGGTCATTTCACCCTGCGCCCACCACCAGACAAGTGGGAGAGTGCCTCTTTCTAGTGAGAAAGGTATGCGTTAATATAAGCAGTCTATCCATTACTGAAGCAAAACATCAACATTTCTGAAACAGGTTTCGGTTCTTATATCTCACACAACCTAGCACAATCCAAGGTCATTTCACCCTGCGCCCACCACCAGACAAGTGGGAGAATGCCTCTTTCTAGTGAGAAAGGTATGCGTTAATATAAGCAGTCTATTGATTACTGAAGCAAAACTTCAACATTTCTGAAACAGAACTTAACAGAGGCTTTTCTCAGAAACGGCAAAGGATTAGTTTCAATCATCATTCAAAATGGCGTCTGAACAGAAAATGGTGCAGCGAATGCTAACCTATATAGGGCATTGTGTAAGCAATCTCGGGTCTATTCTAACACCGTCCGGATGCTCGGTTCAGGACAGGCAGATGAAAAATAAAATGGTAATGAATTATCATTTTATTTTTTTATCTCTGGGGTTTTTAGGGGCACTTAAGTGACGGGACGCTCCTCCGCTCCAGTGGAGGAGCCACCCCTGCAACACTGTCCTAAAGCCAATGGGCTAGTTGAACGGGCTAATCACATGATAAAAGATACAATTAGCCAGTGTCAATGGTCATCGCGTTGAGAAATCAATAAAAGACCCTTTTAAGGTTTGAACACAATTCGCCAAATCCTTTCATGGGTATATCCACGTTTGTGTGTCTAATTGGCAGAAATCCTTGCAGTAAACTTAGCCATAGTTAGATTGGTAAGGGAAGTGATAGAGTAACTACTGATTGCAAAAAGTGCTCAGAAATGATAGAAATACACCAAAAGGAAGACAAAATACAGTATGATCTTAAATAGGGTGCTAAAAAAACAAAAATAGAGGGTGGCTGATTGGGTTTAAGTTAAAAGGCATGATAATAATCTAGTAATGGGGGGCCCATTTTATGAACCTACGTGAATTGGTGCGATCAAGCATAATGCAGAACCTCTCCTGTAGGGAAGAGAGAATTTATATTGCCATAACTGTTGCATATGTATTAATACTATTCTGTTGGTAAGGGGATGTCTTATAATCAGTAACATATAAACAAATGTATATGTTCCTACTATGTTTTGCCTTTCCTTCTTTATCTATTGGAATCCTTGTTCTCCATGTTTCCCTTATGGTTCCTTCCACATTGACAGCTTAGAATGCTTATATTGTGGTGCTCTACTTCAGTTGAGGGGAACGCTGAAAATGAAATAAAGCCCTTACTTATTTTGGCTTCACTAAAGTTTGCCCATGTATTGTTTATGTGTCAAAATGACAAATAGTGAATCAAAACAGTTTCAAAATGTGGTGCATTGTGCCATATAATTTGGTTTTTCTAGCTGTCTAATTTAGTCAACCCTGAGGCATAATTTGGTGCTCCCCACCACATAATTCCAGTGGCCCATGTGCATGGGGAAATGTGGTAGCGCAGGACTTTGCTTAGTACATTCTGTATTTCAAAGGGTCCTGAAGCTGTGGTGGAAAACCAAACGGCGCGGGTGATGTTAAAACTGGAGCAAATTGACCAAAAAGCACAGATTTCATGATGTGTAACTTTGGAGTTTGTTTTGAAAAACTAGTTTCTTCTAGCATATGCTGTAGGTTTCTCCCTTGTGTCTTTCCTTTATATGACGTACCCATCAAGAAGGTCATCTCTGCTTTATGTACTTAACGTTATAATGATTTATATTTGGGAATTTTCCTTGTAGGTAATATCCATTCTTTTATTTCTAGCTATAATTCAATTGCACATTTTTATCACTGTTTCTCAATCGCTCCCCAGGTCTGTGCTGCGAATGGACTTTCGAGATACCCCGATTCTTTGTTTTTTGGATGGGACCGAAATACACATTCAAAATGAAGTGCGGATCCTTCTGCCCGTACAAAAAACACTCAGCTCCCTTTCGCGCTTCATTTAATTATCCTCTGGTGAATTTCAATATTGTTAAACTATTCCACGGGGAACGCCCAAGGAATCGCCTGCTTGTTCTGAGATAGCTATAAAAATGATGAGAAAAGTTGAACTTGAACGAGAACCTGCATTTTTTACAACCAGACTGTGCTGACAGTGTCGCCGTCTCCACCGCCACATGTGTGAAGTCTCCCGCGCTACCTGGTGCAGCTTTCAGGCAACTATTTTAATGAAAGCAGTAAGGTATGGGATTGGGAACTCATTCAAAAGAATGCCTGCACCTGCTCTGTGTGATGGTGGATTTAATGTCAATATCTGGTACACCCAGTATGTTGTAGACATCCGACATTATTAAAGCATAGCCTCTTCCCTGCTTCTCACTCACACTGTGGTATCGCCCCTCTTGACGTCACTGTGAGCTTTTTGCTTTTAATTAAAATGAGTCATCTCCACTGGACCGTGGCCCTGCAGCTGCTTGTGGATTATTGCTAGCTCTGCCATTTTCCGTTCAGCCTTTGAGACATTGGGCTGCTACTATAGATGTTGTAAAAGTTGAATGCAAAATGAGAGAGTTAAGCAGGTCACGTCTGGCAGTGACATATACATGTTAGCCTGAAAACAGAGATTAAGGGCCATATTTATTAAGTGGATTGCATCGCTTTTGCATCATGCAACGTGGTGCATGCACAATGCAACCCACAAATGTGATTTATCAAGCCCACAAGGCCTCCTGGTGTAGCCCTGAGTGGCTTGATAAATCCGGCGTTACTCTGCCTGGGAATGTGTTCCATGAGCGTAGCGTGGGTGTTCCCACGCAACTCCTATGGGCTTTGCGCATTCCCAAATTTATCATCACTGGTAGCCCTGGGAATGCGCCAAAATGCTACTCCTTCCCAGGTGAGGCGTAACAAGGAGAACTATCTTCATCTCTCCTCGTAACTTCCTCTGTGCGTGCTGAGGAATAGGCCTCAGTGTATTGTTTTTGTTCAGGAAGGTGCCTCTTTCTGCACAAAATCCATCTTGTAATTATTCTAACAGACAAGCAGTTGTGGGTGTCTATCTTTTCCACTAGTCTTATCAATAATTTATTGAAAGTTGCCTGTTATTAAACAAAAGCCTTTCACTGTGGTTGGTATGTATATTATTGAAGTTGTTGATTTGACACTGGGGACATATTGCACACATTCTACTTTTGACTTATTCTTTCCTGTTACAAAATTTGTCCCTTGGAATTTTGCGGCAGTAGACTCCTTGAGACTGGTTGCATGCGGCTATACTGCTATATATAAAAAAAAAAACGATTTTCGTCTAACAGTGGTGTTCGTTGTGTTTCTTTTGTTATTTTATGTCCAAGAAAAATTATACCTGGCAGTTGTTAATAGTACTCTCAATTATTATTATTATTTCTTCATATATGATACTTATGAGAACAATTGCGAGTCTCTCTAAAGCAGCTGCAGTGTGCAGTCTGCTCTAAGCTGACACGGCACTGACTGAAAAGAAACAAAATAACATATTTGTTTCTCTTCAGTCAGAGCCTGCTAGGCACCTTGGATCATTGGGTGCGCTCCCCTGAGAGAACATCCTCCACAGAGCACTGCTTCTCTTAGAGAAGAAGAGGTAGCACAGAATTTACTGGAGGAGAGGGAGGCTTGCCACCTTGCCAAGAGAAAAATGCCAGCTCTGTTTCTTCAAGTTTTAAGATTCTGCAAAGGCCTGAGCATGATTCTTAAGTAAAACGTTTTATGAAATATAACCTGTAAAGCTTTTAACATTGCCTTTCTGTCTCTGTTTATTTATTAGTCCGGGGCCATAAGGGCAGCTAACCAACATTTAAAAGTGTTTTCTTCTTACAGTAACTGTTAAAGGTATGTATTGATAAAGAAAAGAAAATACCGCCAGGACATTAAATGCTAGTCATTGCAAGTGATTTCCCAATGTTTCTATTACAGGATCTGTGAAGAACCCCAAAGTTCTTGTTTCCCTCGGGTGTGCCTTGAATAAGGTGCAAGGCAAAAGTTAAAAGCAACATGCAATATATTTAGTGTCAAAATAATTGACAATTTTTTTTTTCTATTTCTGGATTTGGTGAAGCGCAACAGCTACCCCGGCAAAGGGGTGTCCCGGCGCTAAGAACAGATGCACAGATTGAGGGGAGAGGGGGAAAAGGGGAGACTAGGGAGCGGGGAAGAGATGAGTCTTAATTGCTTTGCGGAATGCTGGGAGAGAGTCAATGGAACGAATGCTGAGGGGGAGCTCGTTCCACAATTTGGGGCCAAGAACGCTGAAGGAACGGCCTCCAGTTCGGCAGAGCCGGGTCCTAGGGATAGTCAGGAGGAGTTGGTTGGCAGAACGCAAGTCACGGCCAGGAACGTAAGGTTGGGCAAGGTTACGAAGCAGCGGGGGATTTCCTAGTTTAACGATCTTAAAGATCGTGACTAAGGCCTTGAATTGAATTCGACGATCCACGGGCAGCCAGTGGAGTTTGCGAATAGTAGCTCTGGCTGAACATCTGCGTGGAAGGCCGATCAGCATTCTGGCTGCCGCATTTTGGATACGTTGGAACCTAGCAGTTTCCGCTTTGTTGGCTCCCAAAAGGAGGACGTTAGCGTAGTCCAGGCGCGATAGAATGGTGGCCTGGACGATAAGCTGGCGGGCCTTAGAATCGAAGAGCCCGAGTATGGGCCTGAGGTTCCTTAGAAGGCCTATGCAGGTGGCTGCCACCTTTTTAGTGTGGGTCTGGAAGCTAAGGTTGGCATCCACCCAGACTCCCAGATTTTTGACGCATTTTTTGGGGAGTGGGGTGGCGCCTAGGGATGACGGCCACCAGTGCTCGTTCCATAGGCTGGTGTTACGGCCTAGGAGGAGCACCTCGGTTTTACCGGCGTTGAGTTGGAGGTAGTTGTCCGTCATCCAGCGGGCCACAGCAGTCATACCCTCTTTAAACTTGGATGCCACGGGGGACGGGCTTTCCGAGAGGGTGACAACCAGCTGGGTGTCGTCGGCGTATGAGACCAGCGTGAGCCCCCACTCTCTAGCCACGTCTGTAAGTGGCTGGACGTATAGATTAAAGAGGGAGGGGCTCAACGCTGATCCCTGGGGGACACCTTGAGCGATGAGGTGGGATTTAGAAAGAAATGGGGGAGCCGACACCTTAAAGGATCTATCCTTGAGAAAGGATTGGAACCATGCGAGGGCAAGACCAGTCACCCCGGTCATCTCCAGACGTTTTAGAAGGATGTCATGGGATACCGTGTCAAAGGCTGCGCTGAGATCAAGAAGGATCAGCGCAGCGCTATGACCGGAATCCAAAATCGTCCGGAGATGTTCCGTAGTGGCCAGTAGGGCAGACTCCGTACTATGGCCTGCACGGAAGCCGTTTTGAGAGGGGTCTAGGATTCCGTGGTTTTCCACGTGTTTCGAAAGGATGCTGTTAGCATGGGTTTCGGCTATTTTGGAAATCCAGGGGAGAAGGGATATCGGCCGGAAATTTTCTGGTTTGGAGGGGTCGAGGGTAGGTTTTTTAATTATCGGAGATACCCACGCTTGCTTCCAAGCTATGGGTACAGATCCTGTAGAAAAGGAAAGGTTGAGGATGTTCAGCATGGGGGATAGGAAAAAGTCCATCGAGTCCAGGAAATGGGAGGGACTCATGGGGTCCGCTGGGGAGCCAGATTTCACTTTCTTACCTAGTCTGATCAGGTCTGCAGCGGTGATGGCAGAAATTTGGGACAGAGGTAAGAAATTGAGATCTGTGGTCTTAGGAGCTCCACAGAGAGGAGCGATCTGCGGAAAGGACGCATAGATTTTCTGGACTTTTTCAACAAAATATGTTGCGAGCTGCTCACAATGCTCATGGGAAGAAATTTTAGGTAGGGGTGCCCTAGGGTTTTGGAGCTCTTTCACTAGTTTAAAAATGATTTTAGATGGGTTCGTATTGGAGTTGATTTTGTTGGAATAAAAAGAAGCACGGGCAGATCTGATAGCTTTATGGTAGGTCTTAAGCCTAGATAGATATAATGCCTTGTCCTGGTTATCGTAGTGTTTCCTCCATAGGCGCTCGGCTTTTTTACACTCCTTGCGCATTGCCCTAAGGGTGTCGTCGTACCACGGGTTGGAAGGAGTATTACGTCCTTTAGTCAACTTAGCCGGAATAAGAGTGTCGAGGCCGTTGCTGATCCAGTTGGTGAACGAGGTATAGGTCGCGTTAATTTCCTGGTTCGCATCGTATTGAAACTCTCCAAGGGTTTCCTGTAGGGCGAGGGGGGAGAGTTTGTGCCAGGGTCTTTTTAGACGCTGACTGGATTCAGTTCTGATCTGCCGTTGAGGTGCTGGAATGCTCAGTTTAACAAGATGGTGATCCGTCCATCCCAGGGGGGTGGGGATATCTGTAGCTGCCTCATGTATATTAGAAAAGATCGGATCTAGGGTGTGTCCAGCTATGTGGGTAGAAGTGAGGACTAGGGAGTTAAGTTGCAGTGCCGAGAGGTCTGCTAGGAGGTTGGTGATGGTATGGTCGCCAGTTGCATCAAAGTGCAAGTTTAGGTCGCCTAGGATGGTGAAGTTGGCGGATTTAGTGATGAGCACTGTGGTCGTTTCGAGGAGGGCATTGATAAATCTAGTGGCCTGGCCTGGAGGGCGATAAATGTAAAGGCCAGATAGCGTAAATTGGGGGGTCACACTGATTTTAAATTGGGCGCATTCACAGTCTTGGAGGGGTTCTTTTATGAAAGAACAAGTGAGGTGTTTTTTATAGATAATTGCGATGCCGCCGCCGCGAGATTCACGGTTGATGGTGACCAGGTGGAACTCATCTGGGAGCGTTAAGTTGGGGATGGTGGTTATGCCGTCTCGGAGCCATGTTTCGCATAGAAACAGTACGTCAGGGTTTTCCTCCTGGAGAAGCGTATTCACCTCAGGGTGGTGTTTAACGAGGGATCTGCAGTTGAGTTGAAGTATCGTCAATGTCGGGTTTATTGTATTTAGGGGGTCACTCCGCACCCTAGTGGGTATGTGAGTCGAGAAATGGCAGTGGTTGCAGTGGAGATGCGTAAGACCAAAAATGCCAGAGGCGTTGGAGCATTTTTGGTCGGGGTTCAGGTGTAAGAGTTCCTTACCGTCATAGCGAATGCGTGGATAGGGCCTGGGCGAACCAGGGGGACTGGCGAGAGGCGATGGTCTGGCGATGACGGGCGCAGACGGGCTTGCCTTAGGCGCGCCTTCGGCGCGCAAACGGCGCTCCCGCTGCGCTCGTCCGCTGCGCTTCCTGCCCTGGCACATAATACAGGGGAAGGAAGGGGCGTGGCCTCAAGGGGGCGTGGCTAGCGAGCACGCCTGCGATGGCGGTCGCTGGACAAGAAGCAAACAATTACCGCAACAGCGCTTAATCGGCTGCGTGGCAAGAAGGTAGGATGACTTTTGTCAGGTGTTTGGCAGGTTATTTATTCAACACAACACAAAGTAAAAACAACTATCACAGTTTTTAAAATTGGCGCGTACCGCCAGAGCCCGGCTTCCGCCTCAGGTCTGGGATCAGGTTCTGAGAGTCAGTTTCAGCGCGGCGCTTTAAGTAGGGCAGGGGGCGTGGCCTCAAGGGGGCGTGGCTAGCGAGCACGCCTGCGATGGCGGTCGCTGGACAAGAAGCAAACAATTACCGCAACAGCGCTTAATCGGCTGCGTGGCAAGAAGGTAGGATGACTTTTGTCAGGTGTTTGGCAGGTTATTTATTCAACACAACACAAAGTAAAAACAACTATCACAGTTTTTAAAATTGGCGCGTACCGCCAGAGCCCGGCTTATAAAAGCACAACATTGAAAAACGTAAGATACAAGCTATATTTCAAAATGTCCAAGCCCTTTGCCTATTTTTTAAAACAAGGTAGTCTACAAAGCAGATTGGTTTTATGCTACATAAAAATATCAAGTGAGTTCAGTATTTAAATACCTGTGACTCTTGACAAGTCACTTAATCTCCTGGTGCCTAACAAATATAAATGGGTCCTCATGTAACGCAACTGGTGCTATGTAAAGCGCTCTGATACCCGATACCTTTGGATCAAGTTTGCGCTATATAAAACTCTGTTTAGAAAGAAAGAAAAAAGAAATAACCCATTTAAGTTGCAGTTTTGTAAAGCAAAGGTCTCAATCTCTCTCTTGTCAGATGTATCTTTTTTTGCAACCTTATTCTTGTTATTTTGCTTTTCCCATTATAGACAGGACAACAAGTACCAGAATGGAATGCATCAACTACTCACACATGAAATGGAAACAAAGCAAGATCACTGTGTAGGGCCTAATGGAATATTTCTTGTACATATATACCGCATGAAAGCCTTTTCCTTCATTGTTTCCACAAAATACGTTTGTGTTTTCATACTAGAATAACAGAAATGCTCAACAGCTTTTCATTTTTAGTTTCAAATTAAAATCCTTCTCTCACATATAACAAGGGAGTCTGTGATCCCAAAGCATTGTCTACGGGCCTGTGAGGTAGTCCACCAAGTACATGATTTTATTGGGCAAATGATGAAAATGCTCGGTGGCTGTAAGAAAATTATTGCTAAAAGAGTAGTCTGAAAGTCTTAACTGAATTGCAAAATGGGTTTAGTGTATATTAAAGTCACTTTGTGGTTGCAAACCCTATGACTTTGTGAATCGCAGGGGCTTAGAATCCCAAATTATTTGTTTTTTAGGTTTTATGATAGGTAAATATTCAAGTGGTATGTTGCGGTTAAAGATGTAATGTGTTTTACTTCATCATCATCAAACTTTAATCGGTCATTACAACCATCAAAGTATAAAGGCTTACAATACAGTATATTGATGAGAGAAAGATTTTCATGTTAGGTATCGTGGGCCAAGATGAATGACATTATTTATACAAAAGGAAAGCATAATAAAACCAAGCCATTAAAAATGAGAAACAGGCTGATAAAAACAGCTGCGGCAAAGTAAAGCCATGATAAGCTAAAAACACTTAAAAAGAAAAAATATGGAGCCGTAAATGTGCTAATGTATAACGTGCAAGAATACAATATTGCACAAATTCTCAGTAATTTTGGCATGAATTATATATTAATATGTACACAAAATATCGGATGTAGACTAGAATACTGAAAATATAGGATGTAGACTAGAATAATATTTGATCTAAAAGTGTGCTTAATTCATTTTTAGCATCTGCCTCCACATTCTCCCCAGGACTTTGGCCACTGCACATACTATTAGTGGCTTTGTATCTGTTCTGAGGATACGTTGTGCCTCTAAATGGCTACCAGTTCCTAGTTGTCTACAGGCAGCGGCTAACCATTTAGATCTTGGGTTTTACTTTTAAAAAAATATATTTTTTCAATAAAATATTTTCTTTTTTGTTTTGTGTACCTGAAAGCAAAATATAAATATAATACAATAGCATTTTGGCCCGTAGATTTTACTATGGGCAATCCCATATCTAGACTATAATTCATTCCACACATATATAGATTAAGTATATATAATTACTGGATTTATTGGAGTGAGTAGACGTTTGTAAGCTCGGACGGGTAACTACGCTACACCATTAGAGTTTACGGAGTTTTGCCTACTCTGCGCTCCATTGAGAAGACGGAGTTCAAGCAAAACTTCGACAATGACTCTGTGGCGGAGCGTACTTAGCCGGCCCCTCCACCCTCAGAAATGTAATTATAATTTTTTTAAAAGGCACTTACCTGCTGTGGCTGCCTCCTCCTCACCATGGTCTTCCTCGTCCTCGCCGTCCATGAAAACCCCTACATTGTTCGTCATGCACGTGTACTACGCCAGCTCCGCCCGGGTTTAGACATTTGGTGCGGTGCCCATTGGCATATCGTGCAGGGGGGTCCCCTTAAATGCCGCTACACCACTGAAGTGAGACTTATCTAATTATTGGGAAAAAGCAGCAGACCCAGATTCCAGTAGCCCTGTCCATACTTATAATGGTAAAACCAAACTACAAGTCATAAAATTCAACATTCTAGGATTCAAAAAACAGATCTTAAAAGGATGACAGTTAAACAGAAGAACAAATGGGTTGAAAAAACACAAAGTTCGTTAAAACGTAAGTTAAACGCTCATGTGTTTGGTTTATGGCTGTAAAGTATTCCCTGCTCTTCATATGCCTGTGCTCCAGTGCCACTCCAGTGGCTGTACTAATGAAAGCCAATGCTCTGCTTTGTAAGTGTTTTTAATAGCAATTTCAGGCATGTTTATTTACCTTTTTCCTCATATGATCTCCTTGACGGTGTTCACGTTTAATCGAGACATGGAGTGTCCATGACAATTTGTATGATAACTGACTGAAATTTTTTTTTGAAGATTTAACTTTCTGTGTGTCATTGCTCAGCCAATGAATAAAGTTCACCTTTTTAATAGATTAATAGATGAAGATGCATTAGTCAGGAAAAGCAGCAGTTATGCATGGTATACTTGAAATGAAATGAAATGAAATGAAATTTGGAACTTATATAGCGCATGGCTGCCCGAGAGCGTCCCAGCGCTTAGTATTGCGAACTACTGAGGGGACAGACAGGGAGAGAGAAGAGTATTATTGAGGAAAGAGGTGGGTTTTTAGGAGCTTGCGGAATTTCAGCAGATTGGCCTCAGAGCGGAGGTGAAATGGCAGGGCATTCCAGGAAGTGGCCGCAGTGACCGAAAAACGGCGTCCTCCAGTCCGGGCTTTTTTGATTTTATGGACCGTGGCCAGATGGCCTTGAGCTGAGCGAAGGGGCCGATTAGGTCTGTATGGAAAGATCATGTCTTTTAGCATTGGGGACCCTTGATTGTGCAAGGCTCTATGGGCCGTGCAGAGGGCCTTAAACTTGATCCTTTCGCGGATCGGCAGCCAATGTAGTGCCTTGAGTGCGGGTTTGGCTGAGACCCTGCGAGAGGTCCCAGTGAGAATCCTAGCTGCGGCATTCTGTGTTCTTTGCAGAATGTTGATCGTGGACTCCGGGGCAGCAAGGAAGAGAGCATTGCAATAATCTAGTCTTGATAAGACTAGGCCTTGAACAAGCAATTTCTGAGAGGGTCCTGGAAGTAAAGGAAGGATCTTTCTGATGGACCGCAGTAACCCCACACAAGTACCAGCTGTCTTTTTCGCTTGCGTTTTGAGGGAAAGGTCCTGTTCCAGCCAGAAACCTAGACTTTTTAGTTCAGTCTTGGGTTGGGGGAGAGGACCGAGGCATGCTGGCCACATGGCAGATGGGAGAGAGGATATTTTATTTCCCAACAGCATGAGCTCAGTTTTCGAACCATTGAGCTTAAGCCTTGAAGCGGACATCCATGCCTGGATGCCCTCTAAACAGTCATGGAGGTTTTTTACCTTGTCCTCTTCCAGGGAGAATGATACGATCATTTGGGTGTCGTCAGCGTATGTGACGGCTTTTATCCCAAAAGGGGAAACCACGTCATCCAGGGGGGCCATGTAAATGTTGAAAAGTGTAGGGCTCAGTGAAGAGCCCTGAGGGACCCCACACTGGAGAGGGAAGATGTCGGACCGCACATTTCCTTCACCGACCTGAAATGTTCTATCTTGTAAGAACGACGAGAGCCAGCAAAGGGCAGTGCCCTTTACACCCAGACCGGAGAGGCGTTTGATGAGGGTTTTGTGGTCCACCGTGTCGAATGCAGCGCTTAGATCCAGGAGAATCAGTAACACTGATCCTCCCGAATCCAAGATGCATCTTGCCTCCTCAACTACCTTCAAAAGGGCTGTTTCCGTCCCTTGACCTGGACGGAAGCCTGTCTGAGTGGGTCGAAGGAGATTGTTAGTTTCGAGGAAGGCAGACAATTGTTTGTTAACTACCTTCTCTGCTATTTTACTTAAACCAGGAAGGAGTGAAATTGGACGGAGGTTAGTCAAATCTGTAGGGTCCATACCCGGTTTTTTTTGCAGGGCTTTAACAATAGCATGTTTCCAGTTTGGAGGAACCACTCCCTGCTTAAACGAAGCATTAATAAGATTGGTAGCCAGGTACGAGATGGTGGGTCCAACTTGTTTGAGGATGTGGATAGGTGCAGGATCATTGGGGGAACCGCTTTTAAGGTCTGAAAGAGTTTTTACGAAAACGTCCTCAGAAAGTAAGCTGAAATTGTCTAAAGTCGGGCCGCTGACGGTGAATGATGGGGTCGTCAGGAGATTATCATCGTGTAAAGGGGGAAGTGACTGTAGGATCTTGATGATTTTATTTTGGAAGAAGCAGGCTACTTGGTTACATCTGTCAGTTGTGGGTTGTTGGGTTGGGAGGGTGTTGGGTATAGTGAGGAGCTCTTTAACTATTTTGTAGGTCTCACGAGAAGAGTTAGAGGCGGTTTTAATTTTTTTATCGAAAAAGGAGGCTTGGGCTGCTTTCCGCGCCGCTTTATAGGTCCTCATCGCTGCTTTATATTCGTCCTTGGTAGTAGGATCCCATGTTTTCCTCCATTTACGTTCATGGATTTTACAGATTTTCTTAAGATTTCTGAGTTCCTGTGAGAACCAGGGTGTTTTAAAAGTGGTCTTTCTTTTCTTCAGATCTAACTTTGGGGCGACTATGTCCAAGGTGGAAATAATCCAGTTGGTGAAATTGTCGTTAGCTAACACAGGATCAGGATCTGCAGAGGGGGAAGATCGTGTCAACTCTTGTGTCCATTCTTCATAAGGTATTTTTGACCATGGTCTGTCACGTTCTCTAAGCGTTTGCAAGTGGCAAATGGGTTTACTGGTTTGCCACATAAAAGGAATGAGAAAGTGATCAGACCAGGGGAGAGGGAGAGCAGGGCGAGTTTCAATTTTTATAAAATTGGCAAATATGGGATCAAGGAGGTGACCCTTAGTATGGGTTGCCTCTGAGTTGAGCAGATGAAGGTCAAGTGCTTTCAGTTCTGAAATAAGGTCCCTGGCAGTAATATTAGTACTGTCCTCGCAATGAAGGTTTAAATCGCCGAGCAAAATGAAGTTAGGGGTCACGGTGCAGGAGGAAGTAGTGGTGTCCAGTAGTGATCGGACAAAGTTACCTGTGGCCCCCGGCGGGCGGTAAATCAAAAGACCAGACATGGATTTGTTGGGATTCAGTTGGAGTGAGAAGTGGACACTTTCACAGTCCTCAATCCCTCCTTCTTGTAACCTACAAGTAATGGAGTTCCTGTAAATAATTGCTAGTCCGCCTCCTATGCCTTTTGTTCTGTTTTGATGATGTATAAGGTAGTCCTTGGGTAGCATGCTCACAATATCTGCATCTGAATGGGGCGTTAGCCAGGTTTCCGTAAGGAAAAGAGTGTCTAGTTGTAGGTCCAGAATTAGTGTTTTTATCTCTAACGCATGTTTGACAGCCGATCTACAGTTCAGTAGGGCCAAACTGAAGCTATTGGCTGTCAAGTTGGAGGATAGCACAGGAGTGTCGTTGTGAAAGGTAATTAAAGGGATCGAGGTAGGGGGAGTATTTACTTCACTGAATTGCAGGAGGTAGTCCCTTGAATGTCTAATACGATGCTCATGAAAAACGGGCATAGTAGGTGGCCCTGCGCCCGGCCTGGCCCGGACGGGCACAGACGGGCGTGCCTTTGGCGCGCCTTCGGCGCGCCGCCGGCCAGCCCGCTGCGCCCGTCCGCTGCGCGAACGTGCAGCTCTATTGTTTTTATGCATGGTGGAGGAGGAGTCGGAGGGTGGGAGGGGCGGTCAACTGGACCGTCGACCTTCCCTACCCAAGATGGCGGGTCCGTTAGGTGAGGCGATTACCAGCGCCTGTCCCGAGGATGCTGCCTGGCGAGTGAATATCCCTGCAGGTAAGGCAGTGTCCTAGTTTAAAACAGCAACCGATTAAAATATGTACAAGTTTTTTAAAAATCCGAGCTCCAGCTAGCGAGTACACGGGCAACACTGCCCAGACAAGCCTGTGCTTTTAAAATAATCCGGTCACGCTAAGGTTGTAATTAGTACAAAGAATGCGCAAGAGAGCGCTGAGGGCCCCGGCTTCCGCCTCAGGGTAAAGGTTTAGTTCTGCAAAAGTCACGAAGGAATATGGGACCGCCCTTAAGTATCCAGGGAGGGCGGGAGGGGCGGTCAACTGGACCGTCGACCTTCCCTACCCAAGATGGCGGGTCCGTTAGGTGAGGCGATTACCAGCGCCTGTCCCGAGGATGCTGCCTGGCGAGTGAATATCCCTGCAGGTAAGGCAGTGTCCTAGTTTAAAACAGCAACCGATTAAAATATGTACAAGTTTTTTAAAAATCCGAGCTCCAGCTAGCGAGTACACGGGCAACACTGCCCAGACAAGCCTGTGCTTTTAAAATAATCCGGTCACGCTAAGGTTGTAATTAGTACAAAGAATGCGCAAGAGAGCGCTGAGGGCCCCGGCTTCCGCCTCAGGGTAAAGGTTTAGTTCTGCAAAAGTCACGAAGGAATATGGGACCGCCCTTAAGTATCCAGGGAGGGCGGGAGGGGCGGTCAACTGGACCGTCGACCTTCCCTACCCAAGATGGCGGGTCCGTTAGGTGAGGCGATTACCAGCGCCTGTCCCGAGGATGCTGCCTGGCGAGTGAATATCCCTGCAGGTAAGGCAGTGTCCTAGTTTAAAACAGCAACCGATTAAAATATGTACAAGTTTTTTAAAAATCCGAGCTCCAGCTAGCGAGTACACGGGCAACACTGCCCAGACAAGCCTGTGCTTTTAAAATAATCCGGTCACGCTAAGGTTGTAATTAGTACAAAGAATGCGCAAGAGAGCGCTGAGGGCCCCGGCTTCCGCCTCAGGGTAAAGGTTTAGTTCTGCAAAAGGTTTCTTTCCAGGCCCTCAAGAGCAGCAAATATTGAAGTGAAAATCGGCACAAAACCAAGGACATCACTAGGCCATTGTCTGGTATAACACCAAAATATCTTATCGTCTGACATAAATATCACTTACAAACCTATCACCCCATTGTATTTAATAATGGTAAATCTGAACTTTTGGGGTCTAGCACAAATTTCTATTGCATTTGTGAAATTGCTTCATAAAATCCTCTGGAGCGTACAATTCTCTTTTTCCATTCTTTTTATGCTCTTTTGAAATTTATTTTTGCGCCTGTGTGTGCTTTATTTAGTACATAAAAAGAGCTTTAGTAGAAACCTCTGTCAAAGAGCTACAGCCCTTTAAAGCGTGTACCATTCGAGTTGCTGTCCAAATGGGTAAAATTACTTACTCCTAACACTAACACTGGAGTATTGAACAAATAGTTGCTTATTGCTTATTGCGAATACCAAGGTTGCTGACCTCCTCGCAACCTTGGTATTACGCATACTTAAGCTTGCTTGTAAAAAATTGGAGCGGGTGTGGCGGGCGGCTTATTGCCCACAAGCCAAGGTGGCACACCGCACGGCACAGCGGGAGTATTATGCCAGTAATAAACTGGCTAAATCTGAATACTTTGTCAATAGAATTGAGAAGGCCAATAATAACAGTCGTGACATTTTTTCTATTGTCAAGAGTTTTCTCTCCCCCTGCGCAGAACAAGTGCCGGTGAAGCCTTCTACTGAGTGGTGTGAGACTCTTTCTTCTTTCTTCTTAACGAAAATTGCCACAATACAGCAGAGTCTCAGAGTTGTTAATGGTGGGAGTAGGATTTTTGACAATGTCAGATCTAGAGCTTCTCCCCCCTATACGATGGAGACATTTACCCACCCCTCAGTGGAGGACACTTTGGTAGCGATTAAGTCTTTGAGATCTGGCTCCCCTGGCGATATTTGCCCGGCTCGGCTGTTAGCTGTAGTGGCAGAATCAGTGGCAAGGGAGGTTTCGCAAATAATGGGTCTTTCCTTTAAGACATCTAAGGTTCCCGAGCAACTTTGTTGAAGAAGACTGGAGCTGATCCTGCTGTGCCGGGAAATTATAGACCTATTTCCCTGCTTCCAGCCATGGCGAAAATTGGAGAGAAACTTGCTTTTCGTCAGTTGAATGCCTTTGTTGAATCTTCTGAGGCTCTCCACCCTGCTCAGTCCGGTTTTCGTGCAGCACATAGCACGGAGTCAGCTCTGGTGGAGATCACAGAGGCTATTAGGGAGTGTTTGGACAGTGACGGCAGAGCGGCTCTAATTTTATTGGACCTCTCTGCCGCGTTTGACACTGTCCCGCACTCTCTCCTTCTGACTCGATTGGCTGAAATAGGTGTGATGGGTTCAGCACTGGAATGGGTGAAATCTTTTCTGTCCGACAGGTCCCAGCAGGTTTGGATCCCGCCTTTTTCTTCCTCGGCTAAGCCACTTACTACCGGGGTACCTCAGGGGTCTACATTAAGCCCCCTGCTTTTTAATGTTTACCTTACCCCGCTTATATTGATGGCTAAACAAATGGGGGCCAAAATTATAGCGTACGCAGATGATACACAACTATTATTTACATGGCCTGGCACAGAACTAGGCACTGAGGTTATCCGTTCTTGTCTTTCTTCGGTTTTCAGCTGGTTAGCAGCAGCACAGCTGAAATGTAACGAAGATAAAACAGAAATTCTATTGTATGGCCAATTTCCGCCTAATTTTAGAGAACTCCTGTGGCCTTCGGATTTTCCCCAGCCAAGTTCACTTACCATCCCTGCAAAAAATTTGGGAGTTGGGTTTGGGGAGGATCTGAGGTTCGAGGCACACATAAAGAAACTTACAGGGGTGTGCTTCGGGTCTCTTAAGGCTATGAGAAAGTTCTTTCCATATCTCCCTTCTTCGGCAACAGAATCGATCGCGAGGGCCTTAATACTATCACAGCTCGATTATGCCAACTCTCTTCTCAGCGGAACCCCAGCTTTTCTAGTCGCCAGATTACAGATCATTCAAAATGTGACGGCAAGACTTCTCTATAATGTGTCCAGTAGAGAGAGTGTACAAATTCATCTGAAAGAACTACATTGGCTGCCAGTATCATGAAGGATTACTTTTAAAATCCTGACACTAGCATTTAAAGCAGTCAATGGCCTTGGGCCTTCCTATCTGAAGAAAAGATTTAGCCGCTATACCCCCACTTGATCTCTACTTTCTGCTGATCGTAATTTGTTGAGCGTACCTCGCTTTCGGCGAGTGCGCCGTGGAGGCCAGTCGATTACTGTCCTTGCGGCTTCTGCTTGGAACACTCTGCCATTGTTTTTAAGATCAATCCAGAATTTTGTACCTTTTAAGAAGGTACTGAAAACTCATCTTTTTAGATCTGCTTACTAGAATATTTTTTCTGCTTCTCTTTGGCCACCTGCTTGTTTTCTCCTTCCGCGCCAGGATACTCTGGTAGTAACAGAGCGCGTTATGAAACAGCTAAAATAAATAAATAAATAAATAAATTATGAAATGATTCAAGGAGCTCCATGTTACACAAAAACACTTTTAATTTTTTCACTATTATTGCTATAGAGAAGATTGGGTAAACATAAAGCATAATTAAGACTCTCATTACATTTTTATGATTCACTTGAGATCTTTGAATGAATGTTTTCCTAAATATACACATGTATAATTAAAACCCTTAAAGAGTATACGGAAAAATAAAAATTAAACACCACGTTGATTGAAAAATCAACCTACCCCAGATTATATACAAATCTATATTGAATGTCTAGTAGAAATTGGTACCCAGTTGATAAAAATCATTCAAAACACAATTTAGGAATGAAGATTCAAGCCATTGACCCTAAAAAAACTGGGATAAAAAAATTGTCTGCGTTGATGACTATTCGAAATGCTAAAAAAGCAAAAAGTGCATTGTGATTTGACATGACAAGTGATGACATAGACTTGTCGTAAGGTTGGGGAGCCATGTACCATGCACAGGAAATGCTGCCAAAAAGTGCAATGTGTTAAGTCGCAATCAAATAGGATAACATCTATATTTCTGGATTACTTACTAGGGCAAGATAAGGTTGCAACGACTGCATGGTTTGCACCTTGTCACAGCGAGCAGTAGTACAATACTTAAGGAACAGAGTTTTTGCACGCTCTTTGGAGGTGGCTTCTGTGAAGTCAGGATTAGTGAAAAGTTCTAAAACAGCCACATTTACAAATGTCCGTCTAACATAGTGTAACCATGTGATCTGAACCGTGCTATCGAATAGTATACAGTCCTTAAGAATGCTTCTTGTGAAAACAATCACCTATTTAGACCACATTTTGAGCCATAACATCAATAGGCAACACCTTAACTACGTCTTTCGAATAGTTCGTTCCGTTATCCATATGGCAAATATACGTAGCTGTGCCCTGGCATAAAGATAAAATCCTACGCAGGAGACAGTTTTCGACCCTTTGTAGGCTTTTAGCTTTGGTATATGCTCTGACTCCTGCCCCATATCGACCTATCAGGATACACTTACTGTTGTATATCTGTAATATGAATTTCACTGATTAATATCCTAACTTTGAAGCAAACCTGACAACAGCATCATCTGCTCTGTGAAGCTAGAGAGTTCTTAAATTCTGAAGGTAGACTTAACTTAAGGCAAGAGTTGCAAGCGATCTCTAAATAATTGGCATTTTTACTTTGGCAACAGGGACTCCCTCAATCAAATAAAACCTGGAGTTAACAGTTTTAGGTCCATTGGTTCACATAAATGATTGAGAAAGGTTGAATTTTAGATCAAGGTCATGTATGTGGTAAATGAATCAAACAGTAATTGGAGGCCGTTAGCTGTTCTCGCATATGTACTGCAGCATTCGCATGTAAAAGGAATTGGGAAAGACCATTACCCAACCTGCAGCAAATCTTTCTCTTTTGCCACAAGGTGACCCTCCAGTGATTTCATCATCAAATTGCTTCATTCGGTATAAAACAATACCATACAAAGTACAATATTAATTAAAAACATCACAGCCAATTGTTAAAACCATGCTAAAAATCTATGTACAATCAATTCAAGGGATGGGACTAGATCACCACAAGAATCATCATGAGGGACTGGCATGAAATGTCCTGGAATAGATTGGGTCAACAAGAAATTAAAAAACAGGTAACATTTAGAATATGACTGGTTAGAGCACAGGGCGGTAATTCGTGTCTACTACAAGAATATCCACTCTAGTCCCAGTCTAAAAGTGTTAAAAATATGAACATTTACCCCTCACCTCTAGTATTTCTTAGTCTCACAGCAGATCTTAAAAAATTTACAGTACAAAAAAGTGTTAGGGGCTCTGTGGACAGTTTCAGGAACAATAGGGCCACCTTTGCCTGTTTGAACTTTGCATTCTTTAAAATACTTTTTAAAAATAATTTCCCGGGATAGGCATGAAAAGGGCATAAAAAACCAAAATGAATCGTGTCCTGCCGAGACCGTTGGTCGCAGCCGCATGGACCCTTCATCTCTAATGCTGCTGTGTACCCTACAAGAACTAACAGGATGTGGTGTAGCAAGTTCAACCTAAATTGGGTCATGAGGAATCTATCCTGTGCGTTATGGATATGGGACAGATACGGTTCCACGCCCATATATGATTTGGCTAGCAGGTGAGCTCTCACCAATGGTTTTGTCAGCTTCCTGTCTTCCCTTACAGATGCCACACGCTTTAAAAATTCTATAAAATAAGGCCCTTTTCCTGAGATGTTAATTTAGTCGTGTCGTCGAAGTATTCAGCACATCCCAGGCCCGTCAAAGTTTCCCTCACATATTTAAGCCAGGGGATACCTCTATCTCGATCCCGTGCGATGCAGTCCGTTATTATCTGCCTGCCTAAAGAGGCTTCTGGGTTTGTCCATATTTTAATCCAGCATGTGATGGGTTTAAGTCGGAGCCTATCACTAATGTAGGTGAGACCCAGCTCCTCATGAATAATATGGGAGGATGTACTCTGAGGTACTTTCAATACCCGTCTCAAGTATTTATTTTCTTCCGTTTGGAGCTTCTGTGAGTCTATAAAGCCCCATACCTCACTCCCATAAAGGAATTTAGCGCAGCATACAGAGCTATACAAATTCAATATTTGTTCCGTTGACCAACGGCCTAACCTTTTTGCAAAATTCATAATTGCCCCCACAGAGCTAATTAGTGTGCTGCATTTCTCGTCAGCCAAAGCTTTAAAGTTAAGGCGACTATCAAATAAAATCCCTAAGTATGTGAATGCCTGCACTTTTCCCAAACTGTGGGTACCAATCGTGTAATTACATTTCTTGTTTGGTGTTTTCCCCATGTCCATAATGTATGATTTCGTAAGGTTAGGTGACAAAACTAAATTCTCCATAAAACAGACAATGTCATCTATGAGACACTAGAGTCCCTGCGCGGTGCGTGCCAGTAGCACCGCGTCTTCCGCGCAGAGCAAGACAGGAATTCCTCCCCTACCTATCCGTGGGCAATCCACCCCTCGGTCACCGAGCGCCTGAGCTAAACTGTTTATATATAAAGTGAATAAAAAGGCCCCAGGATACAACCCTGCCTCACTCCCCTAGAACATGGGAAGGGATTGGTAGTATTTCCCTCCTTATTGAATCTAACCTGGGCAGAAGTATTCTGATGCAACACTCTTAGGATGTTTACCAGTCCTGGGTCAACTCCAAGGGTGCCCAGTAGTTACCACAATTTCTTTCGATTTACCCGATCAAAAGCTACGTTCAAATCCATGAAAGCCAAGTACACTGTCCCCTCACTAGCCACAGTGTACTTGGCTACCAGGAAATATAAATTGAGGCATTGATCGGAGGTGGAGCGGCCATTCCTAAACCCATACTGGGTATTAGTAATAATGTCGTGTTCAACCCTGCCCAAGACTTTCACTGTTACTTCTATAAGTAAGATGGGCTGATAGCATTGTGAGTTACTCCTGTTACCCTTTTTGAAAATGGGGACTATTATAGCTGTGGACCAGGACACTGGCCTCCCTTACTCCTCTGCTGTATTTATTACTCAAGTTAGTATGGGAGCCCAGAGTTCTACCTGGCTCATAAGGAGGTCTGGAGGGATCCCGTCAGGACATGGGGCCTTATTCCGTGACAGCCCCTCTATGCCCACCTTTATTACTCCTACAGAGGAAATTATCTGGGTTGGACTCACATTTCCTACCTCTGGTACAGTCGGATTGTCAGTACTACCATAATTGGTGAGGCCTTTAAAGTGCTCGACCCAGGATTCTGGTAGGATGTGACATGCTAACTTAGATTTGTTTGAATCCTGGAAACAAGGATCGTTGATTACTTTCCAAAAAGCGGTCGAGTCCTTACGCTCTGCCGCTTCTCTTAGGTTCTCCAATGCCTGATTCTGCAGTGAAATTTTGCGGCATTTTAGAGCTATTTTTATACCGTGCCCTACAACAGGACACCTTCATCTTGTTTTTTGGGAAAGTTTTTAGGGTTATCTTCAGTTCCCTCAGGGTCGTGGAGCATTGATGGTCAAACCATCTGGGGGAATCAGGTTCCTTTATCATCTTTTTGCACCTAAGCAAGCCATCAATTTGATGAGCGACACTCTCAAATGCTTTAATCAAGTCCCCTCCAGTGCTAGATCTAGGCATTTCCAGACCTGATCTTCACTCTGCGCCAGTAGCGTTCTGTAAAAGGCTTCCCCATCTATGTTAAACCATCTTTGTCTCCTGCCCTGATTGGTGGCTCTTAAGCCACCTACATCCCTTCGGTGAAGATGGTTGATCGGATTTGGGTCCCTAATGGACAAGACCAGGGGGTTATGATCACTAAAAATACTGGCCTCTATGTTGAAATTTGTAATCCAACACTTTAACGTATTGGTAACAAAAATGTAATCAATAAAAGTGTCCCTTCCCATGCCTTTAAAGGTTGGGTTGACCATGCTGTTCTCTCCCCCTCCGATCAAATCCATGGTATGTGTAAGGGCAAGTATGCCCAGGACCATACTTAACTCCCTTCCCTCCCTTGAGTGTTCCAAGTGCCAGCCCTCTGCCAGTGGGCAAGAAGCCCATTCCCCCCTGCTAATTTTCAGGAAGGCGTATGGATGGCAATTAAAATCGCCCACTAAAACCAGCTGAGAGCTCATTGCCCCTTGTTTTTGTATTCCTGCCAACCGGTCTTCCAGTTCGGTCAATCCTAATAAAGTCTGTCCCACCATGATTGTATTATAGAAATTAATAAAAATTAATTTTAAGCCCTTGTTACGATACTTGATCCCTTGCATAAAATCCGAGTCTCAGCCCATGTCCTCCCAGCTACCTTGCAGTCTCAGGTCCACGTAGGTGATCAAACCACCCTTGGCTCGACCCAAGGCTACCTTACGTGCAGGGACAAAGAACATATTATATCCTTCTAGGGGGGGTGCACTTCTATTTGCCTCCCAAGTTTCCTGTAGGCAAATGATGTGAAATTTTCTTATGTAGCCTAGCCAGTCCTGGTTTTGTATTTTAGCAGATAAACCCGCTATATTCCAAGGGACTATCTTAACCCCTTCCATGCTCATGATGGAATGGTTCCGTCATGAGCATCGGTGCTCCTGTGCTGATGACGGAACCATTCCGTCATGAGGCCAGGGGCACGAAATCCCTCTGCTGCAGACAGCAGAGGGATTTCCTTTTCACCCCTCTGACCTTGGGAGCTGGGGAAGAGCTTCCCCAGCTCCCGAGGCCCCCTCCCTGGTTTCTGTTCAATGACGATGAGCGTGCACGTCGCACTGTCGTCATTGAACACAAACCGAAACTAAAATGAGCCTTTATTCTCATTTCAGTTTCACTTTCTACATGCTCAGTGGGCTATCTCAGCCCCCTGAGCACGTAGAAAGACGGGAGAGGTATCATTGGAAAGGGGATCCACCCACTAGACACAAGGGAGGGGGGAGCGGCCCCTTGGGCAAGGGCCTTCACTCCCCCCATAAATACATTTATAGTATTTAGTCTTTCTGCCCCCCCTGGGGGGCAGATGGGCTAATAGCCCCCCAATCTGCCCCCCGGGGGGGGGGGGCAGAAAGCCCAGTATACACCAGGGAATTTTTTTGGGGGCACTTTTTTTAGGGTGGGGGCTGCCCAAAATGGGCGCACCAATGCCCCCACCCCTCCAGCACCATTACAGCCTTTCTGCCCCCCCCAGGGGGAAAATGGGAGCAGTAGCCCCATGGGGGCAGAAGGCCCACTATGCACCAGGGATTTTTTTTGTTCACTTTTTTTTAGGGTGGGGGCATTGGTGTGCCAGTTTCGGGCAGCCCCCACCATTACAGACTTTCTGCCCCCCCTGGGGAACAGATGGGGGCCGTAGCCCCCAATCTGCCCCCCCAGGGGGGCAGAAAGCCCACTAGGCATATGGAAGCAGTAGCCCCCAATCTACAACCTCGGAGGGGCAAAAAGCCCACTATACGCCAGGGATATTTTGGGGCAAATCTCAATTAGGGTGGGGGCTGCCCAAAATGGGCATGCCAATACCCCTACCCCTCCCCCACAAAAATTACAGCCTTTTTGCCCCCCGAGGGGGCAGATGGGGGTATTAGCACCCAATCTGCCCCCAGGGGGGGTCAGAAAGTCCTCTAGACGCCAGGGAGTTTTTTGGGCAAATTTTAATTAGGGTGGAGTCTGGCCAAAATGGGCATGCCAATGCCCCCAACTTAATAAAAATTTGCCCCAAAAAATCCCTGGTGTCTAGTGGGCTTTTTGCCCCTCCTGGGGGGCGGCAAATAGGGGGCTACTGCCCCATCTGCCCCCAGGGGGGCAGGAAAGCTGTAATTGTTGCGGGAGGGGGTGGGGGCACGTGCATGCCCGTTTTGGGCAGCCACATACTATTTCATATTTGCCCCCTCAAAAAATCCCTGGCGTCTAGTGGGCTTTTTGCCCCCCCCTGGTGGGGCAGATTGGGGCCTAATGCCCCCTACTGCCCCCCAGGGTGGGCAGAAAGTCCACTAGACGCCAGGGAGATTTTGGGGCAAATTTTGATTTACTTCCCCCTCTGCCCCCCGGGGGGGCAGGAAGGCTGTAATTGTTGCGGGAGGGGACAGGAAACCATCTTTTATTGAATCGTGATATGTATTTGATGAATATCTGAACTTATACATATGTCAGAATGTCAAAACATTTTTATCATGCATACATATGAATGTACTTATTTTTTACCAATGAATAATTTTTTATGTACTAATTAAAATGTATCAAATGTGCAAATACCTGTTTTGATTGCTTTTTATTGTATTGTTTGGCAAAATGCCAATATTCATGTGCTAGTGTTTGTCCATACATTTTGCCTGAGTATTATATTCACAAAAAAGGGGGCATGGGCATGCCCGTTTTGGGCAGCCACACACTGTTTCATATTTGCCCCCTCAAAAAATCCCTGGCGTCTAGTGGGCTTTTTGCCCCCCCCCAGGGGGGGCAGATTGGAGGCTACTGCCCCATCAGCCCCCAGGGGGGCAGGAAGGCTGTTATTTTTGTGGGGGTGGGGGCATAGGCATGCCCGTTTTGGGCAGCCCATCCAAATTCAAATTTGCAGGCAAAAAAATCCCTGGCGTCTAGTGGGCTTTTTGACCCCCCGGCAGGGCAGATTGGGGGGTAATGCCCCAATATGCCCCCCAGGGGGGTCAGAAAGTCCACTAGACGCCAGGAAATTTTTGGGCAAATTTTAATTAGGGTGGAGTCTGCCCAAAACAGGCATGCCAATGCCCCCAACCTAATGAAAATTTGCCAAAAAAAAGTCCCTGGTGTCTAGTGGGCTTTTTGCCCCTCTGGGGGGCAGATTGGGGGCTACTGCCCCATCTGTCCCCCAGGGGGGGAAGGAAGGCTGTAATTGTTGCAGGGAGGGGGTGGGGGCAAGGGCATGCCCATTTTGGGCAGCCACACACTATTTCATATTTGCCGCCTCAAAAAATCCCTGGCGTCTAATTTGAATTTGGATGGGCTGCCCAAAAGGGCATGCCTATGCCCCCACCCCCTCCCCCACAAAATTACAGCCTTCTTGCCAAAAAGCCCACTAGACACCAGGGATTTTGTTAGGCAAATTTCAAAATTTGCCCCAAAATCTCCCTCGCGTCTAGTGCACTTTCTGACACCCCTGGGGGTAGATGGGGGCATTACCCCCCAATCTGCCCTGCCGGGGGGGGGGGGGGGAAAGCCCACTAGACGCCAGGGATTTTTTGGGGGAGCAAATCTGAAATAGGGTGGGGCAGCCAAAAACTGGCATGCCCATGCCCCACCCCCTCCCCCGCTAAAATTACAGCCTTCCTGCCCCTCCCAGGGACAGATGGGGCAGTAGCCCTAATCTGCCCCCCCTAGGGGGGGGGGGCAAAAAACCCACCAGACACACTAGATTTTTGGGCACATTTTTCTTAGGTTGGGGGCTGCCCAAAATGGGCATGCCAATCCCCCCACCCCCACCCGCAACAATGACAGCCTTTCTGCCCCCCCTGGAGGGAGGAAGCCCACTTGATGCCAACAATTACGCTGGTTTTTTTATGTGTGGGGGTGGGGGCTGCCCAGAATGGGCATACCAATGCCCCCACCCCCCAAAAAATATAGCCACAATTAAGCATGGGTGGAAAATCCGTTCCGCTCGCGGATTTCGCGGATTTTCGGAAAATTCGCAATCCGTGAGATTCGCGAATTTCCCGCAAAATCCGCGAACGGAAATCCGCGAACGGGGATTGGGTCAAAAGTTCAAGCTGACTTTTGTAGCTCTTTTAGAATGGCGCCAGCAAGCTGACAGAGCCGTTCTAAAATAGTTACAAAAGTCAGCTTCAATAGGAAGCTCTAATAGATAAAGTAAAGCAGGTGCTGCTCAAATTCAGTTACACAATCATTAATCACCCCCAAACTTGGGGTGATTAATGATTGTGTAACTTAATTTGACCTTCAACTGGAGCACCTGCTTTACTTTATCTATTAGTGCTTCCTGTTGAAGCTATTTCTAGCTATTTTAGAATGGCGCTGGCAGCTTACTGGCACTATTCTAAGTAGGGCTGAGGGCAGAAGGGCACAAAAGTGGGACAGAGGGCAGAAGGGGACAGAAACAAGTGGTACAGAGGGCAGATGGGCATAAAAAACAAGAGGGTGGCAGTGATTAAGCAGGCAAAACAAAAAACCCAGTGAAATTGCAAAGCGCCTCGTGAACACCCGCGAACACGCAAAACTAAAAAAATCCGCAAATTCGCAAATTTTGCAGATTGCCAATTTGCAAATCTGCAAATTCACGAATTGCCAATTTGCAAAATTCTCCCATGCTTAGCCACAATGTTTCTGCCCCCCTTGGGGGCATATCGGGGCAACCCCAGCCCCGAAATCTTCCCCCCAGGGAAGCAGAAAGCCGACTAGGCACGGATTTGCCTACCTGTGGATTTTGGGCCCTAAAGCAGCTGCCACATAGGGAAACCTAGCAAACCTGTACATTTTTAAAAACTAGACACCCAGGGGAATTCAGGATGGGGTGACACGACTGCCTCCCACCAGGTTCTGTTACCCAGAATCCCTTGCAAACCTTAAAAATTGACAAGACAACACATTTTCCTCACATTTCTGTGGTGGAAAGTTCTGGAATCTCGCGGATCAACAAATTTCCACCCACCCCACGTTCCCCCAGGTCTCCGGGAACAAATGGTACCTCACTTGCGTGGGTAGGCATAGTGGCTGCAACAGGAAAAGGCCCAAATCGTATGGTGGAGAATTTAAAATAACCTATAGCAAAACTACCTTCTTTTTTGGGGGAGGCACCTGAGTTTTTGGCCCGGGGTTTGGCGGAAAACTTGTGAAACTTCCAAACTGTTCTATCCGTAAGTCCTATGTTCTTGTGATCTAAAAACAGTCCTCTGGCACTGGGTGCTGGGATGCAGAGCAGCTAATTGATATTTACAAGCCAGTCTGCAAAACTTCTTCCCAGTGTCTTTCCCTGTGGGGATTGTGATGAGCTCCAACTGCAAATGCAAGGGGGGTGGCCAAGCCCAGCCTCTTCCTGCCTATGACGGGCGCGGACGGTCCCGCCCTTGGCCCGGGCAGCACCCGGGCAGTGCCCGGGCACGCCCGCACGCGTCCCGTGCCACGGGAGCCCGACCGCCCTTTTGAGCGCCTCCTGGCGCCTTCTGGGAGCGTCAGTGGCGTGCACGCCACAGGGGATGCTGGGAGGCGTATTTCGCCTCTCTTCTGGCGTCCGTGCTCCTGTGAATGGCGCCGGTGACTCTCGGCAGTGGCGGCACCTCCAACAATATCCACAAAAGTAAGAATGACTCTCGGCGATGGCGGTTCCCAAGTAGATACCCCAGGTAAGGCTTGCAGCTTTGCTTGTAACTTTGTAACGAGCTCCCGCACCACGGGAGCCCGACCACCCTTTTGAGCGCCTCCTTGCGCTTTCTGGCAGCATCAGCGGCTTGCACGCAGCAGGGGATGCTGGGAGGCATAGTTCGCCTCTCTTCCGGCATCCGTGCTCCTGGGAATGGCGCCAGTGACTCTCGGCGGTGGCGGCTCCTCCAACAATACTCCAGCAAAAGTAAAAGTGACTCGCGGCGGTGGTGGCACCCAAGTAGATACCCCAGGTAAGGCTTGCAGCTTTGTTTGCAGCTTTGTAACGAGCTCCCGCACCGCGGGAGCCCGACTGCCCTTTTGAGTGCCTCCTGGCGCTATCTAGCAGCGTCAGCGGCGTGCACGCCGCAGGGGATGTTGGGAGGCGTAGTTCACCGCTATTCGCGTGTCCGTGCTCCTGGGAATGGCGCTGATGACTTTCGGGGGTAGCAGCTCCTCCAACAATACCCCAGCAAAAGTAAGAGTGACTCTCGGCGGTGGCGGCTCCCAAGTTGATACAGCAGGTAAGGCTTGCACCTATGTAGATAGGGAATAAAAAAATATGCAAGTATGCATCCCTGACGTACACCACGGTTAGAGTTTATTAGCTAGGTATACTCTCCATTTGGGCCAGAATACACTTATGCACCCGAGTGAAGCCTTCTCATCAATTCTACTAGTGCATTTAAACGCTCAAATATCCGTAATGGACCACAATTTAAAGTGGCCTGCTTGAGTCCTCCGCACAGGAGTGGTCCATAAAAGCCATATGGATGACTCTGCTTCTGGCTTTAGTATACTTCACCAGGATAAGGTAAAGGTTTAAAGTTTGATCTACTGTACAACACTGGGGCAAAAACTGAATTTAATTATTGTACAAGATGTGATGATCTTCATCCCAAATCTCTAATCTGTAAAGAAGAACTCTGCCCAAAATGTTGGTAGTCAAATACAATAGTGAAATGGATTAGTAGCAAGAAGGTTGATTCCTTTCTCCTTTTTTGAAGATAGGAACAATTATTGCTTATTTCCAAGAACCGATGACAGTTACCGCTCTCAACACATTTGTTAATATTGGAGACCATAAGAAAATGCTCTCTTTGAAGACGTCCATCTGGACACCATCGAGTCCTGAAGATTCTTTCAGGGTCTCTTTATAATACCTGCTATGACTATAGATAGGCTTAAAATCGATGCTGCAACAAAATCAAGGATTACATCTCCATCATCATCAGGTTATTAATGGCTAATATGTTCACCACTATAAGGCGTGCTAACGTTTTACCCCAGTTTCTGCAGGTACTATACACTCAGCTCTGGGCGTAAAGTAATCTGTAAAAAGGGACGATTCACAATTTCCCAACACCCTCTGCTATCCTTCGCTCTCAAGATAATACCAAGCTTTACTACTTATCTCTCATTTGCAAACTTAAGCTACTGTCTTGTACAGCCGGTGAGGCGGTATGACCCAATATCACTGCACTACAGCATTTAGGGTGAGCTGCACAATCATGATGCTCCCCATTGCACTGCTAGTGACATCACACATAGAGCTGGATCACGGATCATTTTTGACTTCCACTATTTCACATTGTTGGTGGTGGATTAAGGCAGTGCTTGGTGCAAACTCCTTTTACCAAACATATTATAAAAACGTATTTCTGGAGGAGGTAATGTTTGACAACAATGTTTGTGCATATTTATTGTGTGGCATTTTGTTGTGGTATTGGTGTATCCTGTTGCTTTTTTTGAGCTGCTGCCTTTTTCTGCTGCGTTACTGCAAAGTGATGTTCTGTTACGTCCTGCTTTGTCTGTTCTGTTGTTGGTGTGCTCTGTTATGTTTTCACAGTGTTATGTTGATTTGTGCTTGTAACTGTGTTATGTTATTTGCTTTGGGTATGTCAACAAACGCTGCTACATTTCTGGGGCACCTAATGATTTTAAGTTCCTGTTATAAGCAACCATTTACCGCTGTTTAAGGTGGTAAAATAGTGCTGTAGCAGCTCTTTAACTATTTAATATATCAGTTAGCCAAAAATAGTGGCAGAGACAGTGTCTTTAAATGCCACTTGCAGTTGTCATAATATGTGATAGGACCCCTTGTATCTTATGGTATCACAAGTGACATCATGAGTGACATCACTGAAAACATCATCTTACATTTTGAATGACATTACTACCATAAATGCATTTGTAAGCATGACATATTACTGTCCCCAGGTCGGGGTCCTTGTAAATAATACCACATGCAATGTAATTAGTTATACTTATTAATTAAAGTTTGAAGGCTTTACTATATTACTTTCAACATTTAGGGGCCCATTAGGATGTCACCACTGTGGTGGTGGGGCAGAAAAACAGCTTATTCCGCCCGCGAGCAGCGGTACTCACGTCCGCCATATTAGTATAGTAAAACATAGGTCATTTCCCGTCCGCCGCGGAGCGACGTACACCACCATCAAAGTGTGCCCGCCACCGCAGTGCCGAATAACGTCCGCCCCGCTCGACAAATTAGGATGGCCCAAACAAGCAGACGCACCGCAGCGGAGACACTGCCCAGCCTGAGCAGGCGGAAAGCCAACAGCGGAGCAAGATAGCCAAGACCCGGTCATGAACGCCATAGACCCAGCCCTCCACATGCATCTGGTGATGTACCTCCTACAACACTATCGTCAGATGGGCCGCCGGGGATGCCGCTGCAGGTACGCAACTACACAAATGCAACACCCAACACACAGGCCGACACAGGTCCAATCACCAAACAGACACCCTGCTGGGGGTCACAACACATTCACAAGGGCACCCACATATGACCCACCTGACAACAAGGCACCCTTCAGCATCCGGGACACACATCGTCCGCCAACGAGCAGCAACGTCTGGGTCCCGGTCACATCACCGCCGCGGTCAACACATGCGCACTATGCAGAAGGCAGGGCCACTCCACGGCATAGGCATGGCACAAACACCAAAGGGACACACCACCCCCAACCACACATCAACACACCCCATCAAGTCACAGGCCAGGTGCCCATCCCGTGCACCCCCATGCACACCAACAAGCACTGCAACAACACGCACAATACACACTCTCTGCACCACACAACACACAACCAGGGAGACAGCCACTGCAGGAGTGGCTGACAAGGAACACACAACACCAGTGCCACACACACTGAAGGCTCACAATCCTTGCCAGCAGATACACACACAAACAAACACGCACCCTGGGTGTCGTCACAAACACAACACACACACAGGGATGCCTCAACAAATGCCTGCACAAGAACAACACACAAACACTACAGGAACACATACTGAACTCCAACAGAAACAGACATACCCTGTCAGCCAAACTGGGGTAAAGCAATGGAAGCACAGACACAACAGGAGTACACAACATCATCACTCATGAACAAAACACACACACCATAACACAAATCACACAAGAAGTGCATCTGGACAAACACACACTGCCACATCAAACCGACCACATATGCACATGAAACCCTAATCAACAAACACCAAAAGGCATCAGGGGATGCACATCAGGCAATGCCAAGGCCACATACACATAGCACTGCGTGCTCAACAAGCAGTGTGTGCATAACAAGCACAACAGCCACACACACACATGATTGACACAACCTCATCACACACACCACAAATAGGCACTGCACAAATACAACAGCAAACCCAGGAACTGAAGCAATACCACAGCCAACACCCACACATCCAACGCAACAGCTACACATGCACCACTCTGGGATACAAGAGCCAAGCCATCTCCACCAGAGCACTGGGCAGCACACACAGCTGAAGTGCACATGACCTCTACAGAATGACTAATAGCACAAGGACAGCACACATAAACCATTGTGGCAATGTCCAGAGTGGAACAAACCTATGGCCCAGGAACTGCACCACAAAGCAGAAGCTCACAAATGAAGTGGTGGGGAGGCACACACACACATGGAAACCATCAAAGTGAAATAGCCTGCATGTCAGTAGCAGTCATGTAAGGGGTGTACCACACACAAATAGAGGGAGGGAAGACCCACAATGGCAAGGCACAAGTAGCACACATAGAGGATGGTGTAACACCACACACACCATGCCATACAGGAGGAGGAAAACCACCATGTGCCTGCAATGCATGACAAACAAACACAATGCCAGTGTGGAGCAGCAGGGCCACACAGTCTACACAAACACACCCAAGACACATTGATGATCAATCAAACACAACACTGATGTGCAACTCACACACTTTGCACACTTCAAACTTACCAACACAACAAGGGGGAGTAACACACAACAGCATGGACACACCAACACACAGCACAGTGCACTACAAACAACTCACACACATGCATACAATCTTCTACACAGGGCAAGACAAAACAAACAACAGGCATACAGCTCCTGGGTGACACATGTGTGTCTCTCACAATACAGGGGCACACATACATCCACTACAAACTTACACCCTTCACACTGCACACCTCTGCTACACCCAAGACCACACATCTCATGTAGGCCATGGTACCAGGACTAAGGGCCAACACAAGATGACCATACACATACACGGCTGGGCACACATAAAGGAATCCACACACATACATCATGACATATTCCAGCCTGCTTCAAAACCTTTGCACAGCATCACACACTGTGCTGGCAATGTCCCCCAACCTGACATGTGAACAGTGTAGCCAACAATAGCAAATCACTAAGAAGATAGCTGCATGATAGGTAAATTAGCCATAAATCTGCAAAGAGCCTTGCAATGTTGAAGTGATACATAGTGTAGTGTTTTTATCTGATTGATTGATTGAAAAACTTTATTTCGGCTACAAGCCATAAAAGTATAAAAATAGCATAACATTGCAGAGAAATATGTCAAATTTGTTTTTTTTAAATCCAATGATTACATTTGAAGCACAGAAAAATGACATGAACAATAAATGTCTTGGGGGAGGCTCACAAGGGGAAAGTCACAATCTATGGATTACAATTATAATCAATTACAATTACCGAAATAAAATCAGATTCCTATCATATAAATAATTTAAAAAGCCAGTATACTTAAAA
The DNA here is from genome assembly GCF_964263255.1 of Lissotriton vulgaris. Classification (NCBI taxonomy): domain Eukaryota; kingdom Metazoa; phylum Chordata; class Amphibia; order Caudata; family Salamandridae; genus Lissotriton; species Lissotriton vulgaris. The sequence goes on along the minus strand of NC_141693.1, from coordinate 1,542,651,093 downwards.
CATACATCAGGAATAGAAAAAAACTATAAAAATGCATAATATGCACATAAATAGAGGGAACCAAGCCTTATGTTTTGACACCAAGTTTCTTCCTAATCATACAAACACTAAATAGATACTTACTTACACCAAACACTACCAATTGGGAAGTAGTGGATCTAAGTAAGCGCTCAGATTCTTTAAATGTTCTTACACCTAAGCTTTTACACAATGGTTTGATCCATCTTACCCTAGGTTTCTTATAAACTGGACAAAAGAAAAGCACATGAGCTTCGTCTTCTTTTACTTTTTGTTCGCATAGAGTACAGAGATCCGTATTTATGTTGTGTCCCCACCTACAAGTGTTTGCATTTATCTGCAGTACTCCATATCTAAATTGCAGGAATACTGTTTTGGCAAGTGGTGGTTCTATTTCATCCATGAATGGTTCAAAAGAAGCTGTATCCTTAAATAGCAAAAGCTTAAGGGTTAGTGTACCGATATTAGAATCATGTAACCTTTCATTATTAACGTATGACCAGAAGGAAAGCTTTAATAGCTTTTTACAATTCGGTGTCAAAGACAGAGGATTATCCCAAAAGTGAGCTAGCCCTAGTTTAGAGAACCAGTTAGAAATGTGTTTTAACCATTTAATAGAATTAAGTGTATTCAAACCCATAATTTCTAGTAACCCACTTTTATAGTCATGGAGCTCTGGCGTGATCCATTATCTCACCCAGTAAAGCAACGGCCTTAAATACGCCTGAAGGTCTGTACATTTGATATCAATATCCAGGTACGTTGGAACTAAGGGCGTTCTCAGTGGAATTCTTAGTAGCCGTCTTATGAAATTGTTTTCATCATGGTCAAAATTCTTTTTAGAATGGGGTCCCCATATTTCGGCACCATATAGTGCCGCTGTTTGCGCTTTTGATTTAAATACTTCCAAAGCCGGTGTAATAGCTTTGGAGAGGCTCCCCCCATGAGTTTTCAATATAGACAGTGAATTATGTTTGAGTATTAACCTGCTTTTTTCCAATTGGCCCTTCCATGATAATTTATTATCCAGCATAATGCCTAGATAATTAAAGTACTCCACATATTCTAATTTTGTATCTTTTAGGACCATGTTCTTTTTAAAAGATTTTTGTGGGTTTAGGGCCATATATTTAGTCTTTGAGGAGTTAATTTCTAACCCCTTTACCTCACAATAGCTATAAAATTGGTTTACCAGATTTTGAAGTCCTTTTGGAGTTTGAGAAATTAAGATGGTGTCATCAGCAAATAATAATGCTGTGATCACCTAGTGGCCCAACTTTGGAGAATCATGGTTACAATTAGCCAAAAAAGGCAGAATATCATTCACGTAGAGGGAGAAAAGCGTGGGGGCCAGCACGCATCCTTGCCGTACCCCCCTTCTCACTGATATTGCCTTAGAGACCTCACCATTTCTCCCCCATCTCACTTTGGCATAATTTCCTGTGTGAAGCCTAACGAGTTCTGAAATAAGTTCACACGGAACACCCATTTTCCTCAAAGTGGCCCACAAAAGGGAACGGGGAACAAGATCAAACGCTGCACGTAGATCCCTAAATGCTACGTACAAGCTACCCCTCCTTAGGCTTACATACTTCCAACAAATACACATAAACCTAAAGACCTGGTCTACGGTACTTGTCTTTAATCTAAACCCGGCCTGGTATTTAGAAAGGATCTTGGATTCCTCTATCCACTCTAAAAGGCGGTTTAAAATATGTCTGGCAAAGATTTCTCATAAAAGATCAATTAAACTGATCGGTCTGTAATTGGCTGGATCATATCGATCCGCTTTTTTAAAAATTGTGACAATTTCGGCCCCTTTCCAGGTCTCGGGAATTGGTGTCCCTGCCGCTATGGAGTTACAAAGGAAATTTATACGGGCACCAAACTTCAATATCGTGTTTAAATAAGTCCCCAGGAATTTTATCTGGGCCTGGTGCTTTCCCTGCCTTAGTGGCGTGGAGTGCCGGCATTGTCTCCTCTTCACTAAACTGTAACAAACCAGCGCTAGAAACCCGGTCAGTTTCCTGGTCGTCAATACCCAGGCCCACTTCTCCTAAGTCATATAATTTAGAAAAGTGATCACACCAAGTTTTTTCATCTAGATAATGATCCGTAATGGATCTTCCCGTCTTATTCTGTTTAGATATCAGGCTCCAGAAGGTACATTGATCTCGCATCCTGGCTGCATTAAGGAGATCCTCCCAAACAGAGTCATCCCATTCCTTTTTTGCCAGGGTGAGGGTCTTATTATAAACATGTCTGCCCTCTCTGATACTCACCCGATCCTTAGTCTTAACTGCCTGAATTAAATTAGATTTTGCTAAACTACATTGCTTATTATACCAGGGATTATCTAGTTTGGTGTGCCTAGTCTTAATTGTTTTATCCTTAGCATAAATTTTACTCAGGAGAGGGGTCAGGGCGTCCACCAGCTGATGGTGCATGTCAAGGACTTCCTGGGAACCCAAGCAAGGGTTTCCATAGCGGGAGATGGTATCTGCAAAAGTGTTATAAATATTTACCATTATCTCTTCTTTGGCTAGAATGTAAGGCCATTTAACGGACCGCCTGTTGTTCGAAACCTGGAGCTCACCCTCCTCCTTAGTTGACTCGATCCCGACAATTGGGTCCATAAATAACTTTGCATCCAACCTCATTTGTAGTGGGAAATGATCACTTTCTGTTCTGTGTTCTATTCTAAAGTCCAATAGCAAATGCCACAAATTAATTGTAACCATTATAAAATCAATGAGCGATTTACAATTACCTTTACTATATGTATAGGCTGCTGGTTTATCACAGTCAAATCGACCATTACATGCCCTTAGCTCATGGGCCATAGCTAACTGAAAAATCTGTGTGGCTGCCACGGTACTTTTGACTGGTCTTAAACTATCAAGCATAGGAATGTTATTTGCGTTATTTGTGTTTTTATCTAGGAACCTGAATCAATATTACCATGTTATGCCCTTACACGGCTATAATCAATAAATACCCCTATAATGGCATAAGAAACAGATCCATATTTCAGTAAATCGCCCTTGCAGCCCAAGGCATGGCAAAAGCTACTACCTTAGATTCCTAGAAAGCACAACAAGTTCTTTCAACAAACCAAACCTCCAGCAACCTGGGAAATCCCCGCTTGCTTTGTTTTGATTTGTAATAGAACTCCTGCGAGCACTGTAAGAACGGCCAGTTCTTAGTGACATCTTTATTGACGTCTTATGTCCAAACCTTACGTCAAACTCGGCACCTTTCAGGTATAAATATACCAACGTTGCCTTAAACAAACACACGGTGGTGGTTTCGGAGCAGAGCAGCTTATCTACTTGCCGAGAGCACAGCAGATGCAGAAGCCCACGGACGCTGCCCCTCCTCTTTGACGCGCTGAGAAAGACGCTGTCTTTTCTCCTGCCGAGAAAATCCAGCTCCGGCGTTTCCAGCCTACCCTTGCGGGTGACTGTGATATCGAGTCCTGAGAGTGAGATACCAGACCTCCTACATTCTATTCCAAAGGTACAGTGCTGACTAAATCCTTAGAGAGAATTCTTGAGTCAGATTCTTGGCAAAAACCTACTTAACTTAAACTGCTACTTACTTACTCCTTCCCACGTATTAGGCTTAGGTCAGGTACACTGGGGTAGGCGTATTTTAGAAGCACCAGTTGAGCATGTTAGCCTATGTATATATGTATATATATTTTATCCATTTTAAAGTGTCTTATGGCTAAGAAACCATATCAATGCTTTTACAGTATTATTTCATAATACTCCTTTTACTGTACGTACTTTACTTTGCATTAAGTATTGCAATTGTGGCAATTCATTTCTCTTGCCTGAGAAGGAAGACTGCTCAATAAATAATACCTTTTATTGGAAACGCCCGTCTCTCTATTCTCTGCACTCTGGTGAAACTAAGAATGCACATCTGACTGAGTGAAATAGCTGTCTATTGTTTCACACGACTCTAGAGATTGACTCTTATTCTGAGGGAGCAAAGTTGTCATGTTTATGCGGTTGTCGGAAGCTGAATCCCTTCTTGTCTGAGCCAGGGAAGCTGATCACTTCCTATTCAGTCAAGAAAGTTTCCAGTGACCTCTGAGCTAGCTGGCGCAAACCTAAATTAAGTCTAACATAGTCAGTAGAGACCTAGATGACCTCAGTCCTACGTCTACACTGCTGTTTATGTTATTCCAATGCGCAGGGCCTATAGGGAAAATAGGAACTACACTACATGGGGCACAGGCAATCAAATGCAAACATAAAAAGAACTTTATTCAGCAAGGACACTGTCAAAACACACAACAGAAGTAATTTTATTTATTCATATTGCACAGATGTAGCAGTAGAACAATAGTAGACAAGAGCAAGGCATACAATGATATTCAAATGCAAGATAATATGCACAGGTGAAACACAAACAGGAAGGCCAGTGTCCACAGCACAGGTGAGAGCCCAATACATCAGAGCAACAGGGCCAGTGTCCATGGCAGGTGAGACAGCAAGTACATGAGAGGCTGCACAGGGGAGAGTACAGCACAGCAGAGCAACAGGGCCAGTGTCCATGGCAGGTGAGAGGCCAACACAGCAGAGCAACAGGGCCAGTGTCCATGGCAGGTGAGAGTACAGCACAGCAGAGCAACAGGGCCAGCAACACACCCATGTTCTAAACAATGTTCAGGACTAGCACACCTGTATGAGGCACAGGCGTATGAGGGTGATGTCAACTCACTCCTGGCTGTCATGCAGATTTGTACCTGGCTGTGTGTCGGGGACAGCAGGCCCACTTGACTGTGGTGACAGTGCCCCAGGTGATGTGGGGCTAACAGTGTCTTGGCAAGCTGGAGGGCCTTGTGGACCAGGTGGCATATTGGCATGTGGAGGTGGAGTCATGCAGACCTCTGACACAGTGTGGGTGGGAGAGGTTGGAGGGGTGCCCTTCCACTTTTTGGGAATATGAAATGGCTTCCTTGTCTTGGGGTTGATGGGAAGTGGTGATGACACAACAGGCACACACACCAACTTTCCTACATCAGGTGCAGACACTGGCACTACCTCTGGAGATGTGCTGGATCATGCAGACCGCTTGGTCTGGCTATGTCTGTGGACCACCTTCCCCTCTTTGCCAGGTGTACCCCCTACAGTGCCCTCCTTTGACTTCTTGCCGCGGGTGGTCTCTACAGTGCCCTCCTGTGCCTTCTTTCCAGGGGTGGTCTCTACAGTGCCCTCCTTTGCCTTCTTGCCAGGGGTGGTCTCTACAGTGCCCTCCTTTGCCTTCTTGCCAGGTGTACCCCCTACAGTGCCCTCCTTTCCCTTCTCGCAAGGGGTGGTCTCTACAGTGCCCTCCTCCACCTGCATCAATGGTCGCGGAATTGGGGTAGATGTGGTGAGTGGATGTGTCCCTCTGCTCTTCCTAGGTGTACCCCTGATATGCAACACCTCCTCAGTGGGCACAGACACTGCATGGGTAGGTTTGTGTGATGTTTTAGTGGCAGGAGAGTCTTTTGCTGGTGATGCCTCTGTGGAATTTGAGCCTGATGTCTGCCTGATTGCTCTTCTGGCCTTGCTCTTCCCTGACTGGCTCTTGTCTGTGCATTCTGGGGTGGCCATGCTCTTCAGTGGGGATGGTGTCTGTGGGCGGGAGTGTTTGGCTTGTGTCTGTTGTGTGCTCCTTGTGCTGTACCTTTTCGTTGACGCAGGCGAACCGTGCACACTGTCATCTGATGTGGCCACTGACTGGGGGGTGGACAAAGGCACCTGAGCTGCAATGGGAGCATGTGCCTGTTGAAGGGCTGACATGACTGTGGATGACAACGCCTGGACAGTACGTTGTAGCCTCAACGTTTGGGTGCTAAAGCAGATTTATGCCGCTCTTGTAGAAATACACTAAATTATTTTACTCATGCAATACATTTGGGTGCTTACAATGATTTGGAGAAGAGAATACCCCACTTCTCACTGCGTAATTCAAAGAATAGGCATAATTAAAGATCAACGAAATTGCAGCACACCACTTATCATAACATTAACAGTTTTTTCCTTTCCTTCAAATCACACAAAATAATCAACATGCTCTTTAGAAGTTTCTTCTTATTTAATTCGTTTCCAACTCCAATCCCATGCCAACGCATTTCGCCGAGGTTACTGTTAACCCATCGGCTTCCTCAGGGCTGGAAATGATACAAAGGGCGCTATCACCAGCGCACTAATTGAAATACGGACCCCCATATGGCCAACGGACAACCCTGTGCTCTCCACCTTTTCATTCGAGTGAAGACATGCATTTGAAAACAAATCAACTCTTTCTACACACTTTATGATACACCTCTCATGTGGGATAAAACAAATACACTTTTGACTGAATACATTGTGTTACAGAATTAAGAACAAAAATTATATTTTTTCATGCATTTTTTGTTTTATCTGTCCCATGTGTCGTTTAGTGTGAAATATTGGATTTTGACTGACTTTTTCGTAACAACTTTTATTACCCAATTGGGAATAGATTTCCTGCTCATAATCATCTCAACTATATTTCCCCCTTTGTCCGCTCTTCTAATCGTTATTTCTTTGTTGCTTATTAGATCTCTCAGAGCATTCCTTTAATTTAACGTTAAATTGTCTTTAACATAGCCCCCCGAAAAGGTTTTATTTTCATAGGCATCCAGATCCGCAATAACCAATTTATGAAAGATCTCAATGTTATTGCCACTTGCCATGTTTGGTGACCATCTAGATTTATTCCTTAGACCACTTGAAACCAACTAATCAGGCCTGATCTCTAAGTCCTCTAAGACTTTAGGCATTGTCACTGGATCCTCCTCCAATTCTGTGATTGAGAGGAGCGTTACTGTGTCCTGGATATTACTTATGGTAGATGAATCAGACACCATACTACATGTTTGCACATTATCAGCTTTATTTCTTTTTGGATTCAAAGCAAAGTGTTTCTTAAGCTTCAATTGCCTAATATATTTAAATAGGTCAATTTTGGTGTCACAAGCATTGCCTCTTACAACTGGACAAAAACTTAAACCTTTTTTTAGCAGATCAATCATATTTTGTGTTAGTGAAATTTTCGACAGATTCACCACTTCAACCTCTTTATTAGTTTGCAATTCTATACCTTCTTGTCCTATGATCTTGTTTTCATCCCTGCCCGATCTCCTACGGCTGCCTGCTTTTTTACCTCTTCTTGTTTGTTTGAAGGCCCAATGTGTGCATGCAATCAAAAAAAAGTGGAAAACGGCGAGGATAAGGTAAAATTATCGGGACAGATGCTATTCTCAAATTTAGATTTGCCAGCACTGGCGTATGAATAAGTACAATTACAATTTCTAATCTATAGATGGATCGAGTATAATTTCAAATGGAGATTGGGAGTTGTGGATAGAAAGCCGAGAACCAATTTGCACGCCCTGCAGGATTTACACGGGTAAGACCGGCCACTGGATGGCAGTGCTTCCTTGGATACATTTAATGTAAAGAATGAGTAAATATACTGAGGCCTTGGTATGCCTTTGTTTGCTTTATATTAGATGCGGATGCAACTTTTTCAACTGATACCAGACACTAGAAGTAAAAATACTGGAGACATTCTCATTTCCAGGTAAGAGGTAGGAGTTCGTCAGGCTAATATTGCAATTACTGAGCAAATGCGCATTGATCATTTCTGTCTTTTCGTGCCAGAATTCTAAAGGTAAACAAACTGGTTTTGTCTTTATATTAGGTTATTACCTGAAACAGAATAGAGGTAACTACATTTTATAATGTAATTTTAATTTCCACATTCGGGGTGTCTTTATAACGGAGTAATGCAAGCAGTCTCGGTTTAAATCTATCACTATTTCACACTAAACAACACATGGGACAGATAAAACAAAAAATGCATGAAAAAATATAATTTTTGTTCTTAACTCTGTAACACAATGTATTCAGTCAAAAGTGTATTTGTTTTATCCCACATGAGAGGTGTATCATAAAGTGTATAGAAAGAGTTGATTTGTTTTCAAATGCATGTACGTTGTAGCCTACCCATGTCAGGGATGTATGACGGTACAACGTGTGGTATTACCATGCGTACCTTTACAACGCAGGTTTTACAACGCAAGTCGTTACAATGATTTGCGTTGCGGGGCGCTGGATAGTGAATAGTTTAATTTACTATTCTAACTCCAGTCCCCGTGGATAGTAGGGAAGGTGTTGGATAGTAAATTAAACTATTGCCTATCCTAGAGCGCCCTCCAGCGAAAGTCGTTGTAACGGCTTTCATTGTAAAACCTGCGTTGTAATGGTACCGCGTTGTTAGAGTTTCGTTGTAAAGGATGTTCCCCCACGTCAGAGAGTATGCCCTCCATGTATGCAATCACTTGGCCTAATTTCTTGTCATGGTCACTGAAGGCATTGAGCAGGGCAGTCTGGCCCACACAAAGCTGGCGGCGCAGGAGCTCTACACACTCTGCACTGAGGGCAACAGGGAGGACAGATGCAGGGGCAGCAGTGCCAGGTGTGAATGTGACTCGTCCCCTCTTAGTGACACGGATATGGGCAGCACCAGAGGAAGTGGATGGGAGGCTGGGCACTGTCGGCTAGGTGGTAGATGATGATGCAGACTCCCCATCCCTGTGCCTGCCAACATGGATGCATCTCCGCTGGCATCAGATCATGTGGTACTCTGTGTCTCAGCCACAGATTCCTCCTGCATACTCCGGTCCCCCTCAGATGCGCTGGTGGGCTCTGTGTCACTGGCCTCCGCTGCAGTTGTAGTGCTACTCTCGCCACCACTGGTTTCTGGCTCATGTTCCTCCGTGGTCTCTTGCGAATCTGCATGAGAGAGAGATACAGGGTTGGATAAGTGTCATCATCTGGTCACACAAATTCAAATCAATGCAGTACAGCAGAGGCCCAAATCTACATGGTGACAACCACACCCTGCACTCACTTTGCAGCAACACACTACATAGACCACAACAGTGCCTGTAACGCAGAATAACTGCCATGAATGAGCCATGTTGATGCCAAACAGCACTGCACCATGCCCGCAGATGGAGTGCCCCCCCCCCCCCCCACTTGCCCTGCCCTAGGGACATGATGTGGGCACAACACTTATTACCACTGACAGACCTTCAGGGAACAGGAGGGGACAACACACATACCTATTATGACATTACATGCCACAATGCCTAGTAGGCCATAGCAAGCACCATGTGGTAATCTGGGGCACATTGTTGTCAGATGTGTGGGCCTCAATGATCATGGAGCATGCAAAATAGGCATACATGAAGTCACACTCAGAAAGGCATTGAGCAGGGCAGTCTGGCCCAGACAAGGTTGGTGCAGAAGCTCTACACACTCTGCACTGAAGGCAACAGGAGGACAGGTGCAGGGGCAGCAGTGCCAGGTGTGAATGTGACTTGTCCCCTCTTAGTGACATGGATACGGGCAGCCCCAGAGGAAGTGGATGGGAGGCTGGGCACTGGCTGCTGGGTGGTAGATGATGATGCAGACTCCCCATCCCCTGTGCCTGCCAACATGGATGCATCCCTGCTGGCATCAGATCATGTGGTACTCTGTGTCTCAGCCACAGATTCCTCCTGCATACTTCGGTCCCCCTGAGATGCGCTGGTGGGCTCTGTGTCAGTGGCCTCCACTGCAGCTGTAGTGCTACTCTCGCCACCACTGGTTTCTGGCTCATGTGCCTCCGTGGTCTCTTGCAAATCTGCCTTAAGAGACAGATACAGGGTTGTGTAAGTGTCATCATCTGGTCACAAAAAATCAAATCAATGCAGTACAGGAGAGGCCCAAATCTACATGGTGACCACCACACCCTGCAATCACTGTGCAGCAACACACTACACCACAACAGTGCCTGTAATGCAGAATAACTGCCTTGAATGAGCCATGTTGATGCCTAACAGCACTGCACCTTGCCCGCAGATGGAGTGCCCCCCCCACTTGCCCTGCCCTAGGGACATAATGTGGGCACAAGACTTATTACCACTGACAGACCTTCAGGGAACAGGAGGGGACATAACACACACACCTATTATGACATTACATGCCACAATGCCTAGTAGGCCATAGCAAGCACCATGTGGTAATCTGGGCCACATTGTTGTCAGATGTGTGGGCCTCAATGATCATGGAGCATGCAAAGTAGGCATACATGAAGTCACACTCAGAAAGTTGACACCTCAGTTCACTCCATAATAGATTCCCCACACTATCCCAATGATGAATGACCATGTGGAGCCTAACCCATCTGGCAATGGGAGAGTACAGCAGGGAGTTTCAGCTTAGTAAGGCTAGGGTGGGGCAATACCTGATACAACCACACATCACAGCACCCACTCACATTACACAGCACATCACAGCAACTCATGCACATCACATGGGTCACCGGTGCCACAGGCCCTGTACACATGCATCCACTCCCAGCAAAAGTCACCCTCCCCAGAAACTCACCAACCGTGCCTTGCTGCCGATGCTCCTTCAGACGTGCATCCAGGTCTGAATGAGTCACTGCCAAGATGCGGCCCATCAGTGGAGTTATGCTGCGCCGTGCCAAACGCCCTGTGCATGGTAGCATCCCCAAGGTAATCTCTGCCACTTGCTTTGCCAGCCAGCTGATGTCCTCCCACCTCTTGTGACAGTGGGTGCGTCGTCTGTTGGAACACCCAGGGCTTGCACCTTTTCAATCAATCAATCATAGACATTTATAGAGCGCTCTACTTACCCGGAGGGTCTCAAGGCGCTAGGGGGGGGGGGGGGTGCTGCTACTGCCCGAACAGCCAGGTCTTGAGCTTCTTCATGAAGGCGAGGTGGTCTTGGGTCAGGTGCAGGTCGGTCGGGAGGGAGTTCCAGGTCTTGGCGGCCAGGTAGGAGAAGGACCTTCCTCCTGTTGTCATTCTTCGGATGCGGGGGACGGCGGCGAGAGCGTGACTGGCTGATCGGAGGTGTCGTTTGGGAGCGTAGAAGTTGATGCGGTTGTTGAGGTAGCTCGGGCCTTGATCGTGGAGAGCTTTGTGTGCGTGGGTAAGGAGACGGAAGGTGATTCTCTTGTTGACCGGGAGCCAGTGCAGGTCTCTTAGGTGTCCGGAGATGTGGCTGTGTCGTGTGATGTCGAGGATGAGTCTGGCTGAGGCGTTCTGGATCTGTTGGAGTCTCTTCTGGAGCTTGGTGGTGGTTCCGGCGTAGAGGGCGTTGCCGTAGTCCAGTCGGCTGGTGACGAGGGCCTGGGTGACAGTCTTCCTGGTCTCGGTGGGGATCCACCGGAAGATTTTCCGTAGCATGCGCAGGATGTTGAAGCACGACGAGGAGACGGCGTTGACTTGCTTGGTCATGGAGAGGGCCTTACACTGGTGTACATTGAGCTGCAGGTATGAGAGAAAAGAAGGGTAAATGACCACTTACACAATGTCAGATACCAACATCTATCAGTACAGTAGCAAGACACAGACTCAGGACTAATTGTAACCTCCCTCTCTCCAAAACTGGGGGACCCCTCACAAGGGCACTCTGCATGGCCCAAACATTTGTGATTGCATGTACACATTGGGACGTATAGGCTTCATGATAATCTCACAAATGCAGGATGCCTCAACACAATATGCATCGACAGAAGTGTGTACGTCTGAAATTGTACAGGGCACAGATGGGGCATATCTACTATTCAGTGTGAAGGAACAGGAGCAAGGAGCATGTAAGTCTGGTGATGTTTTATCATTTGGGTGGGCAGGCACTGAACCTACTCTCTGGGTCACGCTGACTCAGACTACAGGGGCACACTGAAATATTCACACAAGCAATTACTGTCCTGGCACCTACATGGCTAACATCCGTTGGCTCTGTATGGCTGACAATATAACACAACCCACTCACACATAAAAGTACAGGCATGGAAAAGAGTGGCATTGGGACACACACACTCCCTCGCCCTGGAGACAGCTTGTCTGTTAGTGTTTGAAACAACCCCACACCCTCAGGCATATACTGCAGCTGCACAACTGCACGTCTGACACCCCACTGCCCTACAGCTACCTTCATGAAGACTTACCACTACATTGGGACCACCAAACAGCCTTGGGTACTGTGCCAGTACCTCGTCCACAAGGATCTCCAGCTCCTCACTTGTGAATCGTAAATCGTAAATCATATGTTCTTATATAGCGCCTTTCACCGTAAGGTCTCAAGGCACTTACTTTGGGAACCCGTCCTGGCCTTTCCCTGCGAGATTACCTCTACTGGGCATCCCCAAGGTGAAGACCAGGCATCCCATCGCAGTGGGGCCCTAGTGGAGATTAAGCAAGCTATTGCCCAGAGTTGCAGAGTGTGAACCCACGATTCGAGTAGGCACCAAGGCTAGAATTATCGGATCCGTGGACATTTTGAGCTCAAGGCCCTGCCGCGTCAGGGATTGAACCCTGGTCCCGGGTCTGACCTCAGCATCAGGGACTTTCTCCTCTAACCGGTGAGCCACACTTCTCTGAATGGACTGGCATGGATCTTCTCTGTCCTTGCCATCCCTGTGGACATGGAAGACCTGTGGTGGAAGTGAGTGGTGAGGGGTCCCAGGCAGCAGGCTCTTCAGGCAGCAACAGGAGAGGGTCTCAGGCAGCAGGCTCTTGAGGCAGCAGCAGGAGAGGGTCCCAGGCCGCAGGCTCTTCAGCAGCAGCAGGAGAGGGTCCCAGGCAGCAGGCTCTCTGAGCAGTGAAAATGTGAGGCTCACTCCCACAGATTTATAGCCCCCTGGGACTGTTTGGAAGCTGCAAAGCAGCAACAATTGGTTGTCCAGGTTTGCCTCTTTTGAAAAGTATCCAACGACCGCCTCCTTCCGCGATTTTCAAATCTGCATCATGCCACCGCGATCATCGCTCCCATTGGCTGTAGGCAATGCTCCATGGCGGTGATGCACCGCGGGTACCCGGGGTGCGCTATTGCGATGGTGCATCATACAAAAGTATCCAATGACCACCTCCACAGTGCTGGAGCACACCTTCCGTGATTTTCAAATCTGCATCATGCCACCACGATCATCGCTCCTATTGGCTGTAGGCAATGCTTCATGGCGGTGATGCACCGCGGTGCCCGGGGTGCGCTACCGCAATGGTGCATCATTCAAAAGTATACAATGACCACCTCCGCGGTGGCGGAGCATGCCTACCGTCATCTAGACATGTCCATATGCCAATGGCTACCGCACTTGTGAAGGGGGTGGGGCTGGGGTCACACCGCCGGGGGCCAGGCAGTAGGTACCGCCATTAACGTAACATTTATTGGCTAGGTCCATCGTGAACACTGTATCAGTACCCAGCAGCAACATGGTGAAGGGCACATCATTGTACACACAATGCCATTCTTCCATATCGTCCACAGGTGGACGCACATTCTGTGTGACACACTTAGGTCTGTGGTCCTGCCATGTTAGTTATGCATTTGATTGTTGATGATGCTTGACACTCTTGAGCTGGTGTCAATGGTGTTGAAGGAATCAATGTGTTGTGGGTCAGTGCTGACCTTGACAAGGCTTGTGTCATTGTATGTTATCATACTAGACTGGTGCTTCCACATCAGCTCATGCACACAACTGACATTTTTCCTGCTACTGTGATCATTGTGTTGATGGATGTGTGCAGACATGATGCATTGAGGTGTGACAGGTACAGCAGATGGGTATGATACAGTCATGGTAATTTCAGACACATTTGTTGGTGTTACAGCACCTGGTGTGCACATGTGAAATGTGTGGTTCAGTATATGTGCATTCACATTCACCGATGTGTTTGTGGTTTATGGTATTGGTATTGGAGAGGTGTGCCCTCTGTGTGTATCAAAAGGCCACCCATGTAACCTGGTGTGCCATGCGGATCACTGAAATAATATCGATTGCCAAAATATCGAGTTGCAATAATATCGTTGACAAAATATAGACTGTCAAAATATCGAGTTTCTATGTACTAACAGAAAAGTACAAAAATATAGAGTTTTAAATATCGTTTACAAAAATATAGTTGTAAAAAATATCGACTTTAATAAAAACAATGTTAAATTACATTAATATTATTAATTAATTACTAAAATATATTTAAAAATACTTAAATTAATTTATAATAATTAAATAATTAATGAAAGTCAAAATAAAACTTTTTTTAATCATATTTCCTAAAACATATATATAGAGTAACAAAATATAATTAAATAATAGCCAATATTATTAACGTACAATAACAAAAGTGTAAAAATTATTATTCCCACTGCAAAGAATGCACGCATAGGGTAAGCGTTGGATAGTGTAGGGGATATAATTACTATTCTCACTCCAGTGGGTGCAACAGTAGGGAAAGCGTTGGATAGCGTAGGGGTAAAAATTACAATTCCCACTCCAAAGAGTGCAACAGTAGGGAAAGCGTTGGATAGCGTAGGGGTTAAAATTACTATTCCCACTCCAGTGAGTGCAACAGTAGGGAAAGCGTTGGATAGCATAAGGGTAAAAATTACTATTCCCACTCCAAAGAGTTCAACAGTAGAGAAAGCATTGGATAGCGTAGGGGTAAAAATTACTATTCCCACTCCAGTGGGTGCAACAGGAGGGAAAGCGTTGGTTAGCGTAGGGGTTAAAATTACTATTCCCACTCCAAAGAGTGCAACAGTAGGGAAAGCGTTGGATAGCGTAGGGGTTAAAATTACTATTCCCACTCCAGTGGGAGCAACACTAGGGAAAGCGTTGGATAGCGTAGGTGTTAAAATTACTATTCTCATTCCAGTGGGTGCAACAGTAGGGAAAGTGTTGGATAGCGTAGGGGTTAAAATTACTATTCTCACTCCAGTGTGTGCAACAGTAGGGAAAGCGTTGGATAGGGTAGGGGTAAAAATGACTATTCCCACTCCAGAGAATACAACATTAGGGAAAGTAAATATTTCATATATTATTCAAACTTCTAACAATGAATATCTATTAATAATTAATAAAAAGTAAATACAAATGTTATCTAATAGAATAAATAATATTTTAAAATTACTATTTAACAATAATTATTGTAATTAATCACCTATTAATACAAATTAATTATACATTACCAATTATTTTTTTATACTTAAAAATTATTTCACAATTATTTCCTAATAAATAACGTTCAATTAATTTAATATTTAATTAATTATTAAAAAATTACTTTGCGCCCTACGCACCTATAAACCCACAACCCACTACAGAAAATAAATTAGTAAAATTTACATAATTACCAATTAATCAATTAATATAAATAAATTAATAATTATAATTAAATTAATAAACTAATATCAATTAATTAACAATTAATTACTAATTAATATCAATAAATGAATTTACATATTCATGTAATTATAATTAATTTACTTCCCACCCTATTCCCCTATAAACCCACAACCCGCTACAGAAATTAAATTAGTACAATTTACATAATTACCAATTAATCAATTAATATAAATGATTTGAAAATTCTAATTAAATTAATTAACAAATATAAATTAAGTAACAAATAATTACTAATTACTATCAATAAATACATTTACATATTTAATTAATTATAATTAAATTACTTCCAACCCTATTCCCCTATAAACCCACAACCCGCTACTGAATTACATTACGCAATATTCATAAAAAAAATTTCATTTAATAACATTATTTATAACATAAATACACACTTTTCACACATATTATAACATAAAAATACGCTATAAAATATTATATATTATTACAAAATCGATATTTTTAACTATCTATATTATATATTTCGATATTTTAACTATCTATATTTTTTACAGTCGATATTACTTCACTTACCTTAAAAACTATATTTTTGTTGTCTATATTCTGTCCTGTCGATATTTTGTCCAGTCTATATTAAATACTCGATATTTTGTCCAAACGATATTTTGGACTCGATATTATGTCTGTGCACCGTACCATGCATCTCTCAGGCAGTCTTTGTTTTTCCATGACATAGTTGATGGTATGTGCTGTGGCCATCTCATGATGGTTGTCACTGACATTTTCAAATTTACATCTCAACTAGGAGGAGGCCAAATCTCCTACATCACCTGACAGTGCTGGAGGGCATGGAGAATGTTGTAATAATTCAGAAATTCCGCCTGGACAGACAAACACTGAAGGTCCTGTGTGATCTTTTGGAGCCCCACCTGCAGCCTTGCCGTCACTATCCAACTGCATTCACACCCACATACAAGGTGATGGCAGTCCTCCACTCTTTTGCAACTAGTTCCTTCCAGGAGACCGTGGCTAGAGCTGGGGGGATGTCGCAGCCCATGTTCAGCCAGGTGCTGAGGGATGTTCTTGCAGCCATGATGCTCTATAGGAATCGCTACATTCATTTCCCTAGGGGAACAGAATTGGCCAGTATGAAGGGTGACTTCTATCCCCTTGGGCGCATCCCACATGTTGTTGGTGCCATCAATTGCACCCATGTAGGTCTAGTGCCACCACAGGCAACAGAGCACATTTATAGAAACCGTAAACATTATCATTCTATCAATGTGCAGGTGGTGTGCCTTGCGGACATGACCATTCCCCAGGTGTGTGCAAGAGTTCCTGGCTCTGCACATGATTCGTACATCATGAGGAACAGCATGGTGCCAAGGATGATGGAAAATCTGCATCCCGAGCGTGCTTGGATTGTGGGTGAGTATGCCAACTGATATGGTGTGCTGTGTGTTTCCTGCTGTACTCTGGCTGTGCAACATTGCAATGGGTGTTTGTCATTCACAGGTGACTCTGCTTATCCCAGTAGGCCATGGCTGTTGAGCCCGCTAAGGAATCCCAGGACCCCGGCTAACATCCGGTACAATGAGGCCCATGGCAGGACCAGATGTGTAATAGAGCAGACTTTTGGCGTGCTGAAGTCAAGATTCCGCTGCCTTGACAGGACAGGAGGTGCACTGGCATACTCACCTGGGAAGGCGTGCAAGATCGTTGTGGCATGCTGTATGCGGCACAACCTGGCCATCCACAAGGGGATCCCCCTGCTCTTGGACGATGGTGAGGAACCAAGGCCACCACCTGCTCAACAACCTGAGTCCAGTGATGAGGACAGTGGAGAGGAGGAAGGCGTTGACCTGCGCCAACAGCTCAATGGCCGCTACTTCACTTGAAGGTGGGTGACGAGATACAACGTGTACATTGTCTGGTGTGGTTGCTGTTGTCATGAAGGGCTATGTGCGGATGTAACAGACAGGCACACGTTCAGTCACCTGTGTGTGGTAAATGTGACATTGATGTTCCATATGGAAACGTATGCTAGACTATATTTGTTCACACCTGCAGCCCATTGTTGTGTATGCCAGTAGTGTCTTGTTTATGTTTTGTGTAGTGTTCTGTCTGTGATGCCACAATGACACCAGTGACCGTTGTTCTGTTGTGCCTCCCTAGGTGCTTCAGAATAATCCTGCCCTACATACAGTACATCATTTTGACACATCATGGACATTGTCAGCACTGTAAATATTGCACTAAAAATGATACTGCACAAAATCTGGTGCATCAGGTATTTTATTTGTAAAGTGGACATGTGATTTGTGCGTGAATATTTACATGAAGGTGGGGAATGAGCAGTGAGTTGACAGTCATGGTCGATGAGATGCAAGAGTAGACACCACATGGTTGTGGGGACCCAGTCCAACAGACAAGTGCCATTGCCAAGGAAATGTGGGGAAAGACAGTCCAAACAGTCAATGCAGTGGGGAAGAGGGTTGCCATCAGGGCTGGCTCCGTGACTGGCATGTGGCAGGTAGTTTGCCTCCGGAGACTCCCAGGCTCTTCTTTGGACGCCCCCTTGATCTTTTTGGCAGTGGGGTGTCTGCTGACTGGCCAGCAGCATCAGGGTACTCGCCCCTCTCTTTTGGCGCATCGGAGGATGGTGCACTGTCATCCTGGGGCACAACAGGAGGGGCGTAGGTGTTGGTTGGGACACAGGCCTGTCCCTCTGCAACGCCACTTGCTGGCCCATTAGGTCCACCATCTGTCCAAGGCGGTTGTCGATGGACCTCATCAGCAGGATGAACTCCCTTAATAGTTCATCAGACCGGCCACTTTGTCCCTGGACCTCTTGGTATGCCTCCACAACTCTGGTGAAGTGATCCAGGGACGGTGTTCACTCCTCCCGAGGTCTGGTGGTAACCCTGGTCCTCCCACCTGCCCTGCTGCCACAGACCTGTTGCCTCACCACTGTGGGTCCACGCACACTCTCCCTGCCCTCCACTGTTGTTGGTGTGGCCTTGTCATCCCCTGGGACAGGGAGGGTGCTGCAGGTGGTACTGGTGGTGGTGGTGGTGGTGGCAGTGGTGGAGGCACAGGCCGTGACTGCAGGGGTCTGCTGTGCTGTTGTTGTTGCAGCAGACGTGGAGGTGGGGAGGATGGGGTTTTGGACCTGTGGGTCTGTGGCAGAACAGATGGGCCGGCCAGGAGCTCATCGTCCAAACTGTCCTGGGAGTCAATATCTGAGAGTCCATGTACCGGGGGTGGAGACTGGCTCTGCTGGTCATTGTTGTGGTCCTCAGCAGTGAGTTCTTCATCACCCGTGGATTAGATGGGGAATGGTCAGTCTTGAGCACTGTGCAAGTATTGTATCATCTGCGTATCATCGACTGTCTGTACACTACACAATTATGACGTCTCCACTAGTCTTATTGATTGCAACACTGTGTGTAATTTCATGGTGCAGAGGAACACCATTTAGTCATACATGTCAGGTGTCAATGCATTGCATGCAATTGTTGCTGTGTGCAGGGATTGCAGGTCTCACACACACACACACACACACACACACATCAGGAAGAGTTAAGATGGCTACCTACCTGTAAGTCTGTTTGTTGAACAGTGCAATGGCTGACACATGCTCCTGGGTGGGGGAGGGCTCCATGCTGCTGGAGTGTGGGACAGGGGGCATGCTGGGAGTAGTTATACTGGCCTCTCACCCCCAAACAGTGCTCCAATACAAGATGGCTACCTACCTGTAAGTATGTTTGTTGAACAGTGCAAGGGCTGAATCATGCTCCTGGGTGGGGGAGGCCTCCATGCTGCTCAAGTGTGGGACTGGGGGCATGGTGGGAGTAGTGATACTGGCCTCTCACCCTGTAGCAACAGGATACTTTGTACTAATTGGACTGGTGGTAACCGTTGTCCACCGCCATCTCAGTATATAATTATGAATCCTTTATTTCCGA
The DNA here is from genome assembly GCF_964263255.1 of Lissotriton vulgaris. NCBI lineage: Eukaryota > Metazoa > Chordata > Amphibia > Caudata > Salamandridae > Lissotriton > Lissotriton vulgaris. Next base: position 1,542,631,855 of record NC_141693.1, on the reverse strand, counting down.
CTTTTTCCTACCTATTTGCAAGGTTTACCTATGTCCTTGGACATGATGTCATGTCTCCTTCGCCTCTTCCCGGGCCTAAAGCCCTAAGCTAGAGGGACTCCATCTTGTCTCTGCCCTGACTCTCTGAGGTGCTTGTAGGTCAGAGGTAGTGCTTTAGTTTTAACTTGTTGTTCTCTAGTTAGAAACCAGTGAAATCCGGCTCTTATCGAAGGAATGTGCTTATTTCCCGGGCTCCAGACGCAACAGCAGCTGGCCACTGTGGGTGCGTAGGGAGCGCGGGGCTTGGTACAGGAATTTGGCGGGAGGAAGGTTGCTGGCTGGAAATTTCCATGAAGATGTGGCCTTCTATATTATCGAGGTGCAGTGGAGCAGAGAGGGAGTTCAGTTCCAGTAGTCGCTGTAGTCAGTACCAGTAGTTGTCCCCATGAATGCAGCAATTGTTATCGTAGCTGCAGTTGGAGTTTGAAGATAGCTGGTGAATGCTGAAGAAGGTGGCAGTTTCGATGAGGCATAGCGGTGCAGATGTGTCCCCGTGATTGCAAAGCAGAGTCCCGAATGAACCGAAGCAACAGTGAGAGAGGGGCCAGCTCGACTGCCAAGACCGGAATATGCAGGACCAAGGTGGGGCGTTCTTAGTTAGAGTATGGTACATAACCATTTAATTTTTGCTCTTTACGTTGTGCTTAGGTTTCCATATGCATAAATGCTATTGCTTTTTCTACCTTATTATTGTTGTGTAATAAATAGACTCCAATGATTACCCATTGCATTTGAATGTTATTTCTGAGGCAGAATTAACCTTTCTCTCTAGCCAGGTGCTGACGTATAGAAGGATGTGTAATTCCCTTCTTACAGGTAACTGATGATAGTAAAATGTGTAGTTCATGACAAGAAATAACTTCAGATGAGAATAATTTGGCCTAACAGTTCTTGCTTGGGAGGATTGAGACCTTTCTTTACCAAATGCTCATGGAGGGATGGGTTATTTCCCCTCCAATGGGTAGTTGCTGATATAGAAGTGAGATCAGCTCTTGAGCAGGAAAGTCCAACTAATAATAGTATTCCTCTAGTTTATTGTCATTTCCCCATTCTCAGGTAGGTATTTTAGGTGTTGTGCTCTATAGGGCCTGAGCAGGGTGGTGGTACGTGGCGGCTGGGTGTGCTATAATTGGTAAGCTGATAACTTGGTATGAAAATCTGGTCACTACACACCCCAAACAGTGCTCCAATAAAAGATGGCTACTTACCTGTAATTCTGTTTGTTGAACAGTGCAAGGGCTGAAACATGCTCCTGGGTGGGGGAGGCCTCCATGCTGCTGGAGTGTGGGACAGGGGGCATGCTGGGAGTAGTGATACTGGTCTCCCACCCCCAAACAATGCCTCAATACAAGATGGCTACCTACCTGTAAGTCTGTTTGTTGAACAGTGCAAGGGCTAAAACATGCTCCTGGGTGGAGGAGGCCTCCATGCGGCTGGAGTGTGGGACAGAGGGCATGCTGGGAGTAGTGATACTGGCCTCCCACTCCCAAATAGTGCTCCAGTACAAGATGGCTACCTACCTGTAAGTCTGTTTGTTGAACAGTGCAAGGGCTGAAACATGCTCCTGGGTGGGGGAGGCCTCCATGCTGCTGGAGTGCGGGACAGGGGGCATGCTGGGAGTAGTGACACTGGCCTCCCACCCCCAAACAGTGCTCCAATACAAGATGGCTATCTACCTGTAAGTCTGTTTGTTGAACAGTGCAAGGGCTGAAAAAAGCTTCTGGGTGGTGTTAGGGGGGATCCATCTTGGTAGACTGTGGTACAGGGGGTATGGTGTGAGTTGTTGTACAGACCTCCCTCCCCCATACAAGCCTCCTAAGCCAGATGGCTAGCTACCTGTTGGGTGAGGTTGGACAGTGTAATGGTGTTTGGGTTGTGCATGGAAGTACTTCTCAGTGTGTTGTTTGCCATTTGTTTGTACTTACCAGCCTCCGTTCCCCCGGCTACTCCTGTGAGACTCTCAGGATGCAGTATGGCAAGCACCTTCTCCTCCCATGGTGTGAATGTTTTTGGTGGAATGGGAGGGCCACAGCCAGCTCCCGGTTCTTGCTTCTCCTCTCTTTGACAACCCTCTTGAGATCATGCCGCCGCTTCATGATCTTCTTCTTGGATCTTGGGGTGGTCCCTACTGCATTGACCCTTTGCACTATCCTTTCCCACATTTGTGTCCTCGTGGCTAAAGGTGTCTGTTGGACCAGGCTACCAAAGAGTTGTGGCTCTACTCTGACTATCTCATTGACCATGACTGTCAACTCACTCTCTGTGAATTTGGGCATTTTCGGTGATGTCATGGTGTGTGGTGGTTGAAGTGTTTGTGGGAGCAGGTGTGTGGGTGGTGGTTGTGGTGTTGGTGTGTGAGGTGGTTTGTGTGCTGGGGCATTGTTGGTGCTGGTGGTAGTGTTGGTGGATATGTGTGTGTGCTGTGCTCTTTTGGCTCTCCTGTCAGATGTGGTGTATGACCTTCTCTTCTGGAGTGCTGCAAAGGATTGTGGTCAGTGAAGGTGGTGGTTTTATACTCAGCTGTGTGGGTGTGTCCAAGTGGAATTTGGCTGTCAGGTGTGTTTTGGGAGCTGCCCTGTGCTTTTATATTTTTATTTGCATTATTTTGTTTTATTTGTATGTGTTTTATGTATTTGGGGAGCATGGCTACTTTGATTTGTGCAATGTTTGGCATCACTGCCGTGTTTTGGAATCGTCCGCCATGTTTTTCATGTTGCGTCCGCTGCGGTGGCTATGCTGCTGCTCTTCTGCTATCTCTCCCATTCACTCCTGTGTGCGACCGCGGCGGTCGGTAACAGTGATTCCGACCGCAACATGCTCAGGGATAGCCTAATTTCCCGTGAGGTGTCTCCGCTTTCTTAGCGGTGGGTTGTTGCTTTTCCGACCGCCTCATCATTTTTTTGCCTTCACCGCCCATGTTGGACGGTTTTGCTTGAGCCCCTACTCCCGCGGTCAGTCTTTGTTGGCGGTTGATCCTATTTTGGCTTCCGGTTTATCCGTTTCCTGCCTCCTTGGCAGTTGGGGTGGTTTTCCGTCCGCTATCCTATGAAGTCCCTAGAGTTCTTTACAAGTGACGTGCATTATTTCTACTGCCATTAAACTGTTGGGGAAAGGAGAATGTGTTTGGAATTTCAGCAATGTCATTTGGTGATAGTTGGGGAATTGGTTTGTAAAACTACGAGTGATGCCGTCTACATTGTCATTTCATGGGGCCTCACTGTGTGGAAAATAAAGAGTTGCACACACCAGTAAAAAGTTTATGGTTTGTTTGCATTCTGACAAAATGCACTCTTGAAAGGCAACAACGCACTGTACATACTGCAACCTAGAGTGAGGTAGAACATAACTTATGTAAAACAGGAGACTGGGCACTCACCCGAAATGCACTGGGATTGAACAGGAACAAGGCAAGAATTGGACATATTTTTAATAAGAACTTAACTTACTGGATATTTTATAAATCTAGTCTATTTTAAAACTTGCACTCTAGGTTTGCAGTTTATTTATTTGATTATTTATTTGCTTGTACTTCATAACCTGTATAAACTTTGACATACCGACCCAAATGTTTGAGCACTCTGTGTCCAGGCAGCTACAGCTACTTGGTTCGTACAAGATATAATAATCTATCCAGGTCCATGATGGAATATGTTGATCCATGGATCCTGTACCTCCTCTGAATATTCCAGCAATTTTTCAAAAGTATTTGATGTTCTGTTCTTCTGCTGCTTTGATCAAGTCTTGCAACCTTTCTTGCAGGTAATCAATGTCTTACCTCTAAGTAGGGCTTTGCGTTCTCTCCTTATGGCGTTGAAGGCTCGCTCTTCTCCTGGGGAGGCACGGCAGTCATTGTACACCCATTTCAGGTTCTGTTTGCCAGCTCTGCACTCTTTATCATACCAAACTTGATCAGATTTCCAGCTTTTTGTCCTTGATGTCCATGGTGCAGACCAATGACATGCAAGTTCCCTTGAGAGTTTATTATAGTTTGTTCATATTCCCTCATGCTCATCACTGTCCATGGTGCTAGGGAAAAAATGCTCTGTGCATGCCTTTACTGAAGCCTCGTGGTTTGATTAGTTCTCATTGCTCCACTTTACCCACTTAACACTTTTCTACTGTTGTTTGGAATGATACTGGTAGCAGTGTTTGACCTTTCTCTCCTCAGTCAAGACTGAACACTTGAAGCATAAAGGATCGTGATCAATCTCAGGTCTTTGAATTACTTCCATGCCCAACACCAGATCCCAGCATTTGTTTGGAAAGAGAATTGGTCGATCAGGATAGTTCTTCTACTATTCCCAAATGTGAACGCTGCAGGGCTATTGTTCGACTACTTAGGAAGAGAATCTGGAATTTGGTAAGTAAATTGCTGAATAATTTCCCTTTTTTGTGCCTACTAAGGGGAAGAGAACTTCCAGTTCGGGTGATGGTATACCGCAACTGGTCTCCTCATCACTTAAAATCAACTCAAGCTAGAAGGTAGTGCTTGCCGTTGTTGGGAGGCTTGTTCCCTATGCTGCAAAAAAATATTTTTTAGGGTTGCAGGCTGATCCTTGAGCTTGTTGCATTCGCTTGGATCTAAGTACACATTTAGAACATCCAGTCTAGCCTTCCTCTGCACTTGGGCCATACTGGCATGCAGCATGTACTCCGAAGATACAGTTGAGGAGATTATAGTTACTGTACAGTCCAGTGTTGTTGAGATCAAGATAGATAAAACCCCTGTTGCTCTCGATCTGCTAAACTTACGGCACTCAATAGCAAATCCCATAAAATCCGAGGGAGCCTGTAAGGCACTATTAATATTTAGAACCCACGTGTCCTGAAAGCAAAATATCTCCTTTATAGTTACACATTCGATCTAATCAAAATCCAGAAGTTTTGACTGTATTCCAGCTGCAGTCCATGACGGGATATTATTCCTATTTGCCCCATTTTAGGCATTATCACTGTCCATGGTCTTGCAGACATGACTAGTTGACGGGGGTTGATTTCCGTTTGAAATGTGTGGCTGAAACTTTGCCACCTCTTGGCCAGGTTTTCCCAAAGCTGTTAGGAGCTGTGGGCAACCATCGCCAGCTTGCTTTGTCTATTCGGAGGGCAGGCCTTTTACTCTCTTTTAGGTGACTTTCCTGTCATCAGTAGTTCTCCCCTTGGTCACTCTTTCTTGTGTCACTTGATGCAGCGCAAAATTATTTTTGATGATTGTGTAATGTGCCAGCTGACTTTGCCCTCATATGCAGGGGCCTGTCCAGGCCCATCACATGGAGGCAATCCATGTTCTCACTGATCAACTTTTATCCCGCAATGATATAGAAAGTCCAGGGATGGCCAGGAACACCTCCAGCAAGCATGCATGATGGAGTGGAGCTGGTACTCAGGGTCTGGAAAGAGGTCAATGAAGGTAAATCGCAATGCTACATAGGCTGCCTCTCTCCAATGGTGGATGTAGATGATCCTTCGAGTGTTAATTCCTTAACTACTAGCGTCTGTAGACCAGACAGAGAGAATGCTCTAGCACATGGATTTAGTAACACCGAGCCCAAGGGGTCCTCCACAGTGGGACCTGTGGTTCCTTGGGTCATCACTTAAGGAGGTTGTTGTTTGCTCGGTAGTACTTGGGCTCTCACCTGAAAGATGACAGATGGTTTTGCAACCCCTCTACACTTTTAATGCACCCCTTTGGGCAATTTTGTGTTTTTAAACTTTATTTTCCTCCTAAGAGCCACTATCTGCTACGAAGTATTAGCCGCTTCTTCATCCACCACCGTTGAAGGCACATTAGCATGTACAGTCGATCTCCTAAACATAACATTGAATGTAGCCGTTTTTCTTAGACTCTGCAAAAAGGTAATTACAATATAACTCCCCTCCCAGTCCCTTGCTCGAGCTTTTGCTTGTAATTTTATCCTCCTTTCCTTCAACTTTCCCTGCAATTGGACTTTTGTTTTGCCCTATTGTTTGCTCTCTGCTTTTAGGCATCGTGCTGGCTTACTGATTGCAACTATATGCTGGTGGAGTCTAGCATCTGTCTTACGGGGCCGTCTTCCTCACGGCTTCAAGTGCAGTTCAGTTACTGCTGTATGCTTGCTCTGCCTTTATGGCCTCTCCAGCAGCTAACTATCTTTCCTAATGGAGTGTGATTCAATGCTTCACCCGGTGGAGCATTGCAGCTTGAATATACTGCACTGAAGGGGCCGGGGCAAGAGTACACCTAGCTCAATTGCTCCTTTGATTGGGCCCAGTCTCTACCTCCCAGACCTTTTGCTGATATATTTTTCCCCTAATTCTAAAATTCCTCCAGATACTAGTGGAGAGGCAGTGGGATTGATGACTCCTTCAGGCCTGGAGAGGGAAATGGGCCAGGTACATGCGCTAATACTTGTTTGCATTAAGGCTTCATGCTTAGTTGGTGTCATGGCCATAGCTTCTAGTATGAGCCTACGAAGATCAGTGCTGTGGTCGTTATCCCTGACTGTGCTCTCAAGTAATGTGCGTACTGAGCACAGTGCCCGCTTCAATGACAACAAAGAACTAGAGATTATATGGCCTTGACCAAGGCAGCTGGGCGGCCTCTGCATGACTAAGGTCTCTTCAAAAGGGGTGCCTGGATCTATAGGCCGAGGTGCTGTGAAACTGGCCCCCCAACCCCCATTCAGTATATGGGAAGGGACATATGGCATTGTATAGTCATTCAGTAGTTGCAGAATAATTAGACTGCTCTCCAACGAGGACCCAGAGCTTCTCTCAGTGAGTAAATCACTCCCACATGTGTAGTGGTGGATAGTGTAGGGCTCAGAGAACTTGTGGAGGATCTTGCATGTTATCTGACTCCAGCATTTCTCGATACTTTGTCCTTCGTGTGATCTATGATTATTATGTTGTTTCCACTGGAAGCATACCTGTTTGGGCTATCCAGGGCCTGTGATGGAGGCTTGCAAGCTAAACAGGGCATCAGTGTTGGTCCTGCCTCTGATTCACACTCTAAATGCCTCGAGTGCTGTCAGGAGAGCAACATGTTTTGGGGCAACTCTACTAATTGTAGAATGTTGCAGGAACTTACTAGCTTGCCTTATTTGGCACGATTTTTATGTTTGATCTGTAATCTGTATTGGCTTGTCTCCCCATCTGCCTTGTTGGCATAGGAAAATGTTGTGAGGCAATTCATCTCCTGCTACAATTAGGAGCTTAGATTCATTTACCACTTCTTTGCTGGTCTCTTTGCTAGTCTTCTAGATTTTGGAGATCTAATTTTTGGGCCCCTCTTTTTTGTAGCATTATGACTGCAACAGCCTGATTGTTAGACCTGGCATCATTGGCGTGGGTCTCCCTTCCATTTTTTGCTGTTGCCTCCAGTGTTTGTGCTATATTTTTGCTGGTATGGATGCTTTGGGCACTTTGCCACTGCTATTCAGTGCCAAAGTGCAAGTGCTCCCTATTGTGAATTGTTCTAATGGATTAGTGACTCCATGATTGGCTATTTGATTTACTTGTCAGACCCTAGTACAGCGCACCATGTGTGCCCATGGCCTGTTAATCAAATGTGCTGGTGGGCCTGCAGCACTGGCTGTGCCACCCACAGAAGCAGCTGGGCTGAATAGGACCTGCATTGAATAGAGAGTAGGGCGAGGAGATTTCCTTTCACTGCCCTAAGCCCTCATAGAATAGAGAGTAAGGGTCGAGATTTCCTTTCACTGACCTAAGCCCTCATAGAATAGAGAGTAGACGGAGGAGATTTCCTTTTGGTTACCTGGGCCTGGGTCTGCTCTCAAATATTGCTATCTCCACCTCCTGTCAGGAAGCTACACCCAGGAGGACAGAACTGGTTTTGTCTAGGTACAGACAATCTCTGCCTTCAGAGAACAAATGTTAGACCTGGCATATTTGGTGTGGTTTCCCCCCATCTTTTTGCCTGTACCTCCTGTATTTTTGATGCTGTGCTGGATTTCGTTTTTGCTGGTTTAGATGCTTTGGGCACTTTGCCACTGCTGTTCAGTGTCAAAGTGCAAGTGCTCCCTGTGTAAATTGATATTGTGATTGGTTATCCATGATTGGCATATTTGTGTCACCAAGAAGTCCACAGTAAAGTGCACTGAGTGTGCCAGGGCTGGTGATAGCAAATGCTACTAGTGGACCTGCAGCACTCATTGTGCCACCCACATGAGTAGCCCTAAAATAGTGTCTCAGGCCTGCCACCGCAGTGCCTGTGTGCAGTTTGTGAACTGCCATGTCCTCCTCGTCAGTGTCTCCACTGGCTAGGCCTAACCCTTCCCTTTCTGTACACATTGGTCACCCCTATGGAAGGCCCAAGGTACCCCCTTGTGCAGGGTGCAGTATATGTGAAAGGTAAAGCATGTACTTGTGCAGGTGACATGTTCTGGTAGTAAATTACAGCCATTTTAATTTTTCACTATTGTAAGGCTATCTTGCCCCATAGGCTATCATGAGGGATGCTGGCTACAGTGGCTACCAGCATATCTTCCTATAGGAGCAAGATAGGACATAAAGGTCTGGTGTCCCTGAACTCAGAATTTAACAACACATCTTTTAGGAAAGGTTGTTTTTAAATCCTCTGTTTGAGAACAGCCCTTTTAGGAAGTTGATGTTCGTTTGTCTGACCCTTCTGTGTGCCTTGGCCTATTTGTGAATTGGCTGTCTGGTTTTAGAGTGACAGGGGCTGGGAGCCCCCAGGAGGCTGGCTGGGTCAGCCCTAGGCGGAATGACTGCATCTGCATCTTGAGTGGTGGGAGGGGATAGCACCTGGGCCTGAATAGAGCTGTGCCTGCCTTCCACAATGCTGGCTCCACCTCCTGCTGGGCGGCTGACGACACTGCCCCTCTCCCTGAAAGGAAAGGAGAGACCAGGAAAACAAAGTGCTCAAGGAACACCCAGAATTGGTTCAGACCGGGCTCAGAGCCCTCCTGCACAAATGGATCAAAGACTTTTAGGGGTATAAGTACAGGACCCCTGACTACAGAAAATTAGATCATCCTGGAATCAAGAAGGAACCTCTGACAAGGAGAAAGCTGAAACTGAAGAAGGAAGACTGTCCTGCTGTTGCTCTGCTGGACTGACCTGCTGTTGCTTTTCTGCCAGGGAGAGGGGAAGGACTTTGCTTTGTGCTGTGTCCCCTTGCTTGAAGGAATCTCCAAGGACCTGAGAAGAGCTGGCTCCCTGTTTTGAAGTCCCAGGAAAAAAAGGACTTCACCCCCAGCTTCCCTAAACTCTGCTGAGAGAGTTCAGTCCTTCCTAGAGTGCTTGGGCCAGTTGTGGTGCCTCTGGAAGTTTTACCTGTGCTGGGAAGCTGTAAATCAAGCTTTTAGAGACTTTTTGCAAGTTTTGTCGCATCCCAATCTCTTTGCACAGTCTGGCTAGCTCCCCTCTTCTACATTCTTCAGCACTAAGTAGCACCAGGAAACTTACGGTGACAGAGCGCTCTATAAAATTCCCTTAAAATAAGATAAGATAAGAATCGTTCGCTTGCGGAGCGCATCCCCGACAGTGCGAGGAAATTCCCACCGCTACGAAGGTCGAGATCGTCACAGCGCCTGTTGCCGCAGCCAGAGCCGTCTCATCCTTCGTTTGCAGGATGCACCTGACTGGTGCGAGAAGACTACCATTGCTGCGAGTGTCGTCGCAGAGCCTGTTGTCGCTGGGTGAGATCGCCGCACCACTTGCTTGTGGACCGCATTACGTCGCTGCGAGTGTCGTTGCAGAAGCCATCGCCTCGAGGAGCTGCGAGAGAGAGATCACCGTTGGTCCGCGCATCATCGCCCCGGAGATCATAGCAACTCCAAAGATAATTGCATTGTGCCTTTGCGAGAGAAAACTTCCTACGGAACCTACGCACCGGATCCATACAATTCTGCCTTCCTCCCCATACAGACCGGATTCGTCGCAACACGCCTTCTGCTGCAGCAGGGTTGTCGCATCGCCTCCCCAGGGTCCCAGGAGCAAAACATCACTTGTTTTCCACGGCACCAGCTTCTGCTTTGGAACTTTGTCGCTTTTTAAAGGTACTGTGGGCCAAACGTGACGTAACTGTGAACTTTTCACGCAACTCTGGATTATTTTATCGCAACCTTAAGAACTCTTTTGCAACCATATTCTTGAACTGTGTATGTTGGATTTGTGTCGTTTCGGTCTTGTGTAGTTTAGATTAAATACCTTTATTTTTCTAAACTGCTGTGGAGTCAGTTTGTGGTGTTTCACTGTGTTACTGTGAGTGTTGGTACAAATACTTTACACATTGCTTTTGGATAAGTCTGACTGCTTGTGCCAAGCTACCAAGGGGGTGAGCAGAGGTTATCAAAAGAGTAATTCCTCCTTACCCTGACTAGAAGCAAGGGTCCCTATTTGGACAGTGGTACCTTCCTCTGCCAACTAGAGACCCCCAGTTCTAACAACAAAGGATTTTGCAGTATAAATATTGGGGCCCAGACCCCAGAACTTTAGATCACTTCTGGGAATCAAAACAAACCATTGCTGAGGAGAGAAACCAAGGAAGCTGACAGAGGAGACTGCCCCTGCGCCGGTGACTGTTTGGGGTTGGCCTCCAGTGGTTAATAATTGCCAAAGAAAGGAGAAAAGGAACCTTATGTGTACTTTCACCATCTTGAGGAAGATCTCCAAGGGCTTGAAGCCGAGCTTGCCTCCTGTTCTGAAGTCTCAGGGCCACAAAGACTTCACCACCAAGTCAAGTCAAGTCAAATATCTTTATTCGATTGTTTGCATTTAACAATCATAAAAGTACATTTCAAAACATATACATTTTGACACAGATAAAATTGTAATAAAAAGACATTACCAAAAAGGGAAGGACACAAGCAGAATATGACGTTAAAAATATAAATATACGATTAGATAAAATGATATAACTATCAGTAGCATAATTAATTAACCTTCCATACTTTTTCTAAACTTAAGTGCTAATTTTAAAAAGCTACATACCAACATGGTACAGTCACAGTTTAGCATTTGAAGGTAATAAAGTGCTGGTCTGATTTGTGCAAAATTCAGCTGTTTAAGAAGAGGTTTTAAAAACAATTTACGAGGTACTGTATAATAAGAGCAAATGAATAAAAAGTGGGCCAGGTCTTGTCACCACCATCTCCCCCCTGAATTCCCTTGCTGGGAATTCTACCTGCAGTGAGGGGCCTGCTGTTGTTTGGGCGCTCTGAGAGACTGAATATCGCTGGAAGCTGGAAGCACGACGCAATGAGGAGAAGCAAGTCGCAACCGCTGCAGTTGCATCGCCAAAGAAATCTGCCACTACCGCAGCGGTTCGCTGTTGCAACGCAGATGAAGCGTGTCGCATCACCAGAGAAGCATGTCGCAGGGCCTGTCGCGGCTCCAAAGTTTATTGATTTCGCCGCATGGCTGTCAGGCATGCACGCATCGCATCCACACTGGAACGCAGTAAGTAACCGACATATCAACTTCTCTCTGGTAATGAACCGATGCATCACCTCCCCTGCGCTGCAGTAAGGAACCAACGGATCACCTCTCCGAAGCAAGGAACCAACGCATCACCTTCCCTGCGACCCTTTTGTTTGTTTTGCGTGACGCTTCCGAGGTACTTTGAGAGTAAAGTGTCGCATTTACCATCTACATTGAACGAAGCTATTTCTACCATTTTAAAGTCTTATTTTGATTACTATATGGTGGATTGTTGTTGTTTGTTCTAAACTAGTGTGTTGTTCATTTTGAGTGTTTTCACTATATTACTGAATGTGTTCACAAATGCTTTACACACTGCCTCTGAGATAAGCCTGTCTGCACGTGCCAAGAAATAAAGGGGATGATCAGGGGTTATTCAGGAGTTATTCTCCTTTCCCTGACTAGAAGCAAGAGTCCCTATTTGGACAAAGGTGTTTATACCATTTCCAACTAGAGACCCCCATTTCTAACACTGGTTTACCCAGGAGATTCAGATAAAAGTCCGTAATACATTTCTTAGAATTTCTATGCATTGCACTAGGCGGAGGCAGTTTTCGGGCTTCTTGCCGATCTGTATACGTTTGCGCAGGGCTGGAATAGGCTTGCTGAAGTATTTTGGTCTTAATGGCAACAGATTGTTGAACAAAAGAAAGGCTCTTCGGGGGATTAAAGCATGCTACTGCATTTTTGTGATAGTTCTGCTTTTCCCAGGTACAATATCCATTGGGCACAATCAGTCCCAGGAAGGCAGTCTAAATGATGATGATGTCAATCGTGGATCATAGGTGAACGACAGACCCCTGCCAAATTAGAGTGTGACGGGTTGCCAGTCAAACGGGTAGGGCAAGTTTGCGGCACAAGCCCACGTCCACCAGTTATATCTCCCCAATGCTAGCTCTCCAGTACTGCATTAGGTCAGTAGTAGATATTTACGTAATCCGTGAGAGAGCTGGGGGGAATCAGATGACCAAATGATCGAGTGATGCTAAATAGCAAGCAGACAAGCAAACGACCATAGAGGCAGGGCAGCAGACACAGTCACGGTGAAAAATCTGGTCCAAGTCTAGTCCAATATGAGCCAGTGCAGAACCAGGGCAGGCTAGTGAAGCAAAAGACCATTGCACATCTATTAGATAACACAGCTGGAGCCACATGCCTAATGTTCCTTTCTATCCTCGAGAACCTCAAAAGTTCAAGAAGCAAAAGCAATTCAACTGTAATTTTTAGCTGAAAAAGTCAGACTGTAAGCAAATATAGTGGCTCACTGACAAAATATGAATGTTAAAAATAAAGATGACAAAAATGTAGAAGAAAGTATATAGAATGCAAAAATATCGACTCCCTATACTTAAACAGGAAAGTTAAAAAATATTGAGAAAAAAATATTGCGAAAAAATATAGTTGTAAAAAATATTGATTTTTATATATATATATATATATATATATATATATATATATATATATATATATATATATATAGATATATATAAAATAAAATAATAACTATTAAATATATCAAATAGTAATTTTAAAAATAGATTTAATATACATTTCAACAAATAAAACAATTATTAAACAATTCATTTAAATTTATTTAACATTTTTAAATTAATATAAAATGGACAAATATATATTGAATTTACACACACACACACACACATATATATATATATATATATATATATATATATATATATATATATATATATATATATATATATATATATATATATATATATATATATATATATATCAAACACAGATTCCCGGTAAAGCCAGTACTCGCTCACGAGTGGGTCGTTTCTAGGGTTCCGGAGGCCCAATATTTTTCTCCAAACATTCTCCCTTCTCCCATCAGGAAAATACGTAAAACGACACACCAGGAGTTGCTGTGCAAGAAAAATTTAATTGGCAGCTGCCAATTACATTTTTCTTGCACAGCAACTCCTGGTGTGTCGTTTTACGTATTTTCCTGATGGGAGAATGTTTGGAGAGATATATATATATATATATATATATATATATATATATATATATATATATATATATATATATATATATATATATATATATATATATATATATATATATATATATATATATATATATATATATATATATATATATATATATATATTCACAGAAAAAACCATAGGTTATAGTGGATATATAGTTAGAAATTTGCATTTAGAAAACCTTGAAAATTCAATGAAAAAACCATTGGTTTTAGGCCATATATAGTTAGGAATTAGCATTTACAAAACCTTATTTTACTCGCATAAAACCATTGAAATTCCATATATAGTTAGAAGCGCTAACTATATATCGCGCACCCGCAATCCACTGCTGATGATGTCACATATTACATCATTCATGACATGGTCAGTGACATCACTGATGACATCACTGATGACATCTCAAATGACATCACTGATGACATCACTGATGACAACACCCAGTGACTGTATGTTTCTGTAAAGTTAAAATATGTTTCACATATTGAAGAATGAGTGGATGTATAAGTGTCTGGATGAAGAATTTAGTAGGTGCATGACTGACTGTATGAGTGAGTGATTAAATGTGTCTCACTGAGTGCATGGGTTAGTGACTAAACTGTCTTAATTTGTGCATCAGTATGTTTGTTGTTGTGTAAGCTGCTGCATGTGTTGATCAGTAGCTATAAGAGTGGCCATATGGGTTATTGATTGGTTGCCCAAGTATTTGAATGGGAGGCTGAGTGTGTGTGTGGGTGGCTGGGAGGTGCGTGACTCTGTGCATAGATGTGTAAGCAGTTGATTCACTAGGAGTATGAGTTCAAGAGTGCATGTGGAAACAGCTATATGGGCGGTTGACTATGCATGGGTGTGTTGGTGAGTGAATGGATTTCTCATTGCTACATGAGCAAGTAAGTACGTATGTAAAACACAATACATGTGAGAGTTGAGATATATAAATAACTGAACATAAGAGCCAGTGAATGTGTGAGTGGCTGTATCGATCACTGTGAGCTTGTATCAGGGATTATATAAGAGAATAAATATGTGTTATTATATGTTTGAATAAGTAAGATGTGTATAACTTTATAGTTGAGGAAATGGAGGTGTGATTGATTCTTTGCATGACTGAGTAGGTGTGTGAGTAACTCCATGGATGAGTGACAGTCTGTGAGTGTCTGTTTATACTGAGTGTATGTAAGGTTATATTAGAGTCTGAAGAGGTTCATTGTATTATCACATAAGTGATGTGATCAGTGATGACAAATGAGATGTCATCAGTGATGTCATTTGAGTTGTCATCAGTGATGTCATCAGTGATGTCATTTGAGATGTCATCAGTGATGTCATTTGAGTTGTCATCAGTGATGTCATTTGAGATGTCATCAGTGATGTCATCAGTGATGTCACTGACCATGTCATGAATGATGTAATATGTGACATCATCAGCAGTGGATTGCGGGTGCGCGATATATAGTTAGCGCTTCTAACTATATATGGAATTTCAATGGTTTTATGCGAGTAAAATAAGGTTTTGTAAATGCTAATTCCTAACTATATATGGCCTAAAACCAATGGTTTTTTCATTGAATTTTCAAGGTTTTCTAAATGCAAATTTCTAACTATATATCCACTATAACCTATGGTTTTTTCTGTGAATTTCATTGGTTTTTTAATAGCAAATATGAAAAGCTTTAAAATGTCAAGTACGTGATAGATAAAAACATTTTCGTATTTATGCACGCTGATGTGCTTTGAACGCTGCACCCCCCCCCCTCCCCTCTTTTGTCTTAGTAGTACTCTCTCTTTGCAGATACTGAAGGGTAGTTAACGCAGGCCTTTACCCCCGTTGTAATCCGTCGTGCCTCCTTGTCTCTCCATTTGATTGATTGTTGTCCAAGCATTTACTGTTTTAGAATTGGTTCTCTTTGGATCATTCTCTATTTACAAACAAGCACAAAGTCGCAATACTCTGTTTAGTCTTTGCAGATAGTGAAAAATCGTGTAAAATAATAAAAGTAATCGAGCAAAATCAGTAGGCCACTAATTAGATCTCTTTTTGACCTCGCTAAAATAGAAATATTAGGAACAACCCTTCATGAGAAATACGAAAATAGTGAGATGAACTGAGCTCCACACCATGAGGACTGCAAGACAGCTCGGCTCCATCACCCATACCGCACAAAATAACGACAAACCCTATGCAAATATTAAAAATATAGACAACACACCAGCAAAGAAACAGGGTAAAACATTTTATTAAAAAACTATTTACATAACGTTGTTTTATAAGATGATGTCAGTAGTGGACCGATGTGTGAATAGATCGAAAACAGCACAAGGCTCCAAGATCCAGATGGCAAGCTCCTGGATGTTGGGTGCCATAGTTTAGAGTTCTGAATTTCAGCCTTTTTCAATGCCTGTGCTTTGTTGAATCAAAATGGCGGCTTGACACAAAGCTGACTCAAGCGTTGCTACTGATGCTATGCAGACCAAAACTGGTTTTCAGTTTGTACATTTTTCTAGATTTTTCAATCCAAGTTTGGTTGACTTTGTAGAACGATGGCTTCAGATTTTCAACATACGGTGTGGTGGCGCTGACTGGGAGGGGGCGCTTCGCTCCTGCTCCCTCCCCAAGTAAGATTTTCATACGTGAAAGTACGTTAATGGTTTTGGTCTCTGAGATGCTTCGATGTCACTACCATTCTCAAATAGCATAAGTTCTGGATGTTGGGTGCCATAGTTAAGAGTTCTGAGCACTGCTTGTAACACTGTCTGAAGCTTATTTCCACCTACTGCAGCTTCACTATTCTCAAAGTAAGTGAGTGTCGTTTGTGGACCTGACTGCATTAGAAAACAATGTGATATGTTACCTTCCTAAACAGCTTGACGGAGGCCCCTGAGGGGCGGTGTGATGGCCATGGACTCGGAGAAGACGCTTGGCTCCGACACCCTCCCCAAGTCTTATAGCACTGGTGTAGCCTGAGATCGCCCCCGACATAGGCGGCCGGCTCCCGGGGTCCGGCTGAACTTTTTGCCTTTTGATGACTCTTCAATTCTGGACCTTGTCCCACAATCCGTTTGACCTGAAGACAAGCTGTAGTGGGGCGCCCCTTTATCGTTTTAGTTGCCATTCCGCCCGCTTTTGCTACACTGTGCCTCTTCCGCCATTCAGCTGTTTACCGCCCGCTCTTGCGACTACAGCGTCTCGCTCACCATGTAGTTTAGATGCGCCCGCTCTTGCGGTGCAGCGATAGGCGGCTGCCACAGGACTCTCAAAATGGCGGTCGGCTCTTCGGTTTTGGGCCTGGTCCACTAAAATGGCCCTGGGACACCTTGGAACTCGGACGCTTGTCTGCTAGGGCTTGGGTCCCATTCTCGAAAAGCGTCCCCTCAGCCGTGAAGATTCTACAAAAGTCTTGGGGGCCTCCGACTCCCGCAGGCTTCTGGTGGGGAGCGGCTGCCATGATTGCTCGTGGAATGGCCACGACGGAGCTACGAGATGGTAGTGGTCTCATGCTGACGCCAGTTTTAGTCTGAAACATCCAGAAACACTATAGACTACCAATTCGATCAGTTCCGGTAGCGCCCCAACATGACCCGGAAGAGAAGAACTTGCCCTCCCCTCTTTGACTGATGGTTCTTGTTGCCTGTCCCCTCTGTTGTCATTTAACAGAACTTTTTGGACTGCTGAAAGGGGTTGTGTTGTGAACGCTGGTTGGTGGAGACATTTTGACTATATTCTTGACCTACGTTGTCGCGTAATGCGTTTTATGACACGCCGCGTTAGCGCACCCGGAAGTGATCCGAGGCGCGGCGCGCAGCGCGTAACGTAAGCATAACAGGTCATGTGACTTGTTAATAAAACTTTTCATTGGTTCATTTTACTTTTGTTAATTTAATGATGAAAAGCTTGGTCATATGACCTAAAAATTACGCTTTTTATTATTTTCGAACAATATTTTTTTTTCAAACATATGTTATAATATTCCAGGCTAATGTACTTTCCCGGAAAATTTACAACTGTCTTGCAAGTAAAATATATTCCTTTTTCGAGAAAAAGGGCGTTTCTTCCTTCCATGACGGAGCCGTTGAGTAAAAGAGATTCGGCCTGCTGTCTTAGTCGCCGATACGCCTGATTATCAGATTCTTATCGATCACTTTATGTTGCAGGAGTGGAAAACACAACTGCCCTTGACCATTTATCTTTACTGCGTTCCTACATATTATACCTTTTTTCCGTCATGTAATTGGACTGCTTTATTTCACTTGCCTTTTACTGATTCGAAAACAGTCACTAAAAGTAAAAACTTTACAAATGTAAATACTACTACCGAGTTTTGTTTTAAAAACCTTTATTGTGAAAATGTCAGTATACAAATACGGGCCTATAACCACGTGGGCCGGCCACGGAGCAAACTGAAATCGTATATGATGAGGAGACATTTACACTGTAGAAGAACGTAACGAGCGGGCCATTATTTGACAAGAACAAAGGTGTCTAACAGTTGCGGAATCGGTGGACGTACATTTTGTAATTAAAATACGACAGGGCCACTTACAATAACATTTTCTAGATATACATTTGCGGGCAAGGAGTTACGAGTCCCATTTATACCGGCGCCATTTTGGGCGAGGCCGGGCAGGTCCAAGATATAGTCAAAATGTCTCCACCAACCATCGGCCAGACCAGAACCCCTTTCGGCCCTTTATGCTACAAGATGGTGTCTTCCATTCAGAAAATATTGGTGGCAGCATTTTGAAAGGAAACAGAAACAGCCGTTCTCGAGTTTCACATTGTTACATTTAGGAAGAATGTTGAAGAGTAGTATGTGGTAAATCTGAAGCCATTTTTCTACAAACTCTCAATCAGACTTGAATGGAAAAAAAAAACCTGAAGAATGTACAAACTGAAAACCAATTTTTGTCTGTATAGCACCAACAGTAACGCTTGAGTCAGCTTTGTGTCAAGCCGCCATTTTCATTCAATCAATAGCGTCCCCCTGCACACATTCAGGGACCTGGTTGTGTCTTCAGATGAAACGCATTGTAGGAAAAGAAGCAGAAAAGAAAAGGCAAAAAGTTCCGCCGGACCTAGTGAAGCTGCAGCAGGTGCAAATAAGCTTCAGACAGTCTTACAAGCACTGCTCAGAACTCTCAACTGAGGCACTCAACATCCAGGACTTGCCATTCGGATCTTAGCGCCTTGTATTTTTGTTTTGTTCTTGATGGAGGGGAAACAACAAAAAACAGGCATTGAAAACGGCTCAACTGGAGCAAAAAAAAAATTACTTCTTGGGTGCATTAGGGCATTTATGATTTTCGAATGCCGTATTCATCAGGTTGATGCTCATGTTGCCATAGGACAGCATAGCATTCACCTTCTTTGATCCAGGAGGGATGGAGAAAAACTGCCAGATGAAACTTGAAACTTGGCCATCCAGATCTCGGCGCGTTCGACTCACTGTACCGCAACAGTGACCGCAACTCAGCTGGACACGCCGTCTTTCGGCGCAGCATTGTAGGATGACCACACCAGTGCGGCAATTTGCTAGACACCACCTCGGTGCCATCCGGATCTCGGCGCGTTCGAGTCACTGTACCGCAACAGTGACCGCAATTCAGCTGGACACGCCGTCTTTCGGCGCAGCATTGTAGGATGGCCACACCAGTGCGGCAATTTGCTGGACACCACCTCGGTGCCATCCGGATCTCGGCGCGTTCGAGTCACTGTACCGCAACAGTGACCGCAACTCAGCTGGACACGCCGTCTTTCGGCGCAGCATTGTAGGATGGCCACACCAGTGCGGCAATTTGCTGGACACCACCTCGGTGCCATCCGGATCTCGGCGCGTTCGAGTCACTGTACCGCAACAGTGACCGCAACTCAGCTGGACACGCCGTCTTTCGGCGCAGCATTGTAGGATGGCCACACCAGTGCGGCAATTTGCTGGACACCACCTCGGTGCCATCCGGATCTCGACGCGTTGTGCTGCCTTCGGCCTATTCGCACATCGGTCCGCTACTGACAGTGACCGCAACTCAGCTGGACACGCCGTCTTTCGGCGCAGCATTGTAGGATGGCCACACCAGTGCGGCAATTTGCTGGACACCACCTCGGTGCCATCCGGATCTCGACGCGTTGTGCTGCCTTCGGCCTATTCGCACATCGGTCCGCTACTGACGCCGCCTCACGTGCCAACGGATTTTCTACGCTTTTTGTAGCCCTATGCCGCAGAACAGGTCATGTGACTTGTTTATAAAACTTTTCATTGGTTCATTTTACTTTTGGTTTCCTAAAGATGGAAGGCTTGGTCATATGACCTAAAAATAACACTTTTCATTGGTTTAGAACATTTTTTTTCCCAAACGATGAAAGCCCCACCTTGTTTCTGGATCATTCAGACTGAAGCTGGCGTCAGCATGAGAGCACCACCATCTCGTGGCTCCGTCGTGGTCATTCCGCGAGCAATCATGGCAGCCGCTCCCCACCGGAAGACTGCGGGAGTCGGGGGCCCCCAAGACTTTTATACAATCTTCACGGCTGAGGGGACGCTTTTCGAGAATGGAGCCCAAGCCCTAGCAGGCAAGCGTCCGAGTTCCAAGGTGTCCCAGGGCCATTTCAGTGGACCAGGCCCAAAACCGAGGAGCCGTCCGCCATTTTGACAGCCATGTGGCAGCCGCCTATCGCTGCACTGCAAGAGTGGGAGCAACTCCACAACATGGTGAGCGAGACGCTGTGGCCGCAAGAGCGAGCGCAACTCAGCTAGATGGCCGCCACCTGGGGAGGCCCGTTCACGCCGCCTCCCCCCCCCCCCCCCCCCGGGCCGCCGCATGCCAATTTTCGGAGCAGCATTGTAGGATACCAAAACCAGTGCGGCAGTTTACTGGACATCACCTGGGTGCCTGTCGTACATGTTGTGTCAGCCATGTGACACTGGACACAGACCGCTACTGACGAGGCCTCCCCCCGCACCACCCGGGACGCCCCACGCTGTTTTTCTGTGCTGCATTGTAGGATCCCTAAACCAGTGCGGCACCCAGGCGACATCACCTGGGTGCCGTCCAGAACTCTGCACGTTGTGCTGCCTTGGGACTATTCGCACAACAGACCGCTACTGACGAGGCCTCCCCCCGCCCCACCCGGGACGCCCCACGCCAATTTTCGGAGCAGCATTGTAGGATCCCTAAACCAGTGCGGCACCCAGGCGACATCACCTGGGTGCCGTCCAGAACTCTGCACGTTGTGCTGCCTTGGGACTATTCGCACAAAAGACAGCTTCTAACCATTGTTGCTTTTTGTGTTAAGAAATGTTTAAATGTTTTTAGTTTTTGTTCTGTTCATTATCGTTAAAAGTTAATAAAGTTTTATAACCTTAATTTGTTGGAGTGTTATCTATTTTTTGAAAAACGGGTGAATGGGGCCTTGAATCGGGTTATTGTCATGTGTGGGCTTTGGAAGTGTGCTGCTGCAGGATCGGACATTTCAAACTCAAATGCACGTTCTTTTTCTTACCTTTCCGAAGCATGGAGCGCAATAGCAGGCAGAGAAAGGGTGATGCACGTGTTGAACACTACCTGACCTGGCAAGTTGCTGGCAGTGCCCCCCCGCCCGCTCCTGAAAGAGGGCACACACACACCGCCGCCCCGAGTACTTCACAAATCTTTAAAAGACCATGCGCTTGTTCATGAGGCTTAAATGGTTTATCACCTCTTCTAGAACCCCTGCATCGACCCTCTGACGTTTCATGGAAAAATTACCATGTAACACAATAGCAAGCCCTGTCGGCTGAAACCCCCAAGGAATCGTGGGGCATATTATCAAGGGGGTTTATCTCCGCTTTTTTGGCTTTAAAAGCCATGAAAGCGGAGATAAAATTATCTCCCTATTACCAAGCTGTCGCTAACACCAGTTAGTGACAGCTAAAAGGAGATAGCGACCATCTTGGGCCCCGCTTTGCATGTCAGTGATATTTATCACTAATGACATGCAAAGTGGCGTGCCAAGATGTTAGCGACTGGAAACAATCCCTAACATCGCTACCTTCTATTACCAACTTTTGGAGATATTCGCGCTAAGCGCGAATATCTCCAAAATCTAACACCTGCCCTGAGCAGTTCTTAGCCATGTTATCCAATGGGAGGTGGATAACATGGCTAAGAGCATTAGATCAATAATACATGAATATCGCTGACTTTTCTGCGATAATAGCAAGGTTTATCTGCGATAAAAATCGCCGATGTGCGGCGATAATTTTTGTCTCTAAACAAGTTAGAGACAAAAATTATCGCTAGTTGTTCGTAATATGCCCCCGGGTTTTTGCTTGCAGAAATCGGGAGGCGGGAGACTAGCACTGAAATCAGTAGTCACACGCCTAAATCAGGAGGATTGGCATGTCTGAATTCTCCACAGCTGGGGCCATAAACTACATCTGCAGGGTTAGGTGATATCCTGGGACCAGCCTGGCATCTAAAATGGCTGCCGTGCACGACAAAATTGTGCCATTCGAAAAAAAGGCAAGATGGGGCAGCCGCTGGAAGAGATGTATCAACATATATCAGCCTCCTCAGCCACCCTCAGGAAACATAGGGGATTAGGATACGTCTCCCGCACCCCCTTATACCTAGTAATTTAATTAACGAAGCACAAAATGGCGAATTCCCGTTTCGCTACCAGTTTGCGGCCCAGTTCGCGGCCCGTGAAGCGCTTCTACCGTGAAAAATCATTTTTTTTTTATTTTCCCCACGGGACCCTTTAATAACCCCAACAACATTCCTAGGGGGTGAAGAGGGGGATACCTTGCCCCCTTTCATTAAATTCCCCCTTAGTTTTTCACCTTTTCTTCTCTCTCGATCCTACCGAGAGACAAGATGGCGGCCGCTCCGGACTGTCACGCAGCAAAAAAAAAAAAAAAGCTCACGCACAGCCGCTGGAAGAGATGTATCAACATATATCAGCCTCCTCAGCCACCCTCAGGAAACATAGGGGATTAGGATACGTCTCCCGCACCCACTTATAACTAGTAAGGGGATTAGGATACGTCTCCCGCACCCCCTTATACCTAGTAATTTAATTAACGAAGCACAAAATGGCGAATTCCCGTTTCGCTACCAGTTTGCGGCCCAGTTCGCGGCCCGTGAAGCGCTTCTACCGTGAAAAATCATTTTTTTTTTTATTTTCCCCACGGGACCCTTTAATAACCCCAACAACATTCCTAGGGGGTGAAGAGGGGGATACCTTGCCCCCTTTCATTAAATTCCCCCTTAGTTTTTCACCTTTTCTTCTCTCTCGATCCTACCGAGAGACAAGATGGCGGCCGCTCCGGACTGTCACGCAGCAAAAAAAAAAAAAAAGCTCACGCACAGCCGCTGGAAGAGATGTATCAACATATATCAGCCTCCTCAGCCACCCTCAGGAAACATAGGGGATTAGGATACGTCTCCCGCACCCACTTATAACTAGTAATTTAATTAACGAAGCTCAAAATGGCGAATTCCCGTTTCGCTACCAGTTCGCGGCCGCGCTTCTACCGTGAAAAATAATTTTTTTTTTATTTTCCCCACGGGACCCTTTAATAACCCCAACAACATTCCTAGGGGGTCAAGAGGGGGATACCTTGCCCCCTTTCATTAAATTCCCCTTTCGTTTTCCACCTCTTCTTCTCTCTCGATCCTACCGAGAGACAAGATGGCGTCCGCTCCGGACTGTTTAGAATGTTGACAGACACCGGAGAGCCAATCAGCTTTCTGCGCGCAAAGTTCCGATAAGCGAAAAGTAAGCGGACCGGATCGCTGCCCAGAGCGCTGTTACAGATATATATCTTGGTTTGAACGTTAATTTCTCAAAAACTACTGGAGCACATATATTGAGACCTAGCAAAGGCACATCGGGCTAACAGTCCCTACAATTTTGCCAAGTTTCGTGCAAATCCATTCAGCGGTTCGAGCTAAAAGTGAGTCCAACCGCCCTATGGAAAACTCAATGCAAAAAACGCGTTTTGGGACCCCCCTTTTTTCTCGGCCCCCCCTTGACGAAACCCCCCCAAATTTTCAGGGGCTGCTCAGAATCAAAATGTGCCATTTTCCTGAAAATTTCAGCCGATTCCGTCCACAAACGCCAAAGTTATTAGACATAGAATTTTCAAAAGTCCCATAGAGAAAAAATTCTAACTATATATACCTACTGGCGATAGCCAGTAGGTAATATATATATATATATATATATATATATATATATATATATATATATATATATATATATATATATATATATATATATATATATATATTTACATTTGATAAAGAATACTTTTTATTCGAAACACGTCTGACCTGACATCAGCTGTGAGCAAATAAAGACCTGCTTAACCACGTTACTTCGGTGTCCGTTTCTCTTCCTTTGGAGCGCTACCGGCTGGAGTGCATCTAAGATATATATATATATATATATACTAGCCGCCCGTCCTGACGTTGTCAGGGTAGGAATTGCTGTCGGCCAGTAGTATATTGTTTTGTAGGATTTCGTTTTGATAGCATTTCTTATCTGTGACATGCCTGTGAAACGCTCCGATTCACAGTGCACTGCTGATGCACTTAAGAGTGCACATTCAGTAGGGTGCGAACTTGAGTTTCCCTACTTTATTTTTCCTTGCAATATTATATAGCACAAACTCGACAACATGGCATGAGCACAATTTACATTACAGAAGAACACATTCATTTGTGGTAGGCACGGGGAGACAAAGCGATTTGCCTGGAATCACAGGATGATGAGCTGATGCCGAGATTAGAACGTAGCTCCTCAGCTCTAAAGTTCACAGTTCTAGAACTTGTGGCGGGAGGTGTGTCTGTAAGTGTATGTCGGTACTGGCCATCAATGAGAGAGACCTGTGCATTTTTCAAATAGGTGGTGAATAAATATGAGTATGTTGCTGGAGATGTGGGCTGCCGTGCCACCAATGTAGTTACTGGGGGAGGGTAAATACCCATTATTCCGCAACTTTCTTTCCGCATACCATCACTCTGCATACTTTCATTACGAAAGTACCATGACTCCGCAATGCCATTATAACGCATGGCATTACATTTTATATGCTTTTACCACGCAAACATTTACAACAAAATTCGTTGTAAATGCATGAATGGTAAAAGCATGTTTTTATTTAATGTTTAGATAAGGTAAGTATGGGTGTAGGGGTATACGTTTTGGGGTACTGAGGTGTATGTTTTGGGTGTGTGGGTATTTTAAGGGTTCAGATATAGTTTTGGGTTATGGGGTACAGGGGTAGTTTTAGGGTTTAGGGATAGGTATGGGTTTTGGGGTACAGGAGTATTTTAAGGGTTCAGGGCTAGGTTTGGGTTTTAGGGTATAGGCGTATTTTTAGGGTTCAGTGGTAGGTTTAGGTTTTGGGGTACAGGGGTATTTTAGGGTTCAGGGGTAGGTTTGGGTTTTGGGGTCCAGGGTTATTTTCAGGGTTTGGGGCTAGGTTTGGGTTTTGGGGTACAGGGGTATTTTTAGGGTTCAGAGCTAGGTTTGGGTTTTGGGTACAGGGGTATTTTAGGGTTCAGTGGGTAGGTTTGGGTTTTGGGGTACAGTGGTATTTTTAGGGTTCAGGGCTAGGTTTGGGTTTTTTGGTACAGGGGTATTTTTAAGGTTCAGGGGTAGGTTTGGGTTTTGAGGTACAGGGGTATTTATAGGGTTCAGGGCTAGGTTTGGGATTTGGGGTACAGGGGTATTTTTAGGGTTTATGGATAGGTTTGGGTTTTGGGGTACAGGGTATATTTATAGCGTTAAGATGGGTTAGTGCTTAAGGGTGTTGGGGTATTTTAAGGAGTAAGTGTGGGTTATGATTATGAGGTGCAGGGGTATTAAAAGGGAGCAGGTGGGATTAGCACACAAGATGAGACATGGCATGAAAGGCGGAATGTACCACATGCCCCCAGCATTTGTCACGCCCCCAGTACATGCCCGCAGCACAACGCAGGCACGCCCACAAGGGACTACTTTGCTGGCACGGTTCTTTTACCTTTTAAATGTATATGGTGGGCGTCTGCATAGCCTATGTCCTTCTGCTGCAACTGCCCTATCCAACACTGTATTGGGTGTTGTGATTGGTGCTGTGGTTCCTGGGATTACCCGCCTCAAAGGTTTGGGCTGTCTCTTTATTATATTAGTATATATATATATATATATATATATATATATATATATATATATATATATATATATATATATATATATATATATATATATATATATATATATATCTTTACACACTAATATACAGCCAAGTTTCTGCAGCAATGCTCCCAATCCACGGGGTGGCGTGAGACCGGCGGAGATAGCCGGTAAATTAAATCCAAGAAAAAATGAAGTTCCACTCTCGCTAACAGAGGAGAAACCAAATGCAGACCACACAGGAAAGTACAAGCAAGTTGGGGGTTTATTCAGTTCATAAAACCCACCATGACGCTTTTGGCTACTGAAGTGGCTTGTTCATACTAATAACATAAAATAAATTAAAAAAAACATTTTACTCTAAATTAAAACATCAAACTATTTAAACATCTTTAAACTTACATTTACCACTGCAGTGCAACAGTAGGGAAAGTGTTGGATTGCGGAAGGGTAAAAATTACTTCCCACTATAATCCCAACAACCCGCACCTAAAAAAAAACATTACCATAATGTATTAGCAATTAATTATTATTGATTAGCAACCAATTAATAATTAAGTAATAATAAATTACTTCCCACAAAAAACACTATAAAATCTCAATTATACATTAATAAATAAAATATAATCATTAATTTATTATAATTAAATTACTTCCCACCCTATTCCCCTATTAACCCACAACCCGCTACGGAACTCAGATGCACAATATTTAAATAAAATAAAATTGATAACAACTAAATATGTAACATATATACTTAAAAAAACAATTCTTATACAAAAAAATATCATATACATTTAAAATATATGCTAAAATACATAACACTAACATTACATTAAACAATTGATATTTTAAACAACTATACTTTTGCAAATGATATTAATGACTTCTATATTTTTAAAAACAATACTTCTTACCTTACATTGATATTGTTGCCCACGATATTCTTGCTGTCGATATTTCTGAGTCATGATATTTAGGACTCAATATTTCTGTAGTTCAACAATCCCAACTCAATATTCTGTGTGAACACCAATATAGCAGCAAGGGAAGGCAGCGCAGAGCAGCTGACGATGTAAACGTCGATGAAGTCAGTCAGGAGTAGAAGGAGCTGATGGGAGCTACCCAGTAAGAAAGCCACAGTGGCATCTATCTGCTTGAATGGGTTTGCATCTAACATCTTTTATCAGAGACTCTGCAGCACTGAAGAGGATAGATGGATGCAATTGAATGCACCTGGACTAACCCCCGCACTAAGCCACCCTCCCCCAATTGCATGTTGGAGCATAGGAGCCTACCTGGGGAGCAGGTTTATATCCCCCCACTGGAGTCGTTTGTCCTGGCCAGGGTTGTTGCCCTATTGGGCAGTTGTAAGGCACGGGGGCCCCTATTGGTTGACGGGTTCGGCGCTGCTCCGCTGGCCCTGGCGAGGGGGGGTCTTCCTGCTCGGATGGCGCATTTGGCGCCAAAGCAGAACCAGTTTTGCGTATGGGGGTACGGCGTGGATTAGGGCGCCGGCCTTCTAGGCCCCCGCTGGGGGCTGCCTCTGCTAAAACGGCTGTGACCCCAAGCAAACAGCAACTGCTCTTCCCCTTCGCTGCTCCTCTCTCCTCGGTTCCTGACCAACACCCATTGGGAGAAAAAAAAGCGACCCCAAACAAACAGCAACTCCGTGACCCAGCAGCTCACGGCTCCTCCCTCACACAGTCCCGACCTCAGATCCACTGCTAAGTCTCGGGGTCAGAGCACTAGGACCGACCTCACAAGAGTCGGCCAACACTACTGGGGAAGCTGGATGGCCGACCGGGAGGTAGTTAGGTTGAGGTGTCGAGAAATGGCAGAAGTCAAAATCAGTCTCCAAGCCACCAAACCGCTTGGCCACCAAGGTAAAGGGTGACCACCACTACAGCCACAGCAGAAGACAGGACCACAGTAGTAGGTGGACCACTGCAGGAGACTGGACAAAACTCAAAAGAACAATTCTTTATTGAATCTGTGATGTCACCTGGGATGTAACCAGTGATTATTTAAACATTATGGAAATTGCTGCAATTCCATTTACTAGAACGACATGCTCTAATATAGCCTTTAGCCCGTCCAGCATTAAAGGCTCCAACTGAAGAGGGCCTTTCACTAGGGTGGAGCCTTCAATGCAGGTAGAACCCGCTACGGCAGCCTATAAGGCTATTATAACACTGCACCCCATATCGGCAGAATGTCGTGATTTAAAAAAACAAAGGCCTCTCAGAGCCTGACAGGGTTGAAACCCTTCAGCAGTTTTGAAGCCTTTTTTTCACAGCAGTGAATTTTCAACAGATAACTGCACATAGCGCTACTAGCGGTTCAGCATGCACAGGGTAGCTGTGAAAGGATGCTGATGACTTCAGCCCCTTGTTCTCCCTAGGCTCAGCAAAATTGGATTTTCCTGTTCAATTGTGACAGGAGGACCGGAGCTGTACAGCATTCCCCCTGCCCCCTTCCGAGGCTCCAGTTACACTGGGGCTGGAGGAAGAGGAAGAGGGGAAGGGTCCTGAGTGTCCTGAAGCATCCTCTGCCGTTCGCTTTCCCCTGCCCAATTCATGTATTTTGGAGAATAAGGGGAACAAGAGGCTGTGTGATGGGACAAAGGGGTGTAGCAAGGGGGAAATGGGGGGGGGGGTACACCCGAGCAGCACAAGTGTTGGGGACTGCGGCCTCCTCCACTGTTATTTGCAGTCA
Organism: Lissotriton vulgaris; assembly: GCF_964263255.1. Classification (NCBI taxonomy): domain Eukaryota; kingdom Metazoa; phylum Chordata; class Amphibia; order Caudata; family Salamandridae; genus Lissotriton; species Lissotriton vulgaris. The sequence goes on along the minus strand of NC_141693.1, from coordinate 1,542,603,484 downwards.
TGGCCGGAATCGCCAACATCCCCCTCTTTCCTGCGGCTGCAGCAATCCTGGGAATCACCAGAACCCCCCACTCATACAAACGCAGGGTGGAAAGCTTGTATACGAGCTTACCACATGATGAAACACTCCTAATTATTGAGGAAGTTCTGTTCACGACACCATGGAAGTACCAAACACCAAGGGGTCTAGTCCTTGAGTGCATTTCTTTGGCACTACAGCAAAACTTTTTTCAATATAAATCGACCATTTATCTACAAAGCCATGGTACCAGCATGGATAGTACCTTTGCTCCAAGTCTGGCTGGACTCTATGTCCACCACTTGGAGGCAAGCAAAATTCTTCATGCGGATAACCCATACAGGAGGAACATCAATACCTGGAAAAGGTATATCGACGACGTCCTGGTCATCTGGGACGGTGACCAACAGTCTGCAGTCGACTTCCTGGTATGGCTTAACAATCAGAATGCATTCCTGAAATTAACCAACGCAGTCTCTAACCAATCACTGTTTTTTCTGGATCTAAACATTTACACAGAAGGGGGTAGGCTCAAAAGTACAACCCATTTCAAACCCACAGCAAGGAACTGTCTATTAAGATATGATAGTTTCCACCCGAGACATCTCAGAGAGAATTTACCGTACGGCCAATTTTTGCACCTCAGACGCAACAGCACTGAATTAACTGAGTTCAGGACACAGGGCTGTGACCTGAAAGAGAAACTAATACAGAGGCAGTACCCAGTAAAAATCCTTAACAAAGCCATGAAACATGCAAAAAACAACCACAGAGAAGCCCTACTGGAGGACAGACCACAGGAGACAAACAAAAACTAACGACCTATATGTGTCACCACCTACACCACCGTGTCCAATGAGGTCTCCAAGATCATAAATAAACATTGTGGTATTCTGAACTGTGGCACACTTAACCTGGAAAAAACGATGTACGCACACCACCGAGGCAGAAACCTTAAAGACATTTTGGTGCATACAAGACCTTAACCCAACAATGAGAGAAGGCAGAACTCCATTGGGATACAAGGTCATTTCCCATGTGGAAACTGCAGTAGCTGCCACCTAACCCAAAAGAGCACTGTATTGACATTCAGAAATGGCACCACTTGGGAACAGCAACATTTGACAAATTGCAACACCAAGAACGTCGTCTATTTGATCACATGCCCCTGTGGTTTGGTATACATGGGGCTGACCCCGAGAGCTGTGAAAACACGAATAAACAAGCATAAGAACAATGTGCGTTCCAAAAAAAGTACAACTAAGATGGCAACACACTACCTCGAAACACAACACTGTGTAAATGACCTAAGATGGACAATTATTGAACAACTGCCATCAGAAGTAGGCTTATTCCAAAAAGAACAAAGGTGGTTGTTCCGTCTGGGCACCCACATCCTGGGACTAAATGATGACGTCCCTTGGGGACAGCTGCCTCATTAGCAGTAATTTTCACCACCTTTAGAATACCTTTACTTCCATTTGTGGTTTTACTAAATACTAGACTAATGATGACATAAGCACATGCCATAGAATCTGCTAAATATAAAATATCAGTACTCCTCTGGAACTGGTGATGGACATTTTATGCAGTAACTTAATGACAATCTCTTATTATTCATACTTGAGTGGTTCTACTGAAACATACATGTGTGGTACAAACTTGTCCTTGTACATTCAAAAAATCCCCCTCGGCTATTATATGAACAGCAAGTTTGTCAAGTTTTTCGTGGAAAAAGCGTGCAGCTCGAATACTCTTGTGAAAGCTTCAAAAACATGCAGCACGCATGCGCTTGGGAAAGCGTCTATCCCTCGTGCATGCGCAATACCGTTAACGAGAACTAAGCATGCGGGATTAAGCAAAGACTACCGACGCATGCGCACGTACCCGGGAATGAACCATGGGGCAGACAAGAGATCATTTTTACCGGACCTGCCTAAAAAGAACCTATAATTATCCTGACAATTTACTAATTAAGGGCGGATTACCCTTATTTGGGCACACAATCACATACGCCTAGGTGAATGAGGTCGAACCACTAATTGAATAAACCGGGTATAAATACAACACACAGCGGACTCTCTAACTCATTCCGGCCGAGCAGCGTGTGGGGTGAGACGGAGGACAACTCATCCCAAGTTTGTGAGTATATAGTTTGCAACACAAGCATTCCATATGACTAAGTAAGTAAGAAATGATTTTAAAACCCAGATTGTTTCTCTACTTAGATTGCACAAATAGCAATCACCCCCGAGACGTACTAGAGTGCTCATGAAGCAAGCAAGCTATACCTATTAAGTATGACCAACACTTCCTTTATATTCTTTTGAGATAGAAAGTGTGTGTTTTCTATGATGTATGTCTTGTCAGTTTTTCTTTTACAGTGCCAATTGAGCAAATGGTCTGTTCCAGGTGACTGCACCTGTCTGAGCTACCCATGACCAGGGTGACCATCTTCTTTTTGCAAATTGCATTGAACTTGAGCAAAACCGCTGTAGGCACATTATAGCCTATATATTTTTATACACATATACATTTTTCTTCACTTTTTGTTAATTACACAAAAACATTTTAGTTACCAACTAGTGAAACGTGAGTAAGGTGGGGAAGTTGTGCCCCTGTCCTGAAGAAGGAACACATGCTCCGAAACATGTCGACGCACACATGAGGTACTGTCCATTAACATGACAGATCAAACCTCGCACTTCACTTCTTTTTAGTAGTACCAGCCCGGGGTTGTGAATAAAGTTTTTTCCATTACACCCACGAGCCAGGTATCTTTTTAACTCTTCACTAAATCCCACCACTCACATAAGTATCCCTACCACTTGCACCACACGCACCACACATAGTCATTACTATAAGTCGTAGGTCGTAGCACGCCGCATCCCGCTAGATGGGTGCGAAGACCCCTAAGATGAAGCATGACACCAAGGGGGCTTTTGGTGTGTGAGGGGTATTTTAAGAAACACTAAGTGCTCCCACACCATTGTGGGAAACACTTTTCTTAAACACTGTCAGTAGGATTCCCCGTGTTTATGTAACTAAGCCTGTGGAGTAAGAATCCTACTTCGTTACTCTACCTCCCTTTATTTGTTAATATGTATAATTAAACATACCAACACCGCATGCCAGCCAGTGTGTTTAAATCAGTGATTTATTTTGAACTAAGTCTGCCACATGATAAACAGAATTAGGATCATACAAGACTAAAACTGCACTGTTTCACATCATCGATGCAGCTGAGGCAGACTCTGAGGATAGTGGCCAGCTCGTCATCTCAGAGACACCTGCAGAGATGGATGTAGAGACTCCTGTGGTCCCAGAAAGCACACCACCCCATTCACCAAAACTCAGGGAACATGTACCCTCAATGCAAGTAATGGAATCTAAGCAGACTCCAGCACCCACTACAGCCTCATGCCAGCCACCTGTCCCTTCACCAACTCCAACACTGGCACAGGTCCAACCAGGACAATGGCGCAGGTCCTGGGGCCGTATTGCGGCACGTGATTAGCAGGCTCCAAATGTGTATGGTGGCAGGGAGTCTGAGATGCTACGTGTGCAGCGCCTGCAGGGGAGACACATGAGCAGTTCGTGCAGCTCCACATCCACGGGATCACGTTAGGGTGATGTTTCAGAGGCAGTCGACAGGAGGCTGAGGGAACGTGACAAGAGGCGCTAGCCATACATATTCTCCTTTTTGGCCATGGTGGTGTAACCATGGTCAATTTCAATGTAGTTATTGCCCTCCAATGCTGAGTACAATTTTATGTTGACTTTATACACCAATGCAATCACCTTCCAGATTTTCAAATAATACTTCTCCAGTTTGACATGCGCTCATTTTAATAAAACATTTAGGTTCAAAATTTGGTTGTAATGGCTTATTATTACCTACCTCAGAAATTATGTTGTGTGATGTGTGCACTTCTCCTCTGTCCTTCTGCAGTGTTTGCCACATGCGCCCGTCAGTGTTGTGCGGGTGGTTGGTGGTCACCATCAGAATCACTGTTGTCCATCTCAATGGGTATGCCCCTTTTGGTGGTAATGTTGTGCAGCATGGCACATACAGCCACAATCATGCAGCAGGTCTTGGGGCTGTATTGCAAAGCTCCACCATTTTTATGAAGGATGCGGAACCAACTTTTGAGTATGCCGAACGTCCGTTCTACCACATTCTGTGTGCTTATGTGTGCTGCGTTGTACCTCTGTTCCTGTGGTGTGGCTGGGTTGAGGTATGGTGTCAAGATATATTCGCGCAAGGCGCATGCACTGTCACATACATGGTGGAAAACAAAGGGTTAGCCACAGTAATGCTATTACATTTGGTTTCATGATGTAGCAACTAGGTATATGTATTTAACCCCTTTGCTGCTCATGACGAGCTCAGCTCGTCATGAGGCACGATTGAGCTGTGCTCATGACGAGCTGAGCTCGTCATGAACAATGGGAATTCAGAGAATGCGAAAAGGGTTTTGAACTGGGCGCACAGCTGTTTGGTGATTTTAAATAGTTTGTAAGGAACTCCCGAGTATCGCCTTCTGTCTGGAGGCGTGGTAAATATATGGGGGTAGCACTCTCGACTCTGAGAGATGTCCTCCGGGTTCCGAAAAAGTCCTTGCAAGAAGGTTTCTTAAATGGTTAGTTGAAAGGTAAATAGAACACTTTAAACGTGAAAGATGTTCAAGTATTTATTCATGTATTTCACTTCTCGTTGCATTCACAAGAGTATATTTCATCATCAAAATTCCATTAGTGCACTCAAACCATCCCAATGCATTTCGGAATTCAAATCATGCCTTCATCTGGGGATATGTTCTGTAAATGAAGAAAAAGTAATTGTACTTTACATTGAGCTCAGAATGTTCGACAACTAAATAATAATGTGAGTGGACTATGAAATGGAGGCGTTTCTAATGAAAAATCAAACATGCTGGAAATCATAATAAAAAGTAACGCTCCGGATAGGTAAAAGATGTGCTCTGTAAAAATAGTATCACGACCGACTCGTGCATGCATCATGCGTTTCAGTGAGCCTATTAAGAGGGGTATTTAGTTGCGTGGAATCGCTATGGGAGTAGATTGAACGGACGCATTTTACGCGCTGTGGTTTAAACAATCGTGCTCTGATTACAAAACATGCATGCAACTAGTAACGAACAGTTATACAGGTGGGTAGCTTACCGTGAGCGTGCAAAAATAGATTCCCAAACGCCGACACTCTTTACTGTGACCGGGTTCGAACGCGGTTGTGACCCGGAAGTATGTATAGCAGGGAAAATACGCAGAAGCGAAGCGTGGCGAGATAGTTAAAGGGGACATGTATAACCTATACACTATGGCGGTTACGTGTGACGTATAACATGTTGGACGTGAAAAGATGTGCGAAGAAATGTACGGAAAAAAGACCAACTGTGAATCAGGGGTGAAAGGATAGCATGTGTTGTTAAATTGTATACAAATGAGGGAATAGTAGGTCGGATTGCAATGACAATAACAATCTGATCTCAGGCACAAAGACAATGATAAATACGTAAAAAACATGACAAATAGAAATAACAAATGAATGCAATTAATACAGAAGCCTAAAAAATTAAAAAATTAAAAAAATTAAAAAATATATATAAACGGAGAAGTCAGTAAGTTACTCTCAGTAGAAGTACAATAATATAGGTGGTATTACGAGCTAACCACTATACGTATTAGGGAGCCTTAAGCTGAAATTTCAGCACATCAAAGGTAACATAGGTATGCCACTCAGTCGTTGAGACCCAGAGGTTTCATGCTGCACAACGTGTAAATCCAGTAATTTTCTCTTCTGAGAAGTTCAGTGTGATTGTCTTTGCCTTCTTGTTGTTTGATGGTTTCCAAAACACAGTATCGTAATTGGCTGATGCCATGTCCTGCTTCCAGAAAATGCTGTGCAACTGTGGATTTGAGTTGTTTGTTTCTTATGTTAGATTTGTGTTCGTTTAGTCTTACTTTTAGTTTCCTTTGGGTTTGTCCAACATAAATTTTGCCGCATGGACATTTCAACATGTAGACTGCATTGCTGGTATCGCAAGTCGCTGTCGCTCTAACTTTGATTTTGTTACCCTTGATTGGGTGATTAATAGTATTCCCTTGGATAACACTGTTGCAGTGGTTGCAGTTTCTGCACGGGATTGTTCCTTTGAATTCAGTGGTAGTTTGGTGAGGTATTTTCAAGAGTTCTCCTATGTTTTTGGCTCTGGTATATGCAAAGGTGGGATGGTTGTCGAAAATGTTATTGAAGTCAGGTTCTATCCTTAGGATTTCCCAATGTTTTCTGATAATTTGTTTGAATTTGTTACTGGATGTTGACTATTTGGAAACAACGGTAATTGAATCTTTATTGGATGTTGGTGTGTTAGACAACAGTTGGCTTCTGGATTTGGTTTCACATCGTTGTTTGGCCTGGTCGAGGACGTGGGTACCCTCGGGATTTAAATCTCTGTAGGGTGGTTTTTACCTCTTTTTGGAAATGGTCGCTTTCGGAAGTAATCCTTTTGGCTCTGATGAGTTGGCTGTATGGCAAATGATCTTTCAATGGTTGTGGATGAAAGCTGGAATAATGTAATGTGTTGTTCCTGTCGTTTTTTTTTCGGAATAAACTGGTGATGAATCCTGTGGGAGTGTTGGTGACTTTGACATCAAGGAAGGTTATGGATTCATTATGAATTTCATGTGTGAATTGGACGCGCTGATCTATGGTATTCAATAAAGACAATTGTTGTTGCAAGATGTTTCCTGGGCCCTGCCATATTAAGAAGATGTCATCTATGAATCTTACAAATATTTTCAAGTGATCAGTCCATTCTGTTTTGTTGAGGATGTGGTCTTCTTCAAATCTGTGCATTAAAATATTTGCGTAGGCAGGTGCTGCCGAATTGCCCATAGATGTTCCCGTCATTTGTTGGTACCAATTGTCTTTCCATGTGAAGTAGCTGAAAAATAATGTGAATTGTAAAAGTTCCATTAGAAAAAGTTTTAGGTCGTTGTCCAAGTCAGTTCTCAACAAACAGTATTCAATGGCCTCAATCCCCATGGAATGCAGGATAGATGTATATAGAGATGATACATCCACCGTGCACAGTAGTATTTGGTTATGATCTTCAATTTGCACTTGGTTGAGTTTGTTGAGAAAGTCTGTTGTGTCTCGGATGAAAGTTGGTAGGGAGATAACGATGGGCTGGAAATATTTATCTAGAAATTTTCCCACAGGATCGTGGATGCTGCCACATGTAGACACAATAGGCCTGCAGGGAGGTGTTTGTGGGTCCTTGTGAATTTTGGGAACCAAAAAGAATTTGGGACTTTTAGGATGTTTGGTAGTGAGGTACTTGATGGTTTTATCAGAGATAACGTTGTTTTCAAAGGCTGTGTTCAATATTTTGTCCAGCCTTTCCTTGAATTGAATGGTGGGATTGTTTGGTAATTTCAAGTAGGTGTTGGTGTCCGAGAGGTGAAGAGATGCTTGTTGATCATAGTAGGATGTCTTGAGAATTACAATAGCTCCACCCTTATCTGCTTTGACGCAGGTAATTTCGTTGTTGTTAGCAATAGATTTGATGGTATTGATCTCCTTAATGGTGAAGTTCTTATGTTTAGATTGGCGATTGCAATTGAGTTCAGATAAGTCATTTCTGACAAGAGTCTCATAAGTATCAAGGGTCTTGTGTGAGACAGGCGCTAAGAAGTTGGTTTTTGGACGTAAGCCCCTGAGTTGGTCTTCCTGGGGATCAGTGGGTGTTTGTATGATGTTTTGAAAAAAATGTTTCAAACGGAGTTTCCTCATGAGCTTGTAGAAAGAGATTTCCAGTTCGAGTTTGTTGGTTTGAGCCGTGGGTATGAATGAGGTACCTTTTTGTAGAATTTTTATTTGGATTTTGCTGAAATGATAATCCGAAATGTTAATAACCAGGTTGTCTGTTACTTCACTTTCGGTTTGTCCCTCTTGCTGGTTACTGTTCTCGTTTGTGGAGGTTCTTTTGTTTTTTCTTTTTGACCTCCTGGGTCTTCGCGTTGATCCTGGCCTACCTCTAAAAAAGGCTCGGCAGATGTTGAGGGAATTTGGAAGTTTGTTGGAGTTTCTTGAACATTGGAGGTTGGTTTCTGTGGGGGAAACCGGGTTCGTCTGTCTTGTAAATTGGTGGTGTCGTCTTCCGAAGAAGAAGTTTCGGTGTTGGCTGTGTAAGGTTTATTCTGTCGTCGTTTGGCGTAGATGTCTGCCCACGTGTATACCTCTCCCATTTTGTAATCTATGGTGTCCCTTCTTAGTTTTCGGATCTTACGTTCGGTAACTTCAGCGGTGTGTTTGGTGAGTTGTGCGTTAATGTCTTCCATGATTTTATTGAGTTCCTCTGTGGAGTAACTGCTTTCCAATTCTGTTTTGACACGGGAGATTTCTGTTGATAATTCTTCCAGGATGGTTGATAATTCCTCGATGATCAGTAGTATTAAATCGAGACTACACTTATTAAGGATGGCGTACCATCTGTCCTTGAATTTTTGAACATTTTTACATAAAGATGGTTTTAATGGTATCCTTAAGCCTCTCGGGATTCTCTGTGCCTTGTGGTACTTGACCATGGTGCTCGCATGCAGGCGCTGATTGATTATTTTCTTTGATAAGTATAACAACTGTTTAATGTTTTTCTCCTTAGTACGGTTCGTGGTTAGTTCGGTGGTCTCTTCGTTGATGAGTGCGTAAATTCTGTTAACTTCCTCATTGGATTACGCAAAGGTTTCAGCTCTTATTTCCGTGAGGTTGAATATTTCTTCCATTTTGTATGCGTGCTGTCCAGTGGATTTGCAGACTAGTAAATGAGAAAAGGGTTTTGAACTGGGCGCACAGCTGTTTGGTGATTTTAAATAGTTTGTAAGGAACTCCAGAGTATCGCCTTCTGTCTGGAGGCGTGGTAAATATATGGGGGTAGCACTCTCGACTCTGAGAGATGTCCTCCGGGTTCCGAAAAAGTCCTTGCAAGAAGGTTTCTTAAATGGTTAGTTGAAAGGTAAATAGAACACTTTAAACGTGAAAGATGTTCAAGTATTTATTCATGTATTTCACTTCTCGTTGCATTAACAAGAGTATATTTCATCATCAAAATTCCATTAGTGCACTCAAACCATCCCAATGCATTTCGGCATTCAAATCATGCCTTCATCTGGGGATATGTTCTGTAAATGAAGAAAAAGTAATCGTACTTTACATTGAGTTCAGAATGTTCGACAACTAAATAATAATGTGAGTGGACAATGAAATGGAGGCGTTTCTAAGGAAAAATCAAACATGCTGGAAATCATAATAAAAAGTAACGCTCCGGATAGGTAAAAGATGTGCTCTGTAAAAATAGTATCACGACCGACTCGTGCATGCATCATGCGTTTCAGTGAGCCTATTAAGAGGGGTATTTAGTTGCGCGGAATCGCTATGGGAGTAGATTGAACGGACGCATTTTACGCGCTGTGGTTTAAACAATCATGCTCAGATTACAAAACATGCATGCAACTAGTAACGAACAGTTATACAGGTGGGTAGCTTACCGTGAGCGTGCAAAAATAGATTCCCAAACGCCGACACTCTTTACTGTGACCGGGTTCGAACGCGGTTGTGACCCAGAAGTATATATAGCAGGGAAGTTACGCAGAAGCGAAGCATGGTGAGATGGTTAAAGGGGACGTGTATAACCTAACCACCATGGCGGTTACGTGTGACGTATAACATGTTGGACGTGAAAAGATGTGCGAAGAAATGTACGGAAAAAAGACCAACTGTGAATCGGGGGTGAAAGGATAGCATGTGTGGATAAATTGTACACAAATGAGGGAATAGTAGGTCGGATTGCAATGACAATAACAATCTGATCTCAGGCAGAAAGACAATGATAAATACGTAAAAAACATGACAAATAGAAATAACAAATGAATCCAATTAATACAGAAGCCTAAAAAATTAAAAAATTTAAAAAAATTATAAAAATATATATAAACGGAGAAGTCAGTAAGTTACTCTCAGTAGAAGTACAATAATATAGGTGGTATTACGAGCTAACCACTATACGTATTAGGGAGCCTTAAGCTGAAATTTCAGCACATCAAAGGTAACATAGGTATTCCACTCGGTCGTTGAGACCCAGAGGTTTCATGCTGCACAACGTGTAAATCTAGTAATTTTCTCTTCTGAGAAGTTCAGTGTGATTGTCTTTGCCTTCTTGTTGTTTGATGGTTTCCAAAACACAGCATCGTAATTGGCTGATGCCATGTCCTGCTTCCAAAAAATGCTGTGCAACTGTGGATTTGAGTTGTTTGTTTCTTATGTTAGACTTGTGTTCGTTTAGTCTTACTTTTAGTTTCCTTTGGGTTTGTCCAACATAAATTTTGCCGCATGGACATTTCAACATGTAGACTGCATTGCTGGTATCGCAAGTCGCTGTCGCTCTAACTTTGATTTTGTTACCCTCCATTGGCTGATTAATAGTATTCCCTTGGATAACACTATTGCAGTGGTTGCAGTTTCTGCACGGGATTGTTCCTTTGAATTCAGTGGTAGTTTGGTGAGGTATTTTCAAGAGTTCTCCTATGTTTTTGGCTCTGGTATATGCAAAGGTGGGATGGTTGTCGAAAATTTTATTGAAGTCAGGTTCTATCCTTAGGATTTCCCAATGTTTTCTGATAATTTGTTTGAATTTGTTACTGGATGTTGAGTATTTGGAAACAACGGTAATTGAATCTTTATTGGATGTTGGTGTGTTAGACAACAGTTGGCTTCTGGATTTGGTTTCACATCGTTGTTTGGCCTGGTCGAGGACGTCGTGTGGGTACCCTCGGGATTTAAATCTCTGTAGGGTGGTTTGTACCTCTTTTTGGAAATGGTCGCTTTCGGAAGTAATCCTTTTGGCTCTGATTAGTTGGCTGTATGGCAAATGATCTTTCAATGGTTGTGGATGAAATCTGGAATAATGTAATGTGTTGTTCCTGTCGTTTCTTTTTCGGAATAAACTGGTGATGAATCCTGTGGGAGTGTTGGTGACTTTGACATCAAGGAAGGTTATGGATTCATTATGAATTTCATGTGTGAATTGGACGCGCTGATCTATGGTATTCAATAAAGACAATTGTTGTTGCAAGATGTTTCTTGGGCCCTGCCATATTAAGAAGATGTCATCTATGAATCTTACAAATATTTTCAAGTGATCAGTCCATTCTGTTTTGTTGAGGATGTGGTCTTCTTCAAATCTGTGCATGAAAATATTTGCGTAGGCAGGTGCTGCCAAATTGCCCATAGATGTTCCCGTCATTTGTTGGTACCAATTGTCTTTCCATGTGAAGTAGCTGAAAAATAATGTGAATTGTAAAAGTTCCATTAGAAAAAGTTTTAGGTCGTTGTCCAAGTCAGTTCTCAACAAACAGTATTCAATGGCCTCAATCCCCATGGAATGCGGGATAGATGTATATAGAGATGATACATCCACCGTGCACAGTAGTATTTGGTTATGATCTTCAATTTGCACTTGGTTGAGTTTGTTGAGAAAGTTTGTTGTGTCTCGGATGAAAGTTGGTAGGGAGATAACGATGGGCTGGAAATATTTATCTAGAAATTTTCCCACAGGATCGTGGATGCTGCCACATGTAGACACAATAGGCCTGCAGGGAGGTGTTTGTGGGTCCTTGTGAATTTTGGGAACCAAAAAGAATTTGGGACTTTTAGGATGTTTGGTAGTGAGGTACTTGATGGTTTTATCAGAGATAACGTCGTTTTCAAAGGCTGTGTTCAATATTTTGTCCAGCCTTTCCTTGAATTGAATGGTGGGATTGTTTGGTAATTTCAAGTAGGTGTTGGTGTCCGAGAGGTGAAGTGATGCTTGTTGATCATAGTAGGATGTGTTGAGAATTACAATAGCTCCACCCAGCCAAAAGGATTACTTCCGAAAGCGACCATTTCCAAAAAGAGGTACAAACCACCCTACAGAGATTAAAATCCCGAGGGTACCCACACCACGTCCTCGACCAGGCCAAACAACGATGTGAAACCAAATCCAGAAGCCAACTGTTGTCTAACACACCAACATCCAATAAAGATTCAATTACCGTTGTTTCCAAATACTCAACATCCACTAACAAATTCAAACAAATTATCAGAAAACATTGAGAAATCCTAAGGATAGAACCTGACTTCAATAAAACTTTCGACAACCATCCCACCTTTGCATATACCAGAGCCAAAAACATAGGAGAACTCTTGAAAATACCTCACCAAACTACCACTGAATTCAAAGGAACAATCCCGTGCAGAAACTGCAACCACTGCAACAGTGTTATCCAAGGGAATACTATTAATCACCCAATCAAGGGTAACAAAATCAAAGTTAGAGCGACAGCGACTTGCGATACCAGCAATGCAGTCTACATGTTGAAATGTCCATGCGGCAAAATTTATGTTGGACAAACCCAAAGGAAACTAAAAGTAAGACTAAACGAACACAAGTCTAACATAAGAAACAAACAACTCAAATCCACAGTTGCACAGCATTTTTTGGAAGCAGGACATGGCATCAGCCAATTACGATACTGTGTTTTGGAAACCATCAAACAACAAGAAGGCAAAGACAATCACACTGAACTTCTCAGAAGAGAAAATTACTGGATTTACACGTTGTGCAGCATGAAACCTCTGGGTCTCAACGACCGAGTTGAATACCTATGTTACCTTTGATGTGCTGAAATTTCAGCTTAAGGCTCCTTAATACGTATAGTGGTTAGCTCGTAATACCACCTATATTATTGTACTTCTACTGAGAGTAACTTACTGACTTCTCCGTTTATATATATGTAATGGCTGGATTTTCTGAGTAGGTGGGATCAGCCCCCAGGGGCCCCTCCAACCCAGCCAGAACGTAATCACCTTCCCTCCTCAGGACCACCTATCCAGGCACCTGGTACCTACCTGAGGATGGGGAACTCGCAATATACAAGCTCATATTATCAAAAACACCACTAAATCTATAGGGATACTAAGAATACTCACTGATTACTAGGGATCTCCATACCCTACACCACACTTATTTACATCAGTTGGTCTCGCGGCCACCCTGACCCAGACCGTTCTACCCTAGGGCAGATATTGCGCACAATCCGGTGCGACTACACATGGGCCTGCAGAACCCAATGCTCCCGTTTCCAAACGCTCAACAATCCTGTCGAACTCCACGTCAGTATTCCCCCCTGACGCTCTCACTTATTCAAGCCACAATCCTGTGGGTATCGGCACTGGTAGTCCTCCCCAGTGTTCTCACTAACGCCGCATATCAACGACGACCACATTCCTATGAACACCTATACATATATATATATATTGGGAAGTCTCTTCACTAAGGGTCTACTACTACAATAATATTATGGGATGGTGTACTAACTTAGTCCCTTGGTTGCAAGTCTCCTCTCTCCCTCACTATTACTTACCTGATCAGGGGTAGCATCTGTTCAAACAGCAATACTTACCAGGAAAGATTATCCTTACTGTATGAGGACAAAGATATACACACTATGTGATTGAGTTGTCTCTTGATTTAAGCGCTCCTACCCCCCCTTATCCATCAGTGGCTCAACAGCAACTGGCTTGAAGCCAGGATAACTTTATCATGAAAGAACTCAAGCACTGTAGTTATGGGGATGTTTATTATTACACTAATAAAATACACATATACAGATATGTAACTGACAAAGACTATAGGTAGAACACACCGCTTGAAAGAGAAGGATTAAACATAACAGGAACACTCCGCTGAAAGGGAAAAGATTAGACATAAAGTGTAAGTGTAACTAATTCAGACTACCTCACCTATTAGAAGGAAGATTTCTCTCTCTGCCTCTGGTGGGATTAGGGCTCTCTCTCTGCCTCTGGTGGGATTAGGGCTCTCTCTGTCTCTCCCTCCTTCACCACATCACCACGCCTCTGGTCCAATTGCTCCAGCTGACAGCCTTCTTTGATGCTTTCTGCACTGCTTTCTCTCTCCTCATCTTCAGCAATCGTCTGCCTTCTTTCTCCATTTAAGAACTGCACTCTATTCTGCAGCTCTAGCAGACATCCTCTCTCTCTCTCTCTGCAAGCTGTTCTGTGCTCCAAGCTGTTCTGAGCACCACGCTGCACTGCGACTGAACTGAACTGCACACAAGCTGGAATGAACACTCCTCCTCTCCTGTAGCTCGCTAATATGGATTCCTCTCCCCTCATGGAAATTTCCAGCAGAGGGCTGTCTCTTACCGAATTCCTGTGCCAGCTCCCAGGCTTCCACACAACCGCAGTGGCCATCTGCTTGTTACGTCTGGGCCCAAGAGAAAAACACATTCTTCGGATAAGAAGCGGTCCTAACTGGATCTTCCTCTAGCACAACAGCCTTAACTATAAACATTGCCTTTGCCCTGAAAAGCCCCTCAGCTTCATCAAAATGGAGTCCCTTTAGCTCTAGGCCTGTAGGCCTGAAAGGGGTGAAATGCTCCTTAGCTCTGTCAGAATACCTACATAAACCATACCAATATGTCTAATATGTCAAAGCCAATAGGCAATAGACAGGTTAAAGTCAAGAATAAAGGCATATTGAGCAGCTATCCTCTTCTAGGTCTGGAAAAAGGGCTTAAAAGGGCCAACACAGGCTAAGAATACCTATACTAGATGCGAGCAAGATTAATGATCTATATCACTTCTAAATAAAGCCAAAAACACTGCCATTACAATATATTTTTTTAATTGTTTTAATTTTTTTATTTTTTAGGCTTCTGTATTAATTGGATTCATTTGTTATTTCTATTTGTCATGTTTTTTACGTATTTATCATTGTCTTAGTGCCTGAGATCAGATTGTTATTGTCATTGCAATCCGACCTACTATTCCCTCATTTGTATACAATTTATCCACACATGCTATCTTTTCACCCCCGATTCACAGTTGGTCTTTTTTCCGTACATTTCTTCGCACATCTTTTCACGTCCAACATGTTATACGTCACACGTAACCGCCATGGTGTATAGGTTATACACGTCACCTTTAACTATCTCGCCACGCTTCGCTTCTGCGTAACTTCCCTGCTATATATACTTCCGGGTCACAACCGCGTTCGAACCCGGTCACAGTAAAGAGTGTCGGCGTTTGGGAATCTATTTTTGCAGCTCACGGTAAGCTACCCACCTGTATAACTGTTCGTTACTAGTTGCATGCATGTTTTGTAATCAGAGCAGGATTGTTTAAACCAGAGCGCGTAAAATGCGTCCGTTCAATCTACTCCCATAGCGATTCCGCGCAACTAAATACCCTCTTAATAGGCTCACTGAAACGCATGATGCATGTACGAGTCGGTCTTGATACTATTTTTACAGAGCACATCTTTTACCTATCCGGTATCCGGAGCGTTACTTTTTATTATGATTTCCAGCATGTTTGATTTTTCATTAGAATCGCCTCCATTTCATAGTCCACTCACATTATTAATTAGTTGTCGAACATTCTGAACTCAATGTAAAGTACAATTACTTTTTCTTCATTTACAGAACATATCCCCAGATGAAGGCATGATTTGAATGCCGAAATGCATTGGGAGGGTTTGAGTGCACTAATGGAATTTTGATGATGAAATATACTCTTGTGAATGCAACGAGAAGTGAAATACATGAATAAATACTTGAACATCTTTCACGTTTAAAGTGTTCTATTTACCTTTCAACTAACCATTTAAGAAACCTTCTTGCAAGGACTTTTTCGGAGCCCGGAGGACATCTCTCAGAGTCGAGAGTGCTACCCCCATATATTTACCACGCCTCCAGACAGAAGGCGATACTCTGGAGTTCCTTACAAACTATTTAAAATCACCAAACAGCTGTGCGCCCAGTTCAAAACCCTTTTCTCATTTACTAGTCTGCAAATCCACTGGACAGCACGCATACAAAATGGATGAAATATTCAACCTCACGGAAATAACAGCTGAAACCGTTGCATATTCCAATGAGGAAGTTAACAGAATTTACGCACTCATCAACGAAGAGACCACCGAACTAACCACGAACCGTACTAAGGAGCAAAACATTAAACAGTTGTTATACTTATCAAAGAAAATAATCAATCAGCGCCTGCATGCGAGCACCATGGTCAAGTACCACAAGGCACAGAGAATCCCGAGAGGCTTAAGGATACCATTAAAACCATCTTTATGTAAAAATGTTAAAAAATTCAAGGACAGATGGTACGCCATCCTTAATAAGTGTAGTCTCGATTTAATACTACTGATCATCGAGGAATTATCATCCATCCTGGAAGAATCATCAACAGAAATCTCCCGTGTCAAAACAGAATTGGAAAGCAGTTACTCCACAGAGGAACTCAATAAAATCATGGAAGACATTAACGCACAACTCACCAAACACACCGCTGAAGATACCGAACGTAAGATCCGAAAACTAAGAAGGGACACCATAGATTACAAAATGGGAGAGGTATACACGTGGGCAGACATCTACGCCAAATGACAACAGAATAAACCTTACACAGCCAACACTGAAACTTCTTCTTCGGAAGACGACACCACCAATTTACAAGACAGACGAACCCGGTTTCCCCCACAGAAACCAACCTCCAATGTTCAAGAAACTCCAACAAACTCCCAAATTCCCTCAACATATGCCGAGCCTTTTTTAGAGGTAGGCCAGGATCAACGCGAAGACCCAGGAGGTCAAAAAGAAAAAACAAAAGAACCTCCACAAACGAGAACAGTAACCAGCAAGAGGCACAAACCAAAAGTGAAGTAACAGACAACCTGGTTATTAACATTTCGGATTATCATTTCAGCAAAATCCAAATAAAAATTCTACAAAAAGGTACCTCATTCATACCCACGGCTCAAACCAACAAACTTGAACAGGAAATCTCTTTCTACAAGCTCATGAGGAAACTCTGTTTGAAACATTTTTTTCAAAACATCATACAAACACCCACTGATCCCCAGGAAGACCAACTCAGGGGCTTACGTCCAAAAAGCAACTTCTTAGCGCCTGTCTCACACAAGACCCTTGATACTTATGAGACTTGTCAGAAATGACTTATCTAAACTCAATTGCAATCGCCAATCTAAAGATAAGAACTTCACCATTAAGGAGATCAATACCATCAAATCTATTGCTAACAACAACGAAATTACCTGCGTCAAAGCAGATAAGGGTGGAGCTATTGTAATTCTCAACACATCCTACTATGGTCAACAAGCATCTCTTCAGCTCTCGGACACCAACACCTACTTGAAATTACCAAACAATCCCACCATTCAATTCAAGGAAAGGCCGGACAAAATATTGAACACAGCCTTTGAAAACGACGTTATCTCTGATAAAACCATCAAGAACCTCACTACCAAAGATCCTAAAAGTCCCAAATTCTTTTTGGTTCCCAAAATTCACAAGGACCCACAAACACCTCCCTGCAGGCCTATTGTGTCTACATGTGGCAGCATCCACGATCCTGTGGGAAAATTTCTAGATAAATATTTCCAGCCCATCGTTATCTCCCTACCAACTTTCATCCGAGACACAACAGACTTTCTCAACAAACTCAACCAAGTGCAAATTGAAGATCATAAGCAAATACTACTGTGCACGGTGGATGTATCATCTCTATATACATCTATCCCGCATTCCATGGGGATTGAGGCCATTGAATACTGTTTGTTGAGAACTGACTTGGACAATGACCTAAAACTTTTTCTAATGGAACTTTTACAATTCACATTATTTTTCAGCTACTTCACATGGAAAGACAATTGGTACCAACAAATGACGGGAACATCTATGGGCAATTCGGCAGCACCTGCCTACGCAAATATTTTCATGCACAGATTTGAAGAAGACCACATCCTCAACAAAATAGAATGGACTGATCACTTGAAAATATTTGTAAGATTCATAGATGACATCTTCTTAATATGGCAGGGCCCAAGAAACATCTTGCAACAACAATTGTCTTTATTGAATACCATAGATCAGCGCGTCCAATTCACACATGAAATTCATAATGAATCCATAACCTTCCTTGATGTCAAAGTCACCAACACTCCCACAGGATTCATCACCAGTTTATTCCGAAAAAGAAACGACAGGAACAACACATTACATTATTCCAGCTTTCATCCACAACCATTGAAAGATCATTTGCCATACAGCCAACTCATCAGAGCCAAAAGGATTACTTCCGAAAGCGACCATTTCCAAAAAGAGGTACAAACCACCCTACAGAGATTTAAATCCCGAGGGTACCCACACCACGTCTTCGACCAGGCCAAACAACGATGTGCAACCAAATCCAGAAGCCAACTGTTGTCTAACACACCAACATCCAATAAAGATTCAATTACCGTTGTTTTCCAAATACTCAACATCCAGTAACAAATTCAAACAAATTATCAGAAAACATTGGGAAATCCTAAGGATAGAACCTGACTTCAATAAAATTTTCGACAACCATCCCACCTTTGCATATATCAGAGCCAAAAACATAGGAGAACTCTTGAAAATACCTCACCAAACTACCACTGAATTCAAAGGAACAATCCCGTGCAGAAACTGCAACCACTGCAACAGTGTTATCCAAGGGAATACTATTAATCACCCAATGAAGGGTAACAAAATCAAAGTTAGAGCGACAGCGACTTGCGATACCAGCAATGCAGTCTACATGTTGAAATGTCCATGCGGCAAAATTTATGTTGGGCAAACCCAAAGGAAACTAAAAGTAAGACTAAATAAACACAAGTCTAACATAAGAAACAAACAACTCAAATCCACAGTTGCACAGCATTTTTTGGAAGCAGGACATGGCATCAGCCAATTACGATACTGTGTTTTGGAAACCATCAAACAACAAGAAGGCAAAGACAATCACACTGAACTTCTCAGAAGAGAAAATTACTGGATTTACACGTTGTGCAGCATGAAACCTCTGGGTCTCAACGACCGAGTGGAATACCTGTTACCTTTGATGTGCTGAAATTTCAGCTTAAGGTTCCCTAATACGTATAGTGGTTAGCTCGTAATACCACCTATATTATTGTACTTCTACTGAGAGTAACTTACTGACTTCTCCGTTTATATATATTTTTTTTATTTTCTTAATTTTTTAGTTTTTTAGGCTTCTGTATTAATTGGATTCATTTGTTATTTCTATTTGTCATGTTTTTTACGTATTTATCATTGTCTTTGTGCCTGAAATCAGATTGTTATTGTCATTGCAATCCGACCTACTATTCCCTCATTTGTATACAATTTATCCACACATGCTATCCTTTCACCCCCGATTCACAGTTGGTCTTTTTTCCGTACATTTCTTCGCACATCTTTTCACGTCCAACATGTTATGCGTCACACGTAACCGCCATGGTGTATAGGTTATACACGCCCCCTTTAACTATCTCGCCACGCTTCGCTTCTGCGTAACTTCCCTGCTATATATATTTCCGGGTCACAACCGCGTTCGAACCCGGCCACAGTAAAGAGTGTCGGCGTTTGGGAATCTATTTTTGCACGCTCACGGTAAGCTACCCACCTGTATAACTGTTCGTTACTAGTTGCATGCATGTTTTGTAATCAGAGCAGGATTGTTTAAACCACAGCGCGTAAAATGCGTCCGTTCAATCTACTCCCATAGCGATTCCGCGCAACTAAATACCCTTCTTAATAGGCTCACTGAAACGCATGATGCATGCACGAGTCGGTTGTGATACTATTTTTACAGAGCACATCTTTTACCTATCCGGAGCGTTACTTTTTATAATGATTTCCAGCATGTTTGATTTTTCATTAGAAACGCCTCCATTTCATAGTCCACTCACATTATTATTTAGTTGTCGAACATTCTGAACTCAATGTAAAGTACAATTACTTTTTCTTCATTTACAGAACATATCCCCAGATGAAGGCATGATTTGAATGCCGAAATGCATTGGGATGGTTTGAGTGCACTAATGGAATTTTGATGATGAAATATACTCTTGTGAATGCAACGAGAAGTGAAATACATGAATAAATACTTGAACATCTTTCACGTTTAAAGTGTTCTATTTACCTTTCAACTAACCATTTAAGAAACCTTCTTGCAAGGACTTTTTCGGAAACCGGAGGACATCTCTCAGAGTCGAGAGTGCTACCCCTATAAATTGAGAGAATGCAACACAGGAGGGGAATCTCTCAAGCACCCAAGGTGTTAAGTAGGTGTCCTTTGCCAAATTCACTTCCGAACAGATGCCTGTGGATGCCACTGTGGCGGAATATGTACAAGTCATGGGTGCTCCCTGGAAATTGTGCCATGATGTCCGTTAATATATGCTTTGATTGCACACAACCTGCACATTGATGGAGTGGTATGACTTCCTGTTACAGAATATGTACTCGTTGGCTGCTGGTGGACAGATGGGGACATGCGTGCAATCTATGCATCAGATTACATGATTAAATTAGGCCACCTGGTAGAACTCCAGTTTTGTCTGATTCACTTCTGTGGGGTTGTGAGGAAGGTGATGTGGGCGTGGAACCTTGTCAATATGGCATCAAGGAATTTTCTGAAGAAGCGTGAGAGTGCGCGTTTGGAGAAACCTCCGGCTACGGCTACTACCCCCTGGAAACTGCCTGACGCTAGTAGGTGCAGGCTACATAGGACCTGTACGTGTGCAGGGATGGCATGGGTCCTACGGGTCTGGTGCTGCAATAGGGGTTCCAAATCTGCAACTAGGCGCATTATCAACGCATGGTTCAGCCAGTACTTATCATATATTTCGTCTTTATTTTGATCCAGCAATGTTATGCACACTCGGAATACCCTCTCCTGTATCCTCCTCCTGCGCTGGGCTGATGCATTGGTCCTCATCCTCCTTGTCAGCGCGTAGAGGGCTGCCATTGTTAAAGGCTTACGGGGTCTCCTGAGGCATTTTTAAAGGATTTCCGATTGTTTGCACCTGTCTTTTTTTTTTTTTACTTTACCTCCTGGTTGAGATTCTCCCTATTCTGCTTGTGCTAAATTTCAAATTTCATGGAATTCGCTATTTCTGATTTGAATGCATTGGATTGCGAATCTGTATTTGCTAATTGCTATTTGTGGTTGCTGGTGTATGTGTTGCTATTATGGATTCGCTATTTTCCTAATCGCTAAATTTGCGAAAGCTTTTTTTAGCAAATCTCTTGTATTTTCGGTATTTCGCATTGGAAAGTGTTGTTTTGCGTTAGCTAACGGGCGATTTTACTGATTCGCTAATTTTGCGAGGGCATTTATGCTTGATGCATGTGCCAGTTAGTTATATGGTTTTCAGTTTTGCAAGTGTATATAGGAGTAGCAAAAGGTTTTCAGGGTTGAGGGACATGTAGTTTATAGTGGTAGTAATAGATTTTAGGGTGCAGGTATGGTTTGTGTAAATGTTCTTTTCAGGTTCAGGAATGGGTAATGTATAAGGAAAGATTCGATCAGAGCCTGATTCAGTGGAGAGGCAGAGGTATTATTAACCATGATGAATTTGATTTTTTTATATACTACCAAAGGTACACAAAAACATGATTGTTACTCCTGGCATCCCATTGTTTCTTCCAATAATGGCTTTCTGGAGAATACAGCATTTTATATTGATTCATTCCTCTCACGTTTTGTAGTTACACTTCTGTCCCATTGTAGGGATAGTGAAGATTTTTTAACTAAGATTGAGAATGTCACATGGACCGATACCTACTTGATGATCACCACTGATGTAGTGAGCTTGTACACCTGCATTGCCCATGACTTTGGAGTGAAAGCGTTTGAGCATTTTTTTTAAATCAGAACCACTTGTTTTCTTAAGCAAAACACAATATTGATTGAAATGATTCACTACTGTCTAAAAGGGAACATTTTTGCTCATGGTGGCTTATTTTATCGCCAAATGATGGGGACTGTGATGGGTACCTGCTTTGCCCCAGCTTTGCCAATTTGGTGATGGGCTGGTGGGAGAAGAAGGTGGCCTGGGCAGATGCCAACCAGGAGTACTTGGAAAGTATCCTGATTTGGACTAGGTACATTGACGAACTATTCTTTTTATGGTTGGGGCCTGAAGCGAGGGCACACAAATTTGTCACAAAGTTAAATTAAAATATATAAATTCTAAAATTTACTGTGTCTATGAGCTACACAGAGATCACATTTTTGAATAAACTGCTGCAAGCTCAGAATGATAAGATACACACCTCTGCATATCACAAAACCACAGCAGGAAACACCACCCTACATCACACGAGTCAGCACACTAGGAATGTAATAGAAAGTGTTCCATATGGAGAAGCTTCAAGGTTAAAATGGATTTGTAGTGACCCAACTGTGTTGAAAACACAAACAATGCTCATGAGGAAGAAATTTCAGGCAAGAGGATATGGGTCAAAGATTCTAAACTTAGCCACTAAGAAAGCAGAACACCTAAAGAGAGAACTTTTATATCCCAATTAAAAAAACAAAATAACATTACTAGACTGATGATGAATTACTACAACTCCACATCCTACAGGGTCAAAAAAATGAAATGTAAGCACTTGAACATAGTGAGAAAAGATCTAATCATTGGTCGAGATTTAGCTGAGAAACTTTGATCACCTACAGAAAGGGGAAAACTCTGGGGGATGTCTGGACTAGGAGTTATTATACCAAGGCCCCAACAAAGAACACATTGCTGAATAAAACCAGGGGATTTTTCAAATGTACCCACTGTAAGGCCTGTAGGTTTATCTCCAATACATTTAAATACTCAGACTCTGATGGACAAAAAAGAAGTATAAATAATTTCTTTAATTGTAAAATTGACCACTGTGTAAACAGTCTAAAATGCCCATGCTCCCTTAAGTATGGGGGAAGTACTGTCTTCCCATTACGTAATCGGATTCTGGAACACCGGAGAACCATTAGAAAGGTGGATTTTTCATACCCTGTGGCAGGTCCTTTTCAGAACAAGATGACAGTGACATATCTAAAGTAAGGTTCTATGCTATTGATAGAATCTCTGCCAATATGAGGGGAGGGAACAGGGTGGCAGAACTTCGACACCTTGAATCACGTTACATTCCAGATCACCATACAAAAACTCCGGCTGGGCTTAATAAAGATGAGGATATGGAAGTACATGTGGGATAATATGTATCCCAGCCTGAAATCCCCCAGTATGACCTGTTGTAACTGTATACTTACAATACCTTTCCACATACCCACTCATTTGATATAACTGAGATCGTGCTCTACCATTGGGGAAACATTTCCAAACATTGAGCATTTAATACAATATTTTAACTTGATTGGGCACTAATTTCGATGACCAGATGTTCTGAGCTAACATAGCAATGGTAATTCTTTTGAGCATTACCTCTTTTGGAAAGGGGCGACCGAATCGGTCCCCCCGAACTTATGGCCGAGTGCCTCGATCCCCCCGGGAAGCCATTTTGGGCGGGAGGCGCGTCTCAGCTGGTATGCCCGAAGCGGCGTAGCTGGGGCGCGCCCGTTCCCGCCCTAGAGTGGGCTGGCCTAGACACCGACGCAGCCAGCCACGCCCTCAGGGGCAGGCAGGGGCGGGTATACGCCCGCCCTGAAGACGGATAAAAAGGGACGCAAGACCAGAAGACATCCTCTTGTTCTTGTGCTCTGAAGCTGCACCTCCTCGCTGCACGTGAGCTCGGGACAGAACGAAGAGCCAATTTTGACCCACCCACCAGCCCCTGAAGACAGCCAGTTGTGTATAATAAAGTTGATTAATTTTGTTTTGTTTCCGTCTCCAGGTTGTAGTGCCATGTTGATTTTGAGTTAATAAAGAATGTTCGTTTTGAGTATGTTTGCCATTAAAGATATTCAGTTAGTGTCGAATTTTGATGTATGCTCTTTCGGTCATTGTGGCCAAGGTATTCGTAGGTTAATTTGCACTGTCGTATTTATTTTGGTAGGCGGTAAGGTCATGATCGGTGAGCACTAATTAGTAGATCCCTATGAGTGGGCGTCACCCAACACGGATGGGAGCGCTCGGGAGAGGTGGCCATTGGCCCCTCAATGGGGAGGCGGTCCCTTCTAAGGATGGGTCGCCGGAAGTAAAGGAAAGGCGGTCAAGGCCCCTTCCTTTGTAGGAGGGGTTACAGCCCCCTCCTGGGGAATTTCCCGGGGCCAGTGACATCTGCGACGGCAGATGCGGTAAGTTGTGTGGGGTTGGGATAA
The DNA here is from genome assembly GCF_964263255.1 of Lissotriton vulgaris. Lineage (NCBI taxonomy): Eukaryota > Metazoa > Chordata > Amphibia > Caudata > Salamandridae > Lissotriton > Lissotriton vulgaris. The sequence continues at coordinate 1,542,579,213 of NC_141693.1, read as the reverse complement.
GGGCCACGATACCTTCTAGATACCTCACACGAGTATTCGAACGACCTTTAACTGGCGTCGAGTTTTAGGTGCCCCCGTCAAGTCAAGGGAAATTGGTAGTAGTTGCACTTGAGGTACGCCTCCGTGCTGTCGCCCATCCCAAGTGGGAGGGGTAAGTCCGGTTAGGGATCTTGACACCGGTTATGACCTTGCTGTTGGCCCTTAAACGTTAGGTTGTACAATTTCAATATGTCAAGAAATGTTTTGTAGGTTGCTAGTTCGGCTAGGAGAACCTCTGTATTAGAGAATCTGTTAAGGTTAGCCAAACATCGCAATATGGTAATGAAATTGTACATAACATGAAACGTTTAATGTTTTAATTTTGTTTTAATAAATACGGCCGGGATGGTCACTCCATCCCACTTCCAAAAACTTCAAGAACTGTTTCCGGTTTTCACTCCTTTTGGGGATTGTGTTGAGAGGGGGTGGCGGGTATCTCGGCTATAAGAAGTTATATGATGTTACCAGTTGGTAACAGAGTCTAATTAAGGAAAAGTGCAATACATGTTGTAATGGGGTCTCAACCACATCATATTTGACACATGTAGAGGGCACTGCCCCAGAATGACCTCAACCTTAACTATAAATTGTAGGTGCTTGTGTAACGTATTCATATTTTCTTTTGCTTCCCTTCGCTAAGGGTCACACACTCTCTCTTTGGCATCCACATTCCCCTTTTTGTTTACTTTGACATCATTCCTATTAAAAAAGACGTAGCCATGAATGTTTTTTGAAGGGAAAATAATATATCAATGTAGTTTTTCTGGAAACATAGATTAAAAGGAATGAATACATTTCTTTGTGATTGAATTCTCTTCCCTTTAATGATTTATTATATCTGTTAGGGAACAATAGAAAAATAAAAGAATCAGTAAATGGAGAAACAGGCCCTTTTTTTTACTAAATATGATTTTCTTTTTTACATAGAAACTATATCTGATGTTTCCGTGTTGTGGGACATGATTTGCATGGACATTTTTTCTCTGTTCAGGATGATGTGCACTTTTTTAATAAGCTTGGTGTTTTTAATATTAGTATTTTGTAAATAATGGTGACACTTGGTGCTTGCACGCAGCCATGACTACAGGATATAATAAATTAACATATTTCTTCTATGTTGATGATGACGTGCACTTATTTAAAATGAAAAAACAAAGATGGAGTGGTTTACACTTTCAAAAAGGCTCTGGCTGAAAGGCGTCAGTGTTTCCTTGCTGAATAAGCTTCTCAAAAGGTGTCCTCGAGTGTCTGGTGTTTAGTCTGCCATTTTGCAGAGGTTTGGAGCATATAGATATATGTATGTGTGTGTGGATATATATATATATATATATACATCAAAATCAGGTACTACATCCAGTAAGAGCGGTAGCCATGGGGGCATGTTTTTCCCCTAGCTATTCATGCCTCCATATGGGTTGGTGGGAGGAGATGGGCCTGAAGAGATAACAAATAAGAACTGTTGAAAGTCACGTTATAACTCGGTTACGCTATATAGATGACCTGTTTGTTATATGGCTGGGAACCGAAGAAAGTGCTCATGAATTTGTGATAGAACTGAACAAGAATTACATCAATTTGCACTTTACGGCCACCATAAGTAGCCAACAAGTATTCTTAGATGTTGAAGTCTATATCAAAGATCAGAAAATTGAAACAAGACTCCATCGCAAGGCCACAGCAGCCAACAGTACACTACATGCCACTAGCCATAATCCTCAGCATTTGATAAACTGTATCCCCTATGGGGAAATGCTGAGGATCCGCAGGGCTTGCAGCAATGAAGTAGACTTACAGATTGCTCAAAACTCCAGCAAAATGAGATTTATAGCGAAAGGCTACAAAGCAAGTACAATCGATACAGCCATTAGAAAAGCAAACAACTTAGACAGATTTCATTTACTTAGCAAAAAAAAGACAGTCTACCAAAAGGATTAGATGAAACCGAGTTACAAAACAAGATTAATCTTAACATATAGCAGTCAACAGAACACTGCAAAAAATATTCCATAAGAACTGGTCGGTCATACTCAGTGATCCTATTATTGGTAAAGAACTCCCAAAGATTCAGCTTATTGCATTCAGAAAATCAAAATCAAAGCGATACATTGGTCAGCAGAAGTCCAGTGACCAGACTTACTACGAACTGGCTAATGACATGTAAGGGATTTATTAAATGCAATAATTGTTGTGCATGCCAATACAGTGTAAATAAAATGAATTACAACTTCCCGTTTAGGGATGAGCTCATGAAAATGATCAAATACCTGACATGTCACACTCACTATGTGGTGTATATGTTGGAATGCTCTTGTGGGTTTCAGTATGTAGGCGGTACGAAATTACAAACCCAGAAGAGAATACTGCAGTCCATGAGAGCATTTACCAACTCAGACCAGACCTATCCAGTTGCTAGTCATTTTAAGGAAAGGCATGTCAAAAATCTTGAAGACTTCAAATACTTTTTAATAGACTGCATCCCACGATTGAGAAGAGGAGGAAATCGCGAGGCAAAACTGCGAAGTCTAGAAACTAAATATATATTAGAACTAGACACTAAAACTCTGCATGGACATAATTCTAGTGAGAATTTTTATACATGTTTGTAAATGGATCTGGATGGAATAAAACATGATATAATCCCACAGATCAAGAACAGGAATCCAAGCATAAGATGCAACAATCCAATAAATTGCTGCCTATAGGATTCAAGCTATAAATATAAACAATTTTCACAGGTTTTTAGCTTGCACTATTTTGCACAACTAGTGAACATACTGTTCATTAGTCACTAACATTTAAACGCTGAGCACTTAATAGTAATGGGATTGACACTGTACAAGTCTATTTTAGACAAATATATGATTATGAAATCGCATAAGGTCAAAACAGGCTATAGATCTACTCACAAGGCAAACAATACAAATCACATAGATTGATATTGAGAGTGCAGCATTAATCAGGTATGACTATTGGTCTTATTATAGGAATTTGTATTTACTTTGTAAATGAATACTAAAGAAAGGTTTTTATTCTTTCTAAACCTTCTACCCACAGCTATCGTAGTTTACATGACTTTGCATTTTTATAAATATTTAAATATTTCTTTGGATATTTATTATGAGGAAACTTTATAATTATGTTTTATCATGCTTGTATGGTCACATATCCATATATGTATGCATTTAAATATTTATATATTCATATTGCCGGTTTTGCACATATCAAATACGATTTCAGTAAGTCAGTCTGTCTATGGAAAAGTAGGAGTTATGTCTTATAGGCACTGGCACTTTAAAAAAAAAATATGTTACTCCCAAAGCGGGTCATGTGATCAAGGCCATTGTACAGCCGAAACGCGTCATGGTGATTGTGGTGGACTGAAGGTAATGAAATAAATATCAGCAAGGCACGAATATTTGGTTCACTCTTTGTTCTTTCCCCCCGGAAGGGAAGTTGGTGAATGTGGTGATACGTTTATATATATATATATAATATATTCACTGAAAAAACCATAGGTTTCACACCAGTTATAGTTAGCTGGAAATTTTACTGACATAAAACCATTGAAATTCCCACGTTATAGTTAGTTGGACTCACTATAACTTGCGCGCCTGCAATGCACTGCTGATGACGTCACATATTACATCACTCATGACATGGTCAGTGACATCACTCATGACAGGGTATTTAGAAAACCCTCCCGAGTGTGCGATTCTAACCCACCCACTTCTCTGTGTCCCCTTAACTTCCATAGGAAGAGCGTTCTTTCATTTGCCTTAACTTTGGTGTTGTTTGAGGCATCTTCGCAAACATTTTTAAAACTAATTTGATGCTTACTTCCACTGCTGTCTTGATAATTTCGGGGTAATCAGTCAAACGGGGGGCGAGAAAATGGAGGTCCTAAAATGCTTTTTCTCCATGTTAACTTCTGTAGGAAACTTTAGACACGACTACAGTCCGAACTGCTGAACGGAATTACACCAAATTTGGCAAAAAGGTAGCGCTTGGTCAAGAAAACAACCTTTTTTTTTATTGGTGTAAGTCCATTCAGTAGTTGCTGAGAAATTATATAAAAATAAAGATATGCAACTGTGGTCACGGTGGATCTGCGATGCCTCCCAATCTTGTGCCTGAGATTGGATTGGCTGCCAACTCTTCAAATCAGGAAGGATTGGCAGCCAAAAAACATTAAAAAAGTAAATGGGGCAGGGTAGAAATACCCTGACCCCGTAGGCCTCTTCAGGGGTACCGCAGGGACACCCAGGGCCAAAAAAAGCATTGTTTAAAAATAAAATGTCAGCGGGAATCGTGGTGTGTCCACAAATCCTGCCGAAATGTTTCAAAAAACAAATTACAGATTCCTGCGCTTTGTTTAATTGGCCTTTGGGTGGGCCAGGTCCTGAGGTAAAAAAAAATAATGATAGGGGGCCTGCATGGTCCCTGCCTAACCCCAGGGACCGCCACCTACCCAGGGCTAAACTCAAAGGTAAGGCAGGGAGGTACACTGCATCCCTGCAGCATTGGGGACCACCACCTCACTGTGGCTATAATAAATTATACTGTGCGGGGGGCTCCAGCCCTCCCACGCAGTACCCAGGTCGGCCACTTTCCCGGGTCTGATTCACATAAATGCAGGGGGAAACGTGCCCCATCGGTTGCCCTGGGGACTGCCACCTCTCCAGGGATATATTAAATATTAACGTGTGGGTGACACCAGCCCCCTACTCAGCCATGGGCACTGCCACCCCTCGGAGGCTAATTGAGTGAAATGCGGAGGACATCCAGCACCCACGCAGTCCCGGGGACCACTACCTTCCCAAGGCTTAATTTTTGTTGGAGGGAGACTGCACATACCTCCTTGTGGAGCCATAGATGGCCCTGGGGACTGCAATCCAACAATGTCCAAGGTTTGCCCAACCCCGGGGCATTGCAGTTTACTATAGCTTGGTGAGAGCACTGCTCCCACCAAGCCATAGCACATTTCTGCTCCGGTTCATGGAAGGGAGAGCAGTACAAATTATCTTGCTTCAACGAAGAGGAGCAGAATTGCTTTTAAACAAAAGCAATGCCAGGTTCCTTAGGAGGCGTGGAGCCGGCAGGGACTGTGGGGCGCTTCAGGGTCCCCCCCCTCAGTTCCCAACAAGGTGGCCATGCTCTGTGGGAAAGGTCCCCGGGGCTGAACTTGTTCAAGGGAAGGGGCCACGCAGGCCCCCTGCCCATTTGTTAAAACAAAACTGAATGTCTGGCCCCAGGGGATGGGGTCCCTCGGGTCAAAATTGGCCTGAGAAAGGGGTAAATGTGTCCCTCTTTCCCTGTTTAAAAAATTAAATGAAAGCCTGACCCCGCTGGATGGGGTCCCCAAGGCTGAAATTGTCCTGGGGAGGAAGGCCATGCTTGCCCTCCTCCCCTTTGAAAAAAAATATAAAGGCCTGGCCATAGTGGATGGGGTCCCCTGTGCTGAAAAAAGAAAGCCCTTGAGAGGGAGACTGAGTGGCCCCCTCCCTTTTTTTAATATGATAAAAAACGGCCGGGGATGGGGTCCTCGGGGCACAAAATTGTCCAAGGATGGGGGGCCACATACCTCCTTCCTAAAAAAAAGGGGGAAAAAAGCTGGTGAATTGCCAGGGCATTTGCAGAGTGGTGATAAAAGGGGGTGTTGTCACCAAAAACCTCACAGCAAACCCGCTATGTGGGACTTGCTGGAGGTCACAGAAGGGTTAGCTGGCCCCCAAGTACTCTCAATAGCCAAGGGAACTTCAACCCCTACTAATAGGGTGGCAGGGAGTGCATTTGCAGAGTGATGGGGAAAGGGGGCATGGCCTCCTATGATGTCTCAGCAATCTAGCTATGGGGGTCTTACTGAAAATAACAGCAGGGGCAGGTGGCCTCCAAGGACATCCTTTGGGGGGCAACTACCCCTCCTGGTACCTCCAGTAAGTCCCATACAGCGTGATTTCTAGGAGGTGTTCGCAGGCACTCCCCTTTCTCCACCACTCTGCAGTCGCGGCTGGTGGTGCACTACTGATTGGAGAGTAAAATCCACTTCACTCCTGATGGAGCCTGAGGCCAAGAAGCCCTCCTGGTACCGCCTGTAAGTCCTGCACAGCGGGATTCCTGAGAGCTGGTTGGAGGCCCAGACCTGTTTCACTACCACTCTGCAAACACAATTACTATTTATAAAACCATAGACATTTACTGGAAGACCAAAGGTTACAGGATTGTTAGAGTTAGAAATTAGCATTTAAAAGACCTTAGAAATTAAAGAAAAGAACAAAGGTTACAGAGACGTTATAGTTAGGAATTAGAATTCAAAAAATCTTAGAAATTCACTGAAAAAAACAAATGTTACAGGGACGTTATAGTTCGATCATACAAAACCAGAGAAATTCAGCAGTTATAGTTAGCTCAGCTAACTAGAATTCACGCCCCCGCAATGTATTGTTTAGGGCCTCACACTCATGACATGGTTTGTGACGTCACTGATGACAACACTGATGACATTTCAAATGACATCACTGATGACATCATCCACAGCATATCTGACTCACACCCCAATATAACCATTCATACACCCATTTCAACTTCCACACTACCATTTTTTAAAACCATTGACATGCCCATACCAGTACTTATATACCTACTCACTGATTCATAGGTCTACACACACAATCACTCATACACACATACAGCTACTCATGCACCAACACACTCAGTAATACAGCCACTGATATATTCACGCATACACCTATACAGCCCCTCACCCACTGTCAGTCACCCATGGAGCTACTCATACACCTAGTCACTCACCCAAAGAGTCAATCACACTGCCACTTATTCACCTATACAGTTATACGCACACCACCTTACTTATTCATACAGATACTAACACATACTTACTCTCTTATACAATCAGTGACACAAGCACACACTTATCCATACAGCCATTCTCACAATTACTCACTAACACATACAAGTAGCTCAGCTAACTATAACAGCTTAATTTACAAGGGTTTGTACAAGTGAATTGTACTGGCGGTCGGCAGTAGGCAGTTATAGTTAGGACCTAGTTTCCCTAGGAAAAGTGTTTTTTGTTTTCCCAATAACTTTTGCGCCGGATGACAAATCTTTGCGCAATTTTCAAAATTGTTTGGTGCTCCAGTCAGCTCCTATCTTGAAAGTTCTGGGGTGATTCGGCAAATGGGGGCCGAGAAAAGGGGGGCCCCAAAACGTGTTTTCTCCATGTTGTTTTCCATAGGAAACTTTAGGCAGGCTACAGCTCGAACTGCTGGGAGATTTTTGTAGCTACATGTAAGTGCTGATGCAGAGTCTTACGTTGTTGAGAAGGACTCTGTTTCCCTTATATGTGAAATGTACACCATCACTCCTGTAGATGCCATCCATAAAAAAAACGCAGATTGTTGTTATATATGGACCCCATACTATGGTCTCTAGATAAGCAGAAACAGCTTTATTGACATTTTTTCTAGCTTCCTCAATCTGTGGAAAAAATTGATTGGACCACTTCCATTTCTGTCTTTGGCATATTTTAGATAGACAAATGCAGTTTGGGGGAAAAGTAACATCAATTCTGCAAAGGTGTCCTTCATTAGCATTTCCAGACCTACCCCAGTCAATGTGCCTAGGTCATTGCCACCACAGTGCACAATCATGAGGTCAGGGGGTTGGAGATGCAAAAAGGTTTTAACCAATGGGATCAATTGGTGCCACTGTAATCCTCCCTGTCCAATCCTTTTAATGTCCACATTTTCCAAAGCTAGATCTTTGTCAATATTGTCGCAGGGATTCTGCTCCTACACAGAACTGTGCATAGAGACTTGGAACCTCAGTGAATTAGGGTGTGCCAAAATTCCCCATAGTATCCAAAATCCCCTACCAGACTAGCAATCATTGTCTCATTGGTTCTTACACCCCCCAATGATTAGACAACCCAGAACATGAACTTAGAACACCTCAGGTCACGTGGAACACATGAACACTCTTTCGTTATACTAACCTATCAGTCCAGAACGAGGAGTATATGATGACACTTGCAGGTTTGAAATATTTATTTGTAAGGCAGTGTTCTCAAGCACAGTATCTTGGCTAATACAAGCAAACATATTATAAGCAACAAGGTTATCAGCAAAGTTACTAGTCCATAAAATACAAAGGGTGAAAGCATGTTAAAATGCTAAAGGGAAAAGGTCTAAATTGAACCTCAGTCTTACCCTCCCTGGCTAGTATACTATATTATATTATATCATAGAAGGTCTCCTTGGGTTTTAGCAGGGCAGCCCCATACCTCTGTTCCTAGTAGAAAGGGATCACATGACCCTCTACACCAACTCTCTGCATGTGGATATTCATCAAGTGTGTCTGCATGTTCTGCGCAGTGTATTATTAAACGCGCCAAAAAACCAGAGTTGGTCACAGCTGCATATGTATTATGTCTAGACCGTGCGATGATCAAACCGAACAACAAGCGCTGTGTTGAAATAACCTTGAAGGCCTAGGCACTCACTGTTCAGACATAGCTTACCAAGCACGGCTGATATTATAGGCAAACATATTATTCTTGTGTGAAGTAAAATATCCTACTAGGCTAAAAGCTTTAATAACAAAATGTGCCGTGTGCAGAGGCTGCAGAAAAAGAAAATGGTGTTTAAACTTCAAATAAGCTCATGCTAACATAACGCAGTGTGAAGGCAAAGCCTATGTACATGACAATACCTCTGCTTTCAGCATGCCTTTTACACCAGAAAACATACCTGTGCCCAACAATCCACACTGAAAGCATCTAGAAGGGATCTCTGTAGGTAATCAAAAGATGTCTTTAGCAGAGGTAGGCAGGTAGTAGAATGAAATCTATCTGAAATGGTGGACAAGATGCTGTTTTTAAGAAAGTAGAGATTTGATTGGCTGTTTAAGAACATTCTACATTCAAATACATGGTGCATTTTACTTTGTTTAGAAAGCATGTTTCCTATTGGTTAGTAACACATGTTGGAAAGGTACAGCAGAAAGGATAAGGGCATGCTTTGCAAAATCAACCATACTTGCTGTTGTAATTTGCAACATTTTGGGGTGGACTTTTGACCTGAGAGTTAAGTTAAATGTTGCATGAGTTGTTGCTATGGAAACTGGTATTACGCAAAAGGGGTGACGATATCAGTTGAAAAGTGTTATCTATGACCACTGGAAATTCGTTTTTCAATTTAAAAAACACTGGAAAGCAATGCCATTTGTGGCTTATGTGTATATGTATGGAAAGATAGAGGGAAGCTTTGCCAATACTGGTTTGACTTTGGAAAGTGTGGTGTTGTATATTGACTGTGTGTTAAACACAATCCTATCTGAGTGTGTGAGATTTTTCAGTCAACAGATTTATTTCAAGTTATATATTTTTGAGGTTTATTTAAAATAGATTTGAAATTTTTATGAAACTGTGTTGTTTGAAATACATTATTAAAAGTACAGATGTACATTAGGATAATTTCTATTGTATTTGAAGTTTGTTTAAAAAACAGTATGTACAGTAATATATATATTTGTTTAAGTGTGTTGAAAGGTATAGTTAAATGATTCCTCTTATTTAGTATTAATTGCTTAAATATGCACTAAAAATGTGCATTTTCAAAAATGTTCATAAAAGGTGCAGTTTATTTGGCATTATTATTTCTTCTCTGTAACAATATATAGTTTAATAATATTGCATTATTATAGATAGTTTGGTAAAATGAAGTAAAACTATGCTGTTTGAAAGATGATGATGTAAGGTGTTAATAATTACAATTCTGTTATTAGTTTGTACAGTTTGTGGGGTTTTAGAAATCCTCATAAAAAAGGTGCTTTTTATTAGTCTTCTTCATTAAGTCTGTTGAGAGGTACAGTTTGATGATGTTGCATATTTCGAGATTAAATGGACAATATGTAGCTCAAAAGAAAACTAGTACATTTTACTCTTTCTGGATGACCATTTCCTCCTGAGGCTCAGCCGGGAGATGCTGTGTGTATAACTGTGATTACTTTTTAAAAAAACTTGGAAACTGTTGCTCTTTTAAATATTTCACCCCTTTACCTGGTACATGATTGAAGTGTGCAGGCTCCTGTCCTTTAGCCAAAAAGAGCGCTGCTAAGGGTGGAAATCGCTGCTTTTCCTAATTGCTATCCTCCTCGGTAGGAGTAGGCCACGCCCACTACGAGGCCACGCCCCCTTTCACAACGCTACTTAATGCGCCCTGATTTGCTAGAGCGCTGATGACCATTTCCTCCTGAGGCTCAGCCGGGAGTTGATGTGTGTATAACTGTGATTACTTTTTTAAAAAACTTGGAAATTGTTGCTCTTTTAAATATTTCACCCCTTTACCTGGTACACGATTGAAGTGTGCAGGCTCCTGTCCTTTAGCCAAAACGAGCGCTGCTAAGGGTGGAAATCGCCGCTTTTCCTAATTGCTATCCTCCTCAGTAGGAGTAGGACACGCCCACTACAAGGCCACGCCCCCTCATCATCTCCTGTCCATAAAGATGTGCTTATTCAGGAAGCGCAGCGGACGAGCGCAGCGGGCGCGACGATTGCGCGCCGAAGGCGTGCCGAAGGCAAGCCCGTCTGTGCCCGTCCGCAACCGGCCGGGACCAGGGGCTACAACCCCTGCCCAAACTAATAGTAATGTTCCTAATACAAGCATTATAACCTACTCAAGTCATGAGTTCAGGGAGATCAAATACAAGGCACCAACTAACACCCATGCCTGTGCTCGCGTGGGTCCAATAGAGACGTTTGGCCCAATCAGCTGCTACAACTGTAGATGGGAGAGCATTCCTAAACAAAGTCATGTGACAATGAACACCCCCACAACCCCCCTTATTTGCATATATTTGAATGTTAGATCTCTGCCCAAACACTCAACATACATCTGGGATTTTTTACACGAACATAAACCCGACCTGGCTTTTTTAACCGAAACATGGCTGGATGATCACAATACTCCAGATATAGTCACAGCCCTCCCCCCAGAATATAAAATTCTGAACGTGAATGGAATGAGGAAAAAGGGAGGAGGCGTCGCTCTTTTATTTAGAGATTTTCTCACTTGTAAGCATGAGACCGACATACAAGTGGAAACTTGTGAAACTATGGCATTCTCAGTGTCCTTAAAAACTAATGTGTTATTTGGAGGAGTACTAATCTACAATCCTCCTGGCTGCACACTAAATTTCAGTACACAACTATTGGAGCAAATTATGCCGGTCTGCTTGAAGAACAAAAATATCCTCCTCCGTCCTGATACTCTTGGATTTATCGGCGGCTTTTGACACCGTACCACACGACCAACTACTGAAAGCCCTGGAAGGGAAAGGTATTCGAGACAAGGCATTGGGATGGCTACAATCCTTTTTGGAGGACTGAACACAATCAGTGTGTCTGGGTGATTTTATTTCTCCCCCGCGAAACATTAAATATGGGGTTCCTCAGGGGGCTTCATTAATCCCAACCTTGTTTAATGTATTTGTTTCCTCATTGGCAGCCATTGGAAGAAAGTGGGGTGTTGAAATGTGCTCTTATGCTGACGACACCCAGCTGATGGTCACCATTGACGAGAAAGATGATCCTAAAACTCGACTACTAAATTGCCTGACTGAACTGGCCAATTGGATGCAAGAGCACTGTCTGAGATTACATGCAGACAAGTCAGAAATCCTCCTGTTTGCCAAAAATCCCCAGCTCTGGGACAACAGCTGGTGGCCAAGTAACCTGGGCCTCCCACCATAAAAGCGAAAAACTTGGGTGTGGTATTGGACAGTGCTCTGTCCATGAAATCACATGTCTCCACTGTCTGTGGCAGAGGCTTTGCATTATTGAAAATGCTCAGACGAGTCTTCCCCTGGATTCCGACTGAGTGTAGGAAGACCCTGGTCCAGTCGCTGCTGATGAGCAGACTGGACTACGGCAACTCTCTGTTTGTTGGAATAGCAGACTATCTCTTCTCCAAACTGCAGATAGTGCAAAATGCCGCGGCAAAGGCTGTATGCAATAAGAAGAGATATGATTCATCAAAAAGTTGCATGCAAGAGCTACATTGGCTCCCAATGCGACAAAGAGCCAACTTCAAACTACTGTGTATCACACACAAGGTACTTTACAATACAGGCCCTACCATTCTACACAATAAAGTCAAATTCCATAGACCATCAAGGAACCTTCGTTCCAGAACTTTAGGAAGAGCAAACATTACCCGCGTGAAGACTGTCAGGATGGGAGAGCGGGCTTTCTCTCATCTAGCTGCAACCAAATGGAATGAACTACCTCCCAGTCTCAGACTGACAGACTGTCTCCTATCATTTAGGAAACAATTCAATACACTACTCTTCCCTAAACTAGAGTAATCAGTAATCAATGCGGTTATCGTACCTCTCAGCACCAAACCTCAGCGCCGTGATATCCTACCCAGGATGATTGTTAGCGCTTTATAAATAAATTAAATACAAATACAAATTAAATACAAATACAAATGTAGTAGTTATCTACTTAAGTAGATAGTATGTCATGACTCATGTATTTGTTTACATTGTATTTATATAGTTCTATGTATATTTACTGAATTAATGAGAGGTGCCTAGCAGATTACAGGAGTGCAAAGGTAGAGAATATGTGATTTTATAATTACATGAGAAGTGATTTACTGGTTCTATATTGTCTAATCTCGTAGTTTGTATGTAAGTACTATCCATGCATTTGTGAAATAAGTCAAACAGTAACTTATGAAGTGGTAAAATTGGCAATACAGTACAAATACAGTCCAGCAATTTCTCTGTCACTTCCTGTGGGCTCTTTTAATCATTCTGCCATGTCCTTATTTATTCACTGTGTCAAAACGCAAGCAGTAATAAATTCACTTTTCTATTAACTACCGGCACTCTAACTGTCCAGTCACTGTCCATGCACTTGTACAATGATCAGGCATTAAGACATGCAGTGCTACAATCAAATGTGCACAATCTATGCATTCCCCTAAGCCCCTGCAGACTACTGATTCACTCCTGCAAAAATCCAGGTAGAAGCCATGCAGTTCAGCAATCACACTGTCACTCTCTGTACAGTCCTGCAATCATCCTGACAGAACCATGTCTTTATCTAATCACTGTGCCGAAACACAAACACTTATAAACTCAACTTACTGTCAACTACTATTGTTCATCATCATTAAAAAAACTTACCATGACTAGAATAACACAAAAGATGAAACAACAAAAAAAGAACTAATATTTGAAGAAAATTCAACAGCAAGAATTAGATGAACTACAACATGTGGGAAAAAAAGAAAAAGTCTTGTGGTAAGAGAACAAAATAATTTATTAAAAGACTTTCAAAGAGTAGAAACAATTTGCACAATGTAGAAAGTAGAAAGAATATCTCAACAACAAAGTAGAATAAGAAGAAAAAGGGGAAATTAATGGGAATTCAAGTTCTAAAAAATCAATGTATGGTAAAAGGAGAAAGAATCAGTATGAAGAAATTAGAAAAAGAATGTTTTACAATAGAGTTGTCTTTAATTTGTTGAAAGATGTGTAGAAATATAAAAAAGATCAGTGTTGTATAAAAAGAATAAACAGATTGAAACTATTGTTGAAAAGGCTTTTGAATTAAAAGTAGTTGAATGGAAACACAGTTTAAGTTCAGAGCCTTTTTTTTTTAATGAAGAAAGCTATTTTCAAACCAATACATTATTGTATGCGGTTGATACCAGTGGTCATGCTTATGAAGTTAAAAACGGTTGTCCAATTGAAAAAGAAAAGATGATTCCTAGAAATGTAGAAGAAGTGATAGCTGGTGAAGTTCTAGGGAGACGTACTAAAGCCCCAGTGTATACTTGGAATTGTAGTAGTATTTGCAGGCTACAACAGGAACCTATTGATAATTTAACACAATTTCTTACGAGAGTATCTTAGAGAGTATAGTAAAAAAGAGTTACACAAAAGATTAAGTTGTGCAGAGTGAGAAAAAAAACGGGTTTACAAGGTCATTGTCTTTCTAGAAAAGTATGTCAAAGTGTTTTTCATCATTTTAGAATGTTAGCAGTACATTATTCTCAAATGCGGAAGTTAGTCAGAAGATTGTATTACGCAAAAAGTCCATCAATATTTTTAAATGATTTGAACAGTGCTCTTTTGCATGGGTCAGTATCAGATGTAAAAAAGTTAGTGATGAAATAGAGAAGAAGAGAGTAGACAAAGTGAGACATTGATAGAAGTAGGTGTTGAGCAAAATGTGGAAAATAGTAGTACAGAGAAGTTTGAAGAAGAAATACAAAGTTTAAGGTAATTACTTGTATTTGGTGTCGACAAACTCAAACTTAAAAAGTGAAAGAGGAAATAATGATAAGTGGAAGGAATTTGCAACTTATTTGTTGGTAGAGGATTGTTTTTGATTTGGGTACTGATCAACGTATTTGTAAATATTGTTATAACAAATTAGAGGTTAATAAAATGCCAGCTAGAGCTGTCCATAATAATCTAGAGTTGGTAATTATTCCTCCAGAACTGATAGATTTAAACACGTATGAGTTTATTTTGATTCAATCTGTGCACCCATTTCAGGGTATTGTTCTTATGGAGCCTAAAACAGGTAAATTGCCTCTCACACATTTACAGAGAGGATTAAAAGGAAGAGTTGTATATTTACTACTATATTTAAAGAAAAATATTGAAACTATCGGTGTAGAGAAAGAAGAGAGTGAACCACTAATTATTCTAGTTACCGATGTTCCTATTAAGTGTAAGAAAATCTGGCAGGAATTAGTGGATGTCAGGAAAGTGCAAAAGGCAACATTGTATCTTATAAAAATCAATGATTACTACACAAATGTGTATGTGGAAGAAGAAGAAACACTTTTTAGGAGATGATAGTGAAACGTCAAGTGGTCAAATTGAGCAAGTGGACATGTCCAAAACTGAAAGAAATTTATGAACATCCTTTACATTCGAAAGAAGTGATGGGGAATACTATTGAATTATTCCAAAGGAAAAAAACGAAGGGGATTCCTATGAATGCTTGGGAAAAATGTTTGGAAGCTCGTTCTTTTCCCCAGCTGCTCCCAACTGGAAAAGGTGGACGATGTGATGAACGATCAGTACAGATTCCTGCATCAGAATATCAGACAACAAGATTTTATGCATAAGATCCAAGATTTCGACAATGTATCCCATATATATTTTATCTTTTGTTTGAGAGTGACTTGTCTAGACTTTCATATGCAGTCAACCACATGTTAAATAGAGGAGTACATCTTCAAAATGTTTCTGCAAAGGAATTTATGGATAAAGTACATCCGAGAGGTGATCATTTAGAATCTCAATTGATTAATTTGATGGCATGTCAGCATGGTACTAATGAGCATTGGTATTATCATCATGGAGAACTTAAATGTATGCTAAGGAACTTAGGAACTCCTACGTAGTTTGTAACACTAAGTTTTGCTCAATACACATGGCATGATTTACTTGAATTTCATCGAGAAGCAAATTCAAATATTAAAATCATTGAATTCAAGACTCCTGGAGAATTGTATACTTTGGATCCTGTAATTGTATGCAGATTTTTCAATCATAGGTTTGAAGCTATGATATCTTTTATCTGCAAGAAACAAAATCCTCCTCTTGGATAAGTTATTGATTTCCTTTGGAGAAAAGAGTATCAAGCTAGAGGTGCTCTTCAAATACATATGCTTTTATGGATCAAGGATGCACCCAAATTTGGAACTGATTCAGATGAAACTGTTTTATCCTTTATTGAAGATGATGTTACATGTGCTATACCAAAAACAAGAGAAGAAAACACCTTAAGGCGACTAGTGTTACGGTTTCAAACTCATCGGTGTGGCAAATACTGTTGACAGAAATACAAGTCGAAGGAACATTTTTATACCAAAAATCGTTTTGGATTTCCACGTCCAGTAATATCCAAAGGAAGAGTAAACAGTTTCATGTCAGCAGTGATACATACCATCACTAGAAAATCTCCCAAAAATACAATTTGAAAAGAAGTGAAGAATCAAAGTACATTAATGATTATAATCCTGTTATTCTCTCGATGTGGAATGCTAATATGGGTATCCAGTATGTTGCAAATAATTCCTTTGCTTATAGTTTGTTATATATTTTACAAACAAGGGAACCCAAGGTGTAATCGCTAGGGACCTATGGGTAGTACTTTTTAACAGAGACAGTGGTCCCTAAACAAACAAAATTGATTCAATGAATATAGACTAGATAGTTCACTATCTAGTCTATATTCATTGAATCAATTTTGTTTGTTTAGGGACCACTGTCTCTGTTAAAAATGTAGGTTGTTATATAACATCATACATAACAACAACAGAAAATAAGAGTTGAAAGAAATGTGGGAAAAAATTTCCCACTAGAAGAGTCTCAGTAAGAAATTATGCAGCTTTAGTGTGAAGATGCTGTCCCATCAAGAGATTGAAGCATACGCATGCTCAGATAAGTTGTCCTCTCCAAGTTTATATTGAAAGTCAAGAGAAATTATTTGGGTTAGTCCAGGTCTTGCTGCAACGTGAAATCGAGTACTTATATCTATACAAGAAAACGAATATTTAGCATTAAATGACCCGGAAATCACATATATTTTTATAACAAACATGTTGTATACATACTATCCAAATAGAAGCCCTCATCTTGAAAACTATGTCTCTATGAAGTGCTGCAATATTACAGTTTTAAGAGAAATACTACAGAGAACATAAAGGAAAAAAATTTGCAGTGATTAGTTCAGAAGGAAGTTTGGTGAAACATAGTAAAGGAAATCTAATTAATCATAGGAAACTGAGTTGTGATACTCCTGATATTTGACAATCTGGCATGCGGGGAATGGCCTTACGATGGTGGTGAACCCGCCACCTGCAGCCCTCTGGTTGCGGGTTCACTGCCATTATAATCAGGCTCTTATTTATTAAAAGGGAATGTTTAGGCCTGCAAAAGCTTTATTTTCGCAGTTTTAAATGGTAGTCTAAAGGTACACGCAGGCTGCAATGGCAGGCCTGAGACATGGTTAAAAGGACTACTTACTTGGGTGGCACTATCAGTGCTGCAGGCTCAATAGGAGCATTTCATTTACAGGCTCTGGGCATAGTTAGTACCACTTTACTAGGGATGTATAAGTAAATTAAAGGTGTCAATTTTGTGTAAGACAACATCACCATGTTTACATGAGAGAGCATAAGCACTTTAGCACTGGTTAGTAGACTCCTAAAATC
The DNA here is from genome assembly GCF_964263255.1 of Lissotriton vulgaris. Lineage (NCBI taxonomy): Eukaryota > Metazoa > Chordata > Amphibia > Caudata > Salamandridae > Lissotriton > Lissotriton vulgaris. The sequence continues at coordinate 1,542,561,904 of NC_141693.1, read as the reverse complement.
CAACAACTTCCTAACAACTTTCAACCTATCACCAGCATCATGACACTAGCTAAATTGCTCGAAAATTGTGCCCCCTCACAGCTATGCAACCTCATAGATAAATATCAACTCGTTGACCCCTATCAGTCAGGTTTCAGAACAGGGCACAGTACTGAAACTGCACTAACTCACATTGTAGATGGAGCCCTGAGATCCCTTGACCAAAATGTCCACTGTCTCCTGATCCTTCTGGACCTGTCCTCAGCCTTTGATACCATCAAACATGAAAACCTGATTGCTCTTCTACAGCACAGCATGGGTCTCTCGGGCCCGGTCCTAAATTGGTTTTCCTCTTTCCTACATTACTGCACACAAAGGATCAAAGTTTCTAGACGGAGAGTTGTGGGGATGGGACTTACACTTGCTTGGTCCCATGTTGGTGTTTCGGCGACTGGCTATTAGCTGTACTTTGGCTCAGCTTGGTATAATAAACCATGTTTTATATCTTTCTCGATTTCCCACTCTACCACCTGGATGCTGCACTATTCAGTGTCAACACCTGCCGGTACACGTTGTCAAACATTGCTGACCCAATTAGGGTGAGTTTTAAGATGTACGCCTTGTACAATGATTTCTCGATTGCTGCAGTTACCTTAGTTTTTTAGAAATGTACATTTTGCGCATGATCACATATACTTGAGTGGGAAGCATGCATTTGTACACTTTTTGCTGTGTCGCACTTTAAATCATTGGATAATGAGATATTAACTCTGACTGATCTCTCCTCTTGCAGGTATGATATCGATCTACAGGTACCACTATTTAGGGTGCTGTATGCATGGTTACTGACTTTCTACTATTTTAGTACCCCCACCAAAAAGTGTGTGCCTTATCTTTTTTAATCAGGATAGTGACCACATTCATTACAATTGTTTTGAATGGACCATTATTTTCTGTTTTAGCCTCACTTTTTCTGCATCTTTACATCTACACTCACTAGGGCCCTCACTCGCACTGCATCCAACGGCAAAAGAAAAACGATCTCTGCCAAAAGAGCCCCATCATGGGTGCTGATCGGGTATTGCAGCGCCAACCAGATAAGGAGCAGACCCAATGAATATGCCAGACGCCTAATGACTTGGGTGCATGAGGGTCTTTTTCCGAAAGGAGAAATAATTTCTCCTACCCTGAGTGAGTACAGCTCTTTGGATCTACTGTTACCTGCATTGCTGTATGGGAACGGCATACCCTTTTTGTACTGTAACACTTGTTGGGCTTATATGCTGGACCTAGTAAAACATTGGCCCTTGGCCCCCTCTTTTGTGGTAAATGGCTACGAAGCCCCACACGCTCCTATGCAGGAAAGTAATACAAAGTTTGCCAAACTTTAGAATGCCATAACTCTTGCCCCATTGGGCCGATTTGGACAATCATGGGCTAATTTTACTCCCGACGGTAAGCTCTAGCCAACAGGAGCAGCCATTGCAGCAACCCTTCTCACCTCCAGTGTGGTACAATTCTCAAGGAGCTGGTTCTCCTGGCTCCCTGCACCAGCTCTCTTCCTGATCCTGCTTTCTGCACACAAAAGTCCACGGATGGTTACATATGATAATGTGAAAGGTAAAGATGAACCACAACAATAACCAACAAACAAGATTTTGATTCTGATCTTTATTTTCTTTTTCCTCTCTTTTTTTATACATTTTCACACAGACATAGTGAAGACAGTCAAAGTGTTTTGTCCATGGAATGGACTTCTTCTGGGCTGGTGTAATCAAAGATGTTCAGCCTTACACCACCATCACGGTACGGTTTGAGATTTGGACCCCGCAGTGGTGTGTGACATCAAAGATCAGGATAGTACTTCACAAGAAAAATAGTTACTCTATCATTATCGTCAACGGTCTTGCTGAGTAAGTGCTACAACTAGTAACAACTGTGGGGTGGTCTTGAAGACAGGAGAGTAGAAATAATGATAACAATAATGGAAATGAAACAGACCAATAAGCCCTGTAAAGCACTACGATTGGTGCTTATGTTGCCGACATATGTCTGCTGCACCTCGGACAGGAGATCAGTAAAGACAGTCATTATTTCTACTCTCCTGTTGTCAAAACTACCACAAGGTTGTTACTAGCGTTGCTACTCTATTTTGCAGGTGTTTTCATTGTGCAGATGTGAGCCTGTTATTTGACTATGTTCAGTTGTTGGCAAGTAAGTCTCATTGCATGGAATGGTTAGGTCTGGTATAGGTAAGACCTTTAGATTAAAAAAATAGATATATGTACAATATATTTATAAGAAGGTGATTTTAGCCATATTTCTTCATCCATCAGTCTGTTGGTGTGTCAATCACATTTTGGGTCCACCCAGTACAGCATACATCCAGGGGCAGGTGGTCAGCTCACTACAGCCACTGCACAATCTTACTTTAAATGACTGTGTTTTGCTCTTTGATCAGGAGCAAATTCACACACACGTTAGCCCCTTCTATGCTAATGTATTTATTACTTTGATGTTAAATTTGTGTTTAGAGTATGATGAGATAGCAAGACGATTTTTACCGGATGTGAGCACAGGCCACCTTCCACCCTTTATCAGTTCCTGTCCCCTGCCAAAGCTATAAATTCCTCTTCGAGTGTCCTTTATCTGTCTGCTGGTATTGCACAGGATAACAGAGTACTTCCATTTGAAACTGTTTTGTATTACGTTATTGAAAGCTTCAATATTATACATGTGAATTAATAAGCAGACAATTCTTCAGAACATGTTTAGTCTGGGCTCAATTTCACCATTGGCTCTGTAATACATTTTTCACAGGAAGAAAATGATCCTTTACCATGTTTAATTTGCAGCACACATAACATTTTTAAAATATTCTTTCTTTTTTCGTTTCTTCCTCAATTCTTTCCTTTTTTTTATTTGCGTCTTTTGTTCTTGCATTCATTCACTCCGGTTTCCTTCCTTTATGCTTTCCTTTTTATTATAAATCTTTAACTCCTACTTTCTTTCTTTCTTTCATTCTTTTTATTCCTTCATTTGTTTTATTGTCTATTTTTCATTTCTTCTATCTTCTTTCCTTTTTTAATTCTTTCATTACTTCTTTCCTTCTTTCCAGCTTTCCTTTTTTCTTTAATTCTTGTAGTCCTTCTTTCGTTCCTGTTTTCTTTCCTTCCTTCTGTCTCGATCTCCCTTTTCATTCCTCCTACTCTCTTGCTTTTGTATTTCGTTTAATCTTTCATTCCTCCTTTTCTTCTTTCTTGCTTTTTTCTTTTAGTCCGTTCTTCTTTCTTCTTTCATTCTTTCTTTCCATCTTTCTTTCTTTCCTTCTTTCCTGCTCTTTCTTTCTACCTGTCGTTTTATTTATTTATTTCCTCCTTCCTTTCTTTATTTCCATCTCTCCTGCCTTCCTATTTTTTTTCTTACTTTCTTTCCTTTTTTATTGTCTTCTTTCTTTCGATATTTCATGCATTCTTTCCTTCTTGCCTTCTATCCTGCCTTGTTTCCTTCCTTTTTTTTCTTTACTTTTTTCTTTCTCAAAGGCAAGAGCTGATAGAATATGTTGCAATGATTTACTTTTTTAGGCCTGTGTTAACCAAGACCTTTTGACTTCACTAAAATTATGTGTGTGACATAGTCACTTATAGGGGTTTTTACACACACTTCATCCATTTCATCTGTCGTTGTGTCATATACGTTTCTCCAACCCACTTGAGCATGCATCAAGGTGCAACTCATCACCCCACTTTAGTCAATGGCTAACTCCATTATGAGCTTCGGCATGCTGCCCTTTCACAAAACGATGGATTTAGGCCCAGATCTTTGTACTGGGGTGAATGTAAGACATTGTTCTGCATTCTGTCCATCAACTGTGTTTTTTGCCCTTTCACAAGAAGCACATCAACATAAAAAGTACTTACCTGCAGTGTCAGGGAATACTATGGTAATGTGTGCTTTTTTTCCACCTAAGAACATGTTTGCCTTTAATCAATATATTTTTTTTAGATTTACAAATGTCCTGCAGCTTCCCAAACAATTATGTTTTGCAAAAGCCATAAGAAAACAAAACACGAATTGCCAAATGACCGGGGGACAATGCCAGACCGATTGGCTTTGCAAAGGCTTGATTTTGGTTTTTCTCTTATGCGATTTGTTTTGAACATGTCTGTTTTTTTTCTGGTAAATTGATTTGTTTCTTTCTTGGAGGCTGGACCTAGTTATTTTGCTTGTTGGAATAATGTATTTCTGTTCATACAAGCCAAGTGTGTGGTATGTGACTGAAATGAGATTGCAATATAACAAAATGTGTTTCCGTGATTCAAATATTTGTGTAGAGGAGTGAGGTAGGGAACCTGTGCTCTCAATTGTAGCATTAAGCGACCCAATTAAGTAAGCTCATTGATCTGAGGCATTGTGATCTCTAGGCAATAATCATATTACCTGGTCTAGTCTTATAGCTCTGGGAAGGTCTTGGAAATGTCTTAGAACAAAAGGCAGTCTGACTGATTACTTTGGACTGCAGTAAAATCAGGTTATTCCCTCTTTCTTTCAGTGTGGCCTTCATTTATAAGGAGAGGCACCCATGGTACTGCCTCTAATTTAGTCATTTTTTAATGGCTGGTGTACAGAAATGCTCCAATGGAAAAGGTGAACTTGCCTAACTGGCTTAAAGGATCAGCTTAATTTTCAGAAAGAGCCAAACGAAAACTGTAGATCGACTCATCTCTGATGTGTGGGATGGACAGCCACCCCATCTCCTTGGCTGGAGAGATATTCAGTAGTAAAGCTGTTGGCAAAAGCTTTTTAGTCATCTTTCCTTCACTTAGGCAACATGATGGTCCACTGGAATGTTTTTTTCCAAGGAAGGTGACCATAATGAGACTAGCCTTCTCCATTGATATTAATGTGAATTCAGTTCCACAAGCATCCTCTCTAGCATAAAAGGGCTGATTCGTGGGGGGCAGACAGTTACGATAGCAAAACAGAGATAAGGGCATTCAATAAAATGAAAGTTATGTTTCTTGTTGTCTTCAGTTATCCGTATGAAGCATCCTATCCGGTGCTTAATTTGAGCAGTTGCTTTCCGGTGTTCAGCCCCGACATTTAATTGTCAACACCACAACCTATTGCAATCTACCACATGGTTGAGTTGATTCTCTCATTTAGAGATGAGCACTACAACAGCTGTTTGTTACTTCATTATACATCAAAAATGACTAATACCTGTTACCCAAGCAGTTCTTATAGCTTTGGAGGTGTGAAATAGTCTGAATTGTCGTACTTTTTGGAGTTTGATGGTTATTAGTTGTGTTGGCAGTATCATTGGAAGCCCTTTCAGGGGCAATGGCTGGAACATGCAGAAGCTGCCTCTGAGAGAGTGGCCTGGCACTTAATATTTTTACAAATTACCCTACCCCACAGGTATACAAGCACTTCTCGCACACATATATCACATTCAGGAGGAGTGAAGTGGGCCAGGCCAGATATACTATATGGATATTGCTAAGGTGATCCAGCCATCAAATCACACTAGGGTGGGGCACTACTTATTGACTATTGGTAAACTACTGCAAACTTACTATTTTATGCCATGGTGGAAGGGGGGAATATAACAAGTATGATCTACACTTAGCAGCAGCAATTCTGCCTTTCCTGTAATCCTGCACCAGGATTTCTGATAACGGGGAGTGGGATGTCTGCCTGCGGTAGAGGTACATCCATCTCCTAAGCCAAGCAACATCCTAATCTAAGCAACAAGGGGTCTTGAGCAAGAGATAAGCTTTCCCAAAACCAGGTAAACTTTGGGGAACTTGTCTTGCATGACTTCTTTGTTGCCTATTTTTTCTAAAACTTTTCCAAGTGTGTACAGCTCAAATCTAGTGACTCTAGTGACATTTTAATACATGTTCAAGATTGCAAACCATTTAGCTTCACAACATTTCAGGGCCTCACAACACCAACATAGCCACTGCCGGTTTACTGCACATCTATTCCACTGAATCTAGAATACTGGTGAACTGTTAAGCATTATTGAAATATGCTGAGTGCATTAAGGGTGCCTGCTCCCTCTCCTTACAACATTAACAGCTTTTAATGGCCTATCCCATAATGTATGAGCTTAAGCAGATGCGCAATGAGTTACATCAGCTAGTCCACAGGGTATTCAGACGTGTGCCCCTAATCTCATGGTCTAGAGAATGGGAAGCCCTCCAACTGTCTGAACTTAAATGGTAGGAACTGAAAGTGAAAAACATGTTACATAAAACCTTATTATGAGTTTGGTGGTACCATGGTGGATGGTGCAACTCACCATCTGCTATGTGACTGCCAAACCCTTTGTTGCCTCACCACCACCCTTTTCCTAAAGGTGTGACCGCGATGAAAAGGGTTGCGGTGCGACAACTCAAAATATGCTCTGTGGTGCCACTGCACCACTGCCTGTATATTTTGGCTTTGAACCACTGCCAGACCTCTGCAGGGTCCTTGATTCGCGGGGTAACAACAGTTCAGTGGGGGTCCGACTGCCAGCCCTATAGGACGTGATAAGGCCTTACAACATAATAGTTTTGTAAAAAAAGACTCCTGGAAAACGGTGGAGGTTGAAGGTGAGTCTATTTTTATTGAAAACAATTCCCCAAGTGTCAAACCCTCCATCTCCTCAGATTATCTCCATAACGTTCTATTGTACGCTCCAGGAGCACTCTAGGAAGGAACCACTATAGGGCAAAGGGGAGGGGGCAAGCTTCATAACACATCTCCCTTCCTAAATTGACAAGGCCACTTGCAAAAAGATAGACTATTTCATAACATATCTTTCTGCCATTTCGGAGATCTAACATTTCTCTCACTATGTTTAACATGTAACATATCGCCATCTGCCATGGTGACAACATTTCTTTTGACATCACTTATCCTTACTGGACCTTAACATTTGTCGTACCTATTGGAACTAACATCAGGTTTTCTAACTAGAACTTGTTGACCTACTCTCCATTCATGTGTTATCTGTTCCCCATCTGTGATCATACTGATGTTTGTATTTCTCCTGGTGGTGCTTAATCTGTTCCTTACCACACACAAAGGAACTGTCTTCAAATAACCAATTTGGTGTAAGTTTCGACCCAGGTTTGACTCCTGTTAGTAGACAAAAGGTGGAATAACCCGTAACACTGTTTGGAGTTATGGCATATGACCAAATCATGTCCTTGATAGACTGAATGATGGGTTTATAGGCTGATAATGCTAGGTGTAAAGCATCTTTGATCATCCTCTTGCAGCGTTCTACCAACCCATTGGCTCGGGGACAGTACAATGTAGTGGTTATGTGTTTTATGGCCAGACTTGCTAGGAACTCATGCATCTCCTCTGAGACTAATTGAACCCCATTGTGAGTGAAGAGAGTATGAGGAATACCTTCATTAGCAAACATATCTGACAGAAAAAGTTGGATGGCTTTGGTATCTATTTTGTTCACAAAGTTAAGGGTAATACATTTGGAAAAGTAGTCGATAAGTACTAGGATGAAACTTTCTTGCACTCCAGCTATATGTAGGGGCCCAATGATGTCAAAACCTAGTTTTTCCCAGGCTTTAATTGGTACTTGTACCGGTTCTAATGGTATTCTCCTAGTACATTTGGTTTAGGCACTGATGGCACACGCATGGCATCCTTTGACTAGATCTTTAATGTGCGTGTCCATACTTGGAAACCAATAACCTGAACATAACTTACTTTTGGTAAGGTTCCTTCCCAGGTGACCTTCATGAGCTAGGTCACATATATGTTTACTGAAACACTCTGGTGGTATTATTTTGCCAGATTTATACACATTAGAACCTATTATAGATAACTCTTCTCTTACATTCGAATAAAGTGGTAACTCAAACAGAAGGTCTCCACATTTCTTTGGCCAACCACTCTCGATTTTCCCCACAACAGCTTTAAGAGCGGTATCCTCCATGATCCCTTTCTTCCACTCGTCTTCAAGAATGGCAGGGATGGTAACTTGAAGTACCTCAGAATCTTCTACGCCTTCTTTCCTCGACCTGACTACCAGAAGACGAGATACAAAATCAGCCACTTGTTTTTTGTTGCCCAGGACATACTCTATTTTAAAATTGAAATTTTGCAAAGAAACCAGACATTTTCCAATCCTGGGGGTGGTCTTGTCAATGTCTTTAGAAGAAAATAGAGACACAAGGGGTTTGTGGTCTGTTCTCAGTTTGATCGGTATGCCCCATAAAAAGAATTTGAAATGATTAGATGCCCAGAAACAGGACAAGGTTTCCTTTTCTATGGTAGAATAGTTGATTTCTGCCTCTTTGAGTGTCCTGGAAGCAAAGCCTATGATCCTCTCCTTGTCGTTTTGTATCTGAGAGAGTGTTGCTCCAATGACTCTATTACTGGCATCAGTGGTGTGTAGGGTATCTTTAGTACAATCAAAGTTGCCTATGCAAGGTGCCATTGCAATTGCTCTTTTGAGATTTATGAAAGCCAAACATACTTAGCTTCCTCCTTTGAAAGATCTTGTATGGGTTGAACTACATCAGAAAAGTAAATTTCTACATATATTCTACAAGACCTAAGAATGATTTGATCTCATCTTTATTTTTTGGTACAGGAGCTTCTATTACTGACTCTACAAGATTCAATTTGGGGTTCATGTTTCCACTGGAGAGTGTGTGATCCAGGAAATCCACATATGCTACTCCTATCTTGTATTTTCTCCTCTTGATAGTGAGACCAGCTTCTAGCACACACTTTTCTTACATTACAATCATGCTTCTTTTTATTGGCACCATAGATAAGAATATCACCCTGGAAACATAAGGTTTTGTCTACACTCATCAGGATATGTTGCATTATTATTTGGAAGGCTGATCCGGCTGAAGCCAACCCAAATCGCATCCTCAGAAACGTATACGTGCCAAAAGGAGTGGTAAAAGCTGTTAATGATTGTGATTTCGGGTGTAAAGGCTTTTGATGATACGCCGATGTCAGGTCTAAAACAGAGAAGAACTTATAACATGTTAACATGTTATAACATGTTATTAATCTTGGGAAGGAGGTACCTATCAACCCATATGTTACCATTAAGGCTCCTCAGATCTACACACATACGGATGTCCTCACAATTCTTTTTAGAAGTGATCACAATGGGGGCCATCCATTCAGAGGTTTCTATAGCTTCTTTGATCACATTTACTTGTCTTTCATCTGTGGTAATTTCTTTACAACTTTTCATTTCTTTAACACAATATGCCGTATGTTCTATGCCTTTAGCTATCATTACAGCTTCTTCTAAATCATGATTCTGTGTTAGTAATCTCTTTTGCACCTTGTGATCATTGGTGTATCAAACCAATTGATCTCTAATTAGAGAATCAGTAAGCGCACCAAAATCACAAGTAACAGAATGCCCCCTCAATGCGGCAATGTATGAGGTAACTTTTTCGTTTTTACCTTGAACTCTTTTAAAAAACTTGTGTCTCTCTCTAAGACTACTTTGATCTTATCTTTGAAATGGGAACTTAATTTCCGTAAAGTTGAGGTGAATACATCATCATCTCCTTCACCTCCCTCCTCTCCACCATCTGCAAGGTCTTCATAGACTCTTCTCCTATGAATACCTAGATTATGAAGGAGAATGTGTTGTTGGGGGTTGAGAGATATTTGCAATTGACATGTTTAAAAAGTTGCCCTTCACTAGGGTAAAAAATGTAAGCAGTGAACTGAAATTCTATAGGGGAACTAATGCTAAAAATTATGACACATATATACGGTTACAGTGTAAGAAATTCCCAAAGTCAAGATAGTTGCACGAAAAAATTTGTCCAATTAGACAAACCAGTTACGAGGAAAACAGAGTACTTTCATGAAATTTGGGAGATAAAAGAATTAAAAGTTAAAAAAAATTAAAAAACTCAGACCAGAGAGTACACTGGCAAAAACAGTGAAATTCAACAGGAAGCGCTTAGGGAACACAGCTTTTCCGAGCAGCAAGTGCACAAATAGAGGAAGAGCTGATCACCCCTGCATCATCACATTAAAGCTTAGAGCACGATGAGGAGGAACACAGCCCATAACCGTAGCATACTTGGCTGTCTGAAGAAAGTGACAGGCTGCAGGTGGGCATGCTGAAAACAATGTGGGGATTCCACACAGATCCAGAATTTTCAGAAATGACACAGTGAGAATGTGCAAGGAAAAAAACTCCTACGAGGTGACGTTGAACACACTCCTTCACTGTTGAATGCTGAGGCATTTAAGAACAGAAAATCGTCGTCGAAGGAGGACTTTACAGGAAAGACAAGTGCGGAAGTGCTTCACAGATGATTGGAGCGGAAGGTTAACTCATTGCTCCCTCTGACAGTGCGCCTCACTGAATCAAGGACGACGTTCGAGTCACACTCTCTGCACAGGCAGTATAAACACCACATGAATCGGTGTCAATTACTTGCAAAAAACTCACATGAAAAAGCCTCAAACACCAGAAAACAACATGCTTCACTGGGGCATGGAAGATGCTCCCATTACACTCACCACCAGGCGAAACAAGCTCCACAGGAATAGGTGTCAAAAGGTCACGACACTCGCATGAGAAAGGTCCCAGCAGGCAGCCAGCTGTCCAGTGCTCTTCAAGTGCCAGAAAATGACAATTCCGTAAGAAAACCTTGCAGGAGATATCAAAGCACTCCCACTTATTAAGCCTGGGCAAATCACTATGCTACGCTCGCGAAGTTTGCGAAGTTTTGCGCTACTTTGCACTATGCGAATTGCACATAGCACAGTGCAAACACGCATAGCGTAGCGTAGTGCAGCGGTCATTTTTTGCTTACTCTTGGTCCTCAAAGTCAAGTTGGTGACCGTGGGCAAGCAAAATGACATCCCGGCGAGACTTTTTCCTCATTCGCGATCAGCAACATCAAGGTGCCCATCGCGAGCGTGGAAAATAAACCACCCGGTGAGCTTCTCAACGCGGGGAGGTCCGATTTATAATTGTGAAACATAGCGATATAATGTCTTGATAACCCGACTCCGGAATTGGGTGCCAGAGACCAGACACTAAACTGACCTGGCTCCTGTAACTTTCAGTTATATGGCTAGTGGTAACAACTCACTACTATTGTCCTCAATAACTACCTGTAGAAATCATGACCCTCTGATACTTCTTTGTGATAACAGTAACATAACATAACATAACATAGCATAACAGTGTCTAAACCCTGGCCAATTGCATAGAGGAAACCTGGGTGTTTTGCATTTTCTGTTGCTTTCCACCTAAGTAGGTATTGTTTTGTTTATAACTTTAGATTTATATATCCTATGCCATTATTTTGCAATATTTGTCCCACTACAACGTTTTTTTTGTCTTATTGCATTATAGGTTACTCACCTCACTTTGTTTGGGCCTTTTAGATTCTTTCGGACCGAGTATTTCTTAACTTTATTGTGATTTGTCTACTTGTTGCACATAAACCAAGACATTTTATTTGTTAAAGGCTGTGCTAATCATGTCACACTACCAACTGTGGGCCTACAATTCCTCACAGAAACAGTGCATCAGATTTTTGAGAACTTGAGGGAGTTTTTTGGCACAGTTCACATCCAGACTGTGGCCCCTTTCTCTCCCCTGAGTCTAGCACTTCGATGCTCTCCAAAACAGCACATGCTTTGCAGTATTGAGGTGAAATGCTCCACACATTTTCAATGAACCAGAAAAACTATCCTCTTCCCCCAACCCACTTTATATACTCTACTCTCTTATGTGCTCTAAAATATTATTAAAGTAAAGGGTACACAATACATAGGGTGGTTTGTGTAATGTCAGATATTATATCATCACAGATGTCAGTCTCCAAGCATCTTTATGCCTCACCTGGTTCCCATTCCTTCCTTCCAGTGTTTGGCTAATTGTGCTTTGATTTACAGGATTTCTGGAGGTAGGGTCAGGGGTTATGTTCCACGGAATGTGGGCATGGCCTGGAGAATAGGGATTGATAGATGGACATATATATAACAAATTGCTAGGGCGCTCGACCTTGGACCTGGGTAACCGGGTTCGAGTCTCGGTAATGTCGCTAAACCTCCTGTGATTCTGGGCAAATCACTTAATTTCCCTGTGCCTAACAAAAATGAATGTTAGGCACCTCTGGCAACCCAAACTTCTGCATGGGGACCCCAAACACCCCATTGTCCAAACACATATCAGATGGGGGGAAACAGCCTGCTTAACTGATCGGCCTCCGAGTTCAACACCCCAGGAAGATAAACTGCCCTCAGTGACAACAAATTAATTTCTGCCCACTGGCAAATCTGCTGCACTAAAAATTTCAGAGAAGCCACTTTCACACTCCCCTGATGGTTGAAATAGCACACCACCACAGTATTGTCTGCCCTCAATAGAACATCCCAATGTACAACCAAATGGACAAATCAAACCAGGGTCAGTTGGACAGCCTTCAACTCCATCCAGTTTGAAGATTCCCTGGACCAACCAGATCCCCTGAACCGAATTCTAAGCAAGCACAGTCCCCCAACCCACTTCGCTGGCATCCACAGTCAAAACCACCCTGTCCTGAAGCACAAGTGGAGAACCCTTCATGAATTCCCCACATCCAACCACCAGTCCAACTCCCGGGAGATGCCCAGACCCCCTTGAATCAATTAGTCATAATCCTGTGACGTCAGACACTAGAGGCGAAGGATGGGATTCACCAAGGGATACAAGTGCAACCTGGCCCAAGGAATAATCATGACAGTAGCTGCCATCAACCCCTGCACTCTAAACCACTGCCGAGCTGTGGATGCGGGAGAGGGCAAAACCACTGTCAGTTTGTAAACAAGAGTCTTACTGTGAGGTTCAAAAAGGAACACCTTCCACATCCTTGTGTTGAAGACCCCTACAATGAACAACAGTTCCTGGGATGGACTCAAGTGGTACTTCTCCGGGTTCAGCAACCACCTGAACCTCTGTAGGAGACTGCATACATCCTGAGTCTGAGACTGAGCCTTCGAAAAAGAAGAGGAAGAAATCAACCGGTCATCCAAGTACAGGAATACCTGGATCCCCTGTGCATGCAACAATCCCAACAAAGGAGCCAACACCTTGGTAAACACCCTATGTGAAGCAGAGAGACCTAAGGGCAATGCCTGAAACTGGAAATGTTCAACTCCCACACAGAACCTCAGAAACCCCTGTGAGTACTGTTGCACTGGCACATGAAAATAAGCGTCCCTCAGATCCAGAGAGATCAGAAAATCCCCCACCAACAGGAATGGAAGAATCAACTGCAGATCCATATTCTTGAAGGAGGTGAGGAATGCACAAATAAATTCACAGCCTTTAAATCCAGCACAGGCCTGAAATCTCATTTTGGCTTGCAGATCAGAAAAAGAATAGAGTAAGAACTGCTGACCTGGTGAGCCACAGGGATTTTTACAATGGCCCTCTTGTCCAACAGGTCCTGAAGCCCTTTCAACAAGGCCTGACATTTCACAGGCAACACCTGGAACAGCGGTGGAACGGAAGACTTCCAAGGAAGGTGCCAAAAACTCTATACGATGCCCCAGTCTTATAACCTGCTGACCCACTGATCCCTGACCAGCTCTTCCCAGAATGGAAAAGAAATCCTGAGGTGACCCCCACCACCGGGTCCCTGCCCAAAAAAACACAGGATAGTCATGATTTAACCTGAATGGCAGCATCTGAACCGCCCTTCTGGACCAAGACTTTTGGAAGGAAAGGACTCCCGGCCACACCCCTCTCACAAAAAGGACTGAGCGGCCATTTTAGTCTGAAAATCCTGACCAAAAGCCCCCAAATAGCCAGAAAACTTGCCCTTCGGGGGAGGATGGATAGGAGCCAACAATTTTGTGTCCTCTGCAAGTTTCTTAATCAGAGCCTCCAAGGGATTACTAAACAGTTTGCAGTATGTGAAGGGAATTTTCATGAGAGCACTCTTCTGTGCTATCTCCAACTTCTAAGGCTTAAGCCACAACTTTCATCTAGCCACCACAGAGGCCCCAGCTGCTGCAGCTGAGGCACTAAGGGAATCAAAAGACAGGTCAGACAAGAAACACAACTGTTGTACTAACATAATCAATGACTCAGAGGGATCATCATCCTGAAGTAGCTGCTCCGAGATACTTTGACAGTCCTTTGGCAGCAACTGGACAACATAACTGGTATGGTGAACTGTCTAAATAGAGTTTTTATTTTCAACCTACAATAATTTTGAGTTGGAAATATCGTAGGGACACAATATCGAAATCAAGAATATCGACAAATAGAATATCGTCCTGAAGGTAAGAAATATTGTTTTTGTTAATATCGAAGTTAGTAATATCGATAGCAAAAATATCGATGTTTCTGATATCGATATTTATATTAGTGTTATTTATTTTATTATGTATTTCATATGTTTGTGTTTATATTTTTTGTTAATTATTGTACTAGTTTTAGAATATATGCATAACATTTTTGAAGTTAGTGATTTTTTTTTTAGTAAAGTATGTGTTTTAGTACCGTTTTAGGTTGTTGGTTTATAGGGAAATAGGGTGGGAAGTAATTTAATTATAGTAAATTAATTTTTTTTTTAGGAATTAGTAATTATTTTAAAGTACATTTTGCGTTTTATTTCTGTACCAGGTTGTGGGTATATAGGTTATTAGGATGGGAAGTATTTTAATTGTAATTAAGTAATTATTATTTTTTATTTATTGATATTGATAATTAGTTTATGTTGAATAATTATTAACTGGTACTTATTTTTTATTAATTGGTAACTATTTTTTTATTACTTGGTAATTAATTTGTATTAATTGATAAATTTGTAATTATAATAAGTGTATTAATGTATTATTGAAGTGTGTTGTGAGTTTATCGGGCAATAGGTTGGGAAGTAATTTAATTGTAATTAAGTAATTATTTATTTTATTGATAATGCATTTATTGTTAATTAATTATTAATTGGTAATAACTTTTTAATAATTAATATTTTTTGTTTTTAAAATTAATTTATTGTCCATTAATTAATAATTGGTAATTCTTTTTGATTAATTATTATTTATTAGTATGTATCAATAATATATTGTTAATTAATTATTAATTGCTAAATATGTGTTAATAATTATTGTTTTTTGGTATTGGAAAATAATTATTTGGTATTACATTATTATTTGGTAATTGATTTTTTATAATTATTATTTAATTGTTTCTATCATCGATTTAAATTGTTAATTAATGATTAATTGGTAATTATGTTCAAGTAATTATTTATTGGTATTGTTAATTAATGTATTGTTATTTAATATTTAAATAATTATTTATTTAAAAAAATATATTTTAATTAATAATGAGTTAATTTTACCCCTACTCTATCCAACACTTTCCCTGCTGTTGCACTCTCTGGAGTGGAAATAGTAATTTTTACCCCTATGCTATCCAACACTTTCCCTACTGTTGCACTCTCTGGAGTGGGAATAGTAATTTTACCCCTACGCTATCCAACACTTTCCCTACTGATGCACTTTCTAAAATTGGAATAGTAATTTTTAGCCCTATGCTATCCAACACTTTCGCTACTGTAACACTCTATGGAGTTGGATTAGTAATTTTTACCCCTACGATATCCAACACTGTACCTACTTTGGCACTCTATGGAGTTGGAATAGTTATTTTTACCCCCTATGCTATCCAACACTTTCCTACTGTTTTACTCTCTGGAGTTGGAGTAGTAATTTTTACCCCTACGCTCCCCAACACTTTCTCTACTGTTGCACTCTCTGGAGTTCGAGTAGTCATTTTTACCCCTACACTATCAAACACTTTCCCTACTGTTGCACTCTCTGGAGTGGGAATAGTAATATTTAGCCCTACGCTATCCAACACTTTCCCTACTTTTGTAGGCTCTTTAGTGGGAATAGTAGTTTTTACCCCTAGGCTATCCAATATTTACTGTTTTAGTTAAGGTCGTGTATAATTTATTAAACAAATAACAGGAGGATCATGGGCATCCAGCTTCTGTGTTTTCGGCCCCACTGCTTCCCTGGCCTGAAAAGCAGCTGAAACAGTGGCCTCAATCATCCTCTGGACATCAGAAAATTAGGGAGCAGCCAGAGACCCAGCAACCACCTCCTTCAAAGGCTTACACTTCTCTGACCTCTTCCCCCATCCATGATGAGTCTGAGGCCAGCAGAGGCATACCTCCATATTTACAGCAACCAATTGGGGATGCAAAACCATGCTTACTCATTTCCTGAAACTCAAGTTGCCAAGACGTCAGTCCAACCAATAGACAGCAGATTATTGTAGGACCTCCTCACATTGCGGGCCACCTAATGGACGCCGTTTTTTCGGATTTTCCCCTGTTGAAATGTAATGCCAACTTATAACTTCACTGGTCGGACGACCATTCTGCAGTGATGTTAACCCTCGATCTGCCGCTTTCAACAGGCTCCAAGCATGGTCCAGCTAGTCGGCATAAAAGCTCCTTGTGGCAGAGGTTTGATAAAACTGAATTTACTAATCAACTTAGTCAGAGCAAACCCTGCCTCTCCAGAGATCCAGAAGCAGCCTCTTTCTAATGCCACAAATTTATTTCAGCAGCGGCATGTATCACTATCCCCCAGAGAGCTGGAAAAATCAGCAGGACTGCACCTACTGAACCTTGGTTCTCTGAAGAACTAGGAATATTAAGAAGACTCTGCCGTAGTCAAGAAAGATGCTATCGCAAAGACTACGACCCCAGGGAAAAAGAAAGATACAAGTCAAGACTAGCACAATATAAAGAATTGATTAACAATACTAAAATCAGCTATTACTCAGAAAGAATAGAAGGTGCACAGAACAAATCCAAAGAGCGTTTTTCAACAGTTTTGAAACTTAGCCATTTGCAGGAGACTAGTCAAAGCATAATAGATCAAGCTTTTCACAATTATTTGGCCTCCTATTTTTGTGATAAAGTCTCTTCCTTTTATAACACCTTCATGGCACGGTCAATAAATGCCCAGAGTGTTCAGGCTCCACCAACTGATATTGTAAAGCCACTTTTAGAATTGCCCAATTCAGCCCCCAAACTCAATCCACTCTGTTTTTTAAATCTTACATCAATTGCTCATGAACAAACCGCAAAAATCCTTGCAGTAACTAAGGCGGTAGCCCCGTTGGATCCATGTCCTCCCAGAGTAAGTCATATGCTAGTGGAGACAGTCGCTTGTCCTCTCATGGAGGTTCTTAACAATGCTATTGAAACTGCAACTTTCCACCTGTTGTGGAAAAAGACATCTATTTTACCTTTATTAAAAAAAACCAATTTGGATAAAACAAATGTAGGAAATTATAATCCTATCTACCGCTTACCTCTACCAGTGAAGATTCTTGAGAAACATATGAATCAGGAATTAGTCATCTTTATTGAGAATAATCATGTTCTGTATTCCACCCAGTATGGTTTCAGAGCCCAACATAGTACCGAACTGGCCTTGATCACCGCTACTGAGGAAATTAGACTTGCAGTTGACAAGGGAGGATCGGCAGCCCTGACACTGCTAGATTTGTCAGCTGCCTTTGACACAGTAGACCACAGCACCGCAATATATCGGCTTCAAGTGGCAGGGGTAGCAGGCCCAGCTCTGACAGTCCTTAAGTCATTTTTGCTTGATTGGGAAAAATGTGTTGAAGTAGGAGGTTTTAAATAAAAATGTTTAAGGCTCCCATGTGGGATGCCCCCGGGCTCATCCCTGAGCCCCACCCTTTTTAACATTTATGTCGCTCCCCTGACACGTATGATCAAAACTCATGGTTTTGAATTGGTATCATAGGCAGATGACACGCAGATTATTATAACGATCTCGAGCAAAAATCATGATTCAGTTGTGAATTTCAAGGAGTGCATGAGATGTATCAGCGAATGGATGGCTGAAAAATTGAACTAAAAATCCCGGCAGAGAGGAAGCCTCAGTGAATTCCGCCGCTGTAGAGTGCCCGAGGACACCAACGCTGTAGAGTGCCCGAGGACACCAACGCAGGAAAACAGCCATAACGCCCAAGGTAGGGCTGGAATCGTCCTGCAAGAGAATGGTGCAGCACCGCACAGCATGCCCACAGGAGTGAGTGAGGGGGCGATAG
This sequence comes from Lissotriton vulgaris, assembly GCF_964263255.1. Classification (NCBI taxonomy): domain Eukaryota; kingdom Metazoa; phylum Chordata; class Amphibia; order Caudata; family Salamandridae; genus Lissotriton; species Lissotriton vulgaris. Next base: position 1,542,543,795 of record NC_141693.1, on the reverse strand, counting down.
TGGAAGGAGTGGCACAGAGAACAAGGTTCATGCCCCCTCACCTGCGCACATCACAGTCCATACATACATTTGCAGCAGGAGGCATGTAACACAATGAGATATTATAATGAAAGAAGGGCCAAAAAAAGCAGGGGAGGTTTGTTGTAAGACAGAGTTAGCAAATAAAGCACAAAGCAAAATCGAAGGGGTGTTAGAAGAAGAGAGATTGCTTGTGTTCTGGAAGAGCGTGAAGTATTAGATGAAAAAGAAGATTAAAGTTTATAAAGGATAGAAAACAAGAGGGGAGAGAGGAGAGGGAAGAAGCACGAGAAACATAGTGAGAGAGCAATTGGAATGTTGTCGTTTTCCAACACTGAAGCTAAACAGAGACGTATAAAGCAAATATTACTCAGGGATAAACTCATGAAATAAATGTACAAGTGCACAAATATATGCCACAGGTGAGCAAACATAAGAGCATATACCCGTCTGTTCAGGCACTAACTTCTCTGTAGTCATTCTTGTGGGAAGTTCTTTTCCGCTGCTTCCGGGGCCATTTTACTCAGTGTAGGCACTGGAAAATCACGTCTTGAATCACTTTTCGGCTGAATGGGTCTTAACAGTTGAAGAGCTCGAGCAGCATTATTTTACTAGCTTAGATAGAAGTGCCGCTTGAAGCTGGAAATGTTGAAGCATTGTTTGGCGTCTCTAAAGTAATTATGATGTGGCTCTCTCTAAATATTATTCCTTCTGAATCTTTGCAGTCGATTAATGTAACTTTAATACATTAAAATATTAATATTATTTATTTCCTCAGAAGACCCACATGGCAAATGCAAACTGTTCTAGAAACTTCAGCAGCGACCCGGAAGTTATCCTCCTTGGACTTCATGTGTTTCCCGGCCAAAAGCCTCTACTCTTCGCAATACTCCTCACTACTTACCTTTTAACAGTGACTGGGAACATCATCATTGTTCTCACGGTATCAGCTGACCGCCATCTCAACTCTCCCATGTTTTTCTTCTTGGGAAATTTGTCTTTTTTGGATATTTGGTACATAACGACTACTATACCCAACATGTTGTCTGGAATGCTGAACAATGGCACCACTATGTCTGTCTCTGCTTGCATCACACAGTGGTATATTTTTGCTTGGCTTGCAACCACTGAATGCTACATGCTGACCGTGATGGCGTATGATAGATATGCAGCAATTTGCTATCCTTTGCGTTACTGCAAGCTTGTAGGTTCGAATACAAGCCTGTCGTTGGTTACATGCGCCTGGTTGGGCAGCTTGCTTCTTGCATCAATCACAATGTCTTTGCTACGCAAGTTACAGTTCGCTGATTTCAGTGTGATTGACAGCTTCTTCTGCGACTTTGCACCCCTTGTAGAAGCTGCATGCTCCGATACATCTGTGGTCAGAACAGTAATCTTATTCATGTCCGTCTTTGTGCTGATCATCCCGTTCCTCTTGATCACAGTGTCCTACGTTTATATCATATCAGCCATTTTAAGAATACCCTCCATCAATGGAAGACAGAAGGCCTTCTCGACCTGTAGCTCTCACCTCGCTGTGGTTGTCACATATTTTGGGACACTAATTATGATGTATTTGGTAACATCCTTGACAAGTCAGCTGTTGAGTTTGTACAAAGTTCTGTCCTTGATGTACACAGTGGGGGTGCCAATGCTGAACCCCATTATATACACTATGAGGAATAAGGAAATCAGGGCGGCCCTTGGTACATTGTTCCGCAAGAAGCTGAAATTGTAAAGACACTGACAGGGAATGATTGCATACAGTCAAAACCACTGGCAGTCATTCTGAGTAGCCAAACCCATTGTGGGTAAGCATTGGCATGCATAAGCAAGAGGGTCTGTTTAGAGTGGCATACTGTGTGAAAAACTATGATCTGGAATGCTACCTTGAGCAATTGCAGGTGGTTTTGACTATGAGCAAGCATTCCTCCCATCACCTTCGTGTATTTGATGTAACACAAGAGTATGCACAGAGAGGGATCTCTTGCTCGTTGTGCCACTGGACCCAAGCTATACTTCACTGACGAGTGTAATAATACTGGAATTGGTCTACATCCATGCAATACCTTACTGACAAGTGTAATAATGCGGAAATTGGTCTCTACCCATGCTATAACTTACTGACAAGTGTAATAATACTGAAATTGGTCTGGACCCAAGCTATACCTTACTGACAAGTGTAATAATACTGGAATTGGTCTACATCCATGCAATACCTTACTGACAAGTGTAATAATGCGGAAATTGGTCTCTACCCAAGCTATACCTTACTGACAAGTGTAATAATCTAATGATCTGATGCTCTTGGAGGGTGCCTCATCTGACACTTTGGGATGGACTGTCCCCACAAGGATAGGGTCAGTTCTAATTTGCAAAAGGGTTGGAATGCTATCCAGAACGATTGCCAGTTGTTTTGACTATTTGCAAGCATTCCTCTCATCACCTTTTGTGTGTTAGTTGGAATCAAAAACCATTTATAATCGCCAATAATTCTATCTAGGGATTGTCTCTGGTAGGGGTAGAGGTGGGGGTGGTGGTGGCGGTGGTGGAGTGCGTGTGTGTATTTTCAAATTTGAGAACAGAGTCTGAATATGCTGTTTTGGAAAAATACAATTTGGGCCAGGCAATAGTCACCATCTTTTGGATTTTTGAACATGACATATTTCAAATGATGAAAAATCCATACATTTCTTTGAGTGATACCTAGTGTACATTCCAAGTGGATGTGAGTGAGTAGTGATTCCCTATAGTAGTTTACTGTCAGTGTCAGGCATGCCATTCACTTTTTTCAAACGTATCATGCCTGGTCTATTAGAGTTATTACAGGTATGTGCTGGCACAATTTGTCTATGGGGTCTGAGAAAAAGTATGCATCAACTTAGTACTGAATGCAAATGCTGCCTAATTTCACGCACGGTATGTCACCATACAAATCTCAAAATTGTCACAACATTCAATCACTAATTGCAGAGGCCTCACTGAAGCCAGAAAGTTGGCACTATTAAAGTTATGCAAACTGTTTCCAAAGCCTATTGCCAACTTCTCCATTTTCAAGTGAATAACAAAGTATCAAGTGTCAGCACTGCAGCAAAGGTTAAAAGCTGTCAAGAGAAGGACCCGTTCAGGGAGAGAAGGTAAAGCTTTCCAGATTCAATGCATCAGAAGGGTAACAGAAAAAATACCTTGGTTTTAGGCTACAAGTGACGTGAAACGAACATAAGACTAATCGTGGGTGAAATATCAGTATGTGGCATGCAGAAGTTATAGCTTGGCAAAGCTACCTCTTCTAGAACCCGCATCTGTGAACTCCCGACATCTCCAGGCCCCGGTAAACTCCGGAGAACCGGCGCCCGCCATCCAGGGGCAGCCGGAACAGAAGGGAGGACGTCCCGGAAGCCTCCGAGGTGAGCGCGTCCCGCACACAAACACCGGCAAAGACAGGACTCGCGGGGCAGCAGTCTGCCCCTCCCAGCAGCAGCCAGCCCACCGGAGCTAGGGAAACGGGTAGAAAGCTCCGGGGCGCCCCATAGAAAGAATCCGCTCCCAGCGCACCTCCATGAAGCCAGGGCAAGAAAGGAAATCCACGGAGACCCGAGAAGCCCTGCAACCCAGGGCCCCCGCCAGGAGGAAAGTACAGGAAGCCCAGCAGCCTGACTTTACAAAAGGTCCCACGTAGGTCCACGAGCACCCCCAAGGCCCCGCCAAGAAGGAAACCACAGGACAATCGTAGCAGGTAAGTGCCCGGCACTCAACCCAGCGTCACCCATCAGTAGTCCAACCGACAGGAAACAAAACAGGTTTTGCTTCTGGTGGTGAGGTGTATTATAGCACCTGACAGGAGGGTGGGTGGAGTCTAAAAAGCGTTTCCTGTTTTGTTTCCTGTCAGGTGGAATACCTCATGTGTTATGACTGGGTCGAGGACGAGGGACGTAGAGGTAATGGACTCTGGAAAGCATATCCTACAAAGAGCCATAGGCAGCTGCCAGAAAGGAGGCTCGCCCACCCTGCGAGAGACAGACCATGTTTGGAGTGACCACCAATAACAATCAGGACAGAGCCTAGCCAGGCTAATCAGTATTGCTAAAATAACCTGCTGGTTTTGATTGTCAACGCATTGAAAATTCAGAAGAGATCATTTTGTTTATTCCTCTAAATTTGCTGACTGGGCGTATATTCTGAATAGCCGTAAGCGGCCTTCTCCTCCCTGAATGCTGATTGGCTATTGAGGTAGAAAAGTCCTTCTGCGCTGCTGCAAACTCCAGAAGTAAAGGGAGGATTAATAATCCTTCCGCGAGTAAGTCCTGCACAATTATAGTGCTTCAAATGCAGAGGGAAAGTGTCTTAAAGTATCAGCTTGCCAAACATGTGGTTGGGGTGCACGATGTCAGTTTTGGTCCTCTCAGTTCTTTTTTTTAAGAAAATCAAAGCATGGAACAATACGTATCCTAGCGATAGTAGTTAGAGTCCCTTTTACTGATATTGGCGGAAGGCAAGTACTTTAAAGAAGATACATTTTTAGCTAGTTGCTAGAAAGAAGGAAATATGATGCAAAAATCATATACAGTACACTTTACTAACATCCATGTGAGTCAGAAAGATGCTCCTCAATCTTCAAAACTGTGTTCATCAAACATAATCCTATGAAAACAGATTTGTTTGCAGTGGGCAGGCTTGCCGCGCTACATATTGAGTGGTGAAGGTAGTAAAATAGCAGTAGTCTATGAAGTTTTAAATATCATGATACAAAAAATGTCATAGCAAGAATATCGACTACAAAATATTACTGCAATTCGTAAAGTTTGAGTAGCTCTGCGGTCTAAAACGCAACATGTATACCATGACTCACATCTAGATACAATATCATCTCCTTTTCATCAAGGGCCAGATCATGACCAGTTGCTCTGACGCGAAATTCAGCTGGGAATATATCTGCATTTATTTGCAGTGTGTAAAATGCATACATTTATCTCAGAATTCTCCGAGTTAATGCGTGAATTGCAGACAGCACAGAGTGGTAATTGCTGCTCATTGTTTCCAGCTTGTGATCTCTGCAGCTCACGCATGAGGTTGGGATTTTTTTGTTGTTGAATGTATACATTTAAGATACTGCAAATACATTTTGTTCAATTAAGTCAAGCCAAGATTATTTATAAAGTGTTATCCCTATGGAATCCATGTGCCATCACAGTCGAAAACAGAAGACAAAGCTTTTTTAAATGTCTTAAAATAAGTGAGGACAATAGATTCCCAGAACCAATGATAGTCCTCTGTAAAGGGTGAGAGAACCAATCAGTCGCTGTCTATAGTACTCAATGGTTGGCAAAGGTCTCTGTGCAACCATTCTAGATTTGCAATAGACGAGGACACAATTTTTAAAATTATGGAATGTGCCCTGGAATTTGAAACTTGGTCAATAACTAGAAGCCGTGGAGTCTACAAAGAACAGGTTGACGTCTATCCATTACAAACCATGCAACATTTTTGGATTTTCTAAGTGGCCCAAGCAGTTCTTTTGAACACTCTTTATAAAGGGTGCCATAATAATCAAGTTGTGATCCCACTATGCCTTGCAGGATGGTTACTCACTCTTTACTACAGGTTTGCAAGGTATTAAATTGGCCAGCAAATGGACGTGAACATTATAGGTCTTGCAAGAGTTTCCAAACTCAAATCATTATATTCAATTACCTTATGTGTTTGCACATTCCAGAATGGCCAATAGTAATATTCCACATTATCCACCATTTATTAGAGGTGCTCAACTTTAGACAGAGCTTTAGAATCAAGTAGCATGAAGTGGCTGTTAAGGTAGGCAGGGCTTGTGTCATGTAGCGCTTTGTAGAGGTGGGTGAGGAGTTTAAGGTGTTCCCATAGTCTAGTCTGCTGGTGGTAAAGGCTTGGGTGATTGTTTTCCTGGTGTTCTCTGGTAGCGATTTGAAGATTTTCTTCAGCATTCTTAAATTGTTAATAGACCACTGTGTTGATTTGGGTGGTCATATCCAGTTTGTCTTCCATAATAATTCTGAGGTTTCTTGCTTGTGGACAAGGCATGTGAGTGGGTCAAACGTATGTAGGCCACCAGGTGGAGCCCCATGCTGAGGCATCTTTTCCGGAGACCACCACTTCAGTCTTGTCCACGTTCAGTTTGTGGCAGTTGGACTTTTTCCAGGTGGCCACTTCATTCATGTATGCGGTGAGCTTGTTCTTAGTTTTGGTGTTTTGTTTGAAGGGACAGTATCAAATGCATGTCGTCGGCGTATGTGAGAATCATTGTGTTATGAGCCCATATTAAGTTGGCCAGTGGAGTCATGTAGATGTAGAAGAGCGTTGTCAGATTCGTTCTCATGCTTCAGAGCAGTAGGGGGATGTTGACGGTTTAGGTTCTTTTAGGAAGGAGCTGATCAATTTGAGGTTGAGTTCCTGGATGTCTGCTTCATGGAGTCATTGTGTTAGAATGGGAGGGGAAATGGTATTGAAATCTGCTGATAGATCTAGAAGGATGAGTGCCACGGTATTTCCCTTGTCGGGGATCATCCGGATATGATACATTGTTGCTATGAGGGCAGTTTCAATGCTGTGATTGGGTCTATATCCTGATTGTGTGGCTTTAAGAAGTTGCTGTTTGACGAGGTGGTTTGAGAGACGCTTGTTGATGTCTTTTTTTTAAACCATGGCTGGGTAGAGAAGGAGGGATATCGGTCGTTAGTTGGCGAGTTTGGTTGGGTCAGCCGAGGGTTTTCTGTGGAGGGTGTTGTTGTATGGCGTTTTTAGGATCCAAGTGAATTTTCCTGATTCATGCCCTTATATAGGTACAATTCACACTGTTTTATTTTATTTATTTATGGTTTTTCTAGAGCGCGTAGTCACCCATAGGGTATCCCAGCGCTGAACCTCTTACTCACAGGGGGAGATAGTCAGGAGTGATGATGGCTCAGGGGAAGAGTAGGGTTTTGAGAGACTTCCTGAACCGCAGGAGGTTTGGTTCTACTCTGAGGCTCAGGGGGAGTGCGTTCCATTTTTTTCCCGTGTTGACCGAAAAGCGGCGGCCGCCTATACGGGCCTTCTTTACCTTGGGGATCGTGATGAAGTTTCCATGTTCGGAACGAAGCGCTCTCGTGGGTCTGTAGGGTGTAATCCAGTTGTTTAGGATTGGGGGGCCAGTGTTGTGCAGTACCTTGTGGGCCAGACAGAGGGCCTTGAAAGTTACCCTTTCCCTGATGGGGAGCCAATGCAGCTTCCTCAGTGCGGGCTTGGCAGATGTTCTGGCGGGGGTGTTCGTTAGGAGTCGGGCTGCGGCATTTTGAGCTTTTTGCAGAGTTTGGAGGGTGGATTCTGGAGATCCCAAGTAAATGGCGTTGCTGTAGTCCAGCCTGGATAAAATAAGGCCTTGGATCAGCAGGAGACGCGACTGGAAAGGCAGTAGAGGGATTACCTTCCTGCAAGATCTAAGTAGACCATAGCATGTGCCGGCCGTCTTTCTTGCCTGTGTCCTGAAGGTGAGATCAGTCTCCAGCCACACTCCAAGACTCTTGACCTCCGTCTTGGGGGTGGGGTTTCACCCATGCAGGCGGGCCAGATGTTAGGGGGGAGGTTCGTGGTTTTATGCCCTAGGAGCAGGATTTCTGTTTTGGAGCCGTTTAATTTCAGGGCAGAGTCACTCATCCACTGATGTACGTTGGCGAGGCAGTCGTGGAGATTAGAGGGCTCTAGCTTGGGGTGGGAAAGTGTCACCACCAGTTGTGTATCGTCGGCGTAGCTGACGATAGTGACTCCAAAGGGAGAGACCAGTTCCTCCAGTGGGGCCATATACACGTTGAACAACGTGGGGCTCAAGGATGAGCCCTGTGGCACACCACACTGGAGGGGGATGGAGGGGGATCGGCTTTCACCTTCCCATACTTGGAAGGAGCGTTGGGAGAGGAAAGACGAGAGCCATTTCAACGCCCTGTCTTTTACCCCGATGTTATCGAGACGTTGGGTTAAGACCTGGTGACTGACCGTGTCAAAGGCCGCACTCAGGTCTAGGAGGACCACTGCCACTGATCCTCCTGTATCGATAATTTCCCTGGTCTTTTCTACTGCTGCGAGGAGCGCAGTGTCCGTTCCCTGGCCTGGTCTAAAGCCTGTCTGTGAGTTATTGAGGAGTTGGTTTGACTCCAGGAAGTGTGACAGTTTTTTGTTCGCAAGTTTTTCGGCGACCTTGCCTATCCAGGGGAGGAGTGAGATAGGTCTATAGTTGGAAAGATCTGCCGGGTCTAGGGATGGTTTTTTGAGCAGCCCTTTTACGACGGCCTCCTTCCAGTTTGCAGGGACCTCTCCCTGTGTCAACGAGATGTTAATGAGGGCTGTCAATTGGGTGACTATGGTCTGAGAGATGTTTTTGACGAACCGTATGGGGACTGGGTCGCTAGGGGCTCCGCTCTTGGTTGATGTGAGTGTAGCCATTACTTCCTCTTCTGTAACTGGGCCAAACGACGCTAGATAAGGCTTGTCGGGTGAGGGCGGCGGCTCCTTAGCTCTCTCCATGGGGTCCGGGTTAGCGGCAGGAAGGGAAGTGAGGATTTTTTTGATTTTTTCTTCAAAGAAGGTGGCCAGCTTGACGCATTTTTCCTCCGCTGCTTTGGGGTCCATGGGTTTTTGCGGGGGGTCAGGGACATGGAGAAGCTCTTTGAGGATGGAGAAGGTCTCCTTGGCTGAACAGAAGGAGCTTTTTATTTTTTCCTCGTAGAAGGTGCTTTTTGCGTCGTGTAAGGCTCGCTTGTACGCTTTTATGGAGGATTGATAAGCACTTTACTCTGCTGTTGACTTGTTTTTCCTCCAAGTGCGTTCTGACTTTTTACATTCCTTCTTGAGGGCGTTGAGAGAGGGTGTGTACCAGGGAGTGGGGTTGATTCTTTTAACGTGTTTTAACGAACTGGTAAGTGGGATGAGACTGTCTAGGCGATGGGCTAGCCAGTCGTTGAATTCTCTGTCCGCGGTGTTCGGGTCTGTGGATAGGGGGCCATCGGTTTCACGTAGTTTAGCTTCCCATTCCTCTGGTACTAACTTGTGCCATCGTCTAGTTCGTATCCTTGTTTTCTGTCTGAGTGCTGGTGTCGTTTTGAGTGACCAGTGCATAGGGATCAGCATATGGTCTGTCCAAGGTAGAGGGGTGGGGTCCTGGGCCTTTAGGTTCTTGATGTTGGTGAAGATAGGATCCAGGAGTTGTCCTTTCTCATGGGTGACCTTAGAATTTCGAAGGTGGAGATCGGCTGTAGTGAGATCGGCCAGTAAGTTGGCTGCTGCATTGTCCGCAGGGTCCAGAAAGTGCATATTAAGGTCCCCTAGGAGGAGAAAGTTAGAGACTGAAATAGTCTTAAGTGAGATGTGATCCATTAAAGTACTGGTGAATTCTCCTAGAGAGCCTGGCGGACGGTACACTAACAGTCCCGAGAGGGAGGTTGATGGAGAGATGTGGATGGTGAAATTGTAGTTTTCACAGTCTTTGACGGTACCACATTCAATTCTACATTTAAGATGGTCTTTGTAGAGTATGGCCAGGCCGCCACCTCTACCGACTGGTCTGTTCAGGCAGCAAATTTGGTAGCCGGGGGGTGTTGCATTGACCGTGTCGAAGTCACTGTGCGGGGTCAGCCATGTTTCAGTCAGAAACAATATGTCAAACATCAAGTCCTGGACGAGGATGTTGGTTTCGTGGGCGTGTTTTACTAAAGATCTGCAATTCAGGAGGCCAAGCCGAAGTCCTTGGTGAGGTTCCGTTTCCTCAGGTTTGTTACAGAGGATACACCCTGCAAAGGGGGCGTCTTCCTTGAGGATGTATTTGCACTGGGGATGTTTTTTTGGGTTCCAGGCAAGCAGTGTCTCTTGGGTGTAAGAGATACGTTTCTGCAAGTTGGGCATAGTGTCTAGGCCTGAGGCCGTCTGGGCCCGGACGGGCCCAGACGGGCTTGCCTTTGGCTTGCCTTTGGCGCGCTGACGGCGCGCCCGCTGCGCCCGTCCGCTGCGCGTCCGGTGATTGCACATCTTTTTGAGGGTGGAAAAGGGGCGGGTGGGCGTGGCCTAGGGGTAGACGTGGCCTCGATTCCTCGCCGTCAATGGCGGCAGATTTGTTTGCTTTTTCGAGTGTTTGTTGCAGCGAAGAGATCGCTGTTTAGGCGTTTCTATAGCCCGTTCCGGTTGTGCCAGGGGGGTGAGTGCAATTTAAAATACAGATTTTTAGCAAGATAGGTGACACAAGAAATACAATTTAAAATAAGGTGGACTCCCGGCTTCCGCCTCAGGAGTATAGCAAGGTTCTGGAGTTGTGGCGCTGTCAGCAGCATTTTATACTTTGTTGGGCGGGTGGGCGTGGCCTAGGGGTAGGCGTGGCCTTGATTCCTCGCCGTCAATGGCGGCAGATTTGTTTGCTTTTTCGAGTGTTTGTTGCAGCGAAGAGATCGCTGTTTAGGCGTTTCTATAGCCCGTTCCGGTTGTGCCAGGGGGGTGAGTGCAATTTAAAATGCAGATTTTTAGCAAGATAGGTGACACAAGAAATACAATTTAAAATAAGGTGGACTCCCGGCTTCCGCCTCAGGAGTATAGCAAGGTTCTGGAGTTGTGGCGCTGTCAGCAGCGTTTTATACTTTGTTGGGCGGGTGGGCGTGGCCTAGGGGTAGGCGTGGCCTCGATTCCTCGCCGTCAATGGCGGCAGATTTGTTTGCTTTTTCGAGTGTTTGTTGCAGCGAAGAGATCGCTGTTTAGGCATTTCTATAGCCCGTTCCGGTTGTGCCAGGGGGGTGAGTGCAATTTAAAATACAGATTTTTAGCAAGATAGGTGACACAAGAAATACAATTTAAAATAAGGTGGACTCCCGGCTTCCGCCTCAGGAGTATAGCAAGGTTCTGGAGTTGTGGCGCTGTCAGCAGCGTTTTATACTTTGTTGGGCGGGTGGGCGTGGCCTAGGGGTAGGCGTGGCCTCGATTCCTCGCCGTCAATGGCGGCAGATTTGTTTGCTTTTTCGAGTGTTTGTTGCAGCGAAGAGATCGCTGTTTAGGCGTTTCTATAGCCCGTTCCGGTTGTGCCAGGGGGGTGAGTGCAATTTAAAATACAGATTTTTAGCAAGATAGGTGACACAAGAAATACAATTTAAAATAAGGTGGACTCCCGGCTTCCGCCTCAGGAGTATAGCAAGGTTCTGCCCTAATATAGGCATAGAAATCATTCCCGTATTTAGACATAGCCCATGCAGACCAAATACAGGCATGGCTACTTCCACCCGTACCAAAAGGTCACAACAATTTCTTGGAAAATCAGCTTAAGTAGTCTGGGACCTTCCCTTGCTTGAATATTGATTTGTCCAAGAACTCATGTACTTTACAAAGAACTACTATTCCCTTGGGTTTCTTTCCTGACATTATTATGCCCGACTTTACGTCAAACTAGGCACCTTCGAGGTATTCCTTCACTTGCTCTAGCAAGACACAGTGGTTCGGAGCAGTTTGACTACCTACTTGCCCGACACAGCTCGCTATAGGAAGTGCCGAAAGAAGTCGACCCTCCAGCTGATGCACTGATCGAGAGGCTGCATTTCTCTCGGCAAGAATCCAGCTGCAGTGTTTCCAAGCTCCCCTTGCAGGGTGTTGGGAAATCGAGTGCCGAGACAGAGATACCAGACCTCCTTCTTTCTAAACTAAGTTATGGTGCTGATTAGATCCTAGACAAACCTTGGATAGATTCTTGGCAAAGAAAAACTAAACCTATGCTACACCACACTTACTTCTTCCTGCGTTCTAGACTTAGGTTAGGTACATTGGGGTAGGAGTATTTTAGAAGCACCAGTGGAGTACTTTTAACCCTTGTTATTTATGTATGTATTTATATATGGTTTAGAAACCATACAATGCTCTTACAGTATTCTTTTATAATATTGTTCTTGTTGTATGCATTATACCTTGCAGTCTGCATTACGATTGTAGCAGTTTGCTTTACTTGCATGAGAAAGAAGACTGTTCAATAAACCTTTTATTGAAAAACGCCCGTCTCGCTATTTCTCTGCAACTCTGTAGAAAGGAAGCATGCACAAGTGACTGAGTGAAATACTTATCTATTGTTTCTGTAACTCTAGAGATATTTTTCTTATTCTTGGGAAACAAAGTTGTCATGTTTATGCAGTTGTCAGAAACTAATCCCTTCTTGTGAATCCAAGAACGTTTCTAGTGACCTCTGAGCTAGCTGGCATTCACTATCAAGTTTAATATATTCAATAGAGACCTAGTCGACCTCAGTCCTACGTCTAATCTATAGGATATATTATTCCAATGCGCAGAGCGTATTGGGAATATAGGAACTACACTACATGGCACCCAATGTTTGGCAAGGCACTAATCTAACGCTATATACTAAAGTAACTCAGTCGTGCTTTTCTCGGAGACCAATTTTTCCCGTAAAATACTCCAATAGACGTCTGGAGTGGGTAAAAAGGATAAAATATCCGCCATAACTGAGTAGGACGAAAATCCTATGTATAAGTTTTTGATTTGTTCAATGTTGAAGGATACAGTTTTCCAAAATATTGTGCATCTTATCTTTGTTTCCTTGAAACTTGCTGTGCAACTTTCATTAAACAATGACCAAAGACGACAATAACGCATCCGGTGGAGCTGCAGCCCTACTGGGCTTAGACGTTACAGGTTTCCAACAAGATGAATTTAAGGAAAGCCATAACTATAAAACTTATAACAAATGGCCTATCATCAAGAGAGGGTAATTTTTGTGATAGAGGCACATGAATATCAGCAGACACAGGTATTCTATTCATGGATTATCTTCCCTGAAGCAAATTCAGTAACACAAGTGTTTCACTTCTACAAGGTAGAGGAACACCCAACGGAATACGTTTCTTTCGAGGATATTGAAATTCCACTAACTTACCAAGAGCATGCACTCTGATTTAAAGGCGCCCTACACCATCAAAATCACATTACCAGGCTCGGTACACTAGGTAGCCCAGGAGCAACATGGCCGGTACTAGCCAGCTATACACCACATCCTGACATTGAAGAAATGTCAGTGATGCACTATTAGTTCAACTAAAACAACTAATAAAAATGCATACACAAAGGGTTCAATATGTCATGCGGACTTTAACAGTCCAACCTCCTATAAGGAGTCCATAACACACCCCTTACCAGGGAAACACAAATAAAATCACACCACAGACTATACAATCAGTCATTGGTAAATTGCCTGCAAAAAGGGAACAAATTCCATTCTGGATAGCTCAAAAAATTACTCAGATCGAGGAAGTATTTCCTGATACTACCCCTCATGAAAAACACAGGATTCTAACAATCTGTTTACCAATGGGGATCGCACTACACCTGGAAGACTGCAACACTTGGGGTACAGTCTTTGTTTCAATCTAGAAAAAAACACATGGTGTTCCATCTATGGCGGTACCAGACAACCTGAGTCAGATTCAAAATGAATACGGGGCAGCACCTGCTTTAAATCTAGGTATGAAATTACTGAAAGATTTCAAACAGGTCTCAACAATAATATTAGCTAATATTAAAGGTGAAGTAACATCCATGGTGATCCGCCAAAAGTTAAGAGAATTTGAGCAACCTCAAGAACTAGCCAGAATAATTGAAAAAGCCTATGGAGAACTAGGTAGGCACAGTTTGGGTGGTAAACCAGTAAAACCCCAGCTGACTCAAAGTCCTGAAAAGGTCTTTATTAAAGACACTCATACTAGACTGATCGCCTAGTATTGGATTACAGACATTTAAACTCCTGCAAAACTTTTGCAGTACAAAATGCACACAGTGCAGCACTAATGAATAACATTGTGCGTAACAAAAAAAAAAGACAACATTAGATATTTCTAATGGTTTCTTCTGTCAAAGTATTGCACCGGAAAGCAGGAACTTGACCGCTTTTTCAATAATGGGGACACAGCGTCAGTTCTGTCGTCTCCCCCAGGGATTCAAGAATAGTTCAGGGTTATTTTCAGCCAGATTAACAGAGTTACTACGGACGTATGATGATGAAGCATTATCATATGTCAAAGACATCTATCTAACAGACGATGACTTAGAGAGGCACTTGAACAGGGTGAACACCATAATACTTGGCTTCACCTCTGAGGGGTATAAATTCAATTTAAAAAAATCACGAATTGCCCACCTCAACGTGCTGTTTCTAGGATATGAATTATCAAGTGAAGGCAAAAGACTGGTGGCAAACTTTCCTGAGAAATGTGCCCTGCTTCAACCTCCAAAAACACTGAAAATTGTACAGTCAATTCTAGGTTTCCTACATTTTGGAAGAACTTACATTCTAAATTACGCAGAAAGGGTTATAGCCGAGATACCCGCCACCCCCTCTCAACACAATCCCCAAAAGGAGTGAAACCGGAATCAGTTCTTGAAGTTTTTGGAAGTGGGATGGAGTGACCATCCCGGCCGTATTTATTAAAACAAAATTAAGACATTAAACGTTTCATGTTATGTACAATTTCATTACCATATTGCGATGTTTGGCTAACCTTAACAGATTCTCTAATACAGAGGTTCTCCTAGCCGAACTAGCAACCTACAAAACATTTCTTGACATATTGAAATTGTACAACCTAACGTTTAAGGGCCAACGGCAAGGTCATAACCGGTGTCAAGATCCCTAACCGGACTTACCCCTCCCACTTGGGATGGGCGACAGCACGGAGGCGTACCTCAAGTGCAACTACTACCAATTTCCCTTGACTTGACGGGGGCACCTAAAACTCGACGCCAGTTAAAGGTCGTTCGAATACTCGTGTGAGGTATCTAGAAGGTATCGTGGCCCTTATCCCAACCCCACACAACTTACCGCATCTGCCGTCGCAGATGTCACTGGCCCCGGGAAATTCCCCAGGAGGGGGCTGTAACCCCTCCTACAAAGGAAGGGGCCTTGACCGCCTTTCCTTTACTTCCGGCGACCCATCCTTAGAAGGGACCGCCTCCCCATTGAGGGGCCAATGGCCACCTCTCCCGAGCGCTCCCATCCGTGTTGGGTGACGCCCACTCATAGGGATCTACTAATTAGTGCTCACCGATCATGACCTTACCGCCACAGGCCCGGATAGTTGACCGGCTATCCGGGCCCCCCACCAAAACTCCTAGCTAAAGGTCATGTTCCAACGTTTTTAACCATGCTAAGAAGTCTCCTATGAGTAACTCATTTCCCACCCGAGACAAATGCACACCATCCCCCATATACATACTGTCATCATTAATACAACCGTGCGAGATAGAATGCAATGTCTTGGAACGGAACAACCTACTCATTTTGTTATTAAGTTTCCTAACAGAATGGTTCAAAGCAGGGATCGAAATAGCCCCCCGCCACACTTTTCGTGGGATCATATGAGACCACGCAATTACACACCCCGGAACTTTCCTCGCCAACCAACTTACGGTGGAAAGCATTGCCTCCAGGAGAAGTCGTCTACCGGTGGTGACCAAATCATTGCCCCCTAAATGTACTATGACTATAGACGGCGGTGACCTCATCCGCCCTAACAAACCCTCAAAGTAAGCTTGAAACTGGTCAATACAGAGACCGCCCCTTCCGTAGAAGGACATCCTGTACCCGTATTCCCCAGCTACGTGAATCATGTCACCTGCTTTGAATACGTCTGCGGCACGCCTCACGTATGAGTGGCCCACGACCCACACCTCCTTTCTCACAGCCGGTGATGTCTGACCGCTGGCCCGGTGTTGGGTCGACTGCATAGTCCGCCCCGCCTCGAAGGCTTGCGTAACTGAAAACCAAACAAAAGACAAGAAGCGTGAGTACATTGTTACAGCTTCACAACATGTGCAACCGCACATACCTCTTATAACAATTGGAGGACCAACGCCCCACTCGTTTTACTTGTTCCACATTAAGACCCCTGGCTGCAGCTTCAGTGGCAGCCCCTATCCGAAAGGAATGGGTCCCAAACTCACCCGGGTCCAAGCCTGCTGCGGTAATTGACATCGCGAGCACCCGCTGAAACTGAAACTTTGTCAGTGGGGTGGCGTCCGCGTGTCTCAACATTGTCCCCCCCCATGATGCCACCCTTTGTGCTAGGTAATCCTCTAAACACCTCACCGGACACATGGAGGACCCTGGAATCCTGCGAATGACTATGCAGTCTCCCACCCCACTTTGATCGGTTTTTGACTTGACAAAGGATACCGTCATAGTCTCACCCCTGATCTGAACGTGTTCCCGGCACAAACCCCCCGCCACATCCCGCTTGCTCCTTGCCACCAGCTCACTTATCCTCATAGCCCCGTGAAATGCAAGCGTAAAAGCGGCTCGGAACAAACAGGCCTCGAACTGAGACGAGCATATGTCGGGGAGTGTGGCCAGCAACTGGGACAACCTATCCAGACCTATCGGGCGCCTCTCATCAACTCTGCGACCCTCAAGGCGTTGCCACCCACGCAGCGCTTTCTGTACAGCAAAAGACGCTGTCGGGTCCTGGATATTATGAGCCCTGGCAACAAAGGAGATGGCAGCACGATGCCTCTGGGCTGTAGCCACCGACTTCCCAGCCTTACGCAAGGACATCAGAAAATGTACTACCCAATCCTCATGCCCCCAAAGTCCCCCTCTCTCAGTCCCCAAAAAGGCCAAATAAGCCCGAAACGCCCCTTCGTATGCCTTCCTCGTCCTTGGTGCTAGACTCTCTCCCACGAGGTAACGAAGTTCGGGGCACCGAGAGACCAGAGAGCTTCGGGAAAGGGTGCTGGCTCGGGGTCCGCTGAGGGAAGGAAACCCGAGAAAGCCTGCATTTGAAAACGAGACAGTGCATCAGCAGCCTGATTCATCACCCCCGGGACATGTTTTGCTCTGAATACCACGTTCAGTTGCATACACAGTAAGACAATTTCTTTAAGCAGCCTCAAAATCATTTTACAACGTGCTGCCTGACTATTAATGCATTCTACGACGGTCATATTGTCAGACCAAAATATGACAGAATGATTTTTGAAACCATCGGGCCAGGATCTGAGGGCCACAAAAATAGGAAACAGCTCAAGGAAAGCAATATTACTCGTCAGCCCCTCATCGTGCCACCATGTTGGCCACTTTTGTGCCGACCATTTTGTGCCGAAGATGGCGCCGAAACCCATGCTTCCCGCTGAATCCGTCCATAGACCCAGCTCTTCAGAGGACAAGGCCGGTTTGTTCCAGACGACTCGACCATTGAAATCCGCCAAAAATGCTAACCAAATACGCATGTCTTGGCGAACCTCGGCCGATAACCTCGTGCGATGGTGACCCTCCTTTAGGCCGACCATCGCCTGTGCAATCGAACGGGAGAAGGGGCGGGCCATCGGGATCACCCTTAAGGCAAAATTCAACTTCCCCACCAATTGCTGCAATTGATGCAGCGTAACTTTAGATGCAGTGATACACATTTGCAGGGCTGTCTTGAATTTCAATACTTTGGAAGCTGGTAAACGAAAACAACCCTCACTAGAGTCCAACTCGATCCCGAGGAACTCGAGGCAAGTCGTGGGACCCACAGTTTTACCTGGTGCCAACGGCACGCCAAATTGATTCATTAAAACACAAAATTCAGTCAAGGCCCGGGCACATTCATCATCCCCAGTGGCCCCAAGGAACAGAAAGTCATCGAGGTAATGCATCACATTCCGAAAACCTGTTTTCTTCGTGTAAACCCATTGCAGAAAACTACTGAATTTCTCGAAATAAGCACAAGATATCGAGCACCCCATTGGCATACACCTGTCCATGTAATACAAACCTTGAAACATGAATCCCAACAAACGTTGGTCATCCGGGTATACCGGGAGCAAACGGAACGCTGACTCGATATCTGATTTCGCCATCAGCGTCCCGGGCCCCAGGCGATTCAAAATGGCTACGGCCTCATCGAAGGATGCGTACCGCACCGAACACATTTCTGGATTAATTGCATCGTTTACAGAAAGGCCATGAGGGGCTGATAAATTGTGAATCAATCGAAACTCACCCGGGTCCTTCTTGGGGACCACCCCTAAAGGAGAACAAACAAAGTTCGGTACCGGGGGGACAGAAAACGGGCCGGCAACCCGACCTCGGGTAACCTCTTTCCGGATCTTATCCTGTACTACAGTAGTATGCTGCAGGACGGAAAGTTGATTTTTGCACGTCCCGACACCCTGAAAGCTACCCACCGGGATGCGGAAACCATATGAAAAACCGTTCCGTAGCACCCCAGCAGAAGTACGATCTGGGTATTCGCTGAGCCAGGGAATCATCGCCAGGGTATCAATCGGGGTTGGTAAAGGCGCCCCTCGGACTAAATTAGACCTGTTTAGCGCCTCCTCTACCCCCATTTTCACCCGATTTGGCTCTGCACGAGGACTCAGGATGGGGTGCCCCACAACCACTACATTCGTGTTTGAACTTACAAGATCCCGGGGGCCTAGTACATTTGCCTCTGTTGAAATTGAAACAGAACCCCCTCTTCCCTGTATTGCCGGCGGGTCTCGGGTAATCGTCTGTACCCGTACCCGACCGAAAGGGCGTCCCCCCATTTTGGCGGGAGGACTCACTAACGGCACTCCCCACCAATGGCACTTGCAACATTCCCGACTCTTTCATCTTATTCCATGTTAAAGAATCGTAACAGTCCCAGGTTAAACTTTTGTTATGCTCCATCGCTTTCCTGAAAAGGTTGTCATAACAGAACCATTGGTTACCTTGGTGTGATGTCGAGTACCCCATAATACGTGACTGATATACTGGAAATTCAGGGAGCAAATCAGGCCTACGTTCCCCCAAAATTGCCGTGAAAATTCCCCAAGCATTACCCCAGTTACCAATATTTTCATTCACTTTAAAGGCGGCCATTTTTGCGCGCCAAACACTCGGATGCATCAGATCCTTTTGACCTTTAACAGTTTCGACCTCATAGTGATCAACGAGCAGGGAGAAAATGTTAACGTATTCCCCCGCCCAAATCTTTTCCTTTATTGGCAAAGGAACATGTTGCCCCAATCTTTCTCTACGAGAGGGTGTTGACTCATCCCTTGCAATCGGCAATGGCCGCTTACCTGCACCGGACGCTGCTTCCGTCCCTCGTGGCTTGTCTATCGCCGCATCCGGCGCGGGCACCTTGGCTGTATCACGTTTCTCGCGCAACTGCTTTATGAGAGCTTGCGCTTCGGTAGCCATGGCGCCCCCATTACTGTCCCCCAACCATGCTGCTAACTGTGCCGCCAACTCGGGAGGCATATCTCCGGCAGACGTCGGGGTGACTATCACGGGAATCGGATTCCCCTCATCCGGTACCGGGGCCGGTACCGGGGCTGGCGCCTCGAGCGGAGAACAGGGAACCGGGACGTCTCCCCCGACCGGCCCCCTTCTTGGCCTCTTTGGCTTCCCTCCGGCCGGTGGACGCCCCGATCCCTCCTCGCCGTCTCGCTCCGCCAACCGCTTCTTAATTTCGGACATGTCCTTCATGAGTGCCCGAACCAACTGGTCAGTCGACATTCTCTTTGCTCCTTTCTTGGGCATCCTTTCGACGAAGTATCTAAAAGACAAAGAGAGAGATTAAAACGCTCAAAATTGGCTCTTCGTTCTGTCCCGAGCTCACGTGCAGCGAGGAGGTGCAGCTTCAGAGCACAAGAACAAGAGGATGTCTTCTGGTCTTGCGTCCCTTTTTATCCGTCTTCAGGGCGGGCGTATACCCGCCCCTGCCTGCCCCTGAGGGCGTGGCTGGCTGCGTCGGTGTCTAGGCCAGCCCACTCTAGGGCGGGAACGAGCGCGCCCCAGCTACGCCGCTTCGGGCATACCAGCTGGGACGCGCCTCCCGCCCAAAATGGCTTCCCGGGGGGATCGAGGCACTCGGCCATAAGTTCGGGGGGACCGATTCGGTCGCCCCTTTCCATAAACCTCTCTATGAATTATTCAAACCGGATTTCAAACAAATCAATTGGACTCAAAAACACACAGAAAGTTTGCGTTCAGTACAAACAGACATGTTAGCAACCACACATTTACAAACACGCGTAAATATACGCAACTTAGTGATTCAAATAATTCCAGGAAGAAGCAGATTCATATACTTAACCTTTAATGAAGGGGAAAAAGTACAAATTGCTTAAAAATCACACTTATACACACAAGCAGAAATGAGATTCACTTCCACAGAAAAAATTCTGACAGTGATTCAAACTGCAGTAGCAAAAGAGAGAGCCCTCGCACAAGAAAAACGCATAATGGTCGGTACTCCTTTACCAGCTTTAGAAGCTGTAACAAAAGCGAGCATTCCAAATGCAGAACCGTTACATCCGAGATGGATACAATGGGTTAATTCTCTTGCTGCAACAGAAGTTGAATACGTTTTTAACCCCTATTTGAAAACACAAGAATTTCTAGAATATGAACAAGAATGTCCTCTGCCCATTGAGTTTCTGCCTCTAGAACAGTACGGATGTATAATTTATACAGACGGATCAGCACAGCCCGCAATTGGGGGTAAACAAGCTTATAGTGCTGCATGTGCAATCGTTAAGGGTCGCTGGTGAGATGGCAAATTCCGACCAATGGTCACAAAAACACAATCTCTCAGAGATTGTACAGCTCAGCGAGCTGAACTACAGGCTTTCAAGATGGCGCTCAAAAATACAGATCGCGAATTTCCCACACTCATAGTGTGGGGTTCATATTATTGCGTTCAATCTTATAACGAATACTTGCAGAACTGGATTGAAAATGGTTTCAATCAAGCATAAGTTGCTTTGGGAACAAGTAGATCAGTTACAAAAGAACTAGAAAAAGCTCACGTGATCCATACACTGAGTCATCAACGGGATGGCATTCACGTTGCAGGGAATTCATTGGCTGATGAAGCCGCGAAGGCAGCTGTCCAAACGGCTTCCATAGCTGCAATCACTTGTTCAAAAACTAAAATAGACGGCGAAATAATGCAAGCTGTCAGTGCTTCAAGCAAAGACAGTGGTAAAGCATTACCAAAAGGCTATCCATTCAAATACTCATATATAACTGATGCAAATAATGTTCAGTTTGCTTGAATCCCTGGAGTGGGGGATAGAGTCATTCCAAACATGGAACATAGATAGGGACTAATCTTAGCAGCACATGAAGGGCCCGTCTCGGCACACGCAGGTGTTTCTGCTACAGTATTATTATTAAAGCATCGATACTGGTAGCCGCGCATGAGGAAGCAGACCAGAAACTATGTTTTGGAATGTGAAATCTGCCAAAAGATGAAAGTCTCTACCATGAAACGTCCTGCGCAGACGCCCTTGTAAATTTCAGATAAACCATTAGCGTGCGTTTACCTGGATCATTGCGGTCCCTTACAGAGGGATGGTAACTATAAATATATAATGGTTGCAGTGGATTCGTGCTCAAGATTCATTTGGATGTGGCCCCAGCGCTCGGCTTATGCCCAAACTGTTATAAAAGATTTGCAAGTCTTTATCGGCACATACGCAGTCGGCACGCTACATTCTGACCAGGGTCCTGCGTTTAGCTCTAAAGCTTACAAAGAGGCCTCGGCCAATCTGGGCATTGCATTGCGGTATTCAAGTCCAGTCCATCCTGAGGGAAATTCGGTTGTGGAAAGAAAAAACCGGGTCATAAAGCAATTTATAACAGCTAGGGTACTAGGCTTGGGTGACGGGTGGGTCAAACATCTAATAAGTGGCCAACGTACTCTGAACAATCTGCCAAGAAGTTCTCTAGGGGAAATCACTCATTATGAAGTCCTTTTTGGAACTAGAATGATTGTCCAGGACCTTGATCATCACACTTCGGTGGTAGAACAAAAACCTTTTGATATCAAAGACCATTTGGCTGTTTTGCAGGACTGAAATGAAACAAGAAAAAGTCAAAGCAACACATTCCTGAAGCCAACGACCACTGAAGAAAAAACACCCGTCCCAGCAAGACCTGCCTGGATTCCAAAGATTGGGGATCTAGTCAGAGAAAAGATCGCGGACAAGAAGGAATTTGGGCCTTCTTACAGACAACCAGTACCTGTGCTAGCAATCCACGGATCGAGAACAGTGTTACTGCCGCCCCTTGCTGGATGAAAGGAGAACAGGTTTGTGTCCATGAACCTGGTAAAACCACATCATGTGGCCGATCATAAGTAGTAGACCAAGTGGACTCCAAAGATGTAGCAGACGCCCGAATCTGGCTGCTATTCAAGAGGTTCAAACTGAGAGACTGATAACATTCGAACACTTTGCTGTACAGAATAAAGGACTATGCAACAAAGCCATGGAACTTGTACCTCTTGAGACCCAAATAACAGTTCATCAAGAAACACCGGTCTAAAATAATATAGCATCCGAGTATACTAATATGTCCAGTGATCAAGTTATTCCAGCTATTTCATCAAATCCGGAAGCAAGCCCTATAATTAACAGAACTACCTCTGGCTACATCATTAACTTTGATACGTTATCCGAGGATCCAAGTGAACCTGAAACGCCGCCAGCTGAAAAAAAGTTCAAAAAACGAATAACAGATCTCCTGCAACAACTGGAAAAAATATATCTGGTTTCACCATTGGTTGAAGTATGGATTATCTTAGGTGTACTTTTTCTTTTTCTTTGGTTGACTCTGGTATTCACCTTGGGAATGCCGATCAATGGAAAATATTGTACAAAGGACACAGTAAGAAAGAACATGAACTTACTCCTCAAACCACACAAATCATCCCATCGTGAACAAAGAGACTTGTCATCAGTAAACATCACAGCCAATTCTATACCATGTGGTATAGCTAAGGACAGAACTGAATATGACATTACTGGTCCAGCAGAGCTGTTGAAGATTCTACACCAATTCAAGGTTTCCTTGAGTGACTTTGTTTCACCCAGCACATTTTATGATGATTGGGACTTTGAGACTGTTAATAATATGATGTCAGACTTACTCTGCAAAATTTACAAATCATGAATACTTAGAAGGTTCATCAGATTATGAACAAATGTACAGTTCTAATCACTATGGTCATCATGACTTACATAGATCTGTAAACCCTAGAAATGTTTTTACTTATAATCAATGTGAACATTGTCCAACGCCACCAAAAGGTAGCTCGAAAACATTTTATGACAAATTTCCGTTCTTTTCAGGCTTTAATATTTCCAAACCAGAATTACTTTACTCTAAAAATGTTAATAGGACAGGAATGAAAAGTATGTTGACAAATACAAAGCAAATTTATTCTGCAGCCTTTTATGCTCAGCTGTCTACATTAGGTTTTGACTTTTGGAAAGACACCATTGAGACAAAAACTGTCTGGGGCACAAAAGACTCGCAAGTGCAGGGCTTAGAAGCTTTATTTAGAGCCTGCATTATCCCAGAACAAATAATGTTTTTGAATGACATTGTTCAACAGACATCTTGTCTTGGATTAGCTAAGATAAAAGATTTAAACAAACCGTCAAGACCTACACCTACACCTGAAAGCAGTAAATCGTCAGAGGGGGTGCTTGATGTTAAAGTTATTTTACTTAACAACAGAACAAATCCTGATTGGAAAAAATGGTTAAACTGGCCCACAAACACGAACAACTGTCAAGATAGATTCCTGAATAAAATACAAGGGTTCACATTCACTAGGCCAGATCCAAGATATGTCCAGAGACAACATCCAGGGATAGTAACATCATACAGTGTGGGAAAACTGTGCCTTGAGTGGCTACAAAAATCTACACTGAAGGAAGTAAATAACACTTATCTTTACTTAAAGATGGCGTTGATTTAAGGGACTTCTTACAAAGACCTGCAAAACTGCATCATAAACATTTTATATATGCCTGTATCTATGCCATGTATAATGAAGCATTGAAAACAACGCAAGCTGAGACTGCAGAACGGATACGAAAAATGTATCATATTAATTTAGAGAAATCCCTCTCTGTAGTTGAGAATGGGTTAATGACTCTGTCATCCACAATATATTCTTTGGAAAGCATAGCATCCTCTGCCATTGACATAATGGAACAAGACTTGGTCATGTTATAGCATGGTCAGTCACAATTGCGCCCTAATATGCTTTTGGACTGGACGTTGCAAAACCTTCACTCTGGATATGTGCCATGGAGTCTAATCAACACCACGTCATTGTTTTCTGAGTTTAACCTTACAGATAAACAAATCACTTTGGCACAGAGAGGGGAAGATTATACGGTGCTGAGCATTGAAAAACTTGAAAGATTACCATTAACTGTTTCTGAGAAGCCAGCGACAGAATGGATAATACATGGTACAATCACTCTGCCTATGACAATTTCCCATTTACAGTATTGTTTAAAACATATACCAGCGGGCATATATGAAAGGTTGGGTAAAGAATACATCAAGACATTCGGGGATTAACCTTATACATACAAATGTTGGAGTGGGGGAAAAGAAGTGTTTCTTAGTGGTACGAATTGTGAAAACACACTGAGCGGTTCACTCTTAGGTCAGGGTATTAACTTACACGGGGCCTGCGATGGTTCCTCAAACAACTTATCCTGCCATCTGCAAGGTTCTCCAGCTGCACTGATAGATCCAATTTTTAGGCAGCTTTCTAATGAAAGTTACATTATGTTGAATGATCACAGATGTTGTGGCATGTTGCCAGGAACCCCCTATCTCGTCCCAGGGTCACTTGCTGTATGCAAGTATTGTTTCCTAAAACTAAGTCAGATGGGGAGTCGCCATTTTGGCCTTCACTGAACATCTCCTTTATTTGAATTGATACTTTAAGCAGACTGAAAGCCATTCTTTTAAAAAAACTGTGCCACTGACCTCGGCCAAGGAGACGTATGATCTGCAGGTTGCAAGGACTTCTGCAGAGATAAATGCCCTATTATCGACACACTGCCCTATACATTTCTCAGAACTGTTAGGTCGTATCTTAAACATGTCTGATACCAGTGGTATTGTACATGTATTTAAGATGGTTTTTTGGGACTGTTAGCGCCCTTTGAAGCAGTCCTAGGCTATTTCCAAACTTTGTACACTCTGTGTTTGGCGGCCTGCCTCTCGTTTTGGGTCTCGTAGCAGGAATACTATTTTTATTCATTCTGCTCCGGTATGGCAAGTCAAGTCACCATCGACACCCAGATCACCTTGGAGAACACCCTCCTGGCAATGAAGTGTCATGAGCGCATGATACAGATTCTGGGCTTGGCTCGTTTAAGAGATCTAAACACCACGTGGTTTCTATCATTCCGACCAATCTGGCAAGATTGCATCTTACCTGTTCTACGATGCCTGCTATGTGGAGAAGAATGCATGCTAGACATCCGTCTGACACTCCCATCAGTCCTGCCAACGGAAGTTGATACTTTGCTCGAACCAGTAACGGCTCATGCACTGTGTTGTCCCCAGCAGCTACCAATCCTGATGACGGCATTCGTTGAGATCTCACAGACGCAAACTGCAGACGGTGAGATGCGTGGCGCAACAGGCACAGAGGTACCACCTACTTTGAGCATTGCTAATGTGACTGACGCTGACGGCAATGCTTCTCATCCATGTGCAATTGATATGCTTAACGAAGTAGTCCAACTTTCACCTACAGTGGTAGACAAATTCTTTACCTTCATAGAAGATTTGATGTTTTCTCCAAACAATGACACTGACTTTTGAAGTTAGCACACAGTGCTCTGTGTGACTCTGAATTCGACCTTCATTTTTCAAAAACAAACTTCTAAATTTGGGACTCTATTTTTCAATGATTTTACTTTTTTCCAAAATTGAACTTTTTTGGCGCAAAGTAATCTGCTTAAAGTAGAAATATTCCTAGAGAACAAGAATTCTTTGAATACTTCCAAGGGACAGTATTTGACCTTGTCCACAACAAAACAATTAACATATTCTGTCATGGAATGGTCTCGATTTTTTTTTCGGTATTTAAGAGCCATTTCATAAATGTATTTTCATGATTCATTCGGATAGCGTTTTTTAAAATGTCATCTATATGCTGTGAATGAAACATTACTTTTAAATGCGTACAGCGCAAATGCTCTTTTTGTGTACAACCATTTCGAATGCATTTTTATGTGTTTTGGGTGGGGTTTTTACATATCATGTTTTAGATATGTTTTGCGTGTTCAGAAATTAGTAATATCGTACATAATAAAGTGGAGTGGGTGTTGTATGGAGTTTTTAGGATCTGAGTGAATTTTCCCGATTCATGCCCTTATATAGGTACAATTCACACTGCCCTAATACAGGCATAGAAATCATTCCCTTATTTAGACATAGCCCATACATATCAAAAACAGGCATGGCTACTTCCACCTGTACCAAAACGTTACAACGATTTTTTTGAAAATTGGCTTAAATAGTCAGGGACCTTCCCTTGCTTGAATATTGATTTTCCAAGAACTCATGTAGTTGACAAAGAACTACTATTCCCTTGGGGTTCTTTCCAGACGTTAATGTGCCCGACTTTACGTCAAACTGGACACCTTCAAGGTATAAATATGCCTTCACTTGCTCTAACAAGACACAATGGTTTGGAGCAGTTGACTATCTACTTGCCCTACGCAGCTCGCTACAGCAAGTGTCGAAGGAAGTTGACCCTCCATCTGACGCATTGATCGAGAGTCTGCATTTCTCTCGGCGAGAATCCAGCTCCAGTGTTTCCAAGCTCCCCTTGCGGGGTGTTGGGAAATCGAGTCCCCAGACTGAGATACCAGACCTCCTTCATTCTAAACTAAGGTATGAGGCTGATTAGAACCTAGAGAAACCTTAGATAGATTCTTGGCAAAGAAAAACTAAACCTATGCTACTCTACACTTACTTCTTCCTGCGTACTAGACTTAGGTTAGGTACATTGGGGTAGGCGTATTTTAGAAGCACCAGTTGAGTACTTTTAGCCCTTGTTATTTATGTATGTATTTATATATGGTTTAGAAACCATATAATGCTCCTACAGTATTATTTTATAATATTGTTCTCGCTGTGCGCATTATACTTTGCAGTCTGCATTACGATTGTAGCAGTTCACTTTACTTGCACGAGAAAGAAGACTGTTCAATAAACTTTATTGAAAAACGCCCATCTCTCTATCTCTCTGCAACTCTGTAGAAACAAAGCATGCACGAGTGACTGAGTGAAATACTTATCTATTGTTTCCGCAACTCTAGAGATATATTTATTATTCTTGGGAAACAAAGTTGGCATGTTTATGCGGTTGTCAGAAACTAATCCCTTCTTGTGAATTTGAGAAAGTTTCTAGTGACCTCTGAGGTAGCTGGCATTCACTATTAAGTTTAAAATACTTGATAGAGACCTAGTCGACCTCAGTCCTACGTCTAATCTTTAGGATATATTATTCCAATGCGCAGAGCCTATTGGGAATATAGAAACTACACTACAGTGTTGCTAGCTGCATGTCGCCATTGTTCTGGAAAGGTGGCTGTGCTGGTGGTGTTGTTGAGGATAGAAGTAAGTTCCTAGCTAATAGGGATTGCTCCTCTGTCTAAGGCGTGATGGAGCAGGTGTCTGTTGGGGCCTCGGAGTGTATGGTCTTCATAATTATTCTAGTTTACTCTGTGCTAATAGTGTCCTATGTGGTGATTATGTTCTCCTTCTTTATTATTGTCATTCCGCACTAGGAGACTTCATTTGCTTGAGCATATCCCAAGGTGCACATTCTATTTCTTCCAGCTCACCTTCACCATTGTAGACAGGGCGCAATCATATGCACATCAATCCTCGTCCTTTTGTGTTGCATCTGACTGTGGATCTGATGATTAAGGTTCCTTGTCAGGGTGCGCAAAGCACAAGGAGGTGTGCCACTTAGAGTTGCCACTTTCCATTCCCCTTGTACCTACTGTCTAGCAATATGGTATGGGTGCTGTGGCAAGGCCATTGGTTATAGGCCCATGTCCTACTTGTCCTGGTGCTGGAGAATGGTAAAACTGAGTAAGACGGTGTGTATCACAGTTCATAATTGCATATGCTCTCTCTCAAGGGATGATTTTCTGCAACTAGCCATCATGTTATACTTGCCAGATCCACAGCCAGTACCATGTGAGCTGCCATAAGGCTCAGACTACAGTCTAGTGGTCCTCAATGTATAAATCAGCACATTTGCAAAAATCTATGCAGACCACATTCTTCAATTTTTTGCATACTCAGATGACACCAAAATAATAGTTTAGTGGATTTATTAATACATTCCTGCCTGTATTGCACCAACATAGTATGAGAATATCACCTGAATTAGAAATGGTGTCCTAAATATTGTAACAAAAATATCAACCCACTGTAATTAAAAAATAAAATCAAAACCTATTCTGATACCATTAAGGACACAATATGTAAGTCAGACAATGTTTCCCCATAAAATATTGTGATATAAAAGCAATCCTGCTACACCTCACACCTGGATTATGCCTTGCTGTAATTTCTCGATTGATGCAGTACAACTCTGTAAACCATATGTGTAGAAAGAGGGCGAAACCTGCCTTCAAATTCAGGTACCATATCTGTTACCATTCTCTTCAATAGCAGGGGTTTTCAACCTTTTCTGTAGTGAGAGCTACTCACTCAATGATTGCAGACATCCCCACCCAGTTTAATTGCATTTAATTATAATGTCCATAGAGCCAAATACTAGGGTTTGTACAAAAAAACTTTGTCAAGGGGTACTATGACAGGGCTCCCACGAGTGTCAGTGAGACTTGGGGGATGCATTAACATGTGTGTGCATGAATGGGACATGTGTGTCTGTGAATGGGAGTCTGTGTTGTACGTACTCATGGCACAGGACATATATTTCACCATATGTAGCACTATTACATGTATAACACAAATAAACAAAACATATTTAATGGGAGAAATGTGAAAAGCGCAAAAAAGGTTCTGCAAACCATGTTCATAATAGAGAACATATTTCTTCACCTTAAATTTCTCTCACTTTAAAAATTGTTATATTTTTCAGTTATAAATTGAGAACATGTCTCTACAGTCACTGTGAGCAAGAAACCTGCTGTGTCTAAATGCAACACTTTGAAATAAGGGAAAATTAATCTGAAGAGATACCTTTATGTTTATATGGATTCCATAGAAGTCATCAATTAAATGTTCTCCAATTTTAAAGTGCCTCATTTTTAAACAGCAGGCATCCTACATCGAGTGGCTTGCAGCAAAGGTGCCATATCTATAACTGGAAAAACAGCCATTTGTTTAAATAGAAGGAATTTAAAATTGAAGAAATATGCTTCAGAAAATATTAAGATTAATTGTCTTAATTAAAAGTGGAGAAAAACATTGACTCAATGTTTCATAGATTACTTTTTATCCAATTTAAATTTCCCCCATTTGAAACAAATTGCAGTATTTTTCCAGTTAGAAATATGGCACAGTTTCTACTGGCCACTGAAAGCAAGAGGCCTGCTGTTTGTAAATGCAACACATAGAAATGGGATACAATTAAAATGAAGAGTTAACCAAATGATAAATTTGAATCTTCATTTTATTTTTCTCCCATTTAAAAGCTTTCAGAAATATTACTATGTTCTCATGCTCCAATATTGAGTTGGCAAGGACTTTTATTTAGGATTTAATAACCTCAGTGCTTCAGTTCTTGACCTTGGTGCCCTCCGTAATAAATCTGACACCAGCACTTATCATTATCAGGCCCTGCTATCTGCATCCTGAAGATGATAATTAAAATAAACACAGTCATCCCTTAACTTTAAAAAGGAAAATGTGACCATGTGCTTTTTTAAAAATTAACTCAAAGCTGTGAGCTACTCAGAAGGGGACTGCGAGCTACTGATAGCTCTCAATTGACTGGTTAGAGACCACTGCGCTATAGTTTCAAAAATTTTGACATTCAAATTACACATGAAGATAGTTCAGGTGATTTATTAGTAAATTCCTGCCTTTGTCATGCCAAAAATATTAACATAACTATTGTGTCCTAAATATTGGTTACAAAAAAAGAATACGATTCCAAACTATAGTTTAGAAACTCTAAACATTTTAATTTAGGAGAGATTGTACTTTTATCTGTGCCTTAAGTAGGGGTCATCAATATATCTTTCACCATCCAGTTTGCATTTTCTATGATGTCTTGTCTTTACTACCGTGCAGCCAGTGTTGCTTATTGTTGAGTATTGGTGTATCACCAATGCTGAACTATTGTAATGGTATTTAAAATGCTGCCATTTGCATACTGATGTCATGCATTGGTTCATCGCAAAACCTGTCTAGAGCACTGTTTGAGGTCCATAGGATCTGAGTTTTGTATGTTTAGTATTTCCGATGAACCTGCTGAGCAAGTTGCCAAACTGTTTATGGCCAAGACTAGCCAATGCCTATTATGTCCTAGTTGGTCTATTATTGAAATTATGTAGTGATAGATGCTTATTTTAGGTTTAGTCCGCAAAGCTTTGGCATTCCCCTTGCCTTTGCAGCAGAGAAATATCTACCATGCATAAGAGTTGTCAGAGATCACCATGAAGCCATCCAATGTAGAAACTCTGTATAAAACAAATACATACATTGCTCAGCCATGTGACTCCAGTAAAAGATTTGTCAGTGTGATCGCAGTGCAGTGACCTCAAGATACCCTTTTTGGATTGTGGTGTCGTTTTTTGGCCAATGCATGCTGCAAACTCTTTCTTTTGATTTAGAAGCCAACCTCACTTCAAACTGTTATATTCCATATAGGTACTGTAAAATAGGCCCAGGTAAACTGGTTACTCTTCACCTATATTCTCTCCCTACATTACACTTCTCACAGTGTACGGGGACTGACCTTTTACCTAGATATTACACTGCATTCAGAGCGCAGGTTTTCCGAGTTCGGAATCTCATACATTATGCATGAGGATACTTGGAAGCGCAGCAGGACTACGATCCTCTGTATACAATCTATGTACAAAGTTCAGGTCCAGCGTCATCCTTAGTTTGACACAGTAACACAGCAAAGTAGGATCCATGGGGAGACCAATGGGCATATATACACCACGTCTTGCTAAGATAGCTAGAGGAGATCAATACTTCCCGGCCGACACACTGACCAGAGACGCTGAGGTTCCTGCATGCAGATACTCCAGTCCGCAGTGGTCTAACATCCCTCAGGGGGTGTCAAACTCGAGAGCAGGATGGGGTCCCAGAGTCTCACTTATGGTAATGGGGTTGACTGAATCTTAGAGGAATTCTTGGCTTAACACCTACACCCATGCTAGGTATACACTTAGCTACATCTAGATAGGGAAGCATCGTAGGAGTACTCATCTTTTATCATGTGTTTTATATACTCTAATGTATTCATGATTTTAGTAAGATGGTAGAACTCTACCATCCTTTTATGTTTGTGCTACTGTTAATCATTTATTTCATATTATGTTTAACAGCACATCTATTCTACACCAGAATAAAAACTGTTCAATAAATGAATATTAAAAACACCCAGCTTGTTTCATTCAGTGTATAACTCTCAGACAAAACTAAGTAAGCACGAGTGACTGAGCTAAAAGTAGTATATTGTTTCCATGGTCCTGAGTGATCAGGGTTGTCATGTTCTGAGGTTGTAAGAAGCTATTCTCTCCTTCGTAAGAGGAGACTATAGTAACACTGTGAGCTAGCTGATACAGAAAGGCTAATATACCAGGAGGGGGTGATCAGAGTTTGTCTGACACAAATCCTACAGTGTATGTTGTCTAAACACGCAGATCCTGTATAGGTCATATAGGAACTACACTACATGGGGCCCAACGTTGGTTGGGTACTTATTTAACAGTAGAATCTGAGTAGTTCAGTCATCCCTATTCACAAAACACAAGAGATATCTGGGGTGGGTAGGCTAATCTCCGCCACAGCTGAGTAGGCAAACATCCTATTCATTGGCTATTATTTAATCAAGCTTGAAGGACAAAGCATTCCTAAAATTGTACAAAAACACGTTTCCTTGAATAAATTCTTCTTTTCTAAAAACAATGACTTAAGACGTGGATAACAAGGGAGGACCTGCGCAAAATTTGCACCTCTCCGATGAAGAGGAAAATGCAGATGCAATTCCGATTGCAGAGAATTTTAAAAACACAGTCACCCTGAAACTGCTTGCGCATGGTGTAACAGCTGGAAGTGTCATAGTAGCTTTCATGATTGAGGAACACAATTCATACAAAACAGAGGTACTTTATTTGTTGGTTACATTCTCAGCAGCAAATGCAACTACAAAATACATCATGAGGACATTAACAGTCCAGCCAGCAATGGTAACAAAGCGTGGACAAGTGTTAAAAACAACTCATGGGGAGCTCCGAGAAGGAGACTTTCAAGCAGGAACCTACTTCTTCTAAAAAGAATTGGGACAATAACAAAAAAACAAAATGTTAAAGAAAAAAGATCTCAGTCCATGGGTAGGTCTCCTCCACAGGAGCCCTCCAAAAGGAGGTTTAACCATAGGTGTAGGGATAACATTAGGGTATCAGGATTCTGATAAATGTTCCTCTTGTTCCTTTCATGGTTCATTGAAAAGCTCCAAGAGGGAAGGACGGTAAGAAAGACAAGAAGAGCGTACAAAGTGCAGAGACAAGCATAAAGCCCAAGACTTTACTTCCGAAAAGGAAGGTAAAGGCAAATCAAAACCACAGTTCAAAAAGAAGAAGGTTGCAAGTCTAAAGATAAGACATGGCCAGACTTCTGAGGACTCGATAAGTGAAGGGAGAATGGGCGCTGACGATGCTAGACAGTGTGGTAGATGTAACAGTAGCTCACCAGAACCTGATGGAATTTCTGGTGACAGCGGACTTGAATGATTATATCACGGTGGAAACACCTGATACTAGGGTAAGTGTCCCACATAAATTGTATGAAATAACACTCCAAATGGAGGGGGACAAATGTAGGACAGTTAGAGGTCTGTTTTGGGAGAACCTGACCTTTGGCTACAACATTTTGTTAGCTGAACAAGATTGGCCACCGGCATTTGTCCTGCATTGCCCTTTGGGAGAAACAGTAATTTTACCAGCATTTTCCGGCCACGTTCCTTTTAAATATACATATGCACGTGAGTGGGCAGTAGCCCAAGCTCCAGCATTATACAAAAACGCAGTTGGATGGGATGAGGATTCAACCCACCACAATATTCCACTAAAACACACTTCAACTGCACAAAAGCAGTATCCTATAAAGCAAGAACAAAAAAACAGGTTAGGGAGATCTCAGATCAACTTGAATATCAAGGGGTGATTGAAACTTTCACCTATCAAATGAATAACCCTTTGTTTCCAGTATCAAAACCAGACAATTCATATGGTTTAGTTTTAGATTACAGACATTAGGAGTCAGATGTGTCAAGAATTGCTTTTGCGATTCCATACAGCGAATTTTGCCAATTCGCTATTATGGAATTGCAAAATGCAATGTATGTAGGTTTTGCAATAATAATTGAGATTCCTACATATTCCTTAATTGCGAATCGCAAATAGTGATTCGCTATTAAGGAATACCTTCCCTTTTATCCCATCGGAATGAATGGGAAGACAGTCGCAATTTGCGAGTACCAAATAGGTACTCGCAAATTGCGAATGCAATCTCAAGGGTGATAGGGGGGCCCAAAAGGGTACTCTGTTGCACCCCTAAAAGGTAAGTATGCACATGTGGCGCACATACATGCCCTAAGGGCATGTATGTATGCCACATGGCACCTTGAAGAATGCAAAACAGCGGTAATTCGCGATTCCTTAAAGGCAGGTCGCAAATCTTTTTGGCTACCTGCATTTCATTTAAGGAATCACAAATTGCGATTCCTTAAATGCATTCGCAAAATAGGGAATCATAATTTTTGTGATTCCCTATTTTGCGAATGCCTTTTTGGGATGATATATCCTAAAAGGCTTTTTCCCATTCACAAATGGGTTGATTCTGTGAATCGGCCCATTTGCGAACGGGAAAAACGCTTCATACATCTGACCCTTAAACACTTGCACTAAAATGTTTACAGTTCAAAATGCACACAGCGCATTGATGAATAACATACAAAACAACAATAGATATCTTAAATGGATTCTTTTTCCAAAATATAGCGCCTGAGAGTAGATATTTGACAACATTCTCAGTGCTAGGGTACCAGCAACAATTTTGTCGACTCCCCTAGGGGTAGGTATAAGAACAGCCTGGGGTTGTTTTCATTCAGAGTAACTGAGTTACTTCAAAATCTGGATGAAGAGGCATTGTCCTATATGGATGATATTTATCTAACAGACCATGACCTAGTAGAACACTTGAACAGAGTGAATACCATAATTTTAGAATTCGCCTCAGAGGGTTACAAATTAAACTTTAAAAAAATGAAAATAGCCTACATATGAGCTTTCAAGTGCATGAAAAAGCTTGGCAGCTAACATTTTAGAAAAGGGTGCACTACTCCAAACTCCGAAATCATTAAAAAGCATACAATCCATACTGTGTTTCCTTAATTTTGGCAGAACATACATTTTGGATTACACAGCAAGAGTAATACCTTTCTACAATTTAATAAGATCTGAATTTCAGTTGGACACAGGAACACATGGATACACTTCGTTCCTTAAAAGCTGACTTGATAGCTTCAAAACACTTACACATGTGCATAAATGTACACAACCGGGTGATCCGAATAGTTGTTGGTCAATCAGGGTACACCTATCTAACATATAATGAAAGTGCAACAGTACCAATAGCATATAAATCACATCTGTACACAAATTCTGAGATGAGTTTTGCATCAACTGAAAAAAATCTAACAGCAGTACAGACTGTTGTAGTTCGAGAAAAAGGCCTGGCTCAAAGGAAACGTATATTAGTCATGACCCCAGTTCCAGCCTGAGAGGCTGCAACTAAGGCAAGCGTTCCTAATGCTAAAGCCTTGCATCCAAGATGGATACAATGGGCTAATTCTCTCACTGTAACAGATGTGGAATACAGCTACGACCCAAATTTAAAACACAAGCATTTCTGCAATACGAACAAGAATATCCTCTACCAAATTAAATATTGCCTCTAGATTAGTATGACTACATTATTTACACTGACGGTTCTGCACAACCGGCTATAGGGAGTAAACAGCAATACAGCGCTGCATGTGCTGTCATCAAAGGACGGATGCAGGATGGAATGTTTCATACAAATTGCACAAAAAACACGGTCTCTTGGAGATTGCACGGCACAGCTGTCAAAACTAAAAGTACTGATACTGGCACTGATGAATACGGATTGAGAATTCCCCACACTAATAGTGTGTGATTTAGTGGCTGACTTGCCTAAAGCATTGGCAGGTGCAACCTCGGTTGCCCCAAAATTGAGTGTGGTACAACTACAGATCATGCAATATGCTGATGACATTATCATCATGGATCATACAAAAACAGGATTACAAAGAGCGCTTTCTCCCCTTAACACATACAACATAAAAAATAATCTTCTGATGAATGAGTCAAAAACTAAAGTTATAATTTTTGGGAAATATCAAAAAATAAAATCTTGCCTTGGCGAGCAGGTGGACTACAAATAGCCATCTGTATCAGCTACAATTATCTTGGAGTTTGGTTTCATGAAAGAGCAAACCAAGTGGCCATTCTTATACATCTTTGGCCCAAGGGAGCTGGGGTTATACATAGTCTGAGGCACTTGAATCGGCATTTGCACAGCCCCACTGCTGAGCCAATTTTAAGGGTCTTACATGACAAACTGCTCCCGGCATTGTCTTACGGTCACATGGCTTTACCAGGCAAAATAGACTCATTCCTCGCAAAATATCACATAATGGCCCATAAGAAAATATTTTCGGTTTCCCGGAATTCAAGGAGGGCCAGGTTGAGACTTGAGCTGGGTCTGGCAAGTGTAGACCTTTACTGCCTAGGCGATTTAATCAAATGTTACATCTCTACTCTGCGTGCACCAGCTCAATCCATGAAAGAACAACTGTAATCATTGTTCACGGATGAACTCGCTCCCTGGTACATACAGCTGCATTTGGCCATTTTCACCTTGAACATTGAAATTATAAACCTCTCTAATCCAATCATTCCCGTGTTAATGTGGAAAAATACAATAAAGAGTCAAATCACCCTAGTGTCATATGAGAGAGACATTGCTTGGTTTCTCAAAAAGCCACTCTTCACAGCTCTGGATGCCTCGTATATTAAGGGGAAACCTCAAACATATTTCAATCAATCCCTCCAACCACGGACTTGCAATAAAATTATTTATATGAGGCTCTTAGCCCTCCCAATTTATTACTTTAATCCATTGTGGGCACTGAGGAATGGAGAGCTAACATGTAGGCTCCGCAATTATCTACATGAGTCCTGGTTACACCTGCTATGTTGTTGTCCTCATCTTGCTAATGACCGCCGACGCCTATTGTTCCCAGTCTATCGGGATAGGTTACTGAGGCACAGCAGGGAAGCATCTGATTTGAACTTCAGTAATAATTCAGCTCAAGTTCTAGCAAGGGCTGGGATGTTTGTTAGTATCATTTTAACTGCATTGCATACAGCCCAACACTAAGAAATAGTCATAGAACATGAGACGAGCTTAAAGGGGGTAAATCATGTCACCTTGAAGGGTTTACAATGCATTTATAGAGATTTATAGAGATAGCCACTGAATTAGTTTCAAGTTCTATTTGATACTGCTGCCGTACAAATGAATTTTGATGAAAATAAGCTATTGCATTAGTAATAAATATTGGGACATTTTGTTACTGCCTTTTTGCACTACGGACTTTACTTTTGGTGCTAAATGGCTAAATTGTGATTCATTGTCATCAACCAGAAATGTTGTTTTACAACTGTCATTTATCTCGTATTTTTTGATTTTATAATGCGTATTCAACTTTTAATCTTATTTTTACCAAATAATAATATGATGTTTGTATGTTACGGTTTTAATTACCTGTATAATAAATATTATTATATTACACCTTAGTGGATTACCATCAGCCACAGTTTAAGAAAAGCTTCTTCAATTAAAAGCCCAGAATGATCGATTTACTACTTATACAGACAACATTGTGCCCATCAACCTTTACAAAATCTTGCACCTAACCATCCCGCCATCAGGAAAGGACTCACCTGTGCAAAGACAGGTGCGGCCACACTGTAAGGTCTGGTTTTAAATGTGCTGATTGACTGGGTAGCGAAGCCTTGAGCCACCACACCATAATCGGGTGGTGGTATGGAGAGTTCATCCTTATGTATGTATGTATGTATGTATAAATTATTTTGTAGCGCGCTCTATTACTTGAGAGTATCCTGGCGCGAAATGGGAAAGGCAGAAAGAAGAGCAGCAAGAAAAAACAGCTTAAGTTACACATAGGTTACACTACTGAACAGGTGAGTTTTCAAATGTTTCTTGAATTGTGCCACAGTTTGCATGGAGTGTAGATGAAGAGGGAGGGCATTCCAGGCCCGAGCCGCGACCACGACAATCGATTGACCGCCGAGTCTGGCTCGCTTAAAACGGGGAAGAAACAGTTTGAACAGAGTGGATGATCTGAGGGTGCGGGCGGGGACATAGAAAGCAAATCTGTGTCTCAGATATGCTGGACCTTGGTCGTGGGTAGCTCTAAACGCCAGCACCAGGGACTTAAACAAAATGCGCTGTGAGACTGGGAGCCAATGAAGGGTGCGCAGTTCGGAGCGCACACTCCTCCATCTAGGGACATTGAATAGCAAACGCACAGCAGCATTCTGGATAACCTGCAGGCGTTTAACCAGGTAAGCCGGAATGCCACTAAACACTTATACAGGAGGTTCATTGTGCTGCCCCTGTTCCCAGGCTGAGGGCTGCAAAAATACATCTAAAATGGCAACATATCACTCACGGTTAGTCACCTCATAACCTACAACCCTTAAGAGTCCTCTAATGACACGGCACTAGTGACACTTAAGCTACAAC
This sequence comes from Lissotriton vulgaris, assembly GCF_964263255.1. Taxonomy (NCBI): domain Eukaryota; kingdom Metazoa; phylum Chordata; class Amphibia; order Caudata; family Salamandridae; genus Lissotriton; species Lissotriton vulgaris. The sequence continues at coordinate 1,542,505,859 of NC_141693.1, read as the reverse complement.
TCCCTTTCTGGTTACAATATTCTCCATGGGCACCATCTTCTAAATCCTTCTAACAAATGTAAGTAAATGGCATTCCTGTGCAGGAACATGCTATACATACTAATGTGATAACAATAAGATACAGCCAGGGGCGAAAATCAGGCCCCTGCAGCCCCCGCGCTCCAGGGACCCCCTCCCTTTATTTATTATCATGATATGATTTTAATGGTGCACAGTTTTCACGCACAGCACACCTGGCCTCACTAAATTAAAGGGTGCACACACCACTGCAGAGGCCGCGCGTAACACAGGGTTGCGCGGGGCGAGCGGGCCTGCGCTCCTAGGGCCCCCTCAGAGGCTCTGCTCTTCTAATTAAATGGAGGCTCGCTCTTTTAATAATTTAATGGTGTGCAACTGAACTGCTGTGCAGTGCGCACGCGCGGGCCCCTGGTGAGCCTCTTCAATAATTAATGGTGCGCTGGCCTCTGAGGCTAAATGGTTAGTGGGTGCGAGTGGCACGCAGCTGTCTCTTGGATGCGCCGGCCCGCTTTTCAGGGTGGGACAAGGTCTGGTGTCATGACCAATTAATGTACTTGAATACTGTTCATGCAGAGTGCGCAATTAAAAGTGTGCGTGAGCCGAGAGCTGAAACCAGGTCAGAGTTGACCCTGCCGCCCCACGCTACGCTGAGAAGGACTGTCCGAGGTCCGTCACCGGCCATAATTTACATAATTACCATCCCTGGACTCTGCCTGACTAGCTTTGCCCAGTTGCTCTACCAGTGTGCTTGGTAGGAAAGGAGGCAAGTTTCTTGGTGGACGTAAGCCCACCCACAGTCTGGGTCGCTGCCATTTTAGATTGGGGAGGGGAAGTTCAAAGGAAACTCCTTCTAAAAGAGGTTGATGCTGGGTCCTGTTGAGTCGTGGGGCCCTAGGCCCACATACTCATAAGAATTGCGACACAGAAACCAGATGTACAGTGGGTTAGTGAGCCACGAGCACGTGTGCTCGGCTCCTTTTATTGACTGATGTCACGTGCCTCGTGACATCAGTGGTGGGTGGGTGTTTAGTGTAGGCTTACATTTTTAACCCTTAGACTGTGTCTGCTAGGACACAACATTCCTCCCAAAATTTAATAAAAATTAAGGAAAAACAAAAGTCCGAACCTGTGGGAGGAAATACACAAATATACAATAATTACAAATCTACATCGAGTCTCTTCAGCTGCTTGCTTGATGAAGATGAAAATTGCTGCTGAAATTTTAGTTCTTCTTGGCTTGACGTCTTGATTCTCGGTGAGCGTGCGCTTCTGGACTTGCACCGCGGAATTGTGTTGGTCAGTCCACTGAGATCCTGCTTGTGAGGGTGACGCCAAACAGGATAACCAGATGTGAGACTAGGATGATGTTGTCTTCTGCTGGTCCGTCGGTTTCTTCACTGTCAGCAGCTTGGCTTCACATTGCAAGGATAGTGTTTGAAGGACATTCTTCTCACTAGGATGCCCCTCTCGCGGGTATTCTCCTGCCGCGAGATATACCGGAGGCCCTTTGTGTCAGGTTTCCACTAGGCCGGGTATTATTCCACAGCGTTGCTCCAACTCCACAGTCTGCGTGTGAATGGAGGAGACGATGAGGGTACTACCTCACAAAGTCCGTAGCTCCACCTGAAGGGTAGTTGTTGACTCCTTCCTTTGCGCACAAGTTCCTCTTCTCCCCGGGACGTGCTGGTGAGACGGCGATGGATCCATCTCTCGTGTCGGGACCCTCTGCCACCGGTGTCCCTGAGGCCTTTGCCCCTTGGATCTCCACGGGCTGGTGGGGATCGGTCAGTTCTCATTGTTCAGGCCATCTGAGCTCCCTCCGCTTCCAGACTTCCGTTCAATCCCAAAGGTGGGTGTTGCCAATGGTCCGGCCTGTGCTCTCCTATCGTCCACGGGTCGTCGGGGTTTTGTGAATGGGTAGCTGTTCTGTTCTTGGTGCTGTCAGTGTTCTCCTAGACGTGTGGGTCACTGTACACGATGTTGTGGTGTGTCACCTCTTCTTCTTTTAGGTGTGTAGACTTATCACACCTCTCCTCACCTTTTCCAGATGTTGTTCTTGGCATCGTGCCACATGACTTCTTCCTTCATTCTTTTCTCCATGGCGTTGTGCCACTCATTCTCTCTTCTCCTTTTCGCGACACTGTGCGGTCACCTTTCTTCCTTTGTCTTGCTGACCAGGCTTCTTCAAGCAGCATGCACTCCGCCTGTTTCCGTCTGGTCTTGTCCTGTCATTAGGACACGGTCTTCTCTCCACTCTTCGGTGACTGGACCGGTCATTACGATCTTCTCTCTTGCCTCCTTTTACTTCTTTTTTTTTGTAAGTGTTGCGTCCGTCTCTCCGGGTCTTCTTTCGGACATTCTCCTGATCTCTCAGTTGACGGACGTCTTACGGCACAACATCTTCCCTGACTTCTTGACAGAATACCTTTGCTGAGCCTTTGTGGCGGGTCAGTATTCCAGTGACCTGTTGGCTGGTCGGTTATCTTCTTTTACCTTCGCGGGCGATCATCTTGGTGATCGGCTTTTGTTTGGGCGCCCCTCTGGCTTGTCGGATCATCCTTTTCGTCTTGTGCGATCTTCTTTGATACCAGATGGGGTGGACAGCTTGCTCTTCGTGAGTCTTTTTGCTATCCCCGATCATTGGGATCGCCATGTGCTTCTGCTGCAGTGCTTTTTCATTGGCGCAGTTTCGCCTGCGCTCTTTGTGTGCTCTGCTTTTTCCGGAGGGTTAACTTCACCGTTCCATGAACCTTCTCCAGTGGATGCACTTCTTGTGCTCGCTTCCGGTGAGGCTCTTTAGCTTCTTGGGGCGTTGACCGTGCTTGGTTGCTTTGCCTCCTTTTGGCTGCGGGGTAACTTCGTGTTACTCTTCCGTTGCACGTCAATGTGCATTGCAGTGGCAAGTTCTGGCTTCACTTGGTACCGTCGTGATACATCTTCAGTGTAGCTTTGTTCCTTGCACTTTTAGTTTCTTTGGCGTTGTCGCTCTTCCACTTGTGTGTCGCACTTTTCTTCTTCACACTTGGGTACTTGCCTCGCACGTCTTCTGGTGCTTAGGGTGTGGCTTCCTTCCTTTCAGGCGCTGTCCTGTTCTGTCCGTGTCCGGGGTGCACTTGCGCTCTTCCAGTAGGTTGCCTTTGGATCTTGCTGCTTGCGGTAGACGTTTCTGACTCTCCCTCGACGTCCAGCGTGAGGTTGTCTGCTTCTGCATTTGCGATGAACACCTGTGGCCACAGGCGTCACTTCTGCAGTGGTGATGGGTCTCTGTCTTCGTTTGCGTCGCTGCAGGCTTGTTTTCCCTTTTAGGCTTTCCCTTGCTTTGTCTTGTGCTTGTTTCAGAGTTTATGTGATGACTTGCTGCAGTTCTGGATAGTGGCCACTAGATGGCAGTGTTGCCTTCCCCCCCAGTTACTAGCAGTCTTTCATGTTCTTCTGGATCGTTTCCTGAATCAGGCCGGTGCTGGGCGTCTATGCGGATCTAAGGCTGGGTGCAGTGCCTTTCTCTTGGACACCTGGGTACAATCTACAGGCTGCCTCCACACCCATTGCCTTGGCTCGCCCTCTAGTGCTTGCACCCTGCAGCAGGGCTTCTCCTTCTGCCACGGTGAGTCAGTCCTTCGTTATTCATTTTGTTTCTTAGGAGGTGGGGGCTGCAGTGCATGCAGGATTTTCTTTACTGGGCCGCCCGGGGGGGGGGGGGGGATTTCACTAGTGCCGGCATCTATCCTGTGCATTTTCTTCTCCCTCCCTGCCTGTGGTAGCCTCACATTATCCTCGCGCAGGCAGGGGGAGCTGGGGCCACATGTGTAGTCGTGCGGTGCTGCTCCGTCCGGCCGGGTGGCTCTGCAGGCACTTCACGGGCCAATGTTCTTTTCCTTAAGGCCTCCCTGGATCAGCGCTGGCAAAGCGGGAGTGGGCACGCAGCGCTGCAGGCAGGCCGCGGGTGAGCTCCGCTGGTCTTGCCTTGTCCTTGGGTCTCCTTCTGTCTCTCTCCTCTGCCACCACCGCTCCTCTCTCCCAAGCGGTGCGGCGTGGACAGGGGACACGGCAGTCAGGCTGCGGGTGGGCTCCGCTTGCTGGACTTTCTTTTCCCTCCCCGCACGCAGCTTCTCGGCTCACACGCTGCGCGGGGCGGGGGACGATTCAGGCAGGCAGCGGGTGGGCTCCGCTGGCGCTGCTTTAATTAAAGTTTATTTTCGGCCGTCTCGCGCTCTGGCCATGCGGGTGGGCACCGCGTCAGTTCTCCATACGGGGGTCGCTTCATGCAGGCCGCGGGTGGGTCGCTGGCCTTGCTTAGTCAGTGGGGGACAGTATACGGTTTATAGCGGGTGGGCTCCGCTTCAACTGCTTTAGTATCCTGGGCTCACCTCCGGCCTACGGGCCACTTCTTCCGCTGCGGCCGTGGCGAGTGGGCTCCACCTGGTCAGCACTCTGATCTGGTGGAGTTCCCTGCTGCTGCGGCCGGCTCGGGTGGGCTCCGGTCGGTCCGCTTGGGGCACAGTTGCGGCTGGTGCAGGTGGGCACTGCCCGGTCCGCTTCTTCTTATCTATGACTCGGCCCGGGGCACGGCACACGCCCCACGGGCCTCTCGGCGGCCGGCGCTGCTTCCTCGTAGGGGGTGCCCATAGGCAGGCTGCATTCACCTCCCTTTTAGCAGTGGCTGCATCGCGTGGAGTTAGATCCCACCCTCGTCGCCATTGTTGAGTCGTGGGGCCCTAGGCCCACATACTCATAAGAATTGCGACACAGACACCAGATGTACAGTGGTTAGTGAGCCACGAGCACGTGCGCTCAGCTCCTTTTATTGACTGATGTCACGTACCTCGTGACATCAGTGGTGGGTGGGTGTTTAGTGTAGACTTACATTTTTAACCCTTAGACTGTGTCTGCTGGGACACAACAGGTCCCTAGATTTCAGCCATTTGTGCCATCAGATAGTAACATCATTCGTGGCAGTGTACGTGTTAGAAATATTTCTAGATTATTGAGGCTGGTGCAGTGAGGACGTTCCATGCATGTTACCAGGAATAGTTTTTATTGCCAAGCGCTGAGTGCTGGTTTGTTTTCCACCTTTCTATGATTTTTCGCTTCTTGAACCCAAGTTTACACTGTTTTTAATTCAATCGGATACCCCCCCTCAAACACATACACTTGTTTAGAGTATATTTATTGGTATTTCATATTTTGTTTGCACGTTCCCATTACCCTCCCATTTGTTAATAGGAAAAGCTTTGTATATTTTTGAGTCCCTTTTACGTATTAAGATCTGTTTCATCTGTGCACGTGTTCGTGCCTTGTACCTTTGACACCCTTGCAAATGCCTATCCTTGGGAGTGCAGCAGTGGCACATATGTGCTCCTTTCCAAGGTTGATTTTTTTAGTAACGAGGCTGTGTTTGTGTGCCTTATTTAAGGCCTTATATTGTAAGTCACATTCGTTTGTCTGGCAGCAGTAAACCATGCATACATCTCATATTATGCTTATTGAGGGAAAGGGGCTTGTGGAGTTAGGCAAGTAATGCACCTGCAAACGTTGATTAAGACAGGTGGCGAGGAAAAACTTTGAAAAGAGTGTCTTGGATTTTAAAGCTCTTCGAAAAGGCGGCCTCTTTTCTGATTGGCTGGGAGGGGTGCATTTTGTGAGATTTCCCATGCTAATGATGAGCTGTCTTTGATGTCAAGAATGTACTATGTGCGAGTGACTCTTCACTCTGTGTCTGAATGAACTGCGAGAATTAAATTTACTCACGTTATCAAACATTAAACAATCAATGTACACAAAGGTTCACCACAGTTGAATAGTACTGCATTTCTATTTTTAACAATTGCTTAAGCCTTTATTAGGCTAATAATGTCTATGATGTAAATGTGAAAGCAACGCACAAAAATACAGAAACTAGTACAGAAACTAGTACACCAAAATACAGAAACAAGTGCAACAAACACAAAATGTGAAATATTTTGTTTTATTCACAAAATATATATGTAAAAGAATTACAGAAGTCAATTTAATAGGCAAGTTTGAGCTTTTCAAAACGGATTTTATTTGTAAAAGGCAAAGGGGTATGCTAGACTGTAGAATATCACCTTGTCGTTTTTGCTCCTTGTGCATAGTTTATTTTTTGTCGTCGCATACCAGTGCTTGTCAGCGTTCACTCAAGAGGTTCCTGAGGTTTCCTTCTTGATGATGCATGCTCCCAACTCCCCTATGAGTCAACCAACCCGCAAGGCAGGAAACTCTTACGTGACTGGTTTACCCACAAGGGAAAGGGGAAGTGGATTGAGAAACAAGACAAACAAACACTTGAGTCTTCTTCCGAACCAGTGTCTACGTCTGCTTCTCTCTGAGTGTTCAGGACTTCTTGTTAACACCTTCAAGAGTTGATTCAGTAATCAGTTTAGTGACACTACTATCTTATCACTCAAATTAACAGAACAGGAAATACACTAGTAATACCAAACATTTAAGAAGCCCTTTCTGACACTCCTTTGCCTGGGTTGACTGTGTTGAATTCAAACCTTGAAAGGCAATGTAAAAGTAATCAAAATCAAGTGGCCCAAACAGAAACAGTTTTCATTAAAACTAGAATTAGTTAACAGGATTAGTTAAGGGGTGTTTAGTAACACTACAACCAAAAGAACACCTTCCATACCTGGCAAAGACTTGTAGACTGCCTCAGAAGGATTCTGAAAAGATAAATGAACAGAAAATAAAAACAACAAGATTCTCTGCAATCTTGATATTCTAATCACCAGTGAAATATTCACTCTATCAAACTGAAGCGTTATTTCAATGTAACCTTGAATAACAACAGATTTGCTTTTATCAATGCTTTGCTATTAGTTCTCTTGAATTTCCTTGGTTCGCTTTTCACAAATAACAAATAAATAAAAGAAAAGAAAAGTAGCAGATTTGCAGGTATCAACGTTTGTTGTTCCTCACAAAGTCAAAAGAAATGTAGTGTCACTGTTTGCAGGTACCAATGCTTTTTGATCCTGATACGAAGTCTCTAGTCTCTGGTTAAACGCAGCAAACAAGATTTGTCTTTAGCAATGGTTGTTTGGAACTTGAACAATATTTCTTACTTGTTTCCAACAGGGCCGTCGGAACAAAAGGCCAGTGGCACCATCGGAAATGCGGGAGGACTTGCCTGGAGAATACACAGGAAACTCTTCAGATCTTGCCGGTGAATGACGTCCCAGCGCGAGGTTGAAGACGGGCTCCAGGCTTCCAGGTAAGAAGGAGGAATAGGGAGGGAAATCGGGTGGAGGCACAAGGCGGAGGTGAGGAGATGAGGAGCTGAAGGGATCACGGAGACTGCTCGGCTCAGGAACGCTCGCTAAGAATTGTGCTGGAAAGCGAAGCGTTTCCTGAAGGAGCAGCGCTGAATTTATAGGCTGAGGTTAGGGCGTGTGCTCTGCCCCTCACGTGTAGCGCTGCCAACAGTTTAAACGTGAGAGCGAGAAAGTTCTCCTAGGCAGAGATACTACAGAACAGAAAACTCCTTCAACAAGCATTGCTACCAACAAGGCAATAAGTATTGCAAGCATTGCTACCAACTAGACAACAAGCATTGCTACCAACAAAAGAATGAGAATCAACATCTAGTACACTGCTCCCTTGGATTCCTAAAGATTAATCAAGCTGATCTTTACTACAACTGATGTACCATTGGAAGATTAACAGGTGATTGCCAAGGAACTCATGACAGTTCTCCCCCCAAATGCCACCTCACAGGTCGGGGTTTTGTTGGATTAAGGGCATGAAAAGACCTGATAAGCCGTGATGCATGGACATTACTTTCTGGTTCCCAAGATCTCTCAGATGAATCATAAACCTTCCAGTCTATTAGGTAGAATAAACGACCTCCAATTCTTTTGGCATCTAGTATCTTTTTAACCTCATATTCCATGTGATCTCCTACCACCACAGGGGGCGGCGGACTATCCAGTCGTGTTGTAGGTTCATGAGGTTTCAACAGTGACACATGAAAAACTGGATGAATAGCATAATCCTGGGGAAGTTTGATCTTTACTGACACTGGATTTATAATCTTCTCAATTGGAAATGGACCAATGAATCTTGGTTTTAATTTTTTAGGTCCTGCGATCTGAATGTTTTTTATGGAAAGCCAAATCAAGTCCCCTGGTTTGTATTGTGGGGAGGGAATTCTGTGTGCATCTGCTGCCTTTTTCATGGTACTTTTATTTTTCTCTAAACTTTTCCTAACTTGATTTTGGTAGACGATTAGGTTTTTGATTCTTTCTGTGACAGCAGGCAGGTCTTGATTTTTTCCGGGAAAGACTATTGGGAGCATTCGGGGGTGTTGACCCGTGAGAAAGTAAAAGGGTGAACATCCCAACGCCGAATGCTCTGTATTATTGTAAGTAAACTCTGCTAGAGGCAAGGCTTCATCCCAATTGGAAAATAAGGTACTAGATAAACAGCGTAGACTTTGTTCTAAATATTGATTTACCTTTTCTGTTTGACCATCAGTTTGAGGATGGAAAGCAGATGATAAGGCTATCTCAACGTCCAATTGCTTACAGAGTTGTCTCCAGAATTTAGAAAGGAATTGAGGACCCCTGTCTGAAACAATCTTGTGTGGGATTCCGTGTAGTTTCACAACATTGGCCAGAAATATAGTGCTGAATTCTGCTGCAGTTGGTAATTTAGTCAAAGGGATAAAATTACTCATTTTAGATAACAAATCCACTACTACTAGGATAGTTGTGAAACCGTGGGATTTGGGTAAATCTGTAACAAAATCTAAGCTAATTGTATGCCAAGGGAAGGGAGGAATGGCCAATGGTTGTAACAGACCCATAGGTGGAGTGTGAAGGGATTTCTGTCGAGCGCACACCGGACAGGCTCGAACGCAATCATGCACATCTTCACTCATCTTTTCCCACCAAAAATGCCTTTGACATAAATCAAGTGTTTTATTTATTCCTGGATGAGCAGCTATTGCTAAATCGTGATTCCATTTTAAAATTTGTTCTTTTAATTCTCGGTCTGGAATGTACAATTTATTCTTATGAAAGAGGAAACCATTCTGTATGGTCTTGTGTTTTAAAGACAGCCATTGTTGATGGTTTATTTTCTCAGTCTCCTTCTTTAACAAGGACAGAAATGTATCGGCGGAGACTTCTGCACAGACTTTCTCAGTAGGAATAATGCTTTGTGGTATCGGCTTCAGATTCCTATCATTGTCACATACTAAACGTGACAGGGTGTCAGACAGAAGTTGTTTTTCGCCTGGTCGATAGGTAATTACAAAATCGAACTCACTAAAGAACTGTAGCCAACGCATTTGTCGTGGGGTTAATGCTTTGACAGTCGAGTAAAACTGTAAGTTTTTATGGTTGGAGAAAATAGTAATCGTGTGTTTTGCCCCAAGAAGACGATGTCTCCATTCTTGTAATACGGCTTTTATTGCTAACAGCTCTCGTTCCGCTATTGTGTAGTTCTGTTCCGCTAGCAACAGTTTTCGGGAAAAGAAAGCTATTGGATGTAAATGACCAGAGTTGGTGTCTTTTTGCATCAGAACACCACCAACCGCATTTTGTGAAGCATCCGCTTCAACAAAGAACGATCTGTCAGGATCGGGGTGTATCAAGATGGGTGCTGAAGTGAAGGCTTTCTTTAATTGAGTAAAGGCTGCTTCAGCCTCGTCATTCCAACAAAACTTCTTTCCTTTTTTCAGAAGTAGAGTAATTGGAACTACAATCTCAGAAAACTTAGAGATGAATTGTCTATAAAAATTCGCGAACCCCAAAATCCGCTGAGTCTCTTTTACTGAAGTAGGAGCTGGCCAATTTAGAATTGCTTCTACTTTTTTGGGGTCCATCGTAATTCCTTCTGGGGACAACCAATAGCCTAAAAATTCTACTTTAGAGGAATTGAAAACATATTTCTCTAATTTCACGAATAGAGAATTATCTCTAAGCTTTTGGAGAACAGATCTAACTTGCATAGTATGTTCCTCAGGAGTTCTTGAGTAAATCAATATATCATCGATATATACGATGACGCAAACGTCTAATAGGTCATGCAATACTTCATTAATGAAGTATTGAAAAGCTGCCGGAGCATTGCAAAGACCAAATGGCATCACGGTATATTCAAATAGGCCGAATTTTGTGCGAAAAGCAGTCTCCCACTCATCACCTTCTTTAACACGGATCAGGTGATAAGCACCACGTAGATCCAGTTTGGTGTAGATGGTGGATCCTTTGACCTGATTTAAAAGGACCGGAATCAAAGGCAACGGGTATCGGTTCTTAATTGTTGCCTTGTTAACCGCGCGATAGTCTATGCAAGCCCTCAAATCACCAGACTTCTTCGCTACGAAGAAAAGTGGAGAGGAGACCGGGGATGTAGAATGACGTATAAAACCCAACTCAAGTAATTCGTCCAGATATGAACGTAAATACTGGTTTTCAGGTTCCGTCAAGGCGTAAATACGACTGCAGGGCAATACTGCTCCTGGAATTAAGTCAATTCTACAATCGTATATGCGATGTGGAGGAAGCTTGGTGGCCTTGACGGGGTCGAATACATCAGCATAGTCCTGGTATTCTCTAGGAATTTCAAAATGGTCTGAGTTTATTACTGCACAAGACAGGGGCATTACAGGATCCTTGGTTTCCTGGTAGCAATGTACTTTGCAAAAGGACGAATCTAGAGTAACTGTGCGCTTGATCCAATCGATCTTGGGATTATGCAATTCCAACCAAGGAATCCCTAGAATCACTCCAAAGGTTGGTGTGTCAATAAGGTCGAATGTCGTGCATTCAGTGTGGCCATTGTCTGAGACTAAAACTAATGGAGTTGTGTGGAAACGGATCAAACCTGAAGAAAGTGCCGAACCATCTACTGCACGAACTGGTTCTGGTTCTTTCTTAGATACTTGGGTCAGATTTAATTTTCGAGCTAATTCTAAATCGAAGAAGTTGCCCGTGGCCCCAGAATGGAAAGGGGCGACCGAATCGGTCCCCCCGAACTTATGGCCGAGTGCCTCGATCCCCCCGGGAAGCCATTTTGGGCGGGAGGCGCGTCTCAGCTGGTATGCCCGAAGCGGCGTAGCTGGGGCGCGCTCGTTCCCGCCCTAGAGTGGGCTGGCCTAGACACCGACGCAGCCAGCCACGCCCTCAGGGGCAGGCAGGGGCGGGTATACGCCCGCCCTGAAGACGGATAAAAAGGGACGCAAGACCAGAAGACATCCTCTTGTTCTTGTGCTCTGAAGCTGCACCTCCTCGCTGCACGTGAGCTCGGGACAGAACGAAGAGCCAATTTTGAGCGTTTTAATCTCTCTCTTTGTCTTTTAGATACTTCGTCGAAAGGATGCCCAAGAAAGGAGCAAAGAGAATGACGACTGACCAGTTGGTTCGGGCACTCATGAAGGACATGTCCGAAATTAAGAAGCGGTTGGCGGAGCGAGACGACGAGGAGGGATCGGGGCGTCCACCGGCCGGAGGGAAGCCAAAGAGGCCAAGAAGGGGGCCGGTCGGGGGAGACGTCCCGGTTCCCTGTTCTCCTCTCGAGGCGCCAGCCCCGGTACCGGCCCCGGTACCGGATGAGGGGAATCCGATTCCCGTGATAGTCACCCCGACGTCTGCCGGAGATATGCCTCCCGAGTTGGCGGCACAGTTAGCAGCATGGTTGGGGGACAGTAATGGGGGCGCCATGGCTACCGAAGCGCAAGCTCTCATAAAGCAGTTGCGCGAGAAACGTGATACAGCCAAGGTGCCCGCGCCGGATGCGGCGATAGACAAGCCACGAGGGACGGAAGCAGCGTCCGGTGCAGGTAAGCGGCCATTGCCGATTGCAAGGGATGAATCAACACCCTCTCGTAGAGAAAGATTGGGGCAACATGTTCCTTTGCCAATAAAGGAAAAGATTTGGGCGGGGGAATACGTTAACATTTTCTCCCTGCTCGTTGATCACTATGAGGTCGAAACTGTTAAAGGTCAAAAGGATCTGATGCATCCGAGTGTTTGGCGCGCAAAAATGGCCGCCTTTAAAGTGAATGAAAATATTGGTAACTGGGGTAATGCTTGGGGAATTTTCACGGCAATTTTGGGGGAACGTAGGCCTGATTTGCTCCCTGAATTTCCAGTATATCAGTCACGAATTATGGGGTACTCGACATCACACCAAGGTAACCAATGGTTCTGTTATGACAACCTTTTCAGGAAAGCGATGGAGCATAACAAAAGTTTAACCTGGGACTGTTACGATTCGTTAACACGGAATAAGATGAAAGAGTCGGGAATGTTGAAAGTGCCATTGGTAGGGAGTGTTGTTAGTGAGTCCTCCCGCCAAAATGGGGGGACGCCCTTTCGGTCGGGTACGGGTACAGACGATTACCCGAGACCCGCCGGCAATACAGGGAAGAGGGGGTTCTGTTTCAACTTCAACAGAAGCAAATGTACTAGGCCCCCGGGATCTTGTAAGTTCAAACATGAATGTAGTGGTTGTGGGGCACCCCATCCTGAGTCCTCGTGCAGAGCCAAATCGGGTGAAAATGGGGGTAGAGGAGGCGCTAAACAGGTCTAATATAGTCCGAGGGGCGCCTTTACCTACCCCGATTGATACCCTGGCGATGATTCCCTGGCTCAGCGAATACCCAGATCGTACTTCTGCTGGGGTGCTACGAAATGGTTTTTCATATGGTTTCCGCATCCCGGTGGGTAGCTTTCAGGGTGTCGGGACGTGCAAAAATCAACTTTCCGTCTTGCAGCATACTACTGTAGTACAGGATAAGATCCGGAAAGAGGTTACCCGAGGTAGGGTTGCCGGCCCGTTCACCGCCCCCCCGGTACCGAACTTTGTTTGTTCTCCTTTAGGGGTGGTCCCCAAGAAGGACCCGGGTGAGTTTCGATTGATTCACAATTTATCAGCTCCTCATGGCCTTTCTGTAAACGATGCAATTAATCCAGAAATGTGTTCGGTGCGGTACGCATCATTCGATGAGGCCGTAGCCATTTTGAATCGCCTGGGGCCCGGGACGCTGATGGCGAAATCAGATATCGAGTCAGCGTTCCGTTTGCTCCCCGTATACCCGGATGACCAACGTTTGTTGGGATTCATGTTTCAAGGTTTGTATTACATGGACAGGTGTATGCCAATGGGGTGCTCGATATCTTGTGCTTATTTCGAGAAATTCAGTAGTTTTCTGCAATGGGTTTACACGAAGAAAACAGGTTTTCGGAATGTGATGCATTACCTCGATGACTTTCTGTTCCTTGGGGCCGCTGGGGATGATGAATGTGCCCGGGCCTTGACTGAATTTTGTGTGTTAATGAATCAATTTGGCGTGCCGTTGGCACCAGGTAAGACTGTGGGTCCCACGACTTGCCTCGAGTTCCTCGGGATCGAGTTGGACTCTAGTGAGGGTTGTTTTCGTTTACCAGCTTCCAAAGTATCGAAGTTCAAGACAGCCCTGCAAATGTGTATCACTGCATCGAAAGTTACGCTGCATCAGTTGCAGCAATTGGTGGGGAAGTTGAATTTTGCCTTAAGGGTGATCCCGATGGCCCGCCCCTTCTCCCGTTCGATTGCACAGGCGATGGTCGGCCTGAAGGAGGGTCACCATCGCACGAGGTTATCGGCCGAGGTCCGCCAAGACATGCGTATTTGGTTAGCATTTTTGGCGGATTTCAATGGTCGAGTCGTCTGGAACAAACCGGCCTTGTCCTCTGAAGAGCTGGGTCTATGGACAGATTCAGCGGGAAGCATGGGTTTCGGCGCCATCTTCGGCACAAAATGGTCGGCACAAAAGTGGCCAACATGGTGGCACGATGAGGGGCTGACGAGTAATATTGCTTTCCTTGAGCTGTTTCCTATTTTGGTGGCCCTCAGATCCTGGCCCGATGGTTTCAAAAATCATTCTGTCATATTTTGGTCTGACAATATGACCGTTGTAGAATGCATTAATAGTCAGGCAGCACGTTGTAAAATGATTTTGAGGCTGCTTAAGGAAATTGTCTTACTGTGTATGCAACTGAACGTGGTATTCAGAGCAAAACATGTCCCGGGGGTGATGAACCAGGCTGCTGATGCACTGTCTCGTTTTCAAATGCAGGCTTTCTCGGGTTTCCTTCCCTCAGCGGACCCCGAGCCAGCACCCTTTCCCGAAGCTCTCTGGTCTCTCGGTGCCCCGAACTTCGTTACCTCGTGGGAGAGAGTCTAGCACCAAGGACGAGGAAGGCATACGAAGGGGCGTTTCGGGCTTATTTGGCCTTTTTGGGGACTGAGAGAGGGGGACTTTGGGGCCATGAGGATTGGGTAGTACATTTTCTGTTGTCCTTGCGTAAGGCTGGGAAGTCGGTGGCTACAGCCCAGAGGCATCGTGCTGCCATCTCCTTTGTTGCCAGGGCTCATAATATCCAGGACCCGACAGCGTCTTTTGCTGTACAGAAAGCGCTGCGTGGGTGGCAACGCCTTGAGGGTCGCAGAGTAGATGAGAGGCGCCCGATAGGTCTGGATAGGTTGTCCCAGTTGCTGGCCACACTCCCCGACATATGCTCGTCTCAATTCGAGGCCTGTTTGTTCCGAGCCGCTTTTACGCTTGCATTTCACGGGGCTATGAGGATAAGTGAGCTGGTGGCAAGGAGCAAGCGGGATGTGGCGGGGGGTTTGTGCCGGGAACACGTTCAGATCAGGGGTGAGACTATGACGGTATCCTTTGTCAAGTCAAAAACCGATCAAAGTGGGGTGGGAGACTGCATAGTCATTCGCAGGATTCCAGGGTCCTCCATGTGTCCGGTGAGGTGTTTAGAGGATTACCTAGCACAAAGGGTGGCATCATGGGGGGGGACGATGTTGAGACACGCGGACGCCACCCCACTGACAAAGTTTCAGTTTCAGCGGGTGCTCGCGATGTCAATTACCGCAGCAGGCTTGGACCCGGGTGAGTTTGGGACCCACTCCTTTCGGATAGGGGCTGCCACTGAAGCTGCAGCCAGGGGTCTTAATGTGGAACAAGTAAAACGTGTGGGGCGTTGGTCCTCCAATTGTTATAAGAGGTATGTGCGGTTGCACATGTTGTGAAGCTGTAACAATGTACTCACGCTTCTTGTCTTTTGTTTGGTTTTCAGTTACGCAAGCCTTCGAGGCGGGGCGGACTATGCAGTTGACCCAACACCGGGCCAGCGGTCAGACATCACCGGCTGTGAGGAAGGAGGTGTGGGTCGTGGGCCACTCATACGTGAGGCGTGCCGCAGACGTATTCAAAGCAGGTGACATGATTCACGTAGCTGGGGAATACGGGTACAGGATGTCCTTCTACGGAAGGGGCGGTCTCTGTATTGACCAGTTTCAAGCTTACTTTGAGGGTTTGTTAGGGCGGATGAGGTCACCGCCGTCTATAGTCATAGTACATGTAGGGGGCAATGATTTGGTCACCACCGGTAGACGACTTCTCCTGGAGGCAATGCTTTCCACCGTAAGTTGGTTGGCGAGGAAAGTTCCGGGGTGCATAATTGCGTGGTCTCATATGATCCCACGAAAAGTGTGGCGGGGGGCTATTTCGATCCCTGCTTTGAACCATTCTGTTAGGAAACTTAATAACAAAATGAGTAGGTTGTTCCGTTCCAGGACATTGCATTCTATCTCGCACGGTTGTATTAATGATGACAGTATGTATATGGGGGATGGTGTGCATTTGTCTCGGGTGGGAAATGAGTTACTCATAGGAGACTTCTTAGCATGGTTAAAAACGTTGGAACATGACCTTTAGCTAGGAGTTTTGGTGGGGGGCCCGGATAGCCGGTCAACTATCCGGGCCTGTGGCGGTAAGGTCATGATCGGTGAGCACTAATTAGTAGATCCCTATGAGTGGGCGTCACCCAACACGGATGGGAGCGCTCGGGAGAGGTGGCCATTGGCCCCTCAATGGGGAGGCGGTCCCTTCTAAGGATGGGTCGCCGGAAGTAAAGGAAAGGCGGTCAAGGCCCCTTCCTTTGTAGGAGGGGTTACAGCCCCCTCCTGGGGAATTTCCCGGGGCCAGTGACATCTGCGACGGCAGATGCGGTAAGTTGTGTGGGGTTGGGATAAGGGCCACGATACCTTCTAGATACCTCACACGAGTATTCGAACGACCTTTAACTGGCGTCGAGTTTTAGGTGCCCCCGTCAAGTCAAGGGAAATTGGTAGTAGTTGCACTTGAGGTACGCCTCCGTGCTGTCGCCCATCCCAAGTGGGAGGGGTAAGTCCGGTTAGGGATCTTGACACCGGTTATGACCTTGCCGTTGGCCCTTAAACGTTAGGTTGTACAATTTCAATATGTCAAGAAATGTTTTGTAGGTTGCTAGTTCGGCTAGGAGAACCTCTGTATTAGAGAATCCGTTAAGGTTAGCCAAACATCGCAATATGGTAATGAAATTGTACATAACATGAAACGTTTAATGTTTTAATTTTGTTTTAATAAATACGGCCGGGATGGTCACTCCATCCCACTTCCAAAAACTTCAAGAACTGTTTCCGGTTTCACTCCTTTTGGGGATTGTGTTGAGAGGGGGTGGCGGGTATCTCGGCTATATGGAAAGGGGCGACCGAATCGGTCCCCCCGAACTTATGGCCGAGTGCCTCGATCCCCCCGGGAAGCCATTTTGGGCGGGAGGCGCGTCTCAGCTGGTATGCCCGAAGCGGCGTAGCTGGGGCGCGCTCGTTCCCGCCCTAGAGTGGGCTGGCCTAGACACCGACGCAGCCAGCCACGCCCTCAGGGGCAGGCAGGGGCGGGTATACGCCCGCCCTGAAGACGGATAAAAAGGGACGCAAGACCAGAAGACATCCTCTTGTTCTTGTGCTCTGAAGCTGCACCTCCTCGCTGCACGTGAGCTCGGGACAGAACGAAGAGCCAATTTTGACCCACCCACCAGCCCCTGAAGACAGCCAGTTGTGTATAATAAAGTTGATTAATTTTGTTTTGTTTTCGTTTCCAGGTTGTAGTGCCATGTTGATTTTGAGTTAATAAAGAATGTTCGTTTTGAGTATGTTTGCCATTAAAGATATTCAGTTAGTGTCGAATTTTGATGTATGCTCTTTCGGTCATAGTGGCCAATGTATTCTTAGGTTAATTTGCACTGTCGTATTTATTTTGGTAGGCGGTAAGGTCATGATCGGTGAGCACTAATTAGTAGATCCCTATGAGTGGGCGTCACCCAACACGGATGGGAGCGCTCGGGAGAGGTGGCCATTGGCCCCTCAATGGGGAGGCGGTCCCTTCTAAGGATGGGTCGCCGGAAGTAAAGGAAAGGCGGTCAAGGCCCCTTCCTTTGTAGGAGGGGTTACAGCCCCCTCCTGGGGAATTTCCCGGGGCCAGTGACATCTGCGACGGCAGATGCGGTAAGTTGTGTGGGGTTGGGATAAGGGCCACGATACCTTCTAGATACCTCACACGAGTATTCGAACGACCTTTAACTGGCGTCGAGTTTTAGGTGCCCCCGTCAAGTCAAGGGAAATTGGTAGTAGTTGCACTTGAGGTACGCCTCCGTGCTGTCGCCCATCCCAAGTGGGAGGGGTAAGTCCGGTTAGGGATCTTGACACCGGTTATGACCTTGCCGTTGGCCCTTAAACGTTAGGTTGTACAATTTCAATATGTCAAGAAATGTTTTGTAGGTTGCTAGTTCGGCTAGGAGAACCTCTGTATTAGAGAATCCGTTAAGGTTAGCCAAACATCGCAATATGGTAATGAAATTGTACATAACATGAAACGTTTAATGTTTTAATTTTGTTTTAATAAATACGGCCGGGATGGTCACTCCATCCCACTTCCAAAAACTTCAAGAACTGTTTCCGGTTTCACTCCTTTTGGGGATTGTGTTGAGAGGGGGTGGCGGGTATCTCGGCTATATCGATTAGGACTGGGATACTGTGTCTTTGTTGATTAGTTAAAATCAACACTAATCTTATTGTGAAGTGCCTGGGTACATGGTTATAAACACTGGGTGCATATCGTGAGACCTTCTGATTCAATCCGCTCGAGGAATCGATCCCTTCATTCCTCGAGGGATTTAGTTTTCCAAACTCTGTAAGGATTCCCTCTTGACCACTGAAATCTTTTTCTTTACTGGCTTGATTGGACAATCTCTAGCGAAATGGCCCGACTTCCCACAATAAAGACACAAATTGCTTTTTCGCCTTCGGTCCTTCTCCTCTTGAGATAAAGGCCCTTTAACTCCTCCAATTTGCATTGGTTCCACCTGAGCTAATTTCACATCTGAAGTTTTGGGATCGGTTTTGAAATGCAAATTTTTAATATCACCTTTGGACCTCTCTCCCTTTCTTTCACCTAATCTATGATCGAGTCTAATGACTAAATCCTGGAATTCGGCAAAATCTTCTGGTAGGTTTACAATGTGTGCAAGCGAATCTTTTAAATCATCTTTAAGACCTCGGTAAAAAAGCGAAACCCTTTTCTCGTCAGGCCACTGGGTCTCGGCTAACAACCTGTTAAAATTTGTAACATATAAGATTAAATCCTTTGAACCTTGGCGTAGATTCAAAAGTTCGTTATCAGATGCCTGAAGAAAGACATGTTTAGCGAATAGATTTGACATGGCTGTTTTGAAGTTATTTAGATTGTTTAACAAAGGGTCGTTTCTATCCACCAAGGGCATTGCCCAATTAGCTGCCACTCCTCCTAAATAGGAAATAATGAAAGCTACCTTCGAGGTATCAGTAGTGAAGATTTGAGGTTTGCATAAAAAATGCAATTGGCACTGACTCATGAATGTGTTAAACCTATTACTATCACCTGTGAATCTTTCTGGGTTAGCTAGAGGTATGGGAGTTGGCGTTACCACTGTTACCTGTACTGGTTGGTCAGAAGCATCGCTCTGATTGGTTTGTGAGGAGTAGGCACCTACACCGAACTTAGGTGGCATTAAGGCTGGTTTCTTGAATTCTGTAGAATCTCGCCAAGTAGTGAAACCTGACCTAGTTTGCTCAAGTTCTCGCCTAAGGGACTGATTCCCTGCTCTTGTTTGGTCCAACTCCTGTCTTAAGGACTGATTTTCCATACGTAACTCCTCCATCTCACCACTTAACTTCTGAACTACCTCCGATAGTTGTTGGACATCCATGGTGTATGGAAGGACCCTTGTTGCACTATCAAGAAGGAAAGTAGGAAGTGTGGCTTCGCTTTCTGTCAGCGTTCACTCACGAGGTTCCTGAGGTTTCCTTCTTGATGATGCACGCTCCCAACTCCCCTATGAGTCAACCAACCCGCAAGGCAGGAAACTCATACGTGACTGGTTTACCCACAAGGGAAAGGGGAAGTGGATTGAGAAACAAGAAAAACAAACACTTGAGTCTTCTTCCGAACCAGTGTCTACGTCTGCTTCTCTCTGAGTGTTCAGGACTTCTTGTTAACACCTTCAAGAGTTGATTCAGTAATCAGTTTAGTGACACTACTATCTTATCACTCAAATTAACAGAACAGGAAATACACTAGTACATACCAAACATTTAAGAAGCCCTTTCTGACACTCCTTTGCCTGGGTTGACTGTGTTGAATTCAAACCTTGAAAGGCAATGTAAAAGTAATCAAAATCAAGTGGCCCAAACAGAAACAGTTTTCATTAAAACTAGAATTAGTTAGGGGTGTTTAGTAACACTACAACCAAAAGAACACCTTCCATACCTGGCAAAGACTTGTAGACTGCCTCAGAAGGATTCTGAAAAGATAAATGAACAAAAAACAAAAACAACAAGATTCTCTGCAATCTTGATATTCTAATCACCAGTGAAATATTCACTCTATCAAACTGAAGCGCTATTTCAATGTAACCTTGAATAACAACAGATTTGCTTTTATCAATGCTTTGCTATTAGTTCTCTTGAATTTCCTTGGTTCGCTTTTCACAAATAACAAATAAATAAAAGAAAAGTAGCAGATTTGCAGGTATCAACGTTTGTTGTTCCTCACAAAGTCAAAAGAAATGTAGTGTCACTGTTTGCAGGTATCAATGCTTTTTGATCCTGCTACGAAGTCTCTAGTCTCTGGTTAAACGCAGCAAACAAGATTTGTCTTTAGCAATGGTTGGTTGGAACTTGAACAATATTTCTTACTTGTTTCCAACAGGGCCGTCGGAACAAAAGGCCAGTGGCACCACCGGAAATGCGGGAGGACTTGCCTAGAGAATACACAGGAAACTCTTCAGATCTTGCCGGTGAATGACGTCCCAGCGCGAGGTTGAAGACGGGCTCCAGGCTTCCAGGTAAGAAGGAGGAAGAGTGAGGGAAATCGGGTGGAGGCACAAGGCGGAGGTGAGGAGATGAGGAGCTGAAGGGATCACGGAGACTGCTCGGCTCAGGAATGCTCACGAAGAATTGTGCTGGAAAGCGAAGCGTTTCCTGAAGGAGCAGCGCTGAATTTATAGGCTGAGGTTAGGGCGTGTGCTCTGCCCCTCACGTGAAGCGCTGCAACAGTTTAAACGTGAGAGCGAGAACGTTCTCCTAGGCAGAGATACTACAGGACAGAAAACTCTTTCAACAAGCATTGCTACCAACAAGGCAATAAGTATTGCAAGCATTGCTACCAACCAAACAACAAGCATTGCTACCAACAAAAGAATGAGAATCAATATCTAGTACACTGCTCCCTTGGATTCCTAAAGATTAATCAAGCTGATCTTTACTACAACTGATGTACCATTGGAAGATTAAAAGGTGATTGCCAAGGAACTCATGACAGTGCTTCCATCACGCCACCAATCCCCCATACTAGATTCTCCTCCCTGTACTTACCCTGCTCACATGAATCAAGTTGAGGATATACACTTCATATTTCGCCTCCAGTTTTAAATTCCCTCACATTTACAGACTCTTATATTTTTAATTTTGCTTTTTAGAGCATTAATGATTCATTCATTTGTCTAATAATACTTCATTTTCTAAACAGTTACCAGCCTCCTAGGAATTGTCGGGCTTCAGGATATCTGCAGTAGTGTAAATGCTGTTCCAAAGAGTAGGTAGTGGTGGGAGAAAAACTGAATGCCTGGGCAAGAAGAGACTCCCCTGAAGGCCTTATGTGAAAGTGAGTGGGTTCTACAGGGGGGTGTGTGGGTCCTATGGAGATGTGACAAGGCCTGTTGGAGGAAACAAGGATCCTGCTGGAGGACTGAGGCACCCTGCAGGAAAGTCAAGAGACCTCACCGTGGGGTGGCTGCCACCTACTATAGCAAGAAGTGAATGCAGACAAAATGAGACATTGTGGGGTGAATAACTCCTGAAGAAGGGGAAACATGTGAGGAATGGACGAAATAGAATGCATTTTAATAGCAAGTGATTGAGCCGGTGAGACAAGTGACATTTTGCAGGAATACGGCTCATGCAGGCAGATATATAAAGAACACTTACAGAGAAATCAGTAACAGGTGGCTATTGTACAGAATAAAGTCCCGCCTACCTGAATCTAAAGAGTAAACTGTGAATTTCATATTTAATTTTCATGCGTCTGATTATAAATCGTGGAATGACTTAGCTAATTTTTAGTGCCTGATATTTCATAATTTTTATTCCAGTTTAGCTTTTGTATATAAAGCTAATTGTCTCATTATAGTACTTTCAGACCCTTCATATTTGATTGATGGTTAATATGCTATATATTATGCATTATGTTATGTAACACAGTATTGTTGTATCCGGAAACATCAGCATTCCTTTTTATATTCCAATATTTTATAGTTTTCAATCACACAACAAGAAAAACATTCAAGTTCCCATCTGGCCATTTATTTCTCATTCTTGCAAACATGAGTTCAAATCCTGAGATTATATGAAAGCTGGGTTTGTGACTTTTTTGGATCAACATTTTTCCATGTAGCGGCATCACAGCCCATGGTCTTGTTTGGAAGAAAATGTTTGCGTAACGGTTGTACCAGCAGAGGAGTGCCCCCATTACTCAAATAGTTTTACTGAACATGTCTGGTAATGCACTGTGACTGAAATAGAGTAAGGGGTCTATGTGCAGCATTATTCTAGGGGCTGGTTGTGGCGCATCGGTGGTAACTTAAGGAGAGTTTTATGTTTCAGTGCTTCACAATGAATAATGTTTCACTAACACAAAGTTGCCAGACATGTTACATATCTATCAAGTGCGCCATGGTATGTCATCCCTTTGTTGTAGTTTCCCAGTTTTCTTGCTGTTCAAGTGCCACAAGTCAGAGCGTGTAAAAAAAACTCAGACTCAAGATGCCACCACCTAAATGTAAGCTGGTATGCCCAGCCGACAAGTAAGTGAGGTTTCAGTACAGAAAAAGAAAGGGGTCCCAAAGTCAGACTTCCAATGGTGTTTACAGGGTGACAGGAGCACTTGCCACTTTTCAGACAGATCAGTTACAATTCTATCAAGTCCAAAAAGTCAGTGTTCCACTGGAGGAGCCACTGGTGCTGGGAATGAATTTGCATCCAAAGTAGCTCATCGAAGTACCAAATTTTAAGGATTGCACCCATTAAGTAGCTGGTCAGTATTTTTATCTGGCAAAGACACTTAAAAAGACGGACACCCCATTGAATCCCCTGAAACTGGAAGAACACAGTTTTAGTTTCGGCTGCACCTTCTTACTGTAACATCTCCGTCCTGCTACATTTTAAACGGCTTGATCCAGTGGTTCCGGAATCAAGGAGATCAACTTCCGCCAACATGACCCACTCCATGGACCTAACAGGAAAAGTAAAAAAACATGGAGAAGGGAAACACATAATTCAACTTGGTAAGATGGGTCAAGGCTGCAGAGCAGTCTCTCCTAACAGACATCATCCCTTGATGATTGAAGCATGTCCTCGACCATTGGGTGGTGACAGGGGCGTAACAAAGGCCCCCACAGTCCCCGTGGGGGGCGAGCTCCAGGGGGCCCATTCACCCCAGTACCCTGTCAGCAGAGCTCATGAATGTGTTAGGAGGGGGCCCCCTTCGCACACTTTGCAGGGGGGCCCCCTCAAGTTTCGTTACGCCACTGGATACAGCCCAACTTTTCAGCCTCGCATATCAATGGAAGGTTTGTAGGTTTATAAATATATCCGCTGAAAAAAACCTTCAAATGTAGAGCAGAATTATAACTAGATGTAACTCAGGATATCAGGTAGGGCACGCTTCCATCAGCTTCATTTAAGCCGTGACTGTATTGCCCCACTGCTGTGTGAAACATTAAGAGTTACAGCTTACTACAAGATGCCACTGCAATGAAGAAACCTTAAGCAGACGCTGTGCAGAAATGGCTCAACACGATGATCAGTAAGAAGAGTTCACTGCATTGTGTTACATTTCTAAACTTCCATATAATCCCCCCATTATTACAGACCGAGGGCAAGCATTACAATTCAAAAAGGCAACATACCATGGACAAACCACACATGGTAGCAACACCAACTCACAGGCAATTTTTAAAACATCAATCCAAATAAAATAAAGTTTTAAAACTCTAGCACTAGTGAAAAGGAAAGGCTACCACAGAGTAAAGTTGCTACACTTTCATGGAGCACTCGGATTCAAACTTAAAAACAGGATAAATATATAGGGACTACTGAATCATGAAAAGGGGTTAGGGCACTGCTTATCAGAATGCACTGGCCTTACTCATATTGCTTGCATTCGTCTTCTGCCAGCATGGCTATCCATTACACGTGTGTACGAGAGCTGAAACCATCCTCGCCTAAAGTGACAGGACAGAAGTCAGAAAAGATAGAAACATGGGTGTTAAAAAAAGGTGGGCAGAGGCATTACTTGCTTTCTTTTTCCCAGTGAAGGAAACTGCAGAAAAGAAACTCTAACTCCGTGCCTTCACTCCAGCAAGGCACCACTCTATTATTTATTGGCTCCCTGAGTAGTTCGGCTTCAATGGCAATGAGTGTTCTTGACGCTGGCAAATGACTGTGTCACAGCCTTTAACAAGGGTGGGCTTTTGTAGGCCATTCTATAATGTAGTTTTTGGCATGTATAAACATAATGCTGCTGTCACAGTCTGGTGCATTCTGAAGAATAGTTGCTGAACTCGGTTTAGGGCTAGGGTGTCTGCGCCTTAATGACACAGTGCTTCTGTAATACGGATTGGCTTCTGGTGTTATGATAAGCTGCCCATTTGGTGGATGTCCAGCAGCAGGGCCATCCCATAAGCTCGACAGTGCACTTGTGCAGAACTCAATTAGAACTAGAGTTGGTCCCTGTTTTGGCCTCACCCTTTTCAACATCTACATGGCCCCGCTCACATCCATCCTCAGATCCCATGGACTCAACATTATATCCTACGCAGATGACATGCAACTCATCTCCTCCCTATCCAACGAACCCAACGTCATCAAACACAACTTTCAAAAGGAATAGAATCTGCCTACAACTAAACACAGACAAAACCGAAGTACTCATCATGGGTCCACACCTCGAGGCCTGAAACAACATCTCATGGCCCTCCGCCCTCGGGAACCCACCCTCCCCCACTGACCATGCACACAACATCAAAATCGTCCTGGACTCCGAACTCAAAATGGAAGGCAAAATCAATGCTTTCTTTTCCTCCCGTTTCCACACCCTCAGACTCCAACCTTCAATTGGATCCCCCTCGAACACAGGAAAACCGCCACCCATGCCCTCATCAGCAGCAGACTATACTTACGCAAATCTCTCTATGCCGGAATCAACAAGAACCTCACCCACAAACTCCAGACCATTCAGAATGCCTCCGCCAGACTAGTCCTCAACCTACCACACCACTGCCACATCACCCAACACCTGCGGACACTCCATTGGCTCCCCGCCAGGAAGATAATTACCTCAAGCTTCTCACCCACACCCACAAAGCCCTCCACATTGGACCAGCCTACCTTAACCACCACCTCTCGTTTAACGCACGCCAAAGATTATACGACGAATAGCCATGAACATCCAAGAACTGCGCTCCCCAGTGCCTTGAGACCCTCTCGGGTGAGTAGTTGCACTTAACAAACCCATGATTGGTTGATTGATTGGTGAGTGTGCTGCTCAGTTCGGAAGCAAAGGGGAGCACTAGAGTGGGTCCCTGCGGGAGCACTGGTAAGTGCATTGCTCAGTTTGCAAATGAAAGGGAGCACTAGAGTGGGTCTCTGCTTTAGCCCCAGGAGACAGACAAGTGTTCATTACAATCGGAGCGTTGGCATCAAACAAAGCATGCAGAGGTGTTGACATGCTTAAAAGAAGTTCCACCAGGGGGATTCATCGTGACGGGGAGGACGTGAATTCGACCGGCTCTGTGTGGAGCCCCATGAACTTGATCTTCACGGAGAGTGGTACTCTGTGGAAACACCTCGAGATGCTGTTACCCAATGCGCTATGACAAGAGGACATGGTCAGGAGCACCAAGCTGTTGTGGGAGTGCCTGTTTTCTGAGCCCAGACCAGGACTGCAGAGTTGCATAGGAAAATTCAAAATGGAGGCGGCGTCTGTCAGCCGCTAATTGTCACAATAAAATCCCTCCCTTTGGACCGTGGCCACGGTTGGATGCACAGAGTAGAGCCCAGTACGCGATTTAACCCTCTGGGGTTGGACTCACCAGCATGGGGCAGAGAAGGGGCTGGATCTGGGGCCCGACTTGGTCGGCAGCACTTCCATTGCTCCAGCAGGCTGGGAGGGAAGAAGGCCCACTGCACAGCATTCAATCCAGGTGGGAGTGCCCCATTGAGAATTGGATGGTGGGGGGGGCTTTGGGCTTGCCCTTCATCTGCAGGTTGTACCCTGGCTGGGAAGTGCAGCCCTGGAGGGATGCCCGTGAAAGTAAGACAGAAAGTGCCTGACCTTAATATGGCGTCCAAGAGGCACAGTCACCACATGTAACCACAATTGCGTCCTGAATCTGCTCAAAGGAAGATCTGGCCTAAAAGGCTAAAGCTCTGCAGCTAGAAGTGTGTCTCACCAATTACAAAGTGCAATCTGGCAGTCGGCTAAGAGTCCCTAGGAGGCAACCACCTGAGTCCAAGCAATCACTACCAGAGAGCCCATCCAGACAGATGCCTTGTGCCCACAGAGAAGGATCCCGTTCACCGCCAAATCTCGCAACCGGGACAAGCAGTACCACATGGACCGAGGTGCACGCCCTTATGCCACAGAGAAAGTCCCAACCCAATATAGTCTCCAGTTATTTTGCTCCGGCTAGGTTTGGAGCGGGGAAAGAAAGGAAGAACCCCACAGCTGCAGGCATGACACTTACCCAGGAGGATTTGCTGGTGACCTTAAAGGAGTTGAAGAGGGAACTCAGTGGAGACATCCAGGCTGACATTGGTGCCTCGTTTGGTGCCTTCAGAGCAGACATGGAAACAAAACTAGTTGCACTCCAGGCAGACATGGACTCAGTTGGCACCCGCACCCTGGACGTAGAGGTGAAGTGCCCGACTCAAGCCCTTGGGAGAGGCACAGATTGTCTAACCACCCATTTGAATGCCACCCAGGTAAAATGCAAGGACTTAGAAAATCGCTCCTGAAGAGACACGATAAGGGTGAGAGGCCTGGCAGAAGGACGTGAAGGGGCGCATCTGGACTCGTTCATGGTGGGTCTCTTCTCCAGTGTCTTGTGAGACGAAACTGGAAGGAGGTGCATAGGGAGAGAACAGATGCCCAAAGGATGTTCTGGCCAAATTTAGCTCCTTCAAAATCAAGGAACTGGTCCTCAGAAAAGCCAGGAGCAACGATTCAGTCATTTTCCAGGGCGCAACATGCTCACTCTCTCAGGACGTGGCCCAAGCCATACTGGCATGTCTGCAACAGTTCAGTCTGTTTACAGCAGCCTTAGGAGATCGTCAGATAAAATACCGCTGGACATAGACCTTCGGGATAGCTGTCTCCCTCGGCAACAAATAGCACCACTTCACTGAGGTGGAGGGACAGCAGCCCTAGTCAACCACAGCAGGAGGCAGCCGCAAGGAGAGCCGGAGCAGAGCAACCAACAGAACGCGCACGCCTGGCCCTTGGCAGATTAATAGGATGGGTGGGAAGAAGATGAAAGATTGACAAAAGGCCTTCACCCACGATCCAACATAATGAGGGTTGGTCCCCTCTCAACGGTCGACCAAGTAGAGACTCCATCTCAAGATGGAGATGACATTGTGAAAGAGATGCCAGGCACTCAAGGTCCGAGATCTCTGGATCAAAGAGAAGGGATAGTCTCTCTCTTTGTACACTGAAAATCACCTAATCCTTGTTCTTTCTCCTTGACTCACCTCAGCTTGCAAAATGTTCGCTCTGCAGAAACTAGTGTCCTAATTTGCATGCACACTGGCCTCTAGGAGTAGAAATGGACTCACCTCGGAAGTCACCAAGAATTAAGCCTTTTTATCACTTTGTGAACTTCTTAGTTAACAGTTATTGTTTTAGCTCAGCGTTACTGTTTTTAACGTGGTGGCCAAAATGTGTTGATTATGAATGGATCACTGAGGGTTGGGCGGGTTCGGGGTCGGGAGGCCTGTGGTCGGGTAGATGCTATGGGATTCGTGTCCTTACAGTACAGCTACATATTACTATCTAAATGGCTGGAATGTAAGGGGTATCAACTACCCCAACAAGCAGCAACATTTGTGAAAGTTTCTGGGGGGTTATGAGGTCTACTTGATAGCCTTACAAGAAACTCATCTTAAAAAAGGTAAAGACCACCGCTTGAAACATAAAAATTATCAAGTAATTTGTTGCTCTTCTAACACTGTAAAATGTTCGCTCTGCAGAAACTAGTGTCCTAATTTGCATGCACACTGGTCTCTAGGAGTAGAAATGGACTCACCTCTGAAGTCACCAAGAATGAAGCCTTTTTATCACTTTGTGAATTTCTTAGTTAACAGTTATTGTTTTAGCTCATCGTTACTGTTTTTAAACGTGGTGCCCAAAATGTGTTGATTTTGAATGGATCACTGGGGGTTGGGCGGGTTCGGGGGGGCCTGTGGTCGGGTAGATGCTATGGGATTTGTGTCCTTAAGGTACAGCTACACATTACTATCTAAATGGCTGGAATGTAAGAGGTATCAACTACCCTAACAAGCAGCAACATTTGTGAAAGTTTCTGGGGGACCATCAGGTCTTCGTGATAGCATTACAAGACACTCATCTTAAAAAAGGTAAAGACCACCGCTTGAAACATAAAAATTATCAAGTCATTTGTTGCTCTTCTAACACTGTAAAGTAGAATGGTGTAGCCCTTCTTTTTCACTCTGTGATTCACTTTCAGCCCCACAACAGCAAAACAGACAAGGCAAGTAGGTTCCTGATGGTCAAAGGGGTTCTGATGGGACGACTCTGCAAGGCAGCTATGGTCTATGCTCCCTACACTGGGCAGTCGGATTTTCTCCTCACTTTTTTCTCTGACCTGGAGGGTTTTGCGGTTGGGGGACATTATTCTGATCGGGAGACTTTAATCTTATTTAGGACCCCCCAATAGACACTACCCACCAGAGGTCAACAAGGGGAGTTTTCAGTAAATCGCTTAAAACATCGCTGCAGCAAATGGGACTGATGGATATCTGGAGGGCCCTCAATCCCTCAATGCGTGCCTACTCTTTTGTCCCAACCCCATAGATCATACTCAAGGATTGACTATGTTTTTATTAGCCAATCACTCGTACAGTCAATCTCAAGTGCCCATCTACACCTGATAAGTCTCTCCGAGTACTCCCCGCTAGCAATCTTGCTGAACTGGCTGGCTCCATGCTCCAAACTTGCTAGGTGGTAGTTTCCAAATATTCTCTGGCGGGAAAGGCTTCCCTGGGATGACCTACGGAAGTCTATCATGGATATCTCTCACTTAAACAATTGGGATGCATTCATGGCTGTCATACGGGAAAAATGAATCGCATTGACCACCTCATGAAAAAGCTTCAGACAGAGGAAAGACTGTCACTGAAGGGAACCTGCGAGAGGCAGAGAGGATGCACAAGGACTCCCCGTCCGTTCAATCCCAGCAGAAAGTCACCACAATAAAAGGAAAACTTCAGGCAATCTATACTAATAGGGCAGAAATAACCATTCTGAACCTTCAAACCCGGGGATACGGGGGGAATGACAAACTAGGTCCTCTGTTGGGCCCATTGACTTAGAGCGAAACAAAAAAAGAATACAATAAACAGATACTCAATGGCAAGGGCACCACACACCTTAGTGAGGAAGGCAAGGCAAAGGCCTTCTGCAACTTCTATCGCTCACTATACACTGCAGATCCCCTACTAGAACCAGATCAATCCCAAAACATTGACTCACTGATACTCCCACAGGTCTCTCCGACCACCAATAACAAGCTTATTTGACCCACAACACAGGAAGTGGTCCAAAAGGCAATAGACAGTCTTAAGCGCCTGAAAGCTCCAGATCCTGATGAACTAACTGTCCAGTCTAAACTAACTCCCCACCTCACATGCTATAGCAGTGACCTAAAGTGTTTCTCCATCTATGAGGGAAGCTTTGATCACGATAATCCCCAAGGCAGGAAAAGACCCCCAATCATGCGCTTCATAACATCCCAAAGCACTGCTGAATTTGGACGCAAAACTATTTTCTAGATTCTGGCCAGCAGATTAGAAGATGTCTTACCCACCCTCATCACCCCGACCAATAGGGTTTCATTAAGGGTAGCCAGACTCATGACAACCTATACAGGGTTTTACACCGAATTCATAAAGTCCAGAAGAAACATATCCCTGCAGCCCTCCTTTCTCTAGACACGGAGAAGGCCTTTGATCGTGTGGAATGGTCCTTCTTATTGCGCACCTACGCCGCTTTGGGTTTGGTGTGACCTTCGTGGTAATGGTGAATGCTAACTATGGGTCCCCAAGATCCCATGTTCTAGTAAATGGAGTAGCTTCAGATTTCTTCAACCTTGCCCTTGCACCCCATGTTCTTCGCCCTAAATATTGAACCATTTGCAGCGAGGAAAAGATCCAACTATGGGATTAGCGGCATCAGTGTTGGACCAGATGAACACAAAATCTCGCTCTTTGGTGACAATGTCCTGTTACCTATTACTAATCCTAGTGCTTCCCTGCCAGCTATATAAGCCAAACGTACTCACTTTGAACGAGTGTCTAGGTTTAACATTAATCTCTCTAAATATTTCTTTCTTAACATGAAAATGCTCCCAGAAATGCAGAGGGCTATTGAGGGTATTTCCCTCTTTCGGTGGGCACGCAAAGAAATCACCTATCTGGGTATTAACATCACCCCCAAATTTGCAGACCTCTACAAAGCTAATCCCCCTGCTACGACAGCTCAAAGCCGATTTTAGAAAAAAATGGATCTCTGCCTACATAACATGGAGAAGCCGAATAAAAACCATAAAAAAGAATGCCCTACCCCGCCTTCTCTATCTCTTTCAGGTCTTCCATATCACAGTTGACAAAGATCTATTCATAGAGCTCCAGAGGATGACCACAAAATGTATTTGGCAAGGTCAAAGGGCTCGCCTATTCCAGCGACTCTTGACAAAGCCACATCTGGAGGGTGGACTATTCCTCCCCAATTATCTCCTGTATTACAGAGCCGCTCAATTACTGGTCCCGGGGGATGGGTCTCTTAAGGCCTCAGACAAAGACTGGCTACATATGGATAGGCAGATAGTGGGAAGAATTATCTGGGATTCGCCTTGGAAGCCCAAGTCAGTCAGGCCAAACAATGCCTATTTGAGTATTCCCACAGCTACCACCTCAAAAGTGTGGGATAGTGTAACTAAGACATTGTCGTTAATTACCTTTCCATCCCCCATACCTCTATTCATTTCATTCCCGCCTTCTCTCCAGCACTTCTAGAAGGTCCCTTTGATACATTGAGGGAGTGTGGTTGCCTTATGATATCTGACCTCTTGCAGTCGGGTGGGATGCGCTCCTTTGCAGTCTGTGCTACACTTTTTAAGCTACCGCCTACGGAAGAATACCACAATTTCCAATTAAAACACTGGGTGCAGGAACCCCAGGTGCGGCTGGCCTCGA
The DNA here is from genome assembly GCF_964263255.1 of Lissotriton vulgaris. Classification (NCBI taxonomy): domain Eukaryota; kingdom Metazoa; phylum Chordata; class Amphibia; order Caudata; family Salamandridae; genus Lissotriton; species Lissotriton vulgaris. Next base: position 1,542,474,908 of record NC_141693.1, on the reverse strand, counting down.
CCATGGATTTGCTCCACATAGACAGTTTTGTCCAAACTGACACCACAACTCCTTTTTGTATTCCCTCTTTCTCACAACCGGTCCACATTAATCAATGCACCACAGGATGCTCTGTGATGACATGCTACAGTCTTGCACAACAGAAAAACAGTGGGGCTCCCTCTACATAGACATTACTAAATATAACCGCTCCATGTTTCTGAGAGAATCCCATTATAAAATCATGTACAAATGGTATCTTCACCCCCAGAAACTGCACTCCATCTTCCCAAACACTTCTGACAGAAGAAGGCAGGGCTGTGAGCTCATGGGAGACTTCAGTCAAATTTGGTGGGACTGCCGCTCTATTCAACCACGTCTGGAAGGAGATTCTTTCCCAAAACAAGCAAGTCCTGAGTTACTCAATTTCCGCTTCCCAAGAACACATACTCTTGGGGATACATGACCCCAGCCTAAAACACAACACACAGGGAGACCACTTGAATATGTGACTGTGCCTGGGGGGGGGGGGCAAAATGGCCATAGCAGCTGCTTAGGTTACCTGTTGGAGGGATTACCGCTATTAGCATGCAGGCATAGGTTGCAAGCCCTCCACCTTTTCATGACATAATAGGGTGGGCCCGACTAGAGCTCCCAGGTCGCCGGGACACCCAGGCTTTCTGTTCACCTCCCCGTGGGTCGCTCTCCCCCCGGTTCCTAGGGCGGGAGAATCGCTGGGGTCACTGGGCTCTGGGTGGCGCACGCCTTTCACTCCCCTCATCCACACTATGGGCATATGGCAAAATAGAAATGTTCGGTTACTTTTTAAATAATGTTTAATTTGTTAGCTTCCATTGTAGAGTGCAGAAGCAACATGAGACATGTAAATTATGCCAGTAAGACATTATATTGTTGGAACATTCTGCTCCTAGTTAAGACCACCAGTCATGCGGGGAACGTGTGAACAAACTGTGTACTGTCTTTAGCTAATTGATCCTCTTGGCATGCAAATTGAGCTCAGTCGAGCCACAAATGTGATATATCTTTGTGAAATCAATAAAAAGATTTTAACAAAAAAAGAAGTTCCACCAAAGTGGACGAAACAATACTCGTGCCTCGAGACACTGATAAGAGAAAAACATGAGGAATAACAGCAAATGGTATGCCACAGCCAATTGAAAAAGATGAAAAGTAAGTGGGAGAGGACTTGGCCTAACGGCTAGGGCGGTCAACCTCGAATCTAGGGAACCGGTTTTGAATCTCGACAATGACGCTGAACATCCCTTGATTCTGAGCAAATCACTTAATCTTCCAGTGCCTAACAAAAATTATTGGGTCCTCATTAACGCAACTGGTGCTCGTGTAAAGCGTTGTGATACCGGCTACGTTCGGGTCAAGTTCGCGCTACATAAAAAATCAAAAAAAAAAGGCAAACACAGGAACCAATGAAAAGCAAGGGTAGGATGTAAGCCTCTTTTAAGATTTAAATAAAGTACAATAGATTTGACAAGCACAGTGAAAGCTCTGGGCAGGCAAAACCAAAAAGGGCAGACGTAGCTCCAGAAACAGTTGCATCACACTTACTCCACCTAACCACTCAGTAGAGATGTGCAGGGAACAGAATCCTGGACACTTAGCAACTAGAAGGAATCCCACATTATCAAAAACAGCAGGCCCTACAAGAATAAAGACACAGGCCTGCCACACAATGTTGAGATAATCTAGCCATTCATGTGTTTTGGCAGGTAATACAGGAAGGCCACTAGAGCAGGCTTATCTGCAAAATCTATTTATTATTGGAAGAAAGCCAAACAAAATGATATTGCATTTATACTCATAGTACATCTAAATGCCAGATTTTAACAGCATATTGTGACAACCAATCAATCACAGTTTGAAAATACAGTGAAATGGAAAAAAGCAGAAATAGGTAGGAGTTAACTAAAAGTGAGGAGGTAACCTGATGGGGGGAAGAAGTTAGATTTGTGTTTTTCTTGTTGTATTGAGTATGTGCTTATATAATGCATATGCTGAACAATAGAAATGTGATGCGCAGATGTACAAATATTTGACCATGGTACTTCGAATAACAAGACAAATCTGTGTGAAATAAAGCTCAATAATAAGATTGGAAAAAAAAGTGAGGGGGTAACAAAAGGGTCCTTCCATCTTACAGCTGTTTAGGGTATTGGTTATAATTTTTAATATAATAGGGGAAATCGTGCATGCAATGAGACAAAGTTCATGATTTAATGAATGGGACAAGGAAGACGGGTGAGGAGGTAATGTGCACGTTGACACCCCTCCACATGAGGAGGCAAGCACACAGAACTGATGAGGAAGCAACCACTCTTAGTGTAGGCTACTACTAGCTCTACTTGAAAGTCTCCTCTGCTTCAGACATCCTTCACCTCAAACACTATCTGATCATCATCCAAACCTGGATGTTTGGCAGCTATCTGAGGATCAACTCAACCAAGACAAAATCCCTGTTATTTGCCAAGAACAAAAATCAAGAAGCAGCATGAAACTTTCTCGTTTTCACAAACTTTGACTTTTTACTGAATGCCAAGTCACTTGGATTCAGCCTGGAAACTAGCCTCAACCTCAGGGATCACACTGCCAAAAAAAGAAGACCTGGCGCCAACTCTCTCATCTCCAAAGATTTTCCAGGAAGCAACTTTAGAAATGGTAACCAAGCCTTCATACTCTGGCATCTGGATGGTGGTAATGCTCTGCTCCATGGCCTCTCAGGTGCCACACTCGCATCCCTTAAGGGAATGCCACACCCCACAGTATGTTACATCTTGGACCTGAAAAAATATCACTACACCACTCCCATCCTGATGGAACTCCATTGGCTACCCTAGTCAACCTGCACCATCTTTACAATTAGCTGCATCCTTTTCAAAGCCATCACAACCAGCACTCCTGCTTAATTTACAGAGAACCTCACCAGGTGTGGTGTTTCTTAGCACACCCACAGTGAGGACAGCATTAGACTGCAGACTGAAAACTAAGAAATAGAAAAATGAAAACTCAGAGCAGCTTCCCATCTATATACCCAGGATCTGGAACAACATCCCCACATCTATCAGGAGTACCTCAACACTTCTCCAATTTAGAGTTGATATAAAGATGCATCTCTTTAAAGAGCACTACATCACAATATATTAACAGTCCACAAACCAGGTACTTCTTCTATCACTCATTGACTTTATGCTTGTCTTTGACCCTGTACAGAACTCAGCTACCATTTGGCTAGGTTTGCGCTACAGAAATACCACATACATACATAAATAGCTATAGTCTCAAAACGTTTTACTGGACACGTTAAAATGTGTTACATGATCCTGTCCTACTTTTAAAGAGCACTACATCACAATATATTAACAGTCCACAAACCAGGTACCTCTTCTATCACTCATTGACTTTATGCTTCTCTTTGACCCTGTACAGAACTTAGCCATCGTTTGGCTAGGTTTGCATACAGAAATACCCCATACATACATACATAGCTATAGTATCAAATAGTTTTACTGGACACCTAAAAAATGTGTTACATGACCCTGTCCCACCCAATGGTACCATCCTTCTAGTCCCACGGTACATCTGTATTTGATGGTCATTTAGACAATTCTGGTGAAATACAGGATAGATGACATTGAGCTAAATCAGATGTACCATGACGAATCTATGACAAAATATCGACTACAAAAATATCTACATACAAAAATATTGCAACAAAAATATCGCTGACAACAATATCAACATCCTATCTCTAACGAGGTAAGTACAAAAATATTGAAAAAAAAATATTGAATGTCAAAAATATAGTTTTTTTTAAATATAGTTTTTTGTAATAGAAAAATGTAACATCAACAAAATAATACTTATAAATGTAATAAACATAGTAAAAAAATATTATAATATTTAAAATTAATAAATTATGTAATAAAACAAATAATAATAAAGATATAATACATAGTATATACTTCATTAATAATAACTCTAAAAAATATTTTAATAACTTATAAATAATTGAAAATATATTAAATTACAAATACATTTATATACATAAAATAGTAATATATAACAATTAATAAAAATGTAAAACACATTTAAAAAAGTAAGTAAATGTTGGATAGCGTACGGGTAAAAATTACTATTCCAACTCCAGAGAGTGCAACAGTAGGGAAAGTGTTGGATAGCGTAGGGGTAACAATTACTATTCCAACTCCAGGGTGTGCAACAGTAGGGAAAGTGTTGGATAGCATAGAGGTAAAAATAACATAATTGGAAGTGTATGTATGTATAGGCATTTATATAGCGCACTACTTACCCGGAGGGTCCCAAGGCGCTTCGACCGCTGCGAAACCCTTCCTGGCTTCCCTGAGAGATGGTCCCTTAATGGGTATCTCCAGGGTGAGACCAGGCTTCCCCGGCGGTCCGTTAGTGAAGATGAGGCAAGCTAATGCCCTAGAGTTGCCGAGTATGATCGCTGATCAGAGTGGGCACCGAGACGAGAGAATTATCGAGTCCGCTGACCCTGGTCCAGAAACCTGCCGCGCTGGGAATCGAAACCTGGTCCCGGGCCGTCCTCTGCTCTCGGGTCTGCCGCCTCTAACCAGTGAGCCACACTACCTCACTAATATTACCTCAGTAATACATTTTTTTAATATTAAATAAATATAAACCATTTATAAATACCAATACATAATTATTAAAAACATGATTTGCAATAAATAATTAACTAAAAATTTTATAAACAATACCATTTAATAATATTTAATTACCAATTAATAATTAATTAACAATTGTACAAATAACAAAACAATTAATTAAACAACATTTTTACCCAATTACATTTAAATTACTTCCCACCCTACTCTCCTATAAACCCACAACCCGCTACAGAACATAATGATCAATTAATCAATTAATAAAAACTAATTACCAATTAATTAAAATGATTTACTAATTAATAAAACTTAATTTATGTTTCCTAATAATTAATAATTATTTTAGTATAATTAAATTACTTCCCACCTTATTCCCCTATAAACCCACAACCCACTACAGAATATAATTATCAATTAATAAAAATGAATTACCAATTAATTAAAACTAATTACCAATTAATTAAAATGAATGTATAATTCCTACTAATTAATAATTAATTTAGTATAATTAAACTACTTCCCACCCTATTCCCCAATAAACCACAACCCGCTACAGAACATAATTATCAATTAATAAAAATTAATTACCAATTAATTAAAATTAATTACCAATTAATTCAAATTAATTTATAATTCCTGCTAATTAATAATTAATTTAGTATAATTAAATTACTTCCCACCCTATTCCCCTATAAACCCACAACCCACTACAGAATATAATGATCAATTAATCAATTAATTAAAAGTAATTACCAATTAATTAAAATTAATTACCAATTAATTAAAATTAATTTGTAATTCCTACTAATTAATAATTAATATAATATAATTAAATTACTTCCCACCCTATTCCCCTATAAACCCACAACCTGCTACAGTACTAAAATACAAAATGTAATCGAATTACATAAAAATAAATTAAATACATAATATTATACACTAAAATACTATAAAAATCGATATTAGTAACATCGAAATTATTAACATCAATATTACTAACATCAATATTTAATACATCAATATTAGTAATATCGATATTAAAATCTATTGACATTACTTACCGTCGATATTATGTCCCTTCGATATTTAAACATCGTTATTATTGTATATCGAGATTTAAATTTCGATATTTTGTCTGAATACCACCATGACAAATACAAGAAATGGAGCATTTGTTTGTGGATGTCATAGAAACACTATCCTAACCTAACAAAGTCATAAGCTATTTCCTACGTGGTAAACATATATACCAGTTCTCTTGACTACAATACTAAGTGCATTGGAATAAGACTTTTAACGCGAAGGCACAATCATCCCTGTTTACTACCAGAATAGCTAATATAGCACCATTGTTTGCCATTTCTTCCTATTAATGGATGCTAATGATTGTACTATGATGAGGTACAATGATCAACAACATTGTTTTTTGCATCTTTGACCAGAAATAAAAAATAGAAGCGAAATTGTTTATTGATATTTTACACTACTACCCAAATAAATTGATTTTTGTAGCTATTTTCTACATTCAGTACTCTCTGTATTAGTTGTTGACTGGAGGTCAGCCCATCTTATGCATATTGAACAGAACTGTATCAATGAAAGTTTGACCCAAACAAATGATGACACTCTTTGGCTCCACATATTTTGTTTACATGTTTACTATTGAATAAGGTTCCAAAATAACTAGTGCAAAGATTATTTAAATTGACTTTGAAAGCAGTGTTATGTAATTCTGAGAACTTCATGTAGACCAGACAGAGCATTAAAGACAAAGGGGGGCAACATTTATTCAGAAAGACACATTAGTACATAAACCTATTGTACCACCCTGATATGCTTAGTCCGAGTAGAATGGGAATCAGCCCACACTTTCCATGCTAGGTACATATCCTGAAGAAAGGCTCTGAAGCCGCAATGTTTACACCAAAACAAATGATCCACCGTCATATGACCAATTTCTTCCATTCAAGTATGGAAAATATGTGGAAAAAGAATCTACCCTTCCCCGTAAATATTGAATATATCCATTAAATGAAAATTAAATTTCCCCAAAGTACTGCACTAGAGACAGCAGGAGAATTGTCCTATATATACTGACAACTATATTTGCCATGCTTACATATTTCCGTCCATTTAATGTGGATAATCTTCATCAACCCAACATGTCCTTGACAGGTATTCTTCCTAAGAGGTAATTTTTGGTATTCATTTCAGGTCTTAGGAGAATAATGTACACCTTGTGGAAAAATATACATGACAACAGACCTGAACTGGAGGCCAGGATTGCAAAAACCTCCACAGCCACCATATACTTGCCTTGTGTGCTAAGGTAGGCCGGAATGAAGGAGAGCCACACGCTGAGAAACACAAGCAGGCTGAAGGAGATGAATTTGGCTTCATTGAAGCTGCTTGGTAGCTTCCTTGATAGGAAGGCAACAATAAAACTGGCAGATGCAAGGACTCCCAGGTATCCCAGCATGCAATAGAAAAGGAATAGTGACCCTTCATAACACTGGATGATAATGCTGGTGGCTGATGTAGTGCTGATGCCAGAATATGGAGGATCAGTGCCCAACCAGACAGTGCATATAACAAGTTGAACCACTGAACACAAAGCAATGAGGTAGCTGGGTGTTCTGGGTCCAACCAATTTATTTAGTTTGCTGTTGGGCTTAGTGGCACTAAATGCAACAACAACCATTACCGTTTTACCCAAAATACAGGAGATACTGAATGAGAATAAGAGTCCAAATGCTACTTGTCGAAACATGCAGGTCCATTTAACAGGGCGTCCAATAAACAAAAATGAGCTGAGGGAACAGAACACAAGAGATCCCAGGAGAAGGTAACTGATCTTCCAGTTGTTGGCTCTAACTATTGGAGTGTTCTGGTACTTTACAAAAACACAAATGACCCAAATACTTAGGAAAGTAATGAAGACCGAGATGAAGGAGAGCACAGCACCCAGTGGCTCACCATAGGATAAGTACTCAATGGTTCTGGGAATACACGTGTCTCTCTTCTCATTTGACCATTCTTCTTCTGTGCATTCAATACAAATAGTGGCATCTAATGAAACAAAACACAATGGAACAGTAATGTTATCTTTTAATTCTGTGTCATCTTTCATTTATTAAATATGATTTCGATTTGTAAATTCCAGCCAATTAATACAAATAACAGTTACTTGTTGTGCTAATGGAAGGCTGTGATTTTGAGTTGAGACACTTCAGTTTATACCTAAGGTCCAGATGTTCGAAGCTCAGTGTTTGAGTTTACCAAATAGTGTATTTTTGGGGTTTTCTATTTTGCAATTGCAAACACCGATTATGAAAGTGCTCTAAACTTTCTGCGATTCCCAGTGGGTCCCAAACAGAACTACCTCATGAATATTAATGAGGCAGATATCAGTTTGTGATGAATGAATGAAAATAAATTTATAACGCGCTGAACTCAGCCCAATGGGCATCAAGGCGCCTAACGTAATATATTGAATGACCAGGAGATGTTTAATAATAGGCTTTCCTAAAATACCAGGTCTTAAGAGCTCTCTTAAAGAGGGGCAGAGATGAAAGGGCCTTGAGCTCACAGGGGAGGGCATTCCAGAGTCGAGGGGCCACAGATGCAAAGGCTCTTCCTCCCCATCTTGTCTTTTTAGTGCGAGGGGTTACAAGGAGGTTCTGTTGTGAGGATCTGAGGCATCTGCTGGGTACATAGTTGGAAAGCAGAGATCCCAAGCCGTCGGCCGGTCCTGCCCTAAGAGCCTTATGAACTAAGCAAGTGATTTTAAAAGAAATTCGTTGCTCAATGGGAAGCCAGTGAAGATTCTTTCTGGCTAGTGTAGCGGAAGCAGAACAAGGAAGGTCCAAAACAAATCTCTCCGCTGCATTCTGTGTTACTTGCAGGCGCTGTACCAGTCCCTTGTTAATCTCGGTGTACAGCGCATTGCAGTAATCCAATTACGATCCTACCAGTGCTACTACTGTTTGTTTTCTTGCCTGCGGGGATAAATAGTGAGCGATTCGTCTGAGTATTTTTAAGACTCCCCAGCAGGTAGCTACAGTTCTGTTGATCTATAGGGTCATTGCCAGCTCGGTGTCAAAAATGACCCCAGATTCCTTGCCGACTGTGAAGGAGTCGGACAGGTTCCCAGTGATGGCGGCCACCATTCACTCGACCAGGCATCCCTGTCCTTTCCGAAGATCAGCACCTCGGTCTTGTCGCCATTCAGCTTCAAGGAATTAAGCGTCATCCAATCGGCGACCGATTGCATGCAACTCCTGAAACTGAGCACTGAGGTGCTGACCGACCGGGACAGGGACACCATGATCTGAGTGTCGTCTGCATACGACGCTACCTCCATCCCCTGAGCTCTTACTAGTCTAGCAAGTGGGCCACGTAGAAGTTGAATAGGGTCGGACTTAAGGCCGACCCTTGTGGCACCCCACATTGCAAGGACTTTACAGGGGAGAGGTATTTGCCCAGTTGAACCCTCTGCTCTCTAAGCTCTAGAAAGGAGGATAGAAGGTTAAGGGCAGGCCCCTCCACCCCCAGCTCCCTCAGTCTAGATGTTAAGACTGAGGGAGATAGGGTGTAGAATGCAGCGGTCAAATCCAGTAACACCAGCAGCGTGGTGTGTCCTTTGTCCACATTCATCCTGATGTTATTGGTCACTACAGTGAGTGCGGACTCCGTGCTATGTAGTTTTCTGAAACCATGTTGGGTCTGATCAAGGAATCCAGAGGAGTCCAGGAAAGCAGACAGGTGAAGGTTCAGGTGCATCTCAAGCATTTTGGCCGGGGCAGGTAGTAAAGAGATTGGTCTGAAGTTTTTTAACACTGTAGGATCCAGAGAGGATTTCTTCAGTAACGGCCTGACAATGGCCTTCTTCCAAGCCGAGGGAAATACACCGTGCTCTAGGGCACTATTCATAACCTCTAAGAGGGGGGGAAGGAAAGTGTCCCTGCACTCCTTCAAGACTTTAAGTGGACATGTGTAGTAATCCAAGAAACAGGTTAAATTCCAAGAAGCTTTATTCAGCAGCACAGCATCATGTAGACAGCTTCAAGTCCAAGTACAACTGACATTAAGATGCAGAATGCATCACTAGGAAAGTTCTGAGAACCAGAACACCATGGGGAAAGGCTCATGCCATTAAAGGGGAAGTGATATAAATACAAATATATAGTGCAGGATGTAACACATCTCCCCCCTAAAGGAAAACAAGGAATAAAACATATGTACAAAAGTCAAAAAGCCAACAGAAGAAATATATTATACAAAGTCCCGTAAAGAAATGGGTTTCTTACGAATGCGGGAATCCTCCTTGATCCTAGAGGCAATAGTGTCAGAAGGAAGCACAAAATGAGAAGGAGGCACATCATAAGTATTCACATCATATTGGACAGGGCACTTTGCAACTTTGCTTACATTCCAGACCTTTCCATCCTGCGTGATAACAGTGTTATTAAAAACATTTTTGATCTGAATAGGTCTGCCATATTTGCTCGTGCCCTTGCTAACAAAAGAAGGTTTCATAATCTTGACCCAATCACCAACAGCCAAGCCATGCTCTCTTGCTTTCCACCTCGTGTTATACCATTCAGCCGATTTCTTTTGTTTACATAAAACTCTGTCCGCAAGACTCTTAACGTCAACAGTATCTTCACCAAAACCTTTACACTTCTCCTTGAACCACCAAGGGCATATAACGGATGCTGGATCTCTTCCCTTAAGTAGTTTGAATGGACTAACTTCAGTAGTGGTATGGGGAGTTATACAGTAGTTCCAAAGTTTCTCTCTGAGAGCATTCAACCAGTTACCCTTTTCCTTGATGGAGTCAACAACAAAATTTTTTAACACACGATTGAAACGTTCAACCTGACCATTCTCGTGCGGTTCATAGAGAGAAGTTCTGACATGTTTAATATTACAGGATTGTAAAAATGACTGCATCTCTGACGAGACAAGTTGAACACCGTTGTCTGATACCAACACAGAGGGACAACCCTCTCTAGAAAACACTTCCTGGAAAAACATAATAATGACCTCAGAAGTAATATTGGATACAAACTTTACCTCTGGCCATTTAGCATGATAATCAATAATCACTAGAGCAAACCGAGAAGACTCAGGTAAAATGCTTAACGGGCCAGAAATGTCAAAAGCAATTTTTTTCCATGGAAATTCAGGCCAGACTACTGATTTAAGGGGAGGAACAACAACTTTTTACATTTTATCTTTGTCACAACACTCATTGCATTCTCTGACCACCCGATCCACAAACCTGTCCAAACCTGGCCACCAAAAGTTCAACCTAATAAGGCGCTTCATGGCAGAAATACCCGGATGGGTCTTATGAGCTAACTTGAGTATCAGGTCCTGAACACCAACAGGTGGGATACACTTGTCACCTTTAAAAACTAAGTTCCCTTCGCAAAACAACTCATCCGCAACATTAAAAAATGGCACGATATCCTCTCTGACATTGGCTTTGTTGGGCCAACCTTCCAACAAATATTTCCTTAAAGTATTCATCCTATCATCCTTCTCTTGACACTTAAGCCAAAATTGTTCAGTAATATCTTGATACTGAGTACCAACAAAATCCTGCAATCCAGATACAAAATCAACATCCTTACACCCAGAGATACCATCAACTACGCTAAGACATGGAAGGCGTGATAGACAATCAGCTGTGACGTTTTTCTTTCCTGGTATATATTCTACTGTGAAGCTATACTCCTGTAATCTAGATGTTAGTCGCGCAATTCTCGCTGTTGAGTTCCATCCTCCTCCCACTGAAAGAGTATGAACAAGGGTCTTGTGATCAGTTCTTAATACGAACTTGCTTCCCCAAATGTAGATCCTATAGTGTTCGATTGCCCACACGCATGAAAGTAATTCTCGCTCGATAACAGCATACCTGCGTTCTGTCTCACTCAAGGTCCTAGATGAGAAAGCAACATTCCACTCTGATACACCATCTGTCTGAGACAACACACACCCCAAACCATACAAACTCGCATCCGTAGTGATAATACACTCTTTGCCCATCCTAAAAGGTCCTAAAGTAGGAGAATTTACAATGTCTTTTTTAATCTCTGTAAAAGCCTTTTCTTGCTCTAAGGTCCAAACAAACTCATTCTTCTGCCTCAACAGCTTCCTTAAAGGCTCCATTTTTGTGGCAAAGTTAGCAACAAATTTGCTGTAGTACTCGCACATTCCCGAAAAGGACAAAAGCTGTTCCTTATTACTGGGAGCCGGGGCATTGAGAATTGCCTCAACATTAGATTTCTTTGGAATTAAACCTTCACCTGAAAGGGTGTGTCCCAAATACTCTACCAACTTCTTGAACAAATTGCACTTATGTGCTTTAAGGGTAAGACCATGGCTTTGCAATCTGGAACATACCTCATCTAGATGTACAGAATGTTCAACAACATTTTTAGAAAAAATCAGAATGTCATCTTGAAAACATTTAACGAAAGAATCAAGATCCCTGAACATCTGAAACATTACACGCTGGAAAACCGAAGCGGCTGAAGCCAAACCAAAAGGCATTCTCTTGTATTGGAAGAGACCCATGGGAGTAATAAAGGCAGTGAATTTTTTAGATTCTTCTGTCAACTCTATTTGGTGGTACGCTGACCTAAGATCTAAAGTAGAAAAGATCTGCGCACCATCGAATAAGGAAACAAGCTCATTAATATTTGGAAGCGGATGGCAATCTATGACAATATTCGAATTAAGAGCCCTCAAATCAATACAGACTCTCAACTTTTGATCCGGTTTACGTACAAGAACTATGGGCGAAACCCATTCTGAAGACTCTATGGGTTCGATGATGTCATCTTTCAATAAGTCATCCAGCATATCTTTTAACTCAGACCTGACATTGAGAGGTACACCTCTTAATTTCTGCTTAACCGGAATAGCTCCATCTTTTAGCACTATTTTGTGTGCAAACCCTTTCAACTTTCCTAGTTGATCACAAAATACTTTGTCAAATTTACTGCTCCACAATGACGTAACATCCTCTCCCCCATCACTAATGGAATTAATCATCTCTTGGTCGCTACAAAGCTCAATAGGATCCTTGGCTCGTGGATTCAACTTGATGCCAAGTTCCCACTGATCTTGCCACCCTAGAACATTCACACCCTTAATAGCAATGTATAATTAGATGTGAGCTAATCTACCCCTGAAAGTTAGAGGAACACACAAAAATCCTTCAATGGAAATATTGCCTCCATTAAAGCTTTCTGCTAGAATATCAGATGGTTGTAACTTAGACAAATCACATACATTCTGTAACTTTTCATCAAAATATTGCTTTGTAATAATGGTCCATGGGGATCCAGAATCCACCATCAATTCTATCTCAATACCTAAAATGTTAAACATGCACTTAGGTGATTTTTTACTAATTGAAACAACAGTACCACTTTGAATGATTGAGACAACATACCCTCTATTGAGTTCTTGTGTAGAGATTTCAGCATCATTAACAGAAGAAACTTTTGCAGGAGTAGAAAAATTGGAAAAAGGACGTGGATGCCCTGCTCGCCCTTGAGTATTGAAACGTTTTTCTCTACATACATTCCCAAAGTGTCCCATTTTGCCACATATATTACAGGTTCTATTAAGAGCAGGACAACCTTGGAAAGAAGCAATGTGAGATCTGTTTCCACATCTGAAACAAGAAACTGAACTGTTGTTAAAATCAGGTTTCCTGAAATTACCAATTGACACATTCTTTGTGCTCAATTGTGTAGCAGTGAAATTCTTTCCTTCATTTTTGGGCTTAACAAGGCATACATCTTCCTCAACACCACTTTTACTAGGATTAGTACTTTGTTTCTCTACAATATTCATCCATTTTTCAGACATTTCTGTAGACTTAGCAATAGCAATACTCTCCTCCAGGGTAGGATCACCTAAACACCACAATTTATCTTGGACTTTTTTGTTTTTGACGTGAACAATAATTTGGTCACAAATCATTACATCGGCCATTGTGCCAAAATTACAGCGTAAAGTTAACGCTCTCAAAGCAGTGAGAAAATCATCAAACCATTCATCTTGTTTCTGTGCCCTGGTATAAAATTTGAAACGATTAAGGGCAATGTTTGTAGTAGGTTTGAATCTTTTTTCCAATCTGGCAAGTGCTTCAGAGTAAACATTAAGATTATCACCACTACCAGAAGGTAGCACAATAATAGGCAAAGTTCTAAAAATGTCCTGCCCTTCTGAGCCTAAACAATGTAATAAAATACTTTTCTTCCTCTCTTCCCCCATTCGCTCTCCATCAATGGCCTTCATGTAATTAAAGAACTCTTCTTTCCATCTTGCCCAAGGCAAGGGAGGATCACCCTTAACTTGCAAAAATTTAGCTGGAGGATCAAACTGCATATTAAATAATTCAATGACAATAAAAGTATGGTAAAGAGAAAATATAAAAAATGCTGAGATAATATATGTAAGATGCACTGAAATATTACATGTAAAAACAGTATCATGAACACATTGCACTATATCATGGACAATAAATTGTAAAATGAAAAAGAAAACAAAGTAAATATATAGATGTTGAAGTCTATAAATTGTAACAACACAGTGCCCAAAATAATAATAAAAAAAATAAATTGTTTGTCGTGTGCAGAATGAATACACTGAAGAAAACACTGTAAATACCAAAGAGCAAGCGAGAAGTATATTTCTTAGTTCATATAGGTAGAAGTTGCCAGCAAATGTTGTTTGTTTTTCCTTTTGGTCCTGGATCGGTAGGAAAATAAAGTTTCTTCGTCCTCGATCGACAAATTGGAGAAAATGCGATCGTTGCTAGGAGAAGTTCATAACAAACAAAATGGCGGCACGTTGCACGCAGCGTGACGCGAGACGCTACTCACAGAGCGTGTAAAGGGAGACGCGTTGCTGCGTGTGTTGAAAGACGCGTTACTAGGAAATGACGCGTAGTACAAGAAACACGTTGCTAGGCGATGACCCAAACAGAGCTGGTTGCCGGGAAACGTCTTGCAGCTTGGTTGCAAAGGCAGTGACGTGTTGACGCTTCGTTCGTCGAGGTCAGCTTCTGGGTATCTAAGCAACGGGAAAGAATGTTCAATACGGAGAGCGAGTTCCACAGCTTAGCGCGATGGTATCCAGGCAGTAAGAAAGAATCTTTGAACGACGCGCTGAGCCAGTAAATGGACTTGAAAGATGCACAAGTCCAGAAACACAGTAAATTGCAGTAAAAACACGTAGAAATCGCCTCAAACAATGAAGGCAAGCAAGAAACAAATTCAAAAGGGCAAAGATCCAAAATTCCAATTTTCTTCCAATGAAGGAGGATAAAAGTATCATAAAAGTTTTGAAAAAGATCCAGAAGAAATAAAATAGGGTTCACTCTGCTCCTGTGCTGTAGATGGCTGGAGTCCTCGTCGCCAAAATTTGTAGTAATCCAAGAAACAGGTTAAATTCCAAGAAGCTTTATTCAGCAGCACAGCATCATGTAGACAGCTTCAAGTCCAGGTACAACTGACATTAAGATGCAGAATGCATCACTAGGAAAGTTCTGAGAACCAGAACACCATGGGGAAAGGCTCATGCCATTAAAGGGGAAGTGATATAAACACAAATATATAGTGCAGGATGTAACACATGGATCTAGGGGAGATGAGGACTTCGTCCTATTCAACAATAAGTTGAGGTTTTCGAGAGTGATGGGAGGGAAATTAGTGAGGATCTTGTCAGGATCCTTTGACCATGTTTCTAAAATTGACAGATCCATGTCTATGTGTGTTCCCAATAACTTCCTCTGTATTTCCAATTGAGTAGAGATATCTACAATTTTCGTATGAAAGAAGCTTGAGATGTTATCACAAAGCTCCTGTGAGCCTATTACTGGATCAGGTGTCTGTAGTGAGCAAAGGGAGTCTACGATTTTAAAAAGTTCCCTAGATGAGGTCAAGGATGTTGTGATGTTGGAGAAGTGATCTTGTTTGGTTTTAATAACCGAAACCTTATATTTCCTTAAGGAACATATGTACACCTCTCTGTCCTTGGTGTCCCATGTCCTCCTCCACTGTCTTTCCTGTCTCCTACATCCCTGTCTCATCAATCTAAGTTTCTCCCCGAACCAAGGGGCAGAAGGTTTACGCCTCGCTGAGTACCTAGGAGTGGCAGGAGCTAGAATATCCACGGCCCCAGTAATGAAGTTGGCTAGTTCAGACGCTGAATCCATCGTGAATCACAAAAATTACAGGGATGGTGTTCTGCAGGGGTCAGCAGACCATCATGTCTCTGATTGCTTTTACATAAAGCAATTTTTTTTAATGCAGCCCATTTTCCTTACTGGAAAATAGGATGTGTTTTAAAAAAACACAAGTGACGTTTTCGATTTCATTTTTAAGAGTAGGCAGAGAGCCATAGGACCACCGCCTGCCCTTAAAAAAAAATATTTTTTCATTCTGACACTTGAACCCCTTCCCTTTTGCGAATGGGTTACCACCATCTTCGAGTAGGTAGTAAAATACGATTGTGTTGTGACTGCATTTAGGTCTCAACACAATTATTCATATGAATGCAAATTGTTATTAAGTAGGGACGGCTTAAACATGCTTCTTCCAAATACTGATTCACAATGCCAAATTGTGATTCAGGAACAGGTTACCAAATCTGAATTTGGGTTAATGCTTTTGCAAACGTCCCTATTATGCAAATCGGGCCATTTGAGAAAGAAAAACAGCTTCATATATCTGGCCCTAAAAACTTGCAGTTGGAGAATGTATGTGTTTCTGGCACAGAAATGGCTTTAAAAAGATACCCCTTTTTCTTGTCTTTTAAAAACGCAATTTCCCCCACATGTAGCAAAATGCTTAAAAAGTAGCTCATCCAGATTGGGGATTTATAGAACATATCCAGACTTTCATGGAAGTCTTCTAGGATACTAGATTATGAGTTCAAGCAGTAATTTGTGATTGGCAAAGTTTCAAAATTTCCAAAGCAACTCAGGCTGGAATTCTCATGTATTCCAGCCTTTTACAGCAGAATCTCTCAGTTCATTAACTGTGTAGACTTACTGCAAAACTGAGTTCAGAATACTTTCTTCGTCTGTTTCTTCAGTCTTGTTTAATTTCAGAACTCAGCATATCCTGGGATTCCCTCTCTTTGCCCCCTAATGCCTCCCAATGACAAACTACTGCTGTACCTTCAGGATGAAAGAAAATCCCCACTTATCTTCAGGATACTTGCTACCATTTCTGTTGGTGAGAGGCTCCTCTGAGGTTGGCTTGTTCATTTAAAGCAGGTAGTTGACCTTATTGACAACTAGCTGTGAAATTAAGGGTTTTATCTGTGTCATCTGGTTTACTCCCTTCAAAGAGGAGGGATGTCCATGTCCTTAGTCCATGGTCCTTGGAACAGGCGTTCACATCGAACTCATTCTGAATACATTTTTTAGTATCACAGATTCATCTTTCTGTGTGGAATCAGTCCTCAAAAGCACCAAATTGTGTAATTACAACAGTGTCACTCGGTTACAATTTGTAAAAACAATTGTAGCAAACCAGTATTTTGTCAGAAACTACATAAATATTTAGAAAAACAATATTGAGTGTTTTAAGGACAGCCCAGGGTACGATTTTTTTCCCGTAGGCTTTTATTCAAATTTTTAGCACCTATTGGTCCCTAAATTACTGTTCCTTTATGAACATTTTTGTTTCTACTAATAATACTCAAGGCTGTTTTCGCAATCTATGTTACGCCTCATTCCTAAACTGGAAAAGACAATTTCTATTGTAAAACTACCATCCAATATCATTAATTAATATTGATTATAAAATATTTGCTAACATATTAGCCAATCAACTTAATATTTTTGCTCCTGATCTCATAAACCAGAGTTATTAGGGTAAGGATTGCCTCAGACAACGCCAAAATGTTCCTAAATATTATCAGCAGAGTAAATCTGTTGAAATCTCCTTTTGCAGCATTGTCTTTGGATGCGGAAAAAGCTTTTGCTGACCTCTGCAAGGATTTGTAGTTAATGACCTTGAAGTGACATGGTTTAGACCTTAACATTTTTAAATATGGTTTCATTTTTATATGACATTCCCTGTGTGTCTATTTTTCCTAATTATCTTATTTCATCACTTTTCTCTGTTAGGCACTAGGCAAGGCTGTCCTTTGTCTCATCTTCTCTAAAGTTTACCTCTTGGACCATTTCTAGCTATAATCCGGCAAAATTCAAACATTCAAGTCTTTCGATTTGGCTCTATGGAAGTTAAATACTGTGCCAATGCAGCCAATGTGCTGCTTTATATGAACAATCCTGAGCATTCCTTTTATGGGGAAGTTGAAAAATGTTCTTATGTTTCTGGTTACAAACTAAATTCAAACAAATCAAAAAAATCTCCCTTTAAACAAGTTTTGTTTCAAAGACATGTTTAAAAATTATGATTTACTTTGGAATAAGGAAAACAATAAATAGTTAGGGTTGGGGTTCTCTAGATGGGTTAATCAGACTTTAAATTACAATTTGCAACATATCTTGAAAAAACTGAAGAACTTAGTTATGACACAGTTTGTGTCACTCTTGCACCACTCAACGTGATGCAAGAGCAACGCAAACCGTAAGTCACATTTCTGCTGCCACACAAAGTCAATTTGAGTGACTTTGAATGAATTAAAAAGTCTGGAGTAATGCAACACAGTGCAAATCGATATGCTGCATTACTCTGAGCAAGGAAGGCATTCCCTGGATTGTGCAATGATGTTCCCATGCAACTCATATGTTTTTTTACGCATTTCCAGATTTACCAAACCTTCTAAACCTGGGAATTCACCAAAAAGATATGCCTCCACTGGAGACCCATACCAAGGAGAAATATGTTTATTTTTTCACAGGTTTTCCTCTATGTGTTCTGATTTTGCAGCACATGCAAAAAGAGGAAAAGGCCTCTCAGGATTGATTTAGTGCAGGAAGGTGCCCCTTCTGTGCTAATACAATCCTGTCTACAGCACACGCACCTATGGACCATTATACAAGGGTGACTGCATTGTCCCTAGCCTGCCACAACTGTGCCAATGTAAAGGAAAAGGACACGAATTAGCTATATTTGATAAATATGGCATATTTCTGCCCATTCTTTGTGACACAGGGCAGCGCAGCCCTGCACAACAATAGGGCCTGAGTCTTTAGTCAACAAATTATCTCTTGTATACGTACATTGGTGGAATAAATTGGGTTCTATTAAAATGACGATTTCACCAATAATTGTATATTTTCTTTTGATGTTCCCTGTTAGTTTACCAAAATCTTTTTTTACGAAGATTGGTATTTTGTTATATGCACTGTCATGTAGTTCCTATAAGTCTATATGAGATCTGTGCGTTTAGACAACATAAACTAAGGGTTTGATGTCCAGACTGATTCCAGACACCTACAGAGGATATGTTCGCAAGCTATCTCCCAGTGCCACCATAAGCCCCCTCATTATATCAAGGGACAAATAGTTTCTGTCAACTATCGAATGTGACAACCCTTGAACTCTTTAGGGATCGTGAACACAGTGTACTACTTTTCGCTCAGTCACTCGTGCTCACTTGGTCTCAAAGAGATACACAGAATAAACAATGGGAACATTTTCAATAAGCATTTATTGAACCAGCGTCATTCTAGTATAAAATATGTGTGCTGTGACAACAATTAGAAACAGATGTATACAATTACAAGCACCAACAGAGTAAATAAAAGGTAGAACACTACCATGGTGCTAACACAGTGAATCTATGCAGGCATATAGATACATGGCAGTAATCATACATACTCCTGAGATGCAAACCTTACCTAAGTGTATCTACCATGTATGTAGATGTAGAGACAAGAATCCCCCTAGGAAAAAGCCAACCCCAATACCTAATGGGAAAGAATGAAGGACCCCATCTTGGTTTCGAGTCAGGCACATAGCGAGGGAAGTCAACCCACTGCACGCTGGAGTTTCTGCATGCAGGAATCTCAGCATCTTGTGTCAGCATGGAAGTTTCTCCTCTGGTCAGCCCAGCTAAGATGTGGTGCTTGTATACCTAAGTCATCATGATGCTTTTTTAATTAAGCATCTTTTGCTTGGGTTACAGAAGCAGCATTTGTATCAATATTCCATCTGGATGAAATTGGGGAGATTTTTCATTACCCCTTTTCTTTTTCTGATTTTATTTCTTATTCACAAAAAAGCCTATCTTTAGTTTTGCCTATTTTCACATAAATGTGTTGATTACATCAACCTTTTTTTGCTAATGGCAAAACATATGATCATACACTTAATATTTACCTGTACTCAATACACATATCAAAATTAATAACAAAAGTATATTTTGGAAAAGCTAGGCTGACAGAGGTATTTTTCGGTTTATTCCGCTTTTAGATAATAGTGATTGAATCTCTTTTGTCCACTTACAAGACAAGTATAAAATGCTAAAATATTCTTTAAAACAATATATCAGATTAAAGGAAACCATTTATATTTTTTACAACAGATGCCTATGACAACATCTTTTAATTGCTTTCACACTGTTATAAATGTACCTAATATACTGTACTTGTATTTAATTTATCACCTAGAGCTTCAGCAGTGTATTTGTTATTAATTGATGCGATAGGAATTGCTGTTCAATCAAAAATAAAGGCTAAATGGGAGTTGGACTTAAAAAAATCTTTTTCCATCTTCAAATTGGAAAAAGAATGTGGACAAAGATTATTTTAACCTCAGCGCTGCTAATATCACTCAAACTATGGGCCAGATGTATAAAAGGGTTTTGCGTATTCTGTGTCTATGGCGAAATGTGTTGATACATATGCCCCTACATTTTCCTTAAAATCTATTTTCTTTTTACTCCAGTTTCTATAAACAAATGTAATACCTCAATGCACACTTCGTGCTGGCCATGTTCATGCTATCTTAGTACTTTTAAAGATTTGGGGGGACATTTACAAAGAATTGACGTGGGGCAGCGCCGCAAGTCATTTTGCTGCACTGCCTTACGCCAATTGGAAAGTACAGAAATGCACCAATACAGTGCATTCCTGTTCTTTCAGCCAGCGCCAACGGAAAACATCCATGGTGCAAGGGTGTCTGTGTTGTTGACATGATTGTTTTTCTGCAGGAAGTGGAACCCTCTTCACGGATTTATAATACAAACAATCATGTGCACTATGGCTTTATTGACATTTACACGAAATACATTGCTGCTTTGAGTTGCCTTCTACTTATTTACAACTCCCGTTTCCACCAACAATTCTGAGGTGTTATCACCTGCACTAGGGAACACATGCTTGTGAATATATTAGGGTATATTCATAATGCCTAAATAGAAGAAACTAGGGCCTCATTATGATGGTTGTCAGACATCCTGACAGCCCAACTAGATATCGGCAGTCCTGCCATTGGTATTAGGGTGTGACCACCTTCGAGGTGGTCGCAATATGTATCTTTTGTATTGCAGTGTGTGCTGCAGGCTGCAGGACACGCTGCAATTCAAAAAAATTAAATTCAAACATCCCTGTACGATGTGGCAGGCATGATGTGGTACCTGCCACCTGATGCAGGGATGTTTAGGGGGGTACCATATTTACCGCCCCATTGCCCATGGCCGAGGTCCAGGGTGAAAGGGGGTCCCCCTATGGGCCCCCAAGTCACTTTCTATCTGCCTTTTCATAGTGGGCTAACCGCCATGAAATGGGCAGTAGAAACTGCCTAAGCAGGTACCACCACCATTGTAGGGATAACAGTCCGTCCGACGGGCTCCTTGAGCCCGTCGGATTAGTGTCAGACAGTCTATCCATCTGCCGTCCATCCTCCAGCCATCCTAATGAAGCGAGAGGTGTTACCTGGTCCAATGGCTGTGGGGCCGCCACTGACAGTCCTCCGGTGGGGGTCCCACCACCTTCAAAATGAGGTCCCTAGTAATAGTGTAATATCAACAGTCACTGTATTTTTGTGCTGACACATTGCTCAGCATGTTGTCTTAGAGATAATTGTTACCAATAAAGTCATACATCAGTTTGGTCTTCTCCTCAAAGAGAACATGAGCTCATATAGACATGACAGCTTTTAGAAGATCACTAAGGATTGAATGTACATAAGAATTATACCTATAGGTCAGTATGTCTGACAGAGATTCCTCAAGCACTACAAAGTACCTTTAATTCCATTATCCATGGCTACAGAGGATATCGTCCTCTCCCAGACTGGAGAGTTGGTATCCCCAAAAAATAGGGTAATGAAAAGACCTGAATAAAGACAAAATATTTATAATTTGTATGTGCATTGTTTTTGCATGTGTGCTTTGCACATTACACATGTATCTTTGAGTTGCATGATGCGCAGTACCCTGTGTTTCCAAAATGAGACAATAAGTCTCTGCACGTGAGTGCTAGGATTTCCAATCAGCCTTCTAAACCTTTCTCAATATTATTTTTAAATCTGTAGGTGAAATTAATTACGAACCAGATAGGATTCAACAGGGTTTTTAGTTTTGTCAAGCAATGACTAACAGTCCATTTGGGATCATTGACTCTTAAGAATGCCTATGACCTGTATAAGCAAATGATAGGGCAGGAAACATGTTGGCTTAGGGGGATGGATTGAGCCATTGTCTTCACATTCCATCACATTATTTTTTTTAGATATATTGGAGGTCCCCAAAATTAAAGGTGAAAACCTTGGCTCCCCAAGGTATTTTGAACTGAGCTAGATCCTGCATTTGTCCAGTTGTACTTTATTTTAGAACGCCCTCCTTCTTCCTAGTCCTTGGAGGTTGAGTCTGCTTTGGTGGCATTTTCCTACCAGGGTAGGGAGAGGTTTCCTATGATTAAGCATGAAACAAATTATGGGTGAATCTCCCTCTTTCAAAAGATTGCTCTTTCCACTTTTTCCAACAGAACGTCTGGTATGCCTAAATAGGGGAGGGATCATTCATATCATGAGGGAGAATGAATGCCTTATCAGCTTGTGTTATTCTGCAGCCCACTAGTGACAGTTATTAGGCCCTAGGTAAATTGTTTACAGTATAATAGTGCCTTATAGTTAAGTTAAATAAGCCAATAAGGAATATAGCCAATTCAACATGTTTGATCCTTTCTCGACCCTGCAAACTTAGGATCGGTTCTAATGTTCCTTGCGAGGGGCTGTTGGGACTCCTGCAGACCCACCATAACTTTCCTTTAAATCATTGTGGTAACCCTGACCGACTGTGGCCACCACAAGGAAGAAAAATTCGAGAATGAATCCCTGTGAGGCATTATGGAGTGTTCCATTTGAGAATTGTGTATGTTATTAACGGCCCAACCGCTTTGTTCACTCGTGCATGGCATTGCACCACAAACCTTTTTCATTAGTGTTTTTCCTTTGTTGAGGGTGAACAATCTCATCAGGGATACCCCAATACAAATTTTTGTTGGGGGAATGCAGGGAGCTCACTCCTGCGCTGCTCAGGTGGCTCACCACCTGTATGACTCTGTTGTCGGCGTCATGGGAGCCAGCAACTAAATTCTTCCTGCCTGAAAAGTGTGAGAAAGGTGTTGATCTTGCAGTGGTTGCCCTGCCCGCAACAGACAAGGGCAGTGGGAGCTGCAGTGATCATATCACCACTGGGTGGGTGCAATAGCTATCTCCCTTCTTTTCTTTTCCTTTGGGGTCCAGGGCCGTATTTTGTCACACGCTGGCCGAGGGAATGGGGTATTTGAGCCACTCAGAGGAACACAAGGACAACCTCTCCCAGAGCATCAATAATTAATACAGTTTGCACCACCCTTGGCCTCTGCCCAACCCAGTGTTATTAAAGTAAGTAGTGGTGAAGCTCCTCAGTCCAGTTTCCTCATTTTGTGCACATTTTGCTTCTGGTGGCGATCTCTATCCTTGTGAAAGCATTTTCAGCAGACATCCTGGTCTCTAACGTGGAAAATTAGCTGGGGGCTGGTTCCATTGGCTCCCTGTGCCAACTTTACTCCTTTGCTTGGTCTCTGGTGCTCCTCCCCTCCTGTTGGGGCACAGATGTCCAGAACTTTATCCAACATGTCACAGGGAGGTGTAAGGGAAACAACCTCATTAGTCCTAGAGAGATCCATTAGTCCTGGCATCAGCTACACACATAATCATTAGTCCATTAGGACATCAGAGAACTTGTCCTTCCAGCTGACCATAGTGTTGCCACCATCCAATTCCAGTGTCCAACTCTCAATCTCTCCCTAGTGAAAAAGCTAAGTGGGGTTGAAAAGTTTATAGATGCCAGGCTCCCCAGTACAATCCTAGGGTGTCACATCATCCTCCTACCCCTATCCCATCCCTCCAGTCGGGCTGCTGAGATAATCCAAAATGGCAACTTCGAGGGTTCTCTGTGCACCACTCCTCTGAGGGCCTCAGCTCCACCTCTAGCTGACATCACTGCCTGGGACTTTCCCACCAAAACTTTAAAGGATAGCCCCCTCCTGTTTTGACTCCAGAGGTGTGGGCTCTGTCCTTTGTTCAGTGGGACTGGCTTGGCCCAACCCTCATATAGTGTAACAGCTAATTACCAGATGCAGATTTGCTTCTCCATGCATTCCTCCGTAGAAGCTGAGTGAAGCACTGTTAATTTCTCCTTTTCTGTGTGGAGGCATTTGCTCTTTCTGCTGAGGAGCAGAGTAATTAGCTTAGTACAGCAGGGTTTTTTGTACTCATTCACTTCTAGATAAAAATGGATCACAGCCCAAGTGGTGCCCATTTACCACCTGAACAATGTTTGCCAAATATGCCAGTTAGAGGTTGGAAAAACCCAGCACTGATTCCTCTCAGCCTATCCAGCTTAATGATTGAGCCAGAGGGGTTGTTGGCACTCACTCTATCTGGTGTAACAAGCCCATGTATGTTCTGACGTCCTATTATACCTCCAAAACAAAAATGTTTAACTTGCACACCTTTAGTTATGTATCTGTGTGTCTAAACTATTCGGTAAATTTTCAAAAAAATGCATCAATTTAAGATAATTGGTGCTACCCTGGAAATCCTGACTAGCCCCTGTCAGGCGTATAGAGTAATCATGCAAATTCAAACAGGATCTGTTTGAAAAACCCAAGGTGCACTATTCACAAGCTTCTAATCTCTGTACAGTCCTATTGCATCTAGAAAAACTCAAAACATATTTATGCTGAAGTCATCCGTTAGTTACAGCATGTTGGTTATCACCATTCAAAGAAGTAAATAAGTGTTCTTTAGATCTGATACTTCTGATCATTGAAGAGCTGTCTGATATATTGAAAGACCTTGCAACTGAAAGTCAAGATCTAAAGAAAGAGTTATCCACAAAAATGACAGCAGAGGAACTTGATAAAGCACTCAAGGATGTGAATGAAATTTTGGAACAACATGAGAAGGAGGTTCACGAACGGAAACTGCGAAACATTTCGCAGAGATACTATTGATTATAAACTCGATGAAGTTTATACATGGGCGGAGGTGTACGTCCAAAGACGCCCTTTTAAGAAACTGAATCCAGTCTCTACATCAGATGAAAGCATCGCTACTGAACAAGACACTTTACCTACTCGTACACCAATTACTACACAATTGAGAGCGACAGATGCGGTAGATGAAAGTGTCACCACCAGTGGTACAACAAAGCAGGCTTTTTTAGGAGCAGGCCGGACAACCAACCATCCACCGGACATAGGAGAAAAACAAAGCGATGTAGAAGGGGACAAAGGACCAAAAAAACAAACGGGAATGAGTCGAAACCGGAAGAAGAACTAAACATGAATATCTCGAAAACCAAACTAACTCTGAGTGAACGGTCTATCTTAAATAAACAATTTATGTTGCATGCACGAGGCATTACACAGGTCAGAAAAAGGAGACACTTATTCATATGATTTAAAGTCAAAATTAATTTTTGTATTTTTTATATTCAAACAGGGAAGGAGAAATTCATGCTAGAACAGTTCTGTACAGCACAAAGTTAGACAATCCAAATGACAACCGATAGGACTTGGTGCTCAATATGTACAAGTGATATGTGGCAACGCAAGTAAGAGAGTGAACAGCGATAAACGGCGCAAGGTGAGCAAGGTGAAGTATTTACAGTGAGTAGCTAAACATGTGACACAGAGTCAGTGACTTTTTTACACAATTCGCGATTTCAATGGATCAACACGCTAGCCGCAGGCTACCTGACCCTTGGCTGGTGCGCCTACCCCAATTTATTTCTATCCCAGTTTCTGTAATTTTCAAGGTCCCTGGCTGCCGGATCTTAAACTGCTGCGATCTGACTGTGACGCCCCCTACCCTAAATAAAGGCATGGTCTTTGTGCCCACATACCATACCAACTAACTAGAATCTGAGGTCTCCATGTTTAAGTTCATGCGGAAGCTACGTTTACGATGGTTTTTTCACCACATCCCACAGGAGGTATAATCAACAGAACCAAAAAAAACTTTTAGACCTAAAAGTACGTTCTTATCGCCAGTTTCACATAAAACTCTTGATTTGTTCGAGCTTTTAGTCAAAACGGATTTGACAGCCATACATCAAAAAGCACAAGCACAACATAATTTGACCAAGAAAGAACTAGCCACTCTAAGTCTTCTGAGTAACAATAAAGACCTCACATTCCAGCCAGCTGATAAGGGCGGAACGTTGGTGGTCATGGATACCTCTTATTATGGATCAAAGGTTGTACAGCATGTACTTGACACTGATGACTTCAGCATAAATATGTTTTGAGTTTTTCTAGATGCAATAGGACTGTACAGAGAATAGATTAGCAGCACCTAATAGGGCTTGTGAATAGTGCACCTTGGGTTTTTCAAACAGAGCCTGTTTGAATTTGCATGATTGTACTACTATAACTGCCACAGTCCAAATCCAACCTGCACACTTGATATTCTGCCTTCAGCCAACTATACAAGGTAAGAGGGGTTTCCAAAAGTCAGTTAATACAGATCTTCATCCTTGCAAGCAGCATCAAATAAAAGGCTCTTGACACTAGGAACAATGACTGAGCTTAGTCATGCATCCATCCCAAACATGATTAATAGGGGACTGGATATCCAGGCAGAGAGTCAGGTCATTTTCGGTGGGGATTGAAAAAGAACAGTTGAAGGACAGAATACAGAACAATGTCATACATTCACCCCAGCACAGAGATCTGGGCAAACATCCATCATTTTTTTGCTCACCATGCCATTCCATTGGATCACTGAAATAATATCGACAGACAAAATATCGAGTTGCCAAAATATCGTGGACAAAATATCGACAGTCAAAATATCGAGTTTGTATCTGCAAACAGGTAAGTACAAAAATATCGAGTACAAAATATCGTTAACTAAAATATAGATGTAAAAAATATCGACTTTATTAAAAACAGTGTTAAATTAAATTAATATTAAATTTTAATTACTAAAATATACTTAAAAAGACTTAAATTAAATTATAATAATTAAATAATAAATGAAAATAATAAAAATAATTTTTTAAAATCTTATTTGTTGACCCTGAACCCTAAAAATACCCCTTTACCCAAAAACCCAAAACTGACCCTGAACCCTAAAAATACCCCTTTACCCAAAAACTGAAAACTGACCCTGAACCCTAAAAATGCCCCTTTACCCAAAAACTGAAAACTGACCCTGAACCCTAAAAATGCCCCTTTACCCATGAACTGAAAACTGACCCTGAACCCTAAAAATGCCCCTTTACCCATGAACTGAAAACTGACCCTGAACCCTAAAAATACCCCTTTACCCATGAACTGAAAACTGACCCTGAACCCTAAAAATACCCCTTTACCCATGAACTGAAAACTGACCCTGAACCCTAAAAATACCCCTTTACCCATGAACTGAAAACTGACCCTGAACCCTAAAAATACCCCTTTACCCATGAACTGAAAACTGACCCTGAACCCTAAAAATACCCCTTTACCCATGAACTGAAAACTGACCCTGAACCCTAAAAATACCCCTTTACCCATGAACTGAAAACTGACCCTGAACCTTAAAAATGCTCCTTTACCCAAAATTTATCAATATTATTTAATTAGCAATTAATTATTAATTAACAATAACAATAAAGTAAATATATTAGAACATTAGCTGTAATTATTTTAATAATTAATATTATTTTTTCAAAATTAATTACTTAAAAATTACACAAAATTATATATATTAAAAATGTACTCTAATTAATGTAATTAACTAATTACAATTAATTAATTAACAATTATTTACTAATACAAAATATGTTCAAAATTATATTAATTAATTAACTAATTAATATTAATTAATTATCAATTAATTATTAATTAAAAATATTAACAAACATATATTAATTAATTAATTATTATTAAATTACTTCCCACCCTATTCCCCTATAAACCCACAACCCGCTACAGAATTACATTACGCAATTATTATAAAAACAAAATTCATGTAATAAAATATTTTATAACATTAATACACACTATTCACACATATTATTACATAAAAATACACTATAAAATATTATATATTATTAAAAAATCGATATTTTTGCTATCTATATTTTATACAGTCGATATTACTTCACTTACCTGAAAAACGATATTTTTGTAGTCGATATTATGTCCAGTCGATATTTTGTCCAGTCTATATTAAAAACTCGATATTATGTCCAGTCGATATTTTGGAGTCGATATTTTGTCTCTATACCCATTCCATTGTCGTTGGGGAGTCTGTCCCCATGAGCTTGCTGAAGAGTTTTATATTTGGATGTAGCCAATGTTTCCGGAGTAGAAAACTTCCAGGTAGATGAAGCTTCAAGAAGAGGTTCCACAAAGTCAGATACCTTTGTTCAGAGGTCCAGCTTAACAGGATTTGCTGCTGTGAAGAAGATCATAGGACCGCTACCCCGATGTCAGACTCACATGCCATTAACGTTTGGCGATCGACTGGTAGGCTGGTCTTAGTCTTCTGTCAGGTTTTTTGGCACTTTTTGATGAAAATCATTACTTTTAGGGTTAGGCAGGAGCAGCAGCTTTAACACAACAACCAAGGGTCCAGGACAGGGGGGAAACCACTTTGGGGAGTTTGTACTAACTCCAGCAGAGACCAGTTGCAAGGTTCAAGGTCTCTGGAGCTTATTATGCCCCTGTAGTTCACACTGGAACACAGCCAACAAGCCCTTTCAGTCACTCTGATTGTCTTGTATTTAAGAAGCAAGGCTGGCCTCAAGCAGCCATGCTATCCTCTGGAGAGCACACTAATCCTCAAGCAGCAGGACAGGCCTTTGGTAGAAGCAAGACAGTACTCAGAAGTAGAAGGCACACCACCAGTAGCACGGCAGTCCGCTGAGGGTCTACGTCAGCCCTTCCGAAGTCTTCCACAGGTCCAGGAGTGTACTGGAGTAGTGTTCGGATAGTCCAAAATGTATGCCTTTGTGCCATCCTTCGAAGTTATGGAATCTTCTAGGCTACTCTCACATCTGGTTCTGGAAAGTTCCCCTTCCCCTATTAAGGTTCCAGGAAGTCTGGGATGACAAAAGATTAGTGTCGGGTTCCTTTGAGTGAGTGCCAGAGGCAGCCCATTGCAGTGTAAGTGAGGCCTGGAAAAGCCCCGCCCCAAGTATCCTGACCGGATAGCCCTCCTGCCAACATCTAGTCCCCTTTTATCTAACTGTCTGAGGGGAATACAGAAAGCCCAACAGCTAAGGTATTCACAGTCATGAGACCCAAGACCCTGGCAGCAGGCACCAAGTGGTTAGAACAAAGAAATTTTGACTTTCTAAAAGTGCATTTTTCAGAATTGTGACTTTAAATCATACTTCACAATTAAAAAAGGTTTTTAAAGTATAATTTATTTGAGCATACAGATGATATTCCTACCTGTTCCAAATCAAATGTTAATACTTACTAAATGTAATAAGATAACCCAATGTAATTTTGTCAGAAAGGTAGGCATTACAGTAGTGAAAACACATTTAGGAGTTTATCACTATTAAACTTAAAAAACACATGTCCTACTTTTAAATACAATGTACCCTAACCTATCGGCTACATAGAGCCTACCTAAGAGGTGACTTATATGTATGAAAAAGGAAGGTTTGGGCCTGGCAAAAGGTTAATTTTGTCAGGTCAAATTAAACTTCACTAAAGAGAGCATTGGTAAGTGTAAGACATGTTAACTGTGAATCTCTACTGCTAAGGACAGGCTTTATGTTTCTGCGTAAAGGAATTTCAGAAAAATCACATCTAGATTAGAATAATATTTTTGTAACTTTACAGTTCTGTAAAATAAACTAGCTAAAATACTACATGAAATACCATATGTCACTGATAAATGATGATGTGCTACTCCTTCTGCTACTGATTGTTGGTAATTTCATACAGACATAGCAATCACAAACTTCAATTGTTTCTACATAATGCACTAACAGGTTAGCAAATACATTTAAATCTGTCTCATTTCTATTTGTACTGTGGTATAAATCTGTCTCAACTGGTGCTTCTAATTCTACTCTGTCTCGCTTCAGGTTAGCTACCTTTCCATGTGCTCTAGTGTCATTCTGTCTTTTCTCATTCAGTAAGTATGGTGTAGCTATTGTCAGTCCTAACCAAGCTATGAGCACCATCATTACACTATGTATGCATATTCTACAACATGTCTTTATACACTTTCTTTTCAAGTTTCCAGTAACTCTATTGTCAGCCATTTCTGACTAAGGAGACTTAACCCCTCTTTGTAACTTTTACACAGAATATAAACTGTGAATTTATTTTCAAATTTTCTTCGAGTGTCCTTTTATTTTCATTAATTTGTGGCACACTTTGATATCCGTCATTTTCAGAATTACTCTCTATCTGACCTTGTTCAGGGCTTATTACCTCTGCTGGAATACTGTTTGTAAAAGCACATAGACAAGCTTCCCCTAGATACTAAAATGTTGTATAATGCAGTTTAGTATTTCACAAACATGTTGGTTAATAAGTTACATGTTATTTCGAGAGGATTGGATACAAGCAAGTTTCTGTACGCATGAAACCTTGCTCCATCGCTGGGAAAGAGAAAAGTTGTTTTTCTCTACACTGAATGGCACGGTGTGTGCACCCACAGCCTATTCCGCCTGAGAGTCAGAGGGTATCTTTCTAGAAGGTCAAGCTTTCTCACACATTAGAACCTGATGCCTGATTGGCAGTGTTCACCGATTGCAAGCAGGGCCACTAGAAGTTCAAGCTCTCTTATAGCCTGATTTACTAATGACTGCCAACAGAAATATACTTGGAGAATTCAAGGCCCCACATTCAAGCTAAGTAAGGCCACCACTCTCAGATAATTGATGAGCTTGGAAAAAAAGTGTGGCACTCGTGGCGAGTTTCAAAGACCCTTTGTAGTGGGCCAATCTTTCTCATAGTCTAAAACTCTACTCACTGAGTGCCTATAGGGGTTCACGTATCATTGATAATTCAAGCGCACCACTTTAATAGACTCAGTGGGTCAACCCCAAGGACCCCACTCTTAGGGATTCTGATTGCTGATTTGTAGAGGGACAAACTGTCTTATAGTCTAAACATCTTACTCAGTGATTTTCAACAGGGACACTCTTGAAAAGCTGGAGGTCCGATATCCTAGATAACTCACAGGCAGCACTCATGAGAATTGGTGGACCAAACCCAAAGGGCGCCACTCTGAGAGAGCAAAAGGACCCACATTTGGATAACCTAAACGTCCCATTCTGGTATAGCTCATCGAGAAAATCTTACCCAACAATGGCCAGGTCTTGAGAGCCTGATACCCCCTTTTGAATACCTCTAGTGCCCAAAAGGCACCAATACCTACTCCTGGATAGCCCACGGGCCCTTCCAGACAGCCCAACAGCCAGTATACAAAGATCAACCCCAAGAGATCCCCATGGCCTACACGGAATGGTACATGAAGCCCACTTAGAGAACCATGGTGCGGCAAAGGATGTACAACTCACAAACCTGCTTCCCAAGAGCCAGACAACCATTTGTAAGCGGTGCAGACCCCTACTTTTGTATAGCCCGACTGACACACTCTGCTGATACCTAATAGAAGTACTGCAAGCACAAAGGCCACAGTCTGATGACCCAGGAGCCTACTGCCTGCTATCCCAAAGGCCCATTGTGAGAAATAATTCAAGTTTACCAACAAAGATTCAGCACCAAGCCTAAAGTTACGTGGGATAGGTGGTTACTAATGAGATCTGTGTGCGGAAATTTAAATACTTACAGGGTGCGCTTAGCTTTGCATCCTTCTGAGGGCCAGACAAAGAATACCATTCATTAAGGTTATTTTAAGACATTTTAAAGAAACATTTGATGGTCAATCCTGCAGTAAGTAGTAGTATATAAAAACGAAAAGGTTTTATTGCTACTCAAAAAAAGGACTAGAGCCCATTGCAGAAGTATGGTATATACAGCCCGAGAGCACACACTCCGAGCGCTTCAGCTCTACTATTGGAGAACATGTGGCAAATAAGACAGACCAGAGTGAGTTGCAGACAATATGAGTGCACTTTCCAATAGCCCACTCTGATATACAAGTTAAATAATCTAATGACACATTCTAGGAGAGCCCAAGAACCCAAGCTAAGCAG
Organism: Lissotriton vulgaris; assembly: GCF_964263255.1. Classification (NCBI taxonomy): domain Eukaryota; kingdom Metazoa; phylum Chordata; class Amphibia; order Caudata; family Salamandridae; genus Lissotriton; species Lissotriton vulgaris. The sequence continues at coordinate 1,542,442,620 of NC_141693.1, read as the reverse complement.
ATTAAGGAACCTGCCTAGGACAACCCATGGGTTTTTTAATAGATGGCTCAATGCAACCCTCTTGCAAAGCCCATGACTGCTCTTGAAAAAAACCAACTGTTGTCTACTCCAGAAGGCCAGTTCTTTAATAACTAAAAAAATGCACTCATAAGGAGTCCACATGCCCACTCTAGATAGTGCATTGACTCACTCTGAACAAGACCACAGGCATAGCTTTTGTAAGTTCCTTAGACAACTATACAAAATGCCAAATACTGACTTTAGATATTGCAATAGCAATTCTGAGACAAATTAAAAGCCCACTCATGGAAAGGTGAATAACCCACTCTAAACCATCTAACTGGCAGCTCAGTCTTGGAGGGACTAATGACTCACTCTAGGACAGCCCAGGCAGTCACTCTTAAAAGAAAAAGGGGGGGGGGAACGCATTTCTAGATAGCTCAGGTAGACATATAAGGACTTTACAGATCACTACTGCACAGACCATAGGAATACTCTTAGAGAGCAAATGACCCACTATTCGAGAGCCCAGGAACGCACCTAAAGGCCTACTCTGGGACTGAACAAGGGAATGCACTTGACCCAACCCAATGACTCACTCTTACAGAGCCGAAGAAGCCTCTTTGGGCCAGCCCAAGAGAACACACTAACAGAGCCCAAGGGCCCACTTTTAGAGAGTCTAATAACCCTGCTGAGGTCAGTTATAGAGGACACACAAACACAGCCCAACACCCAACTCTTAAAGGGTCTGAGAACACTACTGTTGGACACTCTGGCAAGGGTACATCATATCAGCCATCAAGACCACCTACAAATGGCTAAATTAAGACCTTAATATTACAGCAAATTGACTGTTAACATTTGTGGGTCCTGCATATAATTGTATCAAAAAGGGGGAAACAAAAACTGGACAATTTTTAACGGGGTCCAATGTACATGTCCCATAAAGTCTAAGCAACAACAGAAAGTACAGAGTTCCCCGGGAAAAGTCAACTAAATGACTAAAACTAACCTCTCTCTCATAGAGTTAAACAGAAAAAGTGAATGTTGTGAACCCTTTACGTAAAGGGTTCACAACATTCACTTTTTCTGTTTAACTCTATGAGAGAGAGGTTAGTTTTAGTCATTTAGTTGACTTTTCCCGGGGAACTCTGTACTTTCTGTTGTTGCTTGGTCCTGCATATAATCACATGTAGTACAGACAGGACAAGTGTCATGTAATCGGATACGGAGGAGCAATTGCATTTAAAGAAAACAGTATTATTGAAAAAGTTATTACTGCAAACTCACACCCAGCAGGCAAACTTTAAAAGATATTGTGAAAAAGATCTGACCAAGAGGTTTTGAAAAATGTGCCAATGTTTTCATAATTGCAACAGTAGGTACGATTGTCCTTCATTTATTCAAAGAAGGTCTTAATAGTTATCAGCAAGCATTCCTATTCAACCAGATGACTTTGTCAATCCCTACATTTAACTTTGAGCTGCATAGTAATTTATTTATGATTGATTACTTAAAATCATTACATGTAAACATCTGAAATCAGACTTAGCAATGTATCATATTAAAACACATTAATAAAATCACTTAAAATGATAACTTTCAATAATAATAAAACAACATTGTTATGGAGCTTTACTACCCCGTCCATCATTGCCGTTGTAAGGTACTGTTCTGATATTTTTGTTTTTGAGTTTAAACATCCGGCAAGGTTGGGTGACTGGGACCAGGGAGGCATATTACTGGGTATAAAATGTCTTATGGTTTGGATCCTTTGCAACTTGCTGGTTTAGTGTGGCATGTTAACGTCTGGGCCAACAACTTCCTTTATATCTTTCTGAGGGATTGATGTTGTTTTTGATACACAACTTTATGCGGTCTATACGCTTTTTACTATGTTAATTCATCAATAATGTGAGGTCTGGATAATTTCTAGTGTTCGGAGATGCTTCTGCAGGCCGGGGTCTACCGCATGATAATTGACATTGATGTTTTTGAAAGAGCGGTCCACATTACGTTGCTAAATGTCCCCAGCGTGGGTTGGGTCTGTGTTATTTTGGAGGAGAAGCACACATTGTAGGCTTCTCTGCAGTGTCTTTGGCCATTGGTCAAGCATCATGGGGTTAGCAATCGACGTTGTTTACTTGGCAGGTTTGGGCAGCAACATAGCAAGTGAAGCCAAGTTTCTCGTTGGTAAGTGTATAGACAACAAGCAGCTGAATCATCCCACGGTGCCCAGGTTGGGTTAAAATCTGCGATGGGCCGTGCAAGAAGTTTAATTTAAGAGATTTTCCTTCGTGCCTGAGCTGTCAATGGATGCTCAAGGTACGGCTGGTCTTTCCCCAGGATTTAGGTGCCGTCCAGTACGGTAACGTGGGTTCTGTGGAGTAGCCTTTCACTGTCTCATTAAAATGAAACTTTCTTGACCTGTATGTTCACTGCTTTTTACCAAGCTGTAACCAGAATATCTCTGTTATGCAAGTTGCAGGTTTGGATTTCCAGAAGGCTTGTGGCCACTGCAGCTGTGACTGCCATGGCGAGCCTGCTTCTTCTAAGATGGTTTTAATTTTAGCTTTGGTTGAGGGAGATGGACTTGCTGGATACTAATGTAATATTTGATTTGGTCTCCTAAGCTTGTAAGATATGGGCTTACGAGTCCCAGCTCCAACCTCACTCTAGCTTGCCTGGCCTGCCAGGGTATATTACTTTTTTTATAGGCAGTGATTTGGGAGTTAATAAGGTATGTGTTCAGTGCTCTGTGGAGGACTCCATGACCGTAGATGAGAGAGGGGACTAGTTTTGCCCTCAGGACTTTTAGTATAGGTTACACTGTTGGACTGTGCAACTGTTGGCTTAGGGATTTCTGGCTATGGATGATCCCGGCTACCTTAGTTCTAAGTTGTTTTAATGTAGCCCCTAATTTGGACTTTTCAGTCAGCCAGACACCTATTATTTTGGTTGTACAAATGGAGTGCATTAAGGTCTCTCTGTAAGCCGATTCGAGAATGGTCCATTATCACAATGTCATCTGCATACTGGGGGATTTGGAGCTGCACTTTCCCCAGTCTCAGTGTTATTAGGCTGGCGCCTTCCAATGCTTTGTCCAGATCAGCCATATAGAAGTTGAAAAGGAGAGGAGCCAGCATGCAGCCTTGTTTGAGGCCATTGTTGGTTGGCACTTTTGCTATTGCAGTTGTTGGGCTTGTGTTTATTGGAACCCACGCCCCTTGCTATGAGGCTATTGTAGACTTGGGGATCCCCCAAGTGGGTAGTTTCTCCCATAGTTTTCTCTGGTCCACCTGATCAAAAGCTGCGCTGTAGTGTACAAAACAGCAAACTAAGGGGGCGGGGTGCTTTGACTGTGTGGTGTGGCGTGACAAGTGTCCCATTGCTAGGATTGTATCTGTTCTGGAACTTTCGGCTCTAAAGTGGACTGGAAAAGTGGGTGAATGCTGTTGTCTGATGCCTAGGCTTCCAGTTCTTCCATTAATATTTTGGTGTATTCTTTTGCTTCTAGTTCTAATAGACCTATAAGCTGATAATGTTCCGGTTTCGAGCAGTCCTCTTTTATGTGAATTGGGAAGAGTATTGATCCTCTCAATGACGGTGGAATGATTGAGGTGACAAAAGCGTAGTTGAAAAGTCGTGTAAGCTGTCATGTCTAAAAGGATTTGATGATTTGAATATGGCAGAGGGGACCCTGGACCCTGGTGCTCCATCATTCCTCATGTTTTTAATCATGACAGTTAATGCAGCATCGAAGATAGAAGTAATTTGAGAGGCCAAGCTGGGTGCAGTGAATGGTAGGTGGGGAGATGTATTTGCTGTGTCCTGATTATTAGAATACAACTGCTTGACGTAGTTTACCCACTGTTAGTCAGCCACTCCATTCTTCTTGGGCTGGTTTTATTTCTAAGATGGTTGATGTACTTCTACAGTTGGAAATATTCCCTTTCTTTGAGGAATGTGAAGATTTTCATCCATTCTGCTTAAATCATCTTTGTTCTTTGCGGCAAGACTTTCTTTCTGTGGGCCGCTTGAAGAGCATGGTTGCAGGACTTAGAGAGTTTTTTCTCCTTTTCTTCTTGCCTTCAGGACCTTTAGAAGGCTCTGCTTGCTTGTTTACAACTCCTGAAAATGGATTTGTAAAGGAGAAGGGCGAGCATGCCAAAACCCACCTTGGGGGAATCCCAAATCCTCCCCTAGTGCCTGTTGAAGATATGCAAGAAGAGCATCCTAATCTTCTGGGGAAGTGGCTATCCCTGGTACTATAGAGTTTGTCTCTTTGGTGGTTATCTACTCGGTTAATGTTGTACCAAGGTTTCAGGCCTTTTTATTCTACTAAGAACCTTATGGCATGTTTCCACGGTTGTGTCCACAAGCGTTTGGGGTTGTGATGTGGCTTTACTGTCTAGTTGAAAAATTGCCCTCAAAGGTCTATGATCTCACTCTGCCCTGTTGTCAACTTCAAAGGTTTGGGGTCAGCTGACCTGAAATAAAACTGTAAACAATTGTAGATAAAAAGGTGACCATTGTGGGTCGTGGGCCTCTTTGATGGCATACGAGGAGGCTAAACCGTGACTGTCAAATAGGCACAGCCAAGGGGTAGCCACTGTTGGGGGCCAGGGGTGTTTTTAGGCTTCCCCAGCATCTGGATGTTTTAATCCCCAAAGATTATTGGGAGATATGAGACGTCCTTAACTAAAAGTTATTTGGTTATAATTACAAGGGATTTTAAGGCTTGTTTTTCCGGGTGAGAGGAAGGGTTGACGTAACAGTTGATTAACAATAATTGGATTGAATGCTAATTGCTTTTTAGCCCCTTTAGTGATAGGGCTTGCAGCACAGGCCTTTTGGTTGGAAATACTGTGGTATCTATATTTGCAAGCCTGATTGATAAAGATGGAAAGACCACCGGATAGTCACCCAAAAATGTTGCATTTCGAAGCTGAGGTATGAAAATCGTAATATCCTGGGAGGGGTTATTGTTTCAGTGGCCATGGTCTCCTGAAAATAGAGAATATCACTTTTACGAAGGTAGTCTGTGGCAGAAGTGTTCCCGATATGTTTTTTAAGGCCTGCCACATTCCAGGATGTGAATGATAACCGCATGCAGGATCGGGATATTCTGGAAAAGTTTCCATATATGCTGGTCTTTAAGATGTTAATTGTGTCGTTGTGAAAGACGGCTGTCCAGTTAGTCCCTGATTCCAGGTTCTAAGTTTATCACAGGCTCGCTGGAAAGTACTATCCTTTAGTCATGTTTGCATATTATTCTGTATGCATCATGTGGATTGCCATCGGCATTCCACAGGACAGAGTAGTCTTCCTTTTTTGGCGCAGTTGCCGTGACATGTGTGAATTCTTCTACGGTTCTGGGGCTGTGATATACATATCCCCATTTAGCCCAGGGGGTTAGTTCCTTGATCAATATCGCTGGTGTGACTGATGACCGAGGGAGAGGTGTGGTGCAGCAGCCAGGGCGGCTGACCCCGGAGCATAGCGCTCATGGTTCGATCGCTGGCAACAGCTCAGCCCAGCACCATGTGACTCTGGGCAAAAGCTCGCCTAATCTCCCTGATGGCCCCCAGTGCATTGACACCCTTTGGAGTGATTAGTTTGCGTTTTACAAATGCTGTTTTTTTTTTGCTTTGCTCTATCGAAGTGGACCCGCCGTGGGTATCTCATGGTAGGCCCAAGAACTTGACCCAAGGAAATTTGGAGCCCACCTCGACCTCTCGGTACTTTGCTTTTAGAGTGAGAATTTAGGATAACGGCGCAATAGACACATAAGATATCAAAGTGCCCAGGGTTGTGAAGCCCCAGATGGAATGCACTCAGATGTTTAGGCCAGTTTCCCCAGAAGAGGAAGTTTGAGTAGTTGAATCAGCCTTCACTATTATTGGCGGAGGGGCTAGTTGATTTTCAAGAGTCGGACTTTTCCTCTTGGTCCCCTATTATGATTTTTGTGTGCAAAAGAATTTTGGTGACTTTTTTCTTTGCCTCTGTTATTGTTTGTTTGTTTGCTGCGAGTTTATTGTGAAAATCGGGTACGTTTGGGCTTTGTCACCTGTTACTTGTGTGGCTGATTTTGTGTTGTTAGCAAGGATGCAGCTCTTTTGGAAGTTGCAGCCTTTTTGTGCTGTTTCCTTTGTGTTTTCTTAGCCCTCCTAGAGAGCGGCAAGCCTTGCTGATTCTGATTTCTGCTACTATAGGTGTAGTTCTGTTGGTTCTGTTGGTATTGCTTTGCCTTAGTGAGCTAAAGTAAGAGTTTGTGCTGGGGTAGAATCTTGTTTGCCAGTGTTTGTTGAGAGGGTTCAGGTTGTGTTTGTGATTGAGTTGAAAATTGGGGCTGGCTGGCTTTGTTATTGAGCTTAACTTGCATTGAGTTGAAGAGTTGCTGGCCCCAGAGATCCCGGTTGTGCCCTTAATTGTAAATACCATATACTTTGGGGAGAGCTGCTCATTTGTGCACATGATCAAGTACAGGGCAGAGTTTCTTGATATCTGCAATGTTTGTTCTCAATGAGGTCAACCTTGGTGCTCAAGGCGCCATTAAGACTTTTGTGAAATGTGCGCTATACAAGAAATTATGACTATGACTAGATTTGTGCTATTGACTGTAGGAGATTTATTTGTAACTCCATTTTGGTGGATTGCCAGAGTAGTGCTCTTACCATGGTCTAATGTGCTTTGTTGATTGTTGTAGGTTGAGGGGCACCATCGTGTTGCTGTTTTGGGTCTATTGAATGAGAGGGGAGGATTGCCTGATTTCTTTAGCTGTTCTGAACAGCTTCGGTGTGAGCTCCAGTGTTTTTTCAATTCTGGTCTCCAAGTTTCCCCATGTCTTGTTTAAAGTCTTGTGCCTCAATCTTATTCGAGCTAGCGACTAGTGGCTTGGGGAATCTAAAATGGGTAGAAATCTGCAGAGAAGGTTGTTGCTGAACATATATTTGGGATGTAACTATCTGCTCCCGTATTTCAAGGACTTGGGGGTTTATGATGACGTAAGGGCCCCACAGGTTTGTTGGTTTGTTTCCTAGGGGACTACCCAACCTTGGGGAGGATTGACTTGCTGATGGTGACACTGGCTGTGAGGGAGTAATTCTCAGAACTATCAGTGTCACCTGCTGGTATGGTGATTGATGCATGAGATTTGCCACCATTTGGAATTTGTTTTTGTAAAAAGTGTGTGATGCATTGTGCAATTGGAACCGTTTGAGATGACTTCAAATGTTGTCTGGGCTACATTACGTGCACTTCTATGATTTCAGGATACCTTTAGAGTCAGGGAGGTTTTCCCTTCAGAGGCTGTTTCTGACACATGGGGAGCTTCTTTTTAGTCATCCTGCAATTAGGGACGGTATTCTGGCCTCCAGATAGCATCTTTTTTTTGGGTGATTCTGCTTCCTACAGAGAGGCAGAAGGTGCAGAATTAGCTTTTGCTCTGTTCAGTCAGTTCCATTTCACCATGATGTCACGCCTGTTACTTGACACACAAAACTGGCTTATTCCTGGTGTCCCGTCAACATTCTAGCTCATAATTGGAAACTCTGTATTTGTTAGACCTGGCATCTTTTGGCGTGTTTCCCCTGTCTTTTTGCTTTCTGACTTCCTGGGTTTGACTTTGTTTTTGCTGGTTTAGTGTCTCTGCGCGCCTTCTAACTGCTGTATAGGGTCAAAGTGCAAGTGCTCCTATTGTAAATTCTATTATGGATTGGTGTTTCCATGATTGGCATATTTGATTTACTGGTAAGTCCCTTGATGTAAAGTGCATTGAGAGTGCCAAGGCCTGTAAAACAAATGCTGCTAGTGGGCCTGCAGCACTGATTGTGTCACACACACAAGCAACCTTTCAAAGGGTTTTAATACCTGCCATAGCACTGTCTGCACGCCATTTATACTGCCATGTCGACTTGACAAGTGCACTCACTTGCCAAATGCTAACCTTTCCTTTTATTGCATGTGTGTCACCCCTACGGTAGGCCCAAAGTACCCCTAGAGGAAGGGTGCAGTGTATGTGAAAGGCAGGACATGTCCTGGTGTTTGTGACATGACCTGATAGTGGATTACAGTGTAGTTCGTTTTTCACTATTAAAAGGTTATCTGTCCCATAGGATAGAATGGAAGTTTAATTATAACATCTTGTAAGTATAACTACACATTGAACCAAGATAGAAAGATGGCATTTAGCATGCCTGAAATCAGAATATAAAAATGCATTTCTTAGAAAAGATCATTATTATATTGTGTATTTGAAAATACCACTTTTACAAAGTGGGTATTTTCTTGCTGTGTGCCTCTGATGGGATGTGGATTGACTGTCTGGCTTTGGAGTGACAGGGGCTGGAGCTGAGCATTCTCTTCAGATAGCCACAGGGGGGTCCAGGTTAGGCGTGGGCGGAAAATCCGTTCCGCTCGCGGATTTTGCGGATTTTCGGGAAATCCGCAATCCGCGAGATTTGCGAATTTCCCGCAAAATCCGCAAATCCGCGAGCAGCGGATTTTGCTCGCACTGCTCGCACTGTTAGCGTGAGTTCGCGCCCCGCGAATAAGTGCGAAATTGCAGAAATACGATCTTGGCAAAACTGAAAGTAACTACTTACCAGGTTCAAAAGTTCAGGCACATCATTAGTAGCCATTTCCTGTAGTGCTTCCTGAGGGGCCCCTCCAGAGTTCAGTTGCCAGTTGAAACTATTATGTGACCCTGCTCTGAACCTCAGAATAGTTACACATATGCCACAAAGGTCCTGAATTACAGCTAAGGGAGACAAGCAGGAGCCAGGCTGGAAGTTAAAATCCATTAATCAGCCCCTAATTCATTATTGTCAGTTGGGGCAGGGCAGGTGTTGTAACTAATTTTGCAACAATGAAAGCACTTAGCAAGTGCAAAAGATCACTAATCAGGGCGCACTAAGGAAGCAGGTGCCAGCTAAAAAAATATTCTGTGACACATTAATCAGCCCCAAATTAATTCAGGTCACTTGAGGCAGGGAAGGTGTGCTTTGCTTTGCCGAAAATAATGTACACTGGACAACCAGAGGGTGTAGTGATGAAACAGAGGGTGGCATGGGTGGGCCAGAGGGTGGCATGAGTAGTCAGAGAGTGGCAGTGGTGACAGAGAGTGGCAGTGATGAAGAAGAGTGTCCCAAACAGGCTGGACACGTAGAAACAACAAGTTCGCAAAACTTGCGACCCGACAGGTAAGTTCGCAAATTGCGAAATTGTAAAAACCCTCGCGAACTGGCAGAAACACGGGCGAACACAAAAAAAAAAAAAATCCGCAAATTCGCGGGAATTCGCGGATTTTGCGGATTGCGAATCCGCAAATCCGCAAAATTCGCGGATTGCCAATCCGCAAAATCCGCTCATGCTTAGTCCAGGTGTGTCCTCCCTTTCCTGGATGAGTCAAGGCTGGGCTGCATAGACATGGGCTGCATTTAGAGTAGTGGCAGGAGAATTCCTTGCACCTGAATAGGCCTGGTTTGCTGTGGACAATGCTGTCACCATCTCCTTCTGGGAAGCTGGGCCAAAGAGGACGAAACTGGTTTGGACTAAGCACAGACACTCTCTGCCAAAGAGAACAAAGAGAAATGCAGTATTGGGGCTCAGACCCCAGAACTTTAGAACTCTTTTGAGACCAAGAAGACTGCCAATAAGAAGAGCTGGGGAAGCTGTGAGGAGGAACTACCACTTTGCTGTGTGCCTTGCTGTGGTGGCCTACAGTGGCTGCTTCTGTCTTGGGCAGTGAAAAGAATGGACTGAACTGAACTTTCTGCAACCTCTTTGCGTGAGTTTCTCCAAGGGCTTGCGCTAGAGTTTACCCCCTGTTCAAGAAGTCTCAAGAACAGCAAAGACTTTAAGTTAATCTGCTACCAGCACTGGGAACTGTGTGTCTGTGCTGCAACAGGATAAAAAGCAACCTGACGCCATCAATGACGCTGCTACCGACTCAGTTTCCTGAATGCACCGCAGAGGGTACCGCTGCACTTTGCATCGCAACCCAGCTCTCACCGACAATGTCATCTGATACCACCATCGAGCTATTGCTTGCACTGCGACCTGTAGGCACCACCTCACTTCACGCCTCCGCCCTGGTATCACTGATGATGCCGCTCCACTGCAACATTGACACCGCTCCTTGTACTGTGGCTCAAGGACATAGCTCGTAAGTTACATGATTCACCGCCCTCATCTCGCACCACAGTCTTGATCTACGGAAGCCATCAACTCCAGTTTGTCAGCCAATGATAGCCCTTCAGCAACAACAGTACTTCTGCTTGCACCATTATTATTATTATAGAGGCTTTTGTAGCGCGCTCTGTTACTAAGAAAATAGTATCCTGGCGCGAAAGGGATGAGAGGCAGGGCAGAGGAGGACCCTATACAGTGATGTTGAAAAGGTGGGTCTTCAGTCCCTTCTTGAACAGAGTGATGGATGGGGCTGTTCTTAGCTGCTGCGGAAGGATGTTCCATGCTCTCGCCGCTCTGACTGAGATGGATTGGCCTCCAAGCCTGCTGTATTTGAATTTTGGGACAGTCATTTGGTGCAGGTTAGATGATCTGAGGGGGCGGTTGGGAACATATAAGGAGAATCTTTTCCTCAGGTAGACTGGACCAGCTTGGTGGACAGCTCGATAGGCGAGGACAAGGATTTTAAATAAAATCCTGTGGGCAACTGGGAGCCAGTGTAGGGTACGGAGAAGTTGACGGACACTTGAACTTTTTGGAATATTAAACAAAAGCCGTACAGCGGCATTTTGTATAACTTGGAGGCGATGGATCAGGTAGGCAGGAAGGCCGCAGAAGAGGCCATTTGCGTAATCCAGTCTGGATAAAATGAGGGCACGGATGGCGGTCTCTTTGGCCGCTCTCGGGAGGAGTGGGAAGAACCTGCGTAAAGTTTTAAGTGTAGAAAAGCAGATCCCGGTAAGTTTTTTTAAATGATCCTCGAATCTGAGGTCATTGTTAAGCCAGACTCCAAGATTTTTGGCAGGGCCTCCGATGGATTTGGGGCATGGTAGATCGGCCGGCCAGAGAGAGTTGCCAAAGTTGTCTGGGAAGGAGCCATATAGCAGGATTTCAGATTTGCTTTCGTTGCATTTTAGTTGGGCGAGGGCAAGCCAGCGAAAGACAGATGACAAGCAGGTTTGGGCTCCAGATGTATCCAGGTTGTTTTTGGGCCACGTGAACAGGAGTTGAGTGTCGTCAGCGTAGGCCATTATTTTTGCTCCCAGTTGTTCAGCGAGGTAAATGAGCGGGGTTAGATATATATTAAAAAGCAGGGGGCTAAGGGTGGAGCCCTGAGGTACACCTGTTGCAAGTTTCTTGGGGGAGGAGGCAAGAGGCGGCATCCAGACTTGTTGGGATCTGTTGTCCAAAAAGGACGTTAGCCAGTCAAGGGCGGAGCCCGTAATGCCTATGGCCACTAATCTGGTAAGCAAAAGGGAGTGAGGGACAGTATTGAAGGCGGCAGAGAGGTCTAATAAAATCAGAGCCGCTCTGCCACCTTCGTCCAAACACTCCCGGATGGCCTCAGATATTTCCACCAGCGCCGTCTCCGTACTGTAGGCTGCTCTAAAGCCTGACTGCGCTGGATGAAGAGCCTGGGAATTTTCGACGAATTTGTCTAGCTGAGTGAAAGCGACCTTTTCACATACTTTTGCTGAAGCCGGCAGCAGTGATATGGGCCGGAAATTAGCGGGGATAGCAGGATCTAATCCATTTTTCTTTAGAAGTGGGAGCAGTTTAGCTTGCTTCCAGCAGGCCGGGACCGTGGCAGTGAGGAAAGAGCGGTTGATAATATGCGTTACCTCGTTGCCGATTGTGTCTGCGAGACGCGCAAGCACTCTGGCAGGACAGGGGTCAGAGTCAGAAGGGGATCCTGATTGTAGGGAGGCGAGGATGCTAACAATGTCCGTGTTTTCTGCTGGGGCGAACTGGTGAAACCGATCTGTGGGGGTAGGCAACACAGGAGACGGAATGACCAGTGTGGGTGGAAAACTGTTGCATACAGTAAGTAGATCATCCTGGATTTTGGTGATTTTGTCAACGAAGAAAACGGAAAGTTCTTCGCACCATTTCTCCGTGGAGGCAAGTATGGGTTGGGCAGCGCAGGGTGAGGGGAAGCTTTTCACTATAGCAAAGATTTCTTTGCTATTATTATTGGCCTTAGTTATGCGCCCTTCGAAATATTGGCTTTTTGCGGATCTGATCGCCGCATAATATTTCTTTTGCGCCATTCTTAGGTTCTTTTTAGCCTCGGGGAGATAGGCTTGTCTCCATGTCCGTTCAAGTTTTTTACAACCTGACTTAAGATCAAGGAGGATGGGGGTGAACCAGGGTTTGGAAGGGGTGGTACGCAGTCTGCAAACCCGACCTGTTTTTATAGATGCGGCCGTCCCACCTTCAATCCAGGAATTGAATGTGCTAACGGCTGACTCAATTTCCATAGGTAGAGTGGGGCGGGAGGTGTCAAGATGTTCAGACATGGTCTCTACATTAATTTTTTGTTTATGAGCAGTTGGGTCGTTAGTCTTGGCCGGGCGTGTCAGGGTCCAAGAAAATCTAATCAGCATGTGGTCGGACCAGGGCACAATTTCGGGATTAGTTAGATTAATGTCGAAATTGGTGCAGACCAGGTCGAGGACATGTCCACCTGAGTGGGTGGGAGTTTTAACCGATTGTTTGAGCTGGGCCATAGCAAGAGCTTCACTTAAGCGGGACGTGTCAGGGAGGTCTAGATTATCCACCATGATGAGCACTGCATCACTTGGCACCACAGCCTTGGTCTTACCGACACCACTGGATGACCATCACAAGCCACTGCCTGCACCGTAACTTTAGTGCACTGCACACCACACTGCTGCATTTTTTGCACCTCAGCCCTGATTCCTTCTGATGCCAGCTCTCCTGACTTCAACCATGAGGAGTTGGATCTGCAACAGGTGTGACTTCAAGTGCCCAACGACTCCTGCACCGTACTCCAAAACCGACGCCGTTCGATGCCGGTTCTCTGAAGTTCAACAATAGGTCCTCGAAGCCCTGCATTTCTAAAGGTACTTTTTTACAGGTCTTGCCGTACCTGGTCCACCATGCCGCTGTCAGCCAGCAATGGTTGGGTTATGTTGTTCACAAGGCACTGTAAGGATTTGTTGGTCATGCGGCAGGGATAGCCCCAGACATAGCTATTGACTTCAAGACATTGTATTTCAAGTCAATTTTTGAGTATTGATATTTCTGAGAACTGTATGGTGGATTTTTATCTTTTTTGGTCTTGTTTACACTGAAAAAATATTGGTTATTTTCCTAAAACTAGGATGGTGCCCTTTTGTAGTGTTTTCATTGAATTACTGTCAAGTATGTGCAAATGCTTTACACACTGCCTCTGAGATAAGCAGTGTATCCCCCTTATCCTGACTAGATGGAAAGGTCCCTATTTGGATAAAGTTGCAAACCATTGCCAACTAGAAACGCCCATTTCTAACAGTCTCTACCTTATGACCCCTGCAAAATCCCACTCTCCCCTTTCTACTGGGATCAAAAACTTAAGCGAGTGGACAGGAGTATGTGGTTGTGGTTTCTCCAGGTATTAGGCTTTATCTTCTGGGGACCGGTGTGGAAAGATTATCGCACCTGTAGCACCTGCTTGCTTTGATTTTCTTAAATTCCAGTATCTCCATGGATGCTCTGTGGCACTGCTGGAAGGCAGGAGATTGTAGGATGAATGTGTTCGGGCGTTGGCAGGTGGCGGTGGGAGCTGGGGTGCATTTTGTTTTTCCTGTGAGGCAAGGTGTGGCTCAACGTGGATTCAAAGGCTCCATTCCCAGCTGTCCGCCCTCTCCATGGACTCTCCCAGGGGCGGCATTTTGCTCTGGCTCTGTCCAACCCTGCCCTGCGGCCATTGCTCCACCTCCGCAATACTTGGCTTAGGGCTCAATTAGGATAGTTCTGCTCAGACTTGATGAAACACTCTCCATCAGGTACCAGGAGCATGAATACTTTTAAGCTGATGAACAAGAACTGGTGCTAGATTCTGCCAAAAACCTTAAACCCTTCATATAGCCAATCACACCTATGTTCACCCATCTGACTTAGGGATTCTTTCACGTGCTGACTCCCGATGTATTTAGCTTAATCCACCAGTTCTTAGAGTGTTGAAGGAGGTGGTGAGCACCTAAAGGCTAATGAAGCCTTCAAGAGATGACAAAGTCAAGCTTAATTTTTGTCTACTCTACAAGCAAAGTCCAAGAAAGAGAGGTCAGAAAAACAACTGACAATACATGGGAAGCAGAAACACATTCCAAAACAATGATGTCTTACATCCCTCAGAAGTCCCATCTCTGTTTTAATAAATATTCATGATTTTATAACCACCATGAATGGAGAGCAACCAAAGGTCTTTATTCTTCTTGACAATCTACAACATATGGCATGATGGCAACTAGATTCTACTCATTCAAATGCAAGGCTTGGACTATGATTGAGGGTTAGTTCTTGTTTAGATCATGCCCTTCTTCACAGGTTAGAGTCACATAATCCAATTACTGTGTCTAAACTAAATGTTGCTGGTTTTAGGACTCTTCACACTTTACCATTGCTTACCAGTTCTAATGTGTTTGTGCTCTCTCCCTTTAACATGGTAACATTTGCTTATTCCCAAATGGCATATTTACTTTGCTTTACTTTCACTAGGTGAAATGCACTACATGTGTCCAGGGACTGCAAATTAAATTCTGCTAGTGGACCTGAAGCACACAAAAAAACGAAATCAAAAGAAGCACCATGGTTTACTTCCAAACTAAGGGAACTGAAACAAATGTGTAGGAAGCTAGAGAGGGGCTGGAGGCAGGCGTCAGGGGCTGAAAGCAGAATCGCTTACAGAGAAGAGATCAGATATAAGACGGAAATAAAAACTGCGCAATCCACATTCTATGAGTGTAAGATAAGCACGGCAGCCAACTCCCTGAGGGAAATTTTCCAGAATGCTAAATTACTCTCTAACATCCCACAAAAATCCCCTGACCACAAAGAGGCCCAATGTCGATGCTATAAGCAGGCTGAATATTTCTCCCAAAAAATTCAGCTAATTTCCCTCTCATTTCCCTCTTCACAGATTTATACAGTACATGACTCATTGTGAGATACATCAAGTATAGCATGTAGGAGTTTTGTTTTTCCCTTCTTAGTCATCCCAAATATGGTGCCTTTTTTTCTGATCTCTATTTTTGCAGCCTTTATATCTCTGTGTACCTTACCCCTGCTAACCACTAGTAAAGAGCCTCTGCTCTCCCTTTAAGCATGGTTAAATGTGTTTATTATTAAGTGACACATTTACTTGCCTGTAAATCCCTAATATATGGTATGAAGTGTACACCCTGGGCCCGGAAGTTAAATGCCACTTGTGAACTGATGCATTATTGTGTAAACTACTATAATGGTGGTGCATACCTGGTTACATGCCTATCCTGTGTAGCCTGACTGGTGCATTGTAAGACCTGCAGTGCAACCTGTTAAAATAATCCTTTTTGACAGGTACAAACACTCTTAAATATAAGCTATGTTAGCCTTTAGCCCACAAGGCAGGGTGTATGGAATTTAAAAGTAGGGCATATAGAAAATTAAAATGACCATGTCCCTACAGTGACAAGGTCAAACTCCTATTTTCACTAAGACATGCCTAGCTGTCCTACTTAGATAATCAGAGTACAGATTGAAATATTAGTAGTGCTAACTTGGGATATAGACCAGCTAGAAAATTAATTGGACTACTATTTTATTAGGTATTAACATCCAATTCAATGGTGAAGTAGGATTTGTAATAAATATAAAGGAAAAGTTACTTTTAGAAAGGGACCTTTTTCCTCCTGAAGACTAATTTGCATTGCATTAGCTGTCTAGCAGTAGCCCATCCAGTGATTGACCTGGATCACTGACATAATATCGACACTACTCATGTTGACCAAAAATGTTTGTGACACACTAATATCGACCACAAAAATATCAGCATCCTATATTTATTTCATAAAATGCACAAATATTGAGAAAAAATATCTCCAGTAAAATACCTATTCATCTAATCTTGAAAACAAAATGTTTGTAAACAAAAATATTGTAATCATTAAATAAACATAGAAAACAACAAAAATATCGAAATTTAAAGTATAGACCACATTCTCATCATAAACACACAAATATTGACATCTTAAAAAAAAACACATAGCATTAAATATACAGAAAATAGTACAAACACACGCAATATAATTAACTAACTATAAATCATTTTACTTGTAAAACCAAACACCACTACACAATACTTAATATAACTCACATCATCAATTAAATAATTGATGATGTATCTAAATAAAAGTAAATACACATAATATAAAAAATAAACCATAATTTAACAATAACCCCTTGCACGCTGTACGAATTCCCCCACGGTGCGGGCAAATTATTGAGTGGGCGGGGTTCAGACGGCCCCCGGCCCTTCAACGTCATGATAGGAATGTGCGGAGGACGGCCGGGAGCCGTCCGAGGCACGCAAGGGGTTAATTAGTGTTTGCCAAATAAGGAAACAACTGACAAAACAATTTAAACTCACGCTTCAAAAACCAATGCAAAATAACTGCAAAACAAATAGACCCAATACAAATGAAACTACAATTAAATAAACACTATATAAACAAACCAAAAATCAACTTAAATCTATATTAAACCACCAAAGACAAGGAGAAGCAAAATCTCTGCCGGATTTCTTCTACAACATCACACTGCCACATCCAAGACTTTTAATTCAAATTTATAAAGTAAGTAAAATATAATACGTTTTTGACAATGTAACAAAATGATACTAAACTAATGTTGAACAGACTAAACAAATAACCTAGGGGCTGATTACGATGGCGGAGGGATCGCCACCGCCAGCTGTGCTGTCCCTATGCCCTCTGAATGCCTATTTCCCCCGCCACATTAGGATGGCTGTGGGAATCGTTCTGCAAGCGTGACAAGCGCAAAGACCGCCCACCACGCTTCCGCCGCAGGCAATCATTAGGATTGCCTGGTGTAGTGGTTAAGACCGGGGATATGGTGGCAGTGCCTAGGAGGCACCACCTGCCCAATTACAATGCCGGCGTCAGCCAGCCTTTCCATGGTGGTTGAACCGCCATGGAAAGGCTGGCGGGGGCTGGATTTGGGCTCTGTCGCAGTCCCCCTCTGTGTTGGGGGAGCCAGTTGTGCACATGGTACCCACCTACAGTTCCATGCACAAGGTGGCAGGTACTGCATGGTGCCTGCCACGTTGTGCAGGGAAATGAACAACATGGCCATTTAACATTGCAGCAGGTGCTGCAGCCAGCAGCACCTGCTGCAATGTTAAAATCCTGGATGCGACCACCCCGGTGGCGGTCCCCTTATAATTAGGGGTGCAGGACCGTTGCCTAACAGGCGTGGGGTCCATATCCTGCTACAATGGCGGGCGGGTGTAATTGGACCCCTAATCTTTTTGTGAATTATATCTCCTCTGCAAAATATCCAAAGTACACTCAACTATTTAAAAACAACATTCAAAAATCCCTCCAAAGAAAATAAGTATGAATTAAAAAAATACTAATACAATAGCTAAAATTCCCAATCCAAAATTCCTACTGAATACCCCCTCCCAAAAATACAAAAGTACTGTTAAACAAATGAATAAATAAAAAAATCTTCTACAGAAAACAAACCAAGCACTGCATCCAAAAACCAAAAGAAAACTTGAGAAAAGTCAGCATTTTCTACAAAAGTAAACATGTAAGTATATTTAACATTTCACTGTTTTTAATACAATAAAAATATGTATAATATATTAAACCATTTCTAAACACATTTCTCATCACAGTTCCAATATCAAAATGACCGAAGGTGCAAATTACACAACGTCGCAAAAAGGAAAAAATATGTTTATGGTATATAAAAAATGATACCTTATATGGTAATAAATATTACAACACATACTATTTTTTACTATACATTAACAAATATTTCATATTTTTTTGTTATAAAAACATTATTAACTGCTTATAAAAATATAAAAATGTGTAATGTTTTAATTTTTTTTTCTTTTTACATAATGCTTTTCTAACTATATAATGTTTATGTTTCTTATAAATTAAATAATATTATATTAACTATAATACTATTTAATATTAAAATAATATAAAACAAAAATAAAACATAACACAACAATGTTTTAAAGATATTTATTAAATATTAATATACACTGCATATGATAATTAAAATATATTTTACAAATCTCAACAACTGTTGAAATGAATATATATATGGAAGAAACCCAAATAATTATCTTTACATTTCAAAAAAAAATTGTTTCCAAACTTTGCATTATGTTACATAAACATTTTTTAAAACATTACTGTGCAAAGATGTGTTATTATTTATGTTGAAATTTTAACAAAATATGTTACATTACAAAAAATAAAACATTTAGTATTGTTTTGGTTTATGAAAAATGCTTACAAAATATTGTACATAATTTTCTTTTCTTTTTCCAATAAAATGTAATGTAAATCGTTAAAATTATTTGCTAACCATTTGAATGCCCGTATATAATAATTGCAATAAAATCATTTACAAAGATTCAAAACCTGTTAGAAATTATTATGTAAACATACATGATTTAATATTACCACTCAAACTTCCATTAAGTCAGGAAAGGTGCTGGACACTATACATATATAATTTACTATTCCTACTCAAAACTACATTGAGTCAGGGAAGGTGCTGGACACAAAACATATATAATTTGCTATTCTCACGCCAAACTATAGTAAGGGGCCGATTACAATGTCATTCCGAAAGATCTGAATTGGATTCGTATTGGGGTATCAGATTCTGAACCCTTGTTTATGAATGAATCATGCACAATTCCCAATGACCTAATATAATGCCCAGTAATCATTCGGGCAGCCCAAATCACTTCTGAAAGACATTCAGACAGCCCAGGTCCTTTAGAGCTGAACCGTACAGCTCTATGGACACCGTTTCCGAATGAGTGATTACGATTACCTATTCGGTGTCTCAGACACAAAATGGCTGTCGGCATCTGTCTTTGGGGGCCTGATTTGGGTCCCCCTTTTTCCGGAGGCATCTGATCGGGGCCCGTCAAGTACCTAAGTGAAACCTTTCCCCAACTATGCACAATATGGCGGGCACCATGGGGTGCCCGCCACAGGGTGCAAGTCTTCCCCAACTACCCCTTTTTTCAATAGGACCATGTTTTCTTGTTCAGAACACAGGCTCCCATTGGAGTCAATGCGAGTCTGACTGAATGATGTTGTAAAGCATCATAATCGGTCATTCGGACTCGCAGGCCCCGATTTGTACAGAAACGATTCCGAGACCAATTCATTCGGAACAGTTTTTAAACAACATCGTAATCTGCCCCTTAGTGTGCACTGCTCTGTTGCCTCCTGTCATTTTAAAGGCAGCCTTGCTTTGTGGGATGCTTTTTAAATTAGCTGGTGTTAATCGGTAAACTTGCAGTTTGCCAGCAATGTTAGGGACATAAACAGGCTGATATAGGGAGCTGTTTCAATGTCCATTTTAATTGCAAAATCATTTAGGTCTGCCTTGCATTATCTTTACCCTTTTTGCCTCAAGCACCCTATGATGTGCAAGCATTGTCCGCAAGAAGTTCCTTTTGTAGCCAAAGAGTTCGACCTACCAGTCTGTCACTGTGTACCCTGAGTCCCTGACTTCTCTGTCCGTGTAGCTAAACTTCACACCTTAGCTGCATGGCCCAATTGCCTCTCACATTGCCTAATAGCTCATCTCTGTCGAAAATTGGTCGGCCACGAACAAGACTGTCGGGAGATGTGCAGTGGCAGCTGGCAGATTTTGAATGTGGTGGGGATAAAAATGATATCCCAGTATATTGAGCGAGCGAAGCTAGCAACCCTGAACTGTGAAAAGAGGGTGTGGGGGGGTTCTCCCCCGCAAGATAATTTTGCAAAAAATGGAATTAAATGGTGGCTTTCATTTAACATATTTACTGTAAATTGTTGCAAATAGGGGATCCAAATATAGCATTTTAAAGCACAATTAAATATAACAAAGCAACATGAAACACACATGAAAAGCAACATGAAACACACGGGAGGCCCATCAGTCTATTGCAATACAGGAGAGGAGGACCCCAGAGCTTCTTGAAGGGGGAACTTCCAACTTGGTCTATGGATATACTGGATGTACCTGATACCTGGGGGAAAAGGAGGGGGCATTACTGTGGCTACTATAACTAGTCCCTTTTCTTTCTCGCAAAAAAGCAGGACTCTCTGGCTGTTCTGTTAAAGTGGTAGCCGTGCATCTAGGCCCGGTTTTAAAAAGTGCATTCTGGACCTTGTAGGGTTGTTCTATATAGTGCACTATGAGCCATGTGACATAAAGCAAAGAACACCTAAGAAATGGATGACATGCTCTAGTCCAACATAGGAAGAATTAAAATGCACGTGAATGGCAAAGCCCAGTCCCACCTGTCATATAAACACAGAAATAAACTGTGGCAGTGTGAAAGTTCGGGGTGACAAAAAGGCCCTGAATGGTGGTGATAGTTGGTGGTGGCTTTGAGGCCCTGCCATGGTGGTGTTGGTTCAAGGTGCCTTGAGGCCCTGCCGGTGCACACTGATAGGACAGACAGAGCTTCCAGCCAGGTGAACATTTGCTAATGGTGAAAACATGCACAGGAAGCCTCCCAGTTCAAACACATTTTTCCTCATTCCATGGTAAATAATTCTTCCTGTCATCATTGGATGTTCAGGGGAAGGTTAGGGAGGAGGCTATTGTCAACTTGCATGGGTTCTAGAGACTGGGTCCTGGGGGATAAGCAGAGGGCTGTAGGTGGGCTTGATTGGAGTCCCTGGGGTACTAGAACGTCTGCAAAAGGAAATGGCATTACATTCATGGAATAAAGACTTTACCCTTTTATGCCCCAGTCACCTCACCAGCCTCAGGAGGTACAGCTCCAATATCTACTGCCCTGTCCTCTCATGCCGCTCAGTGTAAAGATGTCTCAGCCCTTTCTCTCCGTCCCCGCCTTAGTTAAAGCTCTTTGACCCCATCTTCTAACCCAGCATCTGCCATGAACTCTCCTGCCAGGGGCTGCCACTGCATAGAGCTGCTGGTTGCATTTCTCCAATCGCAGACCCCTAATGGCGTTGTGCAATGTTGCTTTCCTTTAGTGGAATTACAGATCCTCTCTAGTGACTCCCATATCTATTTTCTGCACCCTGGGAGCTGATGACACCCTCCCTGTGGTATTTTCATGATCTACGTGGAATCATTGCAAATCCTGTAACAGCACAGCCACGTTCTAGTTAAGTTGAGGGAACAATACAACTTGTTTACATGTGAAAATATGTTTGTGAGAAAGCATGCTTGTATTTTTGCATGTGAGCGTGTCTGTGTAATCCCACAGCTGCAGGTGTAGAATAGTTTGTTGGGGGCCTAGGCACACTGAGGCATAATAGTGGCCATATTATAGTGTAGTAATTCAAAACTTACTGACTTGGGCAGCCCAGCCCTTATACCATCCAGCATATTGACTGACACGGATCCCAGACTAGGAATCCTAAAGAGAATTAGGACAGTCCCAATTGCCCACCCATACACAGCATAGATCCCATTCACACAGTCATGGAAGATTCATGCACAAAGTACACTGAATCTAGAGCAAATTTCACTCATCCAAACATATACTTACAGTGCTCATTACAGCCACTTCCCCATGAATCACACAATACAAAAAAAATCTTTCTGCAACCTTGTGTATGTGTCTGTGTCACTGTCATAGTGTGGCAAGCTCTAAAGAAGGTATGGTTGAATTTAGATTTACAAACAGGGAGAAAAGGCTGCCTTGGAGATAAACAACATCACTAGAGAGCTAGCGTGACTCAGAAGACTTGTGCACACTAGGGCTTTAAACAGATAACCAGGAACGATCTGGCTATAAAATGCACCTCACACTGGACCACAGTCTCTATTCTAAGAGTAAGATGGGCTGCTAGGATCAATTTTATGAGGTCTAAAAGTAGTACTCTGTGTGGTGTGTGTCTTCGTGTGCTGAACATTGCTAGGACCGCTGTGCAGAGATACTGGGCCAGAGGAGCTTCCTCACCCTCCTCAACCCCAACGCACGCATACGTTCTCTGAAATGTGTATACACATGTGCTCACACACAGTGTTACACACACATGCCACAACAACCATATTTAGTCCAGAAAAGAGGTTTGTGGAACACTTAAAAAAAAAACAATCCTCAACTAAAACATTAACTACATTAAACAGAGCACAACATTCTCCTCTGCTATTTATGACTGTTTCATGCACAAAGCACCAGTTTTAATGCACTCTCTCTGCCTGTCTTCTGCTAAGCTTGACTGTAAAATCCCTCTGAACTTTTCAACCACGGCCACAGATTTTTACACAATCAGTAGCCCTGATTGTAGGTGTTCAACTGTGAAAAGTGAAAAAATGCCATCTGTTTAGAACTTTGATGGATTGACCAAGAACAAATGACCTTTCAAAATAAAAAAAAATAAAAAAACATCAAAATTCTTAAAAGTAGATTGAGCAAAAAAACTCTTTCAGAACATCTAGATGAGATTTTATCACAAAAATGGAATGCTAGTCAACTTGCACACTACGAGTAGGGGGAGGGGTGTGAAAAGTTACTCGCATGAAAGGCAATAGTGTAGTTAAGCAGAAATAACATCAAAAAAATTATAGCAGAAGAAACAGGGTAAACTTCCCAAAATGATCAAGACATAGGGAAAGCCATTACTGATTTCTCTGTAAACTTGTATAAAATCCCAAATTGAGACCTGGCTAAGCTTAGATTCTGTCCCCAAACTTCCAACAGACAGAGAAAAATATCTTAGCAATTAAATAACCCTACACAAATTTCTTAAAGCCGTCAAGATTTCATAAAGGGGGAAACCCCAGGCCCAGATGGCATCCCATTAGAGATCTATAAAGCTTTAGTACAGGAGATAACTCCAGAGTTAACCTTATTGTTTAATCACATCTACGTAGGTAAAAACACTATTTCTACCATGTGGAATGATGCCATAATCACCTTAATTTTAAAACCAAATAAAAACCCCAAAGTATGTAAATCTTACAGACCAATTTCATTACTCTGCAAAAACTACAAGCTCTTCACAAATATCCTGGCCAAAAGATTGGGGGAGCCATAGGTGAACAACTTAATACTTCCCAAAAATGGTTTGTGACAGGGAGATATTTACACGAACTGGTCCATGACTTGGTCTGTACGATTGATCTAGCCACTGCCCAACAACATCCACTAGCTATAATGATGGTTGGTGCCGCTAAGGCATTCAACAGGGTAAGCTGTCCCTTTCTTTATCAAGTCCTTAAGCTTAACGGGGTGGGAAAAAAATTCAAAATATATATAGTTCCCCAAAAGCAAGAATTCAGGTCACTGGAAAATTAACAACTGCAATAGAGATAGGCAGAGGCACCAGGCAGGGTTGCCCCTGTTCACCACTATTGTTTAACCTATGCATTGAACCATTGGCCAGAAGAATTAGAAGCAAACAGCAAATCACCCGTTTCCATTATCAAGATTTGGTTAAGAAAGAGGCTCTGTACGCCAACGATCTCATAATATTTACGAAAGATCTCATTGGTGCTTGCCCCATCATCATGGACACACTAACAGACTTTGGGAAAGTGTGTGGATATTTATTAAATGAGGACATACCTGAGATAATAGTGGGTAACACCCACTTAGATACAACACTGGAAAAACTAGAGAATATTGAAATTAGGAATTTAGGCTTACAAATCACAAAAGATATAGATATTATGGCAAAGACTAACTGGACAAAAATCACCAAAGAAACCAGCAAACTCCTAAAACTCTGGTCCCACCTTCCTCTTCCAATTATAGGTAGAACAAACTTAAGAAAAAATTAATCTTCTCCCAAAATATATCTTTCTGTTTCATGCCCTCCCCTCCATTTTGAGACGAAATGGGTCAGAAAGGCACAGGGTGAGGTAAGTAGTTTTATTTGGAATAATAAAGCTATTCGAATGTCTTGGAAAAAGTTGCGGAAAAAGAAAATTGATGGTGGACTGAAATTGCCAGACCTCCAGATATACTGTTGGGCTTTCCATTTAAAACACATCAAAGTTTTATTATCGGATAATTATCACCCGAGGAGGTCCTGCTACGGAGCTCTTACTGGAGGCTTGGCAGAGCACAGTTCTGGGTTTCTTTTTAAATTTAGGCATCCCAAAAATTTCAAAAAGGTCCGCCACAGGGTCCTGATTACAGCATGCAGACTACGGTCACAGGTCAGAAGACTTCTTGTAATTGCCTACTATTATCATTTGGCGCCCATTCGGGATACCCCAGGATCTCCAGAATGCCCATTGGACTCACTTTCATTACCTCTTATTCAAGCTGAGATAGAGAAATGGGGCCAACTGTTAGGGGATAAGAACATTACCTCTTGGGACCACCTTGCTCAGGAAACAAATAATATGCTCTCAATGTTTAAATATGTACAACTAACAAGTTGGGCCCGGGATCAACCAGATGCAGGACAGGCCATGGACTGGGTTAAAAAAATCTGTGATACTAATGTACAAAAGAAAGAGATATCAACCTGGTACTGGATGCCGAAACAGGCAGACGATGGTCCCAACACTCTACCAGAAGAAAGATGGAAGAGAGATCTCCCTACAGCCAATATACCATCCTTGTGGCAAGTATCAATGGCTACTTTATGGTCCTTTGTCAGGTACGCTCCATTAAGAAAGAACCATCTGTTTACCTCCTATAGGGTATATTGGTATCCTCTGAAGTTAAAATAGGAGAAGGGATCAAGCTTTGCCCAAAGTGTGACAACGACAATGCTGACAACATCCACATGTTTTGGCAATGTCCGGGAATTCAACTCTTTTGGCAAGAAGTGGGTAAGATACTGTCCACCCTATTAAAAAGAAGAATTGAGGTAAGCTTGCCACTTATTGTTTTTGGGGTTCTACACTATAATGACCTTGAGGGGAGAGCTAGGAAATTCCAAGAATAACTTATATTACATTAATAATTATAGCACGAAGGAAAATCTGTATCAAGTGGGTTTCAAAAATACCTCTGACCTGTGCTGAATGGTTAGCAACTGCAGAACGCATGAGTCATTTTGATCGTCTTAGTGGCTCATCAAATAGAATCAAAACCTGGGAGCCCCTAGCTACATACATAAGGGAACTAGCACACATATAGTCGGGGTTCAATGATTAAGACAATCGCCTCCAGAGAGACTGTGGGCAGATGACCCTTATATCTCTCGAAATGGAGCCGAAGGTACATCAGGAGTAAATTTGTCCGGCAGGCTGCGGGCATGGGCATCAGTACCACTCAACACCTGAACATATACCTTTGCAAGATGTCGCATATGAGGGCCAAAGAAAAAAAAGCATAAAAAAAGAACAAAGGACCCTGCTTGCCTCAAATGAAAGTCAAAGTGTAAAAGCTAAATTTACTTGGCTGCATAACTAAGTTTTAGTGGTCATCTTGAACTTGGTGCACTTTACATACTAATTCTCTCCTGTGTTGTTTCCTACTTTTCAAGTTTATTCTGTAGAGAGGAACTTTGCAGATCGTGAATTGGAATGGGATTTCCCAGCGTACATCTTCTGTATCCATTTTAGACACTGGATAATATCCCGACTATAAATTACCACATTTCTACATAAGCAATTTCTAGGTCTCGCCTAGCATTGTAGCGTGCATGCGCTTCTCGCTCTGCGAGGCATAATGTAGTAGGGAAGGTTTTAGAATTGGAGTGGAAGCCCCATCCCTTGTTTTCATAGGCTTGCGTCATCATCCAAGCTAAACGCTGGCTTTTGATTGATAATGAGGCTTGTTAGTACTGCTTTGTTACGGCCATGTCTCCTTTTGGGGCAGCCCATCCGGACTGGATCTTTTGCTTGCAGCGTTACACAGTCTCCTTCATTAGTTGGGATGCACTATATTTTTTCACAATGCCAACAGCTTGTTTAAAATGCACCTCAGGCGGGCTCTCTTACCTCGTCCTCAGACCACAGGTGCCGCAACGTCCTCCTGTCGCCATCTCCCTCGAGCACCCCTGGAACCATCCAATGTGTTGCCATTACTTTATGTCGAAATAACCAGCGGGGTTGATCCAGCGGGGAGAGGCCGCATTGGCAAAGTAGGTGTGAGAAGCTGGCGGCAGAAAAACAGAAACCTCATCGGTAAACACAGTGGGGCCAAAGGTGTCCTTTTTTTTATCGAACCACACACAAAAATAATATTTTATAATCCAGAGTTGCCAGTGCTCTGCGGGAGTCCACAGCTTTCGTCGGGTTGAGGCGATGTGTTTCTAGCTGCAAAGGAGGAATGCGCAGCTCCGGCTCAGCTGAGGCCTCCGCCTCCACGCTCCATTGTTTACTTTGTCCCCCCCCAAATTGTGTTTCCTATGCCCCTAATATTGGGGTTCACAGATCTAAAACACCAGGGTACCTAACATCTACCACCTTTCTTCATGTCCTGGTATCCAGTAATGACACTAACAGCTCTAGCTGTGTTTCCCGTTCCACACCTGTCACAGTCCATCACAGACACAGCCCGACAAATGCACCTCCTTCTGACCTGCAGTCCCAGGTAGCTTCATGCAGAGAGCCCCTCCGTTGGCCTCAATCAGCCGCCCCAGCAACACCCAACATGCAGATGGTCATGTAACAATACTAAAGTAGAAGATGGTAAGCAAAAAAAGAAATTACCTATGATCGCTCGTTGGTCAGACGGGGAAGCCGGGATTGATCATAGGTTTCCTGGTTTCAAATCATGGCCGAGTGGCTTTTCTGGTACCAGGCATTTTCCCAAGCATGGTGCTCTTTTTTCTTTCGTCTGGGGCAGGTTCTTTTCCTCTCTTGCCAAAGGCTTGATCTTTTGGTGCAGCCCGTTCCTTTGTCGTTGTTCAGAGTCTGACCTGCCGCCATGTAGGGCACAGTCTCATTATACAAGTGGGCCAGGTCTGCGGGACAGACATGTGCCCATTTATTAGGGGGAGCCTGTCCGGGTGGGAGAGAAGGCCCCCAGGCAGCATTTTGGAGGGGTTGGGCCAAGTGCATGGTGTGGAGGTCCGGGGGTATTGCCCACCCCTCCTCCCTGTTGGCAGAAAGGATCAGGGAGCAGTGCCTCCTTGTCCAGGAGACGGAGGCGTGCTGGGCATAGATAAATGCTGCCAGGGGTGGGGCGGTCTGGAACAAGGTGGCAGTGGGGCCCCCCACGTCAACCTCTGAGGAAGAGGTGGGCGGAGCAGGAGGAGAGGGACAGGGAAGACAGGGGCAAGTGGGACTGGGTAGTAGATTATAGGGGTCACAGTCATGAGTAGGGGCAGCCAGGACTGCTTTGAGGCCCGATAGTGCCAGGGCCCGCCCAGGTTGGAGCGACCTGGGGGCAGGGAGGGATCCAAGCCGGCGGAGGTCGTCAGTGTGGGGTTTCACAGCGGGGCACAAGATGGTCTCTGGATGCCAGTTTGAAGCAGCAGGAGGTCCACGACAGCCTTCTCTATAGAGCGGGAGCGGGCAATGGCGTCATGTGTGGCAGTTGGCAGTGGTAGGAGTGCGAAAAAGAGTAAAGGTGTGAAGAGAGCAGTGAGAGAGGTGTTGTGGACACCTGTTGAAGTGGAGCCTTAAGTGGAACTGGATTATGATACTGAGAGTGATGAGCTGAAAGACCGTAAGTTGAGGGATGATGAAGACGGTAGGGGCGAAGAGCAACAGCAGGATTGGTGTTTTGCAGATAGCGAAACCAACGAAGGCCAAGGCGAAGGCGGAGACCACCAAGGCGGGTACCGCCAGAGGAAAAATGGGAGAGATACAAACAGCCTTGACATGTGAGGGGGCATTGTGGGCGTCTTGGGACAGGGGACCTAAAGGGGGTCAGAAGAAAGCCTGCCGGTCTGTGGGTGTGGGAGACCGGTCTGTGAGGTATTCCATAGTGTCACCGCAGGGAGGAGCACTTGGGGGGCCAAGGAGAATGGGGAGGGCAAGAAGGTGGCAGTGGCGGGAGTACACACGGACAAGACGGATGGGTCAGATGACAAAGGGGGAAGGGGCGAAGACAAACATCCCAAAAAAACACCATATATGGGATTGTCGATGCCACTTTGGTCACATTTGTCGGATATGACTACGAATAGAATATGGAAACACAAATATGTGGATGTGTTTAAGCTATTGCACCACAGAGAAATACAAGTGAAGGAGGGCTCTAAAGAGGAAGAATGGAAACTTACGAGACGACGGAGGGTCCTATTGAAGATGGAAAATTGGACATTGCGAGAAACATCTGGATAGGGCCATAGCACTACTGAAGTACATGGATATCAGTAGGAATACCCAAATGCATTTTGGGGTTTTTGCCTGGCTGAGTTACGACGAGGAATACCGGGCTAGGATTAGCGTAAACCTTGATAAGCATTGAGGGGAGGTGGATTAGGAACTGTGGATGCAGTGGATGTCTTCCACGCAATCATCAGCGTCTACTCACACAGCCAGCGGCTTGCCGGTCGCATCCTAGTTCTTTCTGCCACGTCCCGCCCAGGCAGGAGGTAATAATGCCAGTCCAGGGAGTGCTGGCCACCTGTCAAACCCGGTAGCAGCAATACAGGAGTGTGTTGGAGTAACAACAGGGGTTATTGTTCCCGTTAACCCAGTAAGTTTAAGCATGAGTATTCCAAGTGTGGGGGACGACATGCACTTACCCAATGCTTTACCCTGGCCACGTCTTCAGTATAGTGGCGGGCCACGGAAGGACGGGGCAGACTGGACAGAAGGGCATCTACAGCATTTAAGGTTGAGGCGATGGGCCCTTGGCTCTCGCGTTACCCCGACAGGGAAGTGACGTTGAAGATTTAGTGGGGTTTCACAGAGGGCTTTCGGGTGGGGTATCAGGGCCCTAGAGTGAGCAGATGGAAGACAACTTGAAATCAGCCAAGGAATTGCCGGGGTGGTGGCGGCCAAGCTGCAGAAAGAGGTGGACGAAGGCTGGATAGCGGGCCCATTTGTCGACTTGATCATTTCCCCACTGGGAGTGGTGCCTAAAAAGGAGAAGGGTGAGTGTCACATAATACATCATCTCTAGTGGCCTGAAAGGCAGTCTGTGAACAATTTCATCTCTGAAGCAGACTCGAGAGTGTTCTATGCCTCTGTTGGTGATGTGGTCCGCCTGTTGCCCGACTTCTTCCTCCTGGGGATGCAATTTGCAGGTGCCATCCACGTGGACAAGGTGCTGCCCATGGGGTGTGCGATTTCCTGTGCTTTTTCTGAGATGTTCAGCACTTTTCTTCAATGGGCTTTTACACAGATCAGCGGGCATCGGGAAGTCTCTCACTACAAGGATGACTTTCTCTTTCTGGGCAAGGCACATTCAAGGGTCTATGGCAGGGCACTGTCATGGTTTCAGGAGATGACACAGCGTTTTAGAGTCCTTTTGGCGCCTGAGAAAACAGCTTGGCCCAGCTGTAGACTGACATTCTTGGGAATCGAACTGGCCTCTGTTCAGTGAATAGCTTGGCTCCCTGACTCGAAGGTGACAGAAATACAGGTGTGCCTGTTGTGGGCGCAGTTGGGGACAAGAGGATTGCATTGAGGGCGGTGCAACAACTGTTGGGTGTCCTGAACTTGGCATGCAGGGTGATGAGGGCAGGACGGACGTTCTGTAGAGGGCTCAGCATGCTCATGTCGGGTTCAGTCTTACCACACCACAGGGTTCGAATTTCCATGGGGGTCCAGGCGGATCTGAGAACGTGGCTGACTTTCTTGACTGATTTCAATGGGGTGTCACTGGATTTTGTGGAAGAAAAAATCGTTTGGCAAGTGCAAATTCACTCCAATGCGGCTTGGGCAGTGGGATTTAGGGTCTTCTGGGATGGCAGGTGGTGCGCAGAGGACTGGCCGGCTCATTGGGTGAAGCAATGGAGAAGCATTGTGTTTCTTGAATTTTTTCCCCCCGCTGGTAGCGCTGGAGGTGTGGGGTTCTGAATTCCAGAATCGGTCAGTACTGTTTCATGTGGATAGCATGACTGTGGTCGAGTTGGTCAACCGACAGAGAGCAAGGGATTTGAAAGTGCTGCGATTGTTGCAGAGCTTTATGCTGAAATGTCTGAGATTAAATGTGGTGGCTCAAGCAAAGCATGTCCCTGGGGCGAATAATGACATTGCGGATGTTTTGTCCCATTCGCAGTGGCGACGGTTCCAGCGACTGGCACCTGGAGCAGATTAGTAGTACAAGACCAAGCTTCCGGACAGCATCTGGGCTTGGAGTGAGTGAGGGTTGTAGGCCTGGGGGAGAAGTCTATAGATGACAACACAAGACAGACCTACAGATTGGCCTGGGCGAGTTTGGATCATTTAATGGCTGGTGTGGGGAGACGACGACCAGAGACCACTCAACTATGAAACAGGGAGTGTTACAGTTTGTTTTACATTACATGAACAAAGGTCTGTCTTCTGCGATGATCACAGGGAAATTGGCAGGAGTGTCTTTCTATTGCAGTTTGTTTTTCGGGTTTGATCCCGAAAAGGATGTGATCATTGGTAGGGTACTCAAAGGTTGGGGCAGGGAAAGGGGGGGAGGAGGAAAGGGGTTTTAACGGAGGCGATTACGTTTGACTTGCTGGTCAGACTAGTTGAGGCGTTAACTCTATGTTGTTATGATGGTTTTGAGGTTGTGGTTTTTTGTTTATGTATGGTGTGGGTGTTTTTTGGGACGTTCAGGTTGTCTGAGTTGTTGGGTATGAAAGGGGTCGGTGGGAGGAGATATGAGGAGGTTAGGTTGGATGAAGGTTGCCTGGGGATTTGGTTGGGGCAGTCCAAAATGGATCAGTTGGGGAGAGGAAAATGGGTTTGGCTGAGCGAGAATGGTTGCGGGGGAGCGTGTCCGCTGGCTGAATGGCAGAGGTTTTTAAAGGCGTCACAGGCCCCAAGTGGGGAGATTTTCTGTCATGCGTCTGGGGTGAGGGTGACAGCAGCACAACTATTGGCGGTTGTGCGCATGACATTGCGACTGTTAGAGATGAATCCAGCAGGTTTTGGGACTCACTCTTTCCGTATTGGGGCGGCGCCGGTAGTAGCACATCTGGGTTGGCCCTGGGATAGGATTCAGCAGATTGGGCGATGGAAATCTCGGTGCTGCGAGCGCTATGTGCGTAAATGAGGGGATTTGCACTGGGCATGGCCTCAAGGGGGGAAATGGGGGTTTCAGGAAGTGTGTTACTAATGTTTTTTCCCGCTGTAGGTTGCGTGGGCGGCCCACGGGGCAAGACGGTCACGTGGACCATCAGTCACTCGTTTGTGCATTGGGCCTCCAAGTATGCGGAGCAACAGGTGTACAGCCATAACCTGGGACTCAAAGGAAGTAATCATGAGGTGCATTGGTGGGGAAAAGGGGGGATGCAATGGGGGCAATATTGCCCTGGCTCCCGAAGATGGTCTCCCAGAAAGGATGCCCGGACTTGTTAATTCTGCATTTGGGAGACAATGATCTGATTCGGCTGTTGTGTTTGGCGCTCTTACAGCTGATGCAAAGAGACTTGGAGAACAAGAAGCAAAGAATAGTGGAGACCTGCATTGCATGGACAGAATTTGTTCCCCGGAGAGTATGGAGAGGGGCAATTAAACATGGGGCTGTCGAGAAAGCTCAGAGAAAGCCTAACAGAGCGATGAGAGTTGTTTTTTGTGGGGAGAAGGACATTAAAGTGATTGCTCATACAGGTCTGTGACTGGAGGAACCGCTACTGTTCAGGGATGACGTGTGCATCTTTCGAGATTGGGAAATGCATATTACATGATGGAGATGAGGTCAGCAAGTTGTGGAATGAGGCTATTTGGTCTAAGAGGTTTGATTGAGTAGGAGGGCGAAAGATGCACAGTATGACCCGAGGGGCAGGAAACGCCCTAAAGGGGGTTCCCTGGTTGGCGGTATTTGGGAGGGGTGGGGAGTCACTGCCTGGCGCACCCATCCCTCAGGGGGGAAGAGTGAATGATTGGGGCCTGGAGGCATGAGTTTAATGCCAGGTGATATAAGGGAGGATGCTAGAAGAGAAGTGAAGAAATGGATGAAGAACGGAATGAGGCATGGAGTGGAATGAAAGGTGAGTTTGGAGTGGGTGAAGGGAGTGAATAGATGAAGAGTTTGATGTTGGGGGGTTTGTTATTGGTTATTTGATGTTATTGGTTATTTGATATGTTGTGCAGCCTGGTCCTAATAAATGGCCTTTGATGCTTAAACATCAGCATCAACTGTTTATTGTGCGAAGTCTAATTTAGAGAGTGTGTTGCTTGACAGTGAAGAGATATCATTTAAAATTTTCAGAGCATGTGGATATGGTGCTGCACTGGTAATGCTGTAGTTTGGGGTTCAGTTTTCATGGAATATAATGAGTGTTTTATGTGAATTCAACGTGGATAATTCACTACGATCACAGGAGTGTTCACACAATCAAGGAAGCTTGCAACTTGCTACTATATTTTTAGAGTAAGCATAATGGTGGAAGGTGATTTCCAAACAAATTCTAAGGGAGTCGATAATGGTTAAAGAGCATTAATGGATTGCACTGCATTTCGTATGCAGTCTACGTTGCTTCCATGTTGCCTTTCAGTTTTGATAGTCTATCGAATGCGGTGCCTTGGGTGAGGCACAACAGTATGAGGGTGAATATATTAGCAGTTTAAACAAAATTGTGCTAGTCTGCCATGGTTCCATAAGGTGTTATGTTAAGGCCACTTGGTGGCCCTGTTTCTTATTTAGTCTGAATGTTGATGATTCATTTCTATTTATTGGCTAATATTGATCAGTTGCGTATTACCCTATGCTTTTCAGCAGGTTAGGGCTGAGATGATCTTATTTTTAAGGTGACATAAAGTACACTTGCAATTCCCAGGGTGCGCTCAAATGACCTAGCAGTGCATGAGGGAAATGTCTGGAACAGTGGAACATAAATACTACAATGGCCTTAACTTTCCATCCCACTAGGATCTTGCTACCTGTGGGGACACCCAGGGAGGCTCCTTGAACACAACCCAATAAGCTTGATAAATAAAATAAAAAAGTGCACCTAGCACACTTACCTAACATTTGTCACCAGAACTTTCTCAAGCCGGGCTCTTTGTGACTACTGCAGAGTGCAGAGTCAGGAAGAGTGCAGAGTCATGGCAATGGCAACTGAAGCATGCACAAGCAGAACTGGAAATTGATGGATTTCGACTCCTCCCCCGAACCCCAGCACACAAATCATTCACTTTATAATATGCAACTGTTGCTGGGTCTTGTGGAAGAGGCAGAGGCCCTGCTTCTACATTCTCAAAGCCGGACTGCCCTGCACCCTGTCATTGGAATTAATGGGGAGCTTCTGACTCCTCCCTGGGCTGTACGAATAACGCCCAAAGTCAAATGCTATTCTGGCAGTGATTCATAGATGCTGCCCAACTGTGTGTCATCACTGCCCTTCTTTCTGGCTCCAGGTCAAAGAAATCTTTGCCCCCCCCAAAAAAGCATGTGCAGCAGAGGCAAGGGCCATCCTCCCCACCCCCTCAAAGAAAAACCTGATTTGCAGATGTTTGTTCACAGAGCAGCCAGCAAAATTTATTGCTGGCTGCACAGTGTTAAATTCCACATTTATTTAATTCCCCAGAGTGGCAGGGCGACGCCCATCTCACCCCTGTACACCAGTCATCCCTAGCGATGGGTGAAAGTACAATACGATCCCTTACGCCTGAAAGGTAAAGGAAGGGATGCAGCTCTGTGCTGAGGTTAACATTTTATGATGACTAGGTTTCAGGGAACACACATGATAAAAACACCACTCCACTTGCCTGCTTTTCAACCAATATAGCTCAGTTACTGGGTGGATTTCCTTTGTGCCTGTGTTTGACCTGACGCCTTATGTGGATTCACGTGTGTTGGGGGAGGGTTAGGTATGGAGCCGGCGGGGTGCTGATGTAATGAGTGGCGCACTTTTGTGTCCAGTCACATCACGTACTGTCTGTAACAGACAGCCGCACTGACTTTTCACTGGACAAAGGGAACCACTTATGGAGCAAATCAGCACGGAGTCTCTGATACTCAACTCTGCAGACAGGCTTGCGGTATTATTATACCTCACCTGCTGCCTGGTTTACACTTGTGTTCAAGGGTCGGGCATATACGGGAAATGTCGTGTACAACACAACTTTTAGCACGCAGTGCTATTACAACGCAGACTTTAAAACACATTCCAATACAACAAATTACACTGGGGGGCGCTCTAGGATAGGGAATTGCTTTAAGTTACTATCCAACACCTTCCCTAGTGTCCACGGGGACTGGTGTTGGAATAGTAAATTAAAATATTCACTATCCAACACCTTTTAGTGTAATGTGTTGTCATGGGATGCGTTTTAAAACTTGCGTTGTTACAGCGTGCGTGCTAAAAGCATGCGTTGTAACAACGTACATCCATATACGCATATACCCCAAATAAGAGAGCCATAGCTTTATTGCAGTGAACTGTTCTGTTTCGGTTGAGTAAGTTATTTTATATACAATTCCATCTGAGCCCATCTGAATGCCCTCACGCCATCAGATATGCATTTGTTCAGGTGACACCCTAGTTGTGAATAGGTGTAGTTTAACATTCTAAAGCCAGTGCAAAAAAAACAGCTTTTCACTTCACAAATATTTAAAGTATGTTTTGTTTTTCAGTTCCCATATTCTATTCAACACCCAAAGGAGTTCCTCCCACTGTCGGTTTTCCTGTGCATCCTTGTTTACTACTCATGTCGCTGGTGGTAGTCTCAGGCTACCAGTCATTCGACTGATTATAACTAAATTATGAGCATCTTCCAGACCACTTTATCTATTTCCCGTAATTTTGGCTAGAGTCTGATAAAGTCGCTTAAAAATTATCTCATATATTTTGCAGCAGCTAACTTAGTTTGTAGTTGCTCAAATGGGTGTAATTTCTGACATTTATATGTTTCCCTTATATCCATTGCTTGTTTTTGCTCACGATAAAGTGTCACTCATAGTCATTGAAATGTCACTCATATATACACACTGAAGTATTGAAAATGTCACACATAGCAATCTGAAAAATATTTAAATTTAAAAAGGATCCGACTCATAACACTAAATAGGTAGGAAAGTTTATTACCAGTTTCATTTGTGATCTCACCATTAGGACATGGGACACAATCATAGCAGCAGCTGGGTTGTCCTTGAAGAGTGGCCTTTCGAAAACCAGGCGAACAGCTCAAACTGCAGACAGACAAAGGGACCTGCCATAGAAGCCACAGAGGAGGGCAAGTTATACATGGTTATCATCTGGGATATAAAGTGGTCCTGGAGGTCACCATTCTGAAAGTGCAGTGGTATGCCATAGTAATGATTTCTAATGTGCTACTCTCCTTGCTGTACCAGTGAGTTTTTATCTTCTGCTCACCTTCCACTAAGTTTTTCCTGTGCGATTGAGAACTAATTTCCTAATTTCTCCACCATTTTGTGCAGTGTCCCTTATGACTCTATTAGAGCAACACTTTGTTTTAATATCTATTTGTGAACATTGTGTTATTGATTTGGGGAGGTGTGAGCCTTTCTCAAGTCAAAGCAACAATTCTTGTCAGGGTGAAAACAAAATTAACTAAACTAACCTGTGCGTAACTCTCTGATAGCTAAGCACAAATGCAGCTAGGATTAAGTTAGAGACAATGTGTGAAGTATTTAATGCCCACTCAACCAGCAATAAAGTAAAACCACAACACAGAAAAATTGCACACCAATTTAGAAAATTAGAGAAAATTTGAATAAATAAATTGAACCAGATGACAAAAATCCAATTAGCAGAACCAGTTTATTATTTGTTACACTTTGAAGTAAAACATAGCGGCCAAAAGAACAAAATGTCAGTTATAGGTTACTAGTCTCGCAAGACGAGGGCAAAGTTGAGATTTAAAGCCAATCATAATGGAGCGTGGTTCGTCACACAGAGTGGATGTGGGACCAGTCTCGGCTTATCTTCAGACATTTTGAAGAAAAATGTTTGAGGAGGTAAAGTTCAGTGGGGCAATGCAGCTAAATGTGTCGAAAGAGGTGGCATCGTCATTGGGGAACAGCTAGACAAAAACAGGAATTGGTGCTTGGAGAAGAACGTGGCAGGAGCTACCCTGAAGTAAGCCAACCGGTAATGCACATTAGGCACATCAGCAAGATGGTATGTCCTGGTCTCCTAACAGTTCAAGGAGAACATTTTGACTAAAACTTTTCAAAATTTTGGGTTTTGGGCTATGTGGTGCCATTCAGCACCACTTCGATGGGCCCAGGACTGAGTGGGAACCAATAGGAGAGGCAAGAATTACTTAGCCTGAGTCCAGGTGCAATATGGCTGGAGCCTTTTCTATTACTGTAACTCTGAACAGCAGGCCAACCAACTAGCTTTTGGAGTCACTTTGATATTCATTGGTTCAAGTAGAAAAGCAGGTTTCAAACAGCAGGGCGCTCCTCTGAGCACACAGGGCTGGACTAAGGTAGCATAGCAGGCCTCCTGCAGCAGCAGGGCAGTCCTCTGAGAATCCTTGACTGGATCAGAAGTGAAATGAAGAGTGGGCCTGAGAGTTCTGTTTTTATATCTGGAGTTTTCCATCCACAGAGGATTCTGTAATTTTCTGGTCCCTGGATTGTAGGATCTGGAGGTACAAACGGCTAGTGAAGGTCTTTGAGTATGTGCTGAGACAGCTCCTTTGAAGTGTAAATTGGGCTGTGCACAGCTTTGCACCTGCAATCCTGCGACCAGTTCCCCTTTGTGACACTGTCTGGAAAAATACACAAAGGCCAATTGCCAACTACACCTAGTGAGGTGACCAAGAAAATAGGCTACATGCACCAAATATTTAGGACAAGAAAATAGCAACTTTATAATTTTCAGAAACCTGAATTTACCATTAGAGATGATTTAATGTTTAAAGTATTTTATTGAAAGGGTACACAGAACAAAAGGAAAAACATTCAAGCAATGGCATTGTGCTGTAGTCCCGGGAGCCCATCTTCAAGTAAATGCTACGTGTCCTGCAAGAGCAATAGAGGCTACGTGGGCTCCTCCTCCATCAACATTACATTCAATAACACCCTGAGGTAGAAGAAAGTGTCCGTGCCCTTCCCTTTTAAAAGAAACAGTTCCCCCCCAACTCCCCCACCCCCTTCTTGTTCCCCAACCTCCTCCCAACACCCCCGTCCAGTGTCCTGTCTTAGCCAAACCTACTGTGCTCAGCCCCCCCACTACTCCCGAACACTATCCAACCCATGATTATTGTGCAGTGAAATCTAGCGGTGGTGTCAATCTCAAGAGCCTCAAGTACCTCGGACAGGTCATTTCCCTAAATTCGGTAGCCAGCAATGCGTTGAAGGGCTGCCACAACTCCCCAAATTGCTCTACCTCCCCGGCCATCATCAGTGATACTTTTTTCATACCCAGGACATGCCACAGCCTATGTAACCAGCCCGTGATAGATGGAACAGTGGTGGTCCGCCAATGGATTAGGATATTCTGAACGGCGGAGCCCAGTGCTATTGCAATTTGTCTGCCCCTACGAGATTTCAATGGATACATCAGTCCGTTGGGCAAGCCCAACAGGACATATGCCGGAAAGCGGGGCAACTCTATTTCAAATCGAGTATCAACCTCATCTAGCACCTCCTTCCAATAAAGGCTCAATACTGGGTACTCCCATAGGACGTGTGTCAATGTGCCCGGATGCCCGCATTCTCGCCAGCAAGTATTATCGATATGTCTGTCCATCTCGTGTAACCGCTCCGGGGTGTAGTACCAATACGTAGACACCTTAGTTAAAGTTTCAGTAAGCCCTACATGATATGCAGAGTGTCGTGCGCAGTATGAAATCTGGTCCCACTCTTTATGGCTCAACGTTCTTCCCAGCTCTCTGTTCCAGCGTTCCCTACCCGGATTATGAAAGTGTGAGGGGGAAGGCTGCAGTAATTTATAAAGATCTGTGATAAGTTTAGCGACCGAAGAACGCGTCACTAGCCACCTCTCATACGGCAATAGTTTCCTATCTGCCAGCTCACGTACTTGTGGTTGCAGGGCCCAGTGTCCCACCACCCAGTAGCGCATCCTATCCGTCTCAGCCAAACCGTACTCCTCCTTAAGCGCTTGGAAAGGGAGAACTCCGTCCGGCCCGTACACATGGAAAAGTGACCTACAACTAAGCATGGGCGAATTTTGCGAATCTCGCGTTCGCGAATTTTGCGGATTTGCGAACTCGCAATCCGCAAAATCCGCGAATTCTCGCAAATTTGCGGATTTTTTTTTTGTGTGTTTGCGCGGGTTTCTGCCAGTTCGCGAGGGTTTTTTACAATGTCGCAAATTGCGAACTTACCTGTCGGGTCGCAAGTTTCGCGAACTTGTTGTTTCTACGTGTCCAGCCTGTTTGGGACACTCTTCTTCATCACTGCCACTCTCTGTCACCACTGCCACTCTCTGACTACTCATGCCACCCTCTGGCCCACCCATGCCACCCTCTGTTTCATCACAGCACCCTCTGGTTGTCCAGTCAGTGTACATTATTGTGGCAACGCAAGCACACCTTCCCTGCCTCAAGTGACCTGAATTAATTTGGGGCTGATTAATGTGTCACAGAATATTTTTTTAGCTGGCACCTGCTTCCTTAGTGCTTCCTGATTAGTGATCTTTTGCACTTGCTAAGTGCTTTCATTGTTGCAAAATTAGTTACAACACCTGCCCTGCCCCAACTGACAATAATGCATTAGGGGCTGATTAATGGATTTGAACTTCCAGCCTGGCTCCTGCTTGTCTCCCTTAGCTGTAATTCAGGACCTTTGTGGCATATGTGTAACTATTCTGAGGTTCAGAGCAGGGTCACATAATAGTTTCAACTGGCAACTGAACTCTGGAGGGGCCCCTCAGGAAGCACTACAGGAAATGGCTACTAATGATGAGCCTGAACTTTTGAACCTGGTAAGTAGTTACTTTCAGTTTTGCTAAGATCGTATTTCTGCAATTTTGCACTTATTCGCGGGGCGCGAACTCACGCGAACAGTGCGAGCAAAATCCGCTGCTCGCGGATTTGCGGATTTTGCGGGAGATTCGCGAATCTCGCGGATTGCGAATTTACCGAAAATCCGCAAAATCCGCGAGCGAAACGGATTTTCCGCCCATGCTTACCTACAACCAAAAACCCCTGGGTAACCCCTGGTGTGAAATCTGGGTTGTCTGCAATAGGAGTAAACGGGGAGGGGAATGTGGTAAGCTTGTCTGCTGTGCTAGTAGTGTCCCACACCCTCAGCGGGACCCGTGTTACAAAAGACGCGTAAAGATTTGGAGGGCGGTGAGCCCTGTGCAAAAAGGGCACTTCTTGTAAAGGGCGACCCGCTACAGCCTGATCTTGAAATAACCAATGGTTGTCCGACGCCCATCGGCTCCATTCAACCAGATATCGGAGCTGCGCCGCTTGAAAATACTTGCGTAGGTCTGGGATTCCCAGCCCCCCAGACTCCGGTGCCAGCATGCAGAGAACTCTCCTCATCCGTGGCTTGCGGCCTTGCCAAATAAAACGGGATAGGATCGATTGTGTCTGCTGAAACCAGCCCTTAGGCGGGTGTAGCGGCAGGGCCCGGAATAGGTATAGTATCTGAGGGAGGACAGTCATTTTAACCGCTGCCACTCTCCCTAGCGACGATATCAACCCTTTGCTCCATCTCCCCAATTCCTCTTTAATTTTTCCAGTCAAAGCCGTATAGTTAGCTGTCACCATAGCCTGCAGCGTAGGTGCCAACAGGATGCCCAAATACTGGACTTGGTGTGCCGACCAATGCATGGGCAAGAGGCCCTGCAACTCTCGCCGAGTTGCAGGAGTCAGGGAGATATCCAGTGCTGTTGATTTGCCCATGTTCATTTTGAATCCAGCCACCCGTGAGAAAGCCTCCAATTCACTGATACATGCAGGCAGAGCGCGTCTCGGTTCCTCCAAGGTCAAGATCACATCGTCCTCATAGAGGCTGACCGTGTGGACATATCCCCCCATCCTCACTCAAGTAGCGTCCGGATTCTGTCGGAGCCTCTAAGCGAGGGGCTTCATATATAAAGCGAAAAGGTGTGGGGACAGGGGGCAGCCCTGTCTGGTACCACGCTCAATTCCAAACCTCCGAGAGCCACAGCCATTCACCCGCACCACCGCCGACGGGAACCTGTAACAATTAAAAACCAGGGTTCGATATTTCTCACCTATGCCCATCCTCGTCATAACCCGTTCCAGATAGGGCCAGTGCACGTGATCAAACACCTTTTCGGCGTCCACCGAAAGGAGCATTCTCTCTCCGGGAATCCGGGAGGCCTTCTCCAGAACGTGCACCACTCTCTTGGTGTTGTCCACCGTCTGCCTTCCGGGGACAAAGCCAGCCTGGTCCCGCTCCACCAGGCCCGGCAAGTGAGGCGCTAATCGCGCCGCCAGAATACCCGTGTACAGTTTCAAGTCCACGTTCAAAAGGGAAATCGGGCGGTACGAGCTGCATTGGGTCTGGTCTTTCCCTGGTTTAGGGATAACCAAGATCGAGGCCTGTAGGAGGTCCGGAGGGATTGCCCCCGGCTCGGAGAAGGAATTAAACAATTTCGTTAGTATGGGGGCCAACGTGTCACTGAACGTCCTATAGAAGAGCGCTGTGTAGCCGTCCGGGCCTGGGGCCTTCCCATGTTTAAGCCTGGAGATGGCAGCAATCACTTCCTCGACCCGTATCTCCCTTACGAGATACTCCGTCTGTGATGGTTCTAGGGACGGGAGTGTGACTGAGTCCAGGTAGTCCTCAGACTCCTGATCCTGCAGATCCTCCCCGCTGTATAAGTCTGCATAAAATCGGCGGAAGGCCTCGGCTATCTGGTCATCCCCCGTGACTAGTCCGCCATTCTCAGTCGCAATTTCCTTCACCCGATGACGTTCATTGGCCACCCTGAGTTTATTCGCCAGTAGGCGACCACACCTGTCCCCCCCGTGTAGTAAGCGTGTTTCAGTCGAAGTGCAGCGTATTCTGCCCTATCCATGTCCAGGGATGACAGGAGCTTTCTCGCTGCCTTCAGCTGTTTCCAAATCCTGGGGGCCCCCGTGCGGCGGTGCACTTCTTCCAATTCCCTAACTTTTTGGGTGAGCTTGTCCCGCTTCTGCCTCCGGTCCCTGTTTTCTGCAGAGGAAATCGCAATAAATTCCCCTCTGACCACTGCTTTAAGAGCGGCCCATTGCGTCGCCGCCGAGGTATCTGCGTTATCATTATGCGTCTGGAAGTCCCTGATCAACTCCGTAACCCTTTGCACAACAGATTTCTTGTGTAACAGAGCGTCCCTGAGGTGCCAGACCCCCTGGGGGGCCCGGTCGACCGGCAGAGAGAAGCTCCCTGAGACCGGCACGTGATCTGATAGAGATAAGACCCCCACCTCCGATGTCGTAGCTAAGTCACGTACCGGGCCAGTAACTATGAGGTGATCCAGCCTCGCGTAGGTTTTGTGTGCGTGGGAGTAAAAGGAGTAATCTCGGTCTGTGGGATGTAGGTGGCGCCAAAGGTCATGAAGATCCAGGTCCACCAGTTGGGATTTAACTGCTTGTGACATTTCCCCTGTCTGTGGTGAGCGCTGTGCCGACCTATCTATAGTGGAGTCTGCCACCATATTTAAATCCCCACCCAAAACAATGTGCCTGTCCGGGGATGCTGTTATGTCCACCAATGCCGACTGAAAGAAGCTATCCTGACGTTCATTCGGGCAGTAAATCGAACCAATGGTAAATGTCAGAGCCCCCAGTTTGAATCTGTGCGCTAATAGTCTCCCTTTTTGTTCAGCAAACTTGTGGAGGACCTCCCCTCTAAAGGAGCTCGACACTAAGATCGCCACCCCCGCCGTCTTAGTGCTGGACGAAGAAAAAAGCTGTGTGGGAAATTTATTTGGCAGTCTCGTGCAAGCAAATGAGTCTCCTGTAAAAGACAAATGTCAGCTTGTATGTTCTCTAATAGGGACAGAATCGCTCTTCTTTTGACAGGGTTATTAAGTCCCTTAACATTAAGGGTCACCACCTTAAGAGTTGCCATCCGGAATCAAGACAGAATGTAACATGCAATGAATACTGTGTATCGAGGGGGGCCTATAGGCCTCAACTGCCCGTGACTCCCCATCGGGCCATCGTGAAAAGCTCAAGAACACTGAACGGACTGTACTCTCCCCCCCTCTACCCAACTCCTGACCCCCTCTTCTCCCAACTCCCCAACTCCCCCTCCTCCCACCCCCCGTTCGGTCCCCCAACTCCCCCCCTCCCTCCCCACCCCCAAACCCCCAGAACCCCCAACTTCTTTCAAAGAATTGTCCCAGCCATGTCCTATCCGGACAAGTGCGTGGTAACTTATTGTAGTGGACATCCAGCCACACCCTTCCCCCCTCTGCCACCCCCCAGCCCCTCATGGCTCTAAGCCGGCAAAGACAGAAATGCAAAGTCGTTCTCCCCCCGGAGCAGTCTTACGCTGTTAGTGCGACTACGTCGTGCACCACTATGTCTCTGGAGGCTTCCTGGATGGCACTCGCCATTTCAGCCCTGATGGTAGGCGAACTCGGACGTTGGGATGCCGCTGATGTTCTGTGTCTCGAGACTCTGTGCCAGCCGTCCCCGGTGGTGCGTCTCCTGCGATGTGTGGTGGAGGCCTCTTCCTCCGCAGTGATCCCCAACACCTCGCACGTGTCCTGTAGGGACCTCAATTGATGTAGCACACCGTTCCAACGGAAAATAAGTCAGAAAGGGTGACCCCAGGAGTACGGCTTTTCATGCTGTTTCAAGAAGTCCGTTGCGATTTTAAACGCCTTCCTTTTTTGGAGGGTGATGATGGACAGATCTTGATACAAGGCCACAGGGTGTCCTCTAAACGTCAGCGAGGGTTTTTTCCTGGCCTCCGCCATGATTCTTTCTTTCAGTGGAAAGTCAGGGAGAAACGCGAGGATGTCCGGTGGTGGGCCTGAAGCACGTCTACGAGGCCCCACTCGATGAGCTCTGTCAATTTGCATCTGAAAGTCTGCTGCTTTGCCCACGATGTCCCTGAAAAGCTCCCTCAGATATTCCGCCACATCTGTCCCCTCCTCCGTGGATGGCACACCCCGGACCCTGATGTTATTCCGCCTAGAGCGGTTCTCCAAGTCTTCGTTGTGGGCCTGGAGGTCCATCTGTTGGTCCCTCAAACGCAGCACCTCCTGTTGCAGCTGCGTGATCTCCTCGTCTTGCCTCTGAGCGGAACTTTCCACCGTGACCACTCTCTCACCAAGGCTGTCGACTTCTCTTCGGATCTCGCGGACTTCCCCGGCCACCTCCTGCTTCAGTGCCTGAAAGTCGTCTCTCAGCGTCC
This sequence comes from Lissotriton vulgaris, assembly GCF_964263255.1. Classification (NCBI taxonomy): domain Eukaryota; kingdom Metazoa; phylum Chordata; class Amphibia; order Caudata; family Salamandridae; genus Lissotriton; species Lissotriton vulgaris. The sequence continues at coordinate 1,542,399,131 of NC_141693.1, read as the reverse complement.
CAAAAAGCGACTCCAGAAAGGACCGAGTGACTGGGGGTTCGCCGGCGCCTGTTGCATTGGATCCACTCGCTGCGTTCGGGGACGGTTGGCTCCTTTCACCCCTGGTCTGAGACCTGCCAAGCATCTCGGGGAGCGTACGGTTGTTTCATTTATTGCCTTTCTGACTCGCCATCTTGTCCTCGGGACCGCCCTGCCAAAAACTGGCACCTCATCACCCGGGCACCGACTCCACTCGCCTCGTCTGGCTAGAAGGACTCCATCCCGTGTCGCAGGATGCTTCTCTGGGACCCTCCGTGTCCAGGTGACGACTAAGCCGATTATCCACGACGGAGTTCTCAAGGGCTCAACACTTCGCTGTCCGACTCTTCACCATCACCGAAAGCCAAGATGGCGCCTCTGAGTGCCCCTGTAAGCTATCGTTCCCCCTCCGGTGAAGGTTTTGGCTATGGGCGTCTCCCCGCCCGGCTCAGGGTCAGTTACCAGCCGGCTAGAAGCGGACTCCTCCACAGCAGCTTGAGGGTCTCGGTTCCCATCTCGTCGCTGCAACTCCTTCGCCGCTTATGCGTCCAGTGACCCCGCCCTTCCGGCTCGCGGGCCTCCGATCAGCTACGTCGCAGACGCGGCCTCAATTTCGATAGGGATCGGCAGCCAGAAGTGTGTCGTCTCCGCGGGCAGCCCGTCCCTTCTCCGGGTCGCAGGTCCTGTCACGGCACCCAGGCGTGGCACCCGCTGCCCTCCTCTGTACCGCCGCCGACTTCTACGTGCCACGGGGAAGGAGCTCAGGACAGCCGCAGCTAGGACGCCATTTCTCTTCGCGCCTGGTCTCTGCGTTGCTCAGTGCCCCGGGCTGGATTACAGTCACTCCGAGGTCAGATTACGTCTCTGATACAGCCCAAACCGTTCCCGCACCGTCCCCACTCGGTTTCACGCCGATGGGGGGGAGAACAAGCTATACAAAAGGCTCAGGGCCCGGGCTGGGTCGGGAGCTCCGGGAGAAAGCGTCTCCTCACTCCGCCATCTTGGCCACGCCCTAGAAATGATTTTAAATAAAAAAATTATTTAGAGACGAAACATGAGATGTCTACTCATTCCCAGTATTATCATATAGGAGAGGTAGACCATGCATTAGTGAAACACTGGTTTAAGAGGTTTTCACTACCAGGGAATGTAAAACTTAAAAGTATATGTCTAATTGTTTTAATACACTGCACCCTGCCTTAACCCCTCCCATGCCAGTGACGGAACCGTTCCTTCACAAGCCTTGGGTGGGCTGTGCTGGTTACGGAATGGATCCGTCACGACCCTCTCGCCGCGCCTGCGCGGTGCGAATTCCGCGCCTGCGCTAACTTTCTGTAGCGTGGGCGGGGCCGTGACGGAACCGTTCCATCACAAGTACAGCTCACCCACGTGCCGTGACAGAGCGGTTCCGTCACGAGCACGGTACCGCCGCGTGGCCCCCCCACCCCCTTAGCACTGCGGCGGAATAGCCGCTGCAGTTAAGGGGTTAAGGGCTGTTCAGGGCCTTCATTATGGGTGATTTATGCGTATTAAAAAGGAAGGATAAGCATTGGCAAAGGGGATCTTTGGCAAGTTCAATTGGAAGTTTAAACTACATACTGCCTGAGACAAATTTTGAAGGTCTACTAAAGTGAGTGGCAGACCCACTAGTAGCATTTGATTAATAGGATCTTGGGTAGATATAGAACCACTATACTAGGAACCTATAAGTAAATTAAATGTACCAATTTGGTGTATGCCAATTTTACCATGTTTGAGGAAAGAGCACAAGTACCTTAGCACTGGTTAGCAGTGGCAAAGTACACAGATTCCTAAGCCCAACAAAAACAAACTCCAGTGAAACAGGAGGAATAAAGATGTAACGTTTGCGGGTAGACCAATTTAAGTCTGACAGTTCTAACATTAAGTTGAACACCTAGGTTAACTTTAAAGAATCCAGCATCTCGTTTCTCTAATATGTAGGTTTATTTCAAATTGGAGTTTCTTGAACCCATCTCAAAACTGCAATTCGCCTTCAAAGTATTGACAAATAAATGGAGCAATAGCCTCTCAGATAAAATACATTGAATATTGAATTTCCTGTTCTCTTCCCCATCGTTGATTCCGTCTTGAATCTTTAATGTCAGCTGTTGTCACTCCTGAATTGCCCTTCTCTGCTAAATCATCAAGTTTTCTGATTGACTCAAAATATAAATTCAAAGATCACACACAATATATAGCTAAGTCTGCCAGTTTCAAATTGAACAAACTGAAGAACATATAACAAACCCACTCATGCCCATGATTTCAAACTGGAAGAAACAGTTAAGATAATCTCTATTCCTGATTGTTGATCTCCCTTATTCACTGGTTTATTGAATAATAGTTTCCCTCTACTCAAAGAATAGCTTCATCTTGCTCCCCGAATTCTCAATACGACAAAAAACCCGACCACATTACCTCTTCTCTTGTTCAATTACACAAAACAAATGTGCACTGCACTATGAAAATTGATTGCTTTGAACTCAAAGCTCTAAACCTCAAAACTCCAAACAATCTCACCCAAAAACTTTCCTTTTCTGAGTCGGCTGTTCGCTTGGACGGTAGATCCCTTTTTACCTTTTGGATCAAGAAAACGCTTGCTTTGTATAGTTTTCAACTGCAACGTTCCCAGAATATGGAACTCTCTCCATCATCAAGGCTATTGTTTTCAAAGCCACTTCCCAAGCACTTCTGCCTTGAGAAATACTTGCACCTCTGAGTCTAATGCCATAATCGAAGCTTCACCTTTATTTCATACCATTTCAAGAGAACAGATGTAGTGTTGTAAAGTGTTCCATGTAAAAAAGCTGCTCTCCACTTAACACTTAGGAACTACCCAAGGTTCACTATTTCTTCTTTTGCATAATGTATGCAGCAGTCTAAGATTCGAAGGCTGGTGTGATATAAATTATACAAAAGAAGATATAGATTTTTCCTAACCAATAGAGAAATCAGTGGTAAAGCAAGCGTACACTTGATTATGAGGAATTTTAATTTTTGAAATGCAATGATCCTCAGATTCCTACATTTTATTACATTTTATTACATACCTAAGGTTGACAAAAATGCTATACATCTTCCAGGGAGCCCAATAAATGTAGTTTATTTCAGAACATATCTATTTACATAGAAAACTATATTTTCCCTTTAGTTAAAGATTTAGGGCCAGATGTAAGAAGCCTAATACCGGTCAGTAACCGCCGAAATTACCGAATTTCGTCCGTTACCGACCGGTATTAGTCTTTTGGGATGTAAGGGCCTAATTTAAGGATTTGGTAATTTACCGAATCGGTAATTTAAGAAATCAGTAAATTACCAAATTCTTAAATACTGATTTGGTAAATTACCGAATCCTTAATGTAGGAAGCACTCAAGGGAGTGCTTTTCACTTGTAAGGATTCGTTATTTACCACCAACTACAAGTTGGTGGTAAATAACAAAAACCGTTAAAAAAGCAATTTTGTGTTTTTTTTAACAGTTCCATGTGGCAGACATACATGCCCTTAGGGCATGTATGTGTGCCACATGTGTACCCATGCACCATACATGGGTGCAACAGGGTGTCAATGTGACACCCTGCCACCCTTGTAGGTCTACCCCCTATTACCGATTCGGTATTTACTGAATCTGTAATTCTCATTCATTCCTATGGGCCTCCAGGCACATAGGAATGAATGGGGAATACCGACTCAGTAAATACTGAATCGGTATTTACCTAATTTTACAGATTCAGTAAAATTTACCGAATCCTTATCTGCATATCATTTGCCGATTCTAAAATACCGAATCGCTAAAATTCGGTATTTTAGAATTGGTAAATGATATTTACCTACATCTGGACCTTAAGCTTTTATATCAGGGAAACTAAAGATTTCCTGGAAAAATGCAATAGGGTCAGCTAAGACACAGAGGAGGACTTCCCTATGATCACTCTAGATGTCACAATTCTGCACATGAGTATTACACGCAAAAATGGGACAAAGGTGTGTGACTGTGTCCTCAGAGGTAAGACAATAAAGTATTTTACAGCAAAATGAAATGCTTTTAGCTATGCTGCAAATTTTCCTTGGGTAGAAACATTTTCTGTTGGAACAGCTCTATAGGCAGACGAGGGGAAGCACGATGACCACCTGTATCCTCCCCCTTAACACAGATCTTGTTGTGGGCTGGTGGGAGAAGTAATTGGGCTGGTCAGGCAAAAATGAAGAGTGGCAGGAACACCTAATCCTATTGCCATTGTACATTGATTACCTTTTTGTCATATGGAAAAGGGGACATATCTTTAGCAGAGGAATTCATCATGGATCTCAATAAAAATGAGTTAAAGTTACATTTTGCTAGCACTATGAACAGACATGAAATATATTTTCTGGATTTGACTTAATCAGTTCAGGATAATGAAATCATGTCTAGCCTGTACAGAAATCCTACTTCTGGCAACAGTATTTTACATAGGGGAAGCAGCCACCCCGAGAACCTCAACTGGAGCATCCCCTGTGGGGAGTTACTCTCAGCTAAGTAAAATTATAGCTGCAACAAGGATTTTGAGGGAACACAAACAGAAATTAATTCAACATTTCAGGAGCATGGATACCCCAAGGAAATACAAATAAAATATACTTAGATGGTGAAGGAAAACATGCATGAGGTGTTAGAGCAGAACAACATTTCAACCACAGCAAAGAATGTAACAAGATTCATTACACCATTTTCACAGATAGAGCTATGGTCCATAACATATTGAGAACAAATTGGAATATTCTAATAGCAGATTGTACAATAGGACACACTCTGAAAGCATATCCTCAGGTCATATGTAAGACGTATACACCACTACAAGGCCATCTAATCCACAGTAATTTCTTGCCTATTGCCAACACAAGGAAGCGTATTCAAGAAAGAGGCTTTTTTTCCATACACAAATGTTTAGGCTTGTAAATATAGTGTTAACAGTATATCATGCAACATACAAGTAATATCAAGCCAAGAAAGATTACAAAACATGTAACCTGTCTTTCTGACTAGATAGTACATTGTCTGATATGTCCCTGTGATACAAAATACATAGGGAGCACCACAAATACTGTTAAGCATAGAATTTTGGAACATATGTAAGCCAAAGAGGTCGCTATTTCTCCAGAACCTTCTTGGTTTTTCTGCCTTGATATTGCTGGAGCAGTGTAATTTAATGCTTAATATATTTATGCACTATGTGTACTCATTGTGTGACAATTATAATATTATTCTTTGTGCATCGTATTAATCAAATAAATGTGGGTAGCTGTATTTAAATGTATTTTAATGTAATGAGTGTCACTTATATATTTGCCTATAATTAACATCTTTTTCCTTGTCTTAATGTTATCCTGACATGCTTATGTCTCAGCCACTTAAAATATTTCTTTAAAAAATGCCTTGGGAGTTTCATATTTTTCTCTCCTGTGGAGGTACATTATCGAAGAATTCTCGTTACTTAGGCGTTTTGCTTTCTTTTGGGTAGCTGTTAGATTAGTAAGTAGAAGTGAAACTTGATTGTGGACATGCAATGGGTGGGGATAGGACAGATTCTCTTGTACCCGGATGACTGAAGTGTTGCTAGCTTGTCACAGAGCAGTTGGGCTTAACTTAGTGGCAATGCGTAAAGTATTTGTACAACACTTAAAGCAGTAAAACAGTGAAAATACCATTAAAAAATATCCCACTTCAGGTTAGAAAAATAGAGCAACTTTTAATAAACAAAACAAGACCAAAACAACAAACATCTAATCTGTAGAACCAAAGCTATGAATGTTTAAGCAATAACCCATAATATAACGCCTAAAAGCATAATATTTCAATCGCCACTATCTGGTCGCGCTGGACCAGGTCAAAAGTTCAGGCAGTCCCAGATTAGTCCAGCTGAAGTTTCGCCTTTTCAGGTTTTGTGCCAAGAGTTCCGTTTGCATTGGAGAAGATCATGAGAAGCCAGGAGAGCACCACAGGTGGCAGTCAGCATGGTGTGAAGAGCAGTCATATATGGGAGGGCTGGAGGTTTACGGCGGCAGTTCCCGGGGGCTGTTGATGCTGCTGTGCAGAGATGGACTATGAGTGGCTCACACAAGATTTCAGTGCAAATGGGTCCATTTATTGTTGCAAAGAGCCCAATTGCTTTATTTCAGCAGCTATATCAAGGGTCCAGGAACTGAGAGGTACCACTTGGGGATCAGGAACTCACCTGAAGATGGTTCCAGAAGCTTAGGACTATTACATCTTCGAGACTCAGATCAAGAGGTCAGCAGAGGGCAGCAACCACTCTGGAGCCTGGATTCAAAAAGGAGTTCCAGTTACAGTTTTTTTTTCCCCAGGTAAGAAAGCAACAGGAAGCAGGTCAGCACAGCAGGAGTAGTATTTCCCGAGCAGCGGTCCAGCAGAGTGGCAGTCCCTGTAGCAGAACAGCAGTCGTTCTTCTTGGTAGAGGGAGGGAGAAGGGAGAAGGGAGAAGGGAGGAGGAAGGAGGGAGGAGTGAGAAGTCATATTGCAACTCAACAAATTAAAATGGATGAAAGGAAACTGGCCATGGGGGAGAAGAAGGCTGAAAGGGCATTGGAAGTAAACACGTTGGTGTTGGCTCATGAGAGGAGCCTAAAAGAGCTGGATATAAAGGACAGCCAGGTGTATTCCAGCAGTGATGGTGGGAGCATACCTGCAGTACCTAATATTAATAATAATAATAATAATAATAATAATAATAATAATTATAATAATAATAAACTTTTGCTGTGAACGTATCTAGGACCCTAATTAAATATTCCCGATTTATGCCCTTATGTGGTTATAACAAATCATATCCTTATAAAGGCATAAGAATCATAGCCATATTTAGTCATAGCCAATGCAGTCCAAATACGGCAAGGCTACTTCCTTAGACTCCTAGAAAGTACAACGAGTTCTTTCAACAAACGAAACCTCCAGCAACCTGGGAATTCCCCTGCTTTTGTTTTGATTTGTCCTAGAACTCCTGCGAGTCCAAAAGAACGGCCAGTTCTTAGTGACATCTTTTATTGACGTCTTATGTCCAACCTTACGTCAAACACGGCACCTCCCAGGTATAAATATAACAGCATTTGCCTTAAGCAACACATGGTGGTTTGGAGCAGAGCGGCTATCTACTTATCCGAAGCCCAGCTGATGCGAGTGCCGAAGGAAGCCGTCCCTCCCATTTGACGCACTGAGAAAGACGCTGTCTTTTTCTCCTGCCGAGAAAATCCAGCTCCAGTGTTTCCAGTCACCCTTGCCGGTTACTGGGAGATCGAGTCCTGAGAGCAAGATACAAGACCTCCTTCATTCTAATACCAAGGTACGGAGCTGATTAGATCCTTAGAGAATTCTTGAGTCAGATTCTTGGCAAAACTAACTTACATTTAAAACTCCTTTACTCCTTCCCACGTACTAGGCTTAGGTTAGGTACACTGAGGTAGGCGTATTTAGAAACATCAGTTGAGTACGTTTAGTCAACTTTTAACATTGTATGTAATTGTATATATTTTATACATTTTAAGTATCATATGGCTCAGAAACCATATCAATTCTTTAACAGTATTTTCTCATAATACTCCTTTTACTGTACGCACTTTACTTTATGACAAGTATTGCAATTGTAGCAATTCACTTCACTTGCATGAGAAAGAAGACTGCTCAATAAATAACACCTTTTATTGAAAACGCCTGTCTCTCTATTTCTGTGCACTCTGGTGAAACTAAGTATGCACAATTGACTGAGTGAAATAGCTATCTATTGTTTTCACACAACTCTGGAGATATACTCCATATTCTGGAGGAGCAAAGTTGTCATGTTTATGTGGTTGTCAGACGCTAATCCCTTCTTGCCTAATCAGGGAAGTTAACTCCTCCCTGTTCATTCGAGAAAGTTTCTAGTGACCTCCGATCTTGCTGGCAAACCTAATTAAATCTAACATATTCAATAGAGACCTAGTCGACCTCTGTCCTACGTCTAAACTATCGTTTATGTTATTCCAATGCGCAGAGCCTATTGGGAAAATAGGAACTACACTACACTTTATTGCATGATTTAAAAAAAAAACCTTTGCAAGTACAAAAAATAAAATGAAACACTTGTTGAATTTTGTAAAATTGAGCCTGAAAGAGAGAATAGGGTTTGCTAACCTAAGGATTTGGTTCCCAGTGTATGAGGTGGGTTATGACATTGACAATGGTTTTCTACTTAGAAGGTTGCACTGAAGGTTCACAGGGATCCTGTGAACAACTCAGTGAATCAAATATAAGTTTCTTAAGTGCAGCTACTCACCTGAGTGGGTCTCAAGGCACTGGAAGGGGTGCAGGTCCAGGACGTTCAAGGCGATCCGTCTAAGAGCCAAATCTTGAGGTCCTTCATGAACTTGGAGAGTGTTGGCGTTTGTCAGAGGTGGTGCGGGAGGGTGTTGCATGCCTTGGCCACGAGAAAGGAGAAGGAACGACCTCCTGTTCTGGACTTTTTGATGCGGTGTAGAAGAGTAAGATCTGCTTCTTATGGTTACCCCCACTTTTTGCTGATGTTTCACTGTTTTTCGACTTTAGTCTGCCTGGGGCCCTTCTATCCAGGACCCCAGCCTAGCTGCTTCCGCTCTAAAATGATTCCATGTACTTTAAGAACACTCAAGTTTAGTTTCTGGGGTACCCTTACGAGTCCCTAGTATATGGTACCTAAGGTACCAAGGGCACAGGTACCCTAGAGGCCTACCAGGGTCTGCAGCATGTATTATGCCTCCCCTGGGAAGCCTGCGAAAACAACAGTTGATGGACAGAATGCAGAACAATGTCATACATTCACCCCAGTACAGAGATCTGGGCCTAAATCCATCGTTTTTTTGCACTCCACACCACTCCAGTTTAGACATGGCCATATGCAAATCAGCCTTGACCCTGTGCCTCATGGGAACAGAGGGAGGAAAGGGATATTTGTTAGAACAGTTGGGTTTTAACGTACTAGCATATACAAAACAAGAATCAAAGACTCGGGGAGTAGCCATACTAGGGAAAGGTAGAGAATTGTACAGTTTTTTGGAAAAAAGAGGACATCTGGGGGAGGTGGGTTATAATAGAGGTGGGCTTCAGAGGGGCTAAGTTTACGCTGGTTTCTGTGTATGGCTCAACGGGCGATGATCCCGACATAATTCACTTTCTGGATCAAGAGCTACCGACCTGGCCCGAACCCGTTATATGCTGCAGGGACTTCAATATCAACCGTCCTTCTGGTGTTGAGTTGCAAGTTGGGCATGGATATAGCGGGAGGAAGAAGAGGGTGCACAGGGCGATAGTAGATATGGCATTACATAATGCTATGTCTGATGTTTGGGCTAATCTCTATCCTCAGGTGGACAGCGACACATTTTTTTCTGCCCCACATAGAATAACGGTAAGGTCCTGACAGTTAGTTTAAGCGGGATATCAAGGAAGTTATATAGCTGGACATTTGAGAGAGCTCTCTTAACAGATTAGGGTTATTTTAGGCACATGGATACCTGGATTAGGGAGTTCTGGAGTATTAACAAGGGGAGTACTAGTAGTGGTAATGCATGGGATGCGTTCAAAGCAGGGATAAGGGGAGAGACACTTAGCTTCACAACGTTTAGATAGAAAGCGGAATGAGAAAGGGTAGAACAACAAGTCAATTCTCTTTTAGCTGCAGAGGAAGAGCTGGGCAGGTTAATTTTGAATGGAAGCCCCCTGGATCAACAGCTGTTGGAAATTATGGTATTAAAGGCTGAGATAGCGGAAAATATCGCCAATAAAATAGCAGCAAATTATCTGGCAAGGAAGGAACAGGCTTGCGAGCTGAGTGAGAGAGTGGGGCACATTCTTGCTGTTAGAACGAGGCAGAAAATTGCTGCAGGAGATATTAACAATATGAAAGATGGATTAGGCAATCTGATTTCAGGCCCTGCAGGTATAAGAGAAGAGTTTAGGAAATACTATTCAGAACTATATGACGTGGATGAAGAGGAGAGCAGTGAGAGTAGTGAAAGAATTAGGGACTATCTAGGAAATCTTCAATTGAACAAGCTAGAGGTAGCTGATAGGTAAAAATTGGATTCTAGTATAACTTTAGAAGAAGTAACATCAGCTCTATCAGACCTCCCATCATCAAAAGCTGCAGGCCCAGATCAGATCCCTGTGGAGTTCTATAAAACATTCCTGGCGGCCCTCAGGTTGGAGTTAATGGACATGCTCACTCAAGCTCAGAGGTGGGTTTTGATTCCAAACTCCTGGGGAGGTACTGAAATTATAGTTATCTTGAAAAAAGGCAAACCTTCCACAGCCCCTAGGTCGTATAGACCTATAGCTTTAATGAACACTGATATGAAGCTTTATTCGAATATTTTGGCAACAAGATTGGCGGCAGTCATAGAGAAGTTGGTTTCCCCAGTCCAACATGGGTTTATCCCAGGGAAGGGCACTACAGAACATGTCAGAACAGTGATTACTTCCTTTGACGCCATGGAGGTCTCGGGCGGCCCTGTTGCAGCTCTATTTCTCGATGCCGAGAAGGCTTTTGACAGGGTCGCCTGGGGGTATCTATGGAAATTATTGATGCACTTTGGGTTTGGTGATGGTTATATTAGTGCAATCCAGGCTCTATATAAGGCACCAACTGCTAGGATTAAAATTAATCGAGAACTCACGGCTCCGGTACAGATAAAACGGGGGACAAGGCAAGGCTGCCGAGTTCTCCTCTTCTTTTTGCACTCTATTTGGATCCTTATTTACGATATCTAAATCATAATCCCAGAATTCTCCCCCTTTGCTCGAATGGTCTAGAAATTAATGTGTTGGCATACGCAGACGACGTTGCAATAATTACCCCGGACCCATCGATGGCGATTGGAGAAATAGAACAGGTGGCCCAAAAATTTGGCGTAATCTCAGGCTATAAGCTTAATAGCACCAAAACACAAATCATTAAGAATTCCATGGTTAGCTGCAATGATATATGGGTGGCTCTGGCAGCAGTCTATTTAGGGGTTGAAATATCGGCTTACCTTGAGAAAGCGGTAGAATGGAACATGACCCCCTTATTGTCAAAAGTAAGCCTAGATCTGGTCAGAATGAACAATCTCAGACTTTCATTGGTGGGCCGCACCAATGTGATTAAAATGCTTATACTCCCCAAGTTTCATCATTTTTTTAGAACAATACCCTTAATGTTTGAGTTTTCTTGGTTTAATAAGGTTGAGTCAATTTTGAATACGTTTATTTGGGCACAAGGGAAGACCAGGCGGGCTTATAAATTCATGACCTTACCGAGGGCATATTCCAAATCTTAGATTATATTATTGGGCTTCGGCTCTTCAATATATGCAGGGTTTGATTGGTGCAAGTGGGGTGGATTTGAACGTTAATGCCTTTTCGACCATGGTGTACTCCATTGTGTTGGGTTCAGAAACAGCGAAGGCTTTCCTAAGCTGCGCCGACTCTTCATATTATAAACGTACTCGGTTTAAGACTGTTTTGGCGGCGCATAACATCTGGGCAGCGGTAGCAAAAAAATGTGGGTTGGGTAGATTTAATAGGTACACAAGACTTTACAGGAATAAATCCCTCCCACCTTTAATTTTTGCTGATGCTACTATGGCAGAATGGGCTAGAAAAGGAATTATAAAAATAGGGGATCTGTTGGGCCCAGATGAAAAGTTACTACAATTCTCTGACCTTGTGGCAAAGTTTAACATCGCTAGTCAGAGTTTTTTCAAGTATCTGCAGGTCAGGAGCTTTCTCAGCAGGAAAAAAGGTGGAGAGGTTGGTTTTGCTAAAAATAGTATTTTGGAAGCTATAGAAAAAGGAGGGGTGTGTTCTATTCGTTGTTTTTTTGCTATCTTGGTAGAGTTGAAGCTGGATGATATTGAAAAATATGAAAATAAATGGGCAGGGAAATTAGGAATACAGGGCCGATATTTCGCGCACTCGCTGGAATTAGGATGTTCTGTACTTTGTTCTGCCCCGCTTCAATCCCAACACTATAAAACGATATACCAACTTTACTACACCCCGGCTCGCATTGCACAGTGGGGAGGAACTATAGGGATTACCTGCCCACGCTGCAGCAATCCAGAAGCAGATAGTATACATATTTTTGCTTCATGCCCCCAATTGAGAACTTTGTTGAAAGGTATGGAAGGCTTTATGGGACGTACACTTGGGTTGGATGTGACGTTAACACCAACTGTAATTATGTTAGGGGTTAGAAGGTTCGATGGTGAGATGCATCGTGAATTTCTGTTTGTAGCAATGGCGGTGTATAGATTGCTGATCGCCAGAGCCTGGCTAGATAAAATACCTCCAGTAACTCAACAGTGGATTGCCCTGCTACTGGGGATTTTTAATTTTGAAAAAGGCATTTATGCTAGAAAGGGAAGAAGGGCAAGGAGGTTGGGAAGGAAAATATGGGAACCAGTTCATCAATGGAAAGAGAGGATAACTGAAAGTTATAACTGATTTAACCCCTTTAGATATGTTTAATTTGTTAAGCCGATGTAATTTGTTACATAGGGTTTTTTGTTTCTTCTCTCTCATTTTTGTAAACTGTACCGTAATCAATGTATCTGTTTGTATAAATTTCTCTTCATAATTTGTTCAATACTTGATCAGCATATGTACTAGCATATGTATTAGTACTCTGTGTAATGCCATACGTGTGCCTACTAAAAAAAAATTATAATAAAAATATATTTTTAAAAAATAGGCCTAGATCTCTGTACTGGGGTCAATGTATGGCATTGTTCTGCATTCTGTCCATCAAATGTTGTTTTGCATTTTGTCACCCCGAGTGGTATGGGTATGCTCAGACGTGAGTCCCATGCTCTTCACACCACTGGAGTCAAGCTATCCTGGATGAAGATGGCTAATAGCCAGAAACCGGTCTTAGGATGCTTGATTCCAGTCCAGGAAAGACATGGCTTTGCAGTTCGTGCTGGGCTGTTCCCAAGAGGCACAGGGTCAAGGCTGATTTGCATATGGCTATGTCTGAACTGGGGTGGTGTGGAGTGCAAAAAAACGATAGATTGAGGCCCAGATCTCTGTACTGGGGTGAATGTATGACATTGTTCTGCATTCTGTCCATCAACTGTTGTTTTGCATTTTGTCACCCCGAGTGTGATGGGTATGCTCAGACGTGAGTCCCATACTCTCCACACCACTGGAGTCAAGCTATCCTGGCTGAAGTTGGCTAATAGCCAGAAGCGGGTCCTAGGATGCTTGATTCCGGTCCAGGAAAGATATGGCTTGGCAGTTCCGGCTGGACTGTTCCCATGAGTCACAGGGTCAAGGCTGATTTGCATATGGCCATGTCTGAACTGGGGTGGTGTGGAGTGCAAAAAAACGATAGATTTAGGCCCAGATCTCTGTACTGGGGTGAATGTATGACATTGTTCTGCATTCTTTCCATCAACTGTTATTTTGCTTTTTGTCACCCCGAGTGGGATGGGTATGCTTAGACATGAGTCCCATGCTCTCCACACCACTGGAGTCAAGCTATCCTGGCTGAAGTTGGCTAATAGTCAGAAACCGGTGCTAGGATGCTTGATTCCGGTCCAGGAAAGAAATGGCTTTGCAGTTCGTGCTGGACTGTTCCCATGAGGCACAGGGTCAAGGCTTATTTGCATATGGCCAGGTCTGAACCGGGGTGGTGTGGAGTGCAACAACACTATGGATTTAGGCCCAGATCTATGTACTGGGGTGAATGAATGACATTGTTCTGCATTCTGTCCATCAACTGTTGTTTTGCATGTTGTCACCCCAAGTGGGATGGGTATGCTCAGACGTGAGTCCCATGCTCTCCACACCACTGGAGTCAAGCTATCCTGGCTGAAGACGGCTAATAGCCAGAAACCGGTCCTAGGATGCTTGATTCTGGTCCAGGAAAGACATGACTTGGCAGTTCGGGCTGGACTGTTCCCATAAGGCACAGGGTCAAGGCTGATTTGCATATGGCCATGTCTGAACTGGGGTGATGTGGAGTGCAAAAAAACGATAGATTTAGGCCCAGATCTCTGTACTGGGGTGAATGTATGACATTGTTCTGCATTCTGTACATCAACTGTTGTTTTGCATTTTGTCACCCCGAGTGGGATGGGTATGCTCAGACGTGAGTCCCATGCTCTTCACACCACTGGAGTCAAGCTATCCTGGATGAAGATGGCTAATAGCCAGAAACCGGTCCTAGGATGCTTGATTCCAGTCCAGGAAAGACATGGCTTTGCAGTTCGTGCTGGGCTGTTCCCATGAGGCACAGGGTCAAGGTTTATTTGCATATGGCCATGTCTGAACCGGGGTGGTGTGGAGTGCAACAAAACTATGGATTTAGGCCCAGATCTATGTATTGGGGTGAATGTATAACATTGTTCTGCATTCTGTCCATCAACTGTTGTTTTGCATTTTGTCACCCCGAGTGGGATGGGTATGCTCAGACGTGAGTCCCATACTCTCCACACCACTGGAGTCAAGCTATCCAGGCTGAAGACAGCTAATAGCCAGAAACCGGTGCTAGGATGCTTGATTCCGGTCCAGGAAAGACATGGCTTGGCAGTTTGGGCTGGACTGTTCCCATGAGGCACAGGGTCAAGGCTGATTTACATGTGGCCATGACTGAACTGGGGTGGTGTTGACTGCAAAAAACGATGGATTTATGCCCAGATCTCTGTACTGGGGTGAATGTATGACATTGTTCTGAATTCTGTCCATCAACTGTTGTTTTGCATTTTGTCACCCCGAGTGGGATGGGTATGCTCAGACGTGAGTGCCATGCTCTCCACACCACTGGAGTCAAGATATCCTGGCTGAAGACGGCTAATAGCGAGAAACCGGTCCTAGGATGCTTGATTCCGGTCCAGGAAAGACATGGCTTGTCAGTTCGGGCCGGACTCTTCCCATGAGGCACATGGTCAAGGCTGATTTGCATATGGCCATGTCTGAACTGGGCTGGTGTGGAGTGCAACAAAAGAATGAATTTAGGCCCAGATCTCTGTACTGGGGTGAATGTATGACATTGTTCTGCATTCCCTCCATCAACTGTTGTTTTGCATTTTGTCATGCCGAGTGGGATGGGTATGCTCAGATGTGAGTCCCATGCTCTCCACACCACTGGAGTCAAGCTATCCAGGCTGAAGTTGGCTAATAGCCAGAAACCGGTGCTAGGATGCTGGATTCTGGTCCAGGAAAGACATGACTTGGCAGTTCGGGCTGGACTGTTCCCATAAGGCACAGGGTCAAGGCTGATTTGCATTTGGCCATATCTGAACTGGGGTGATGTGGAGTGCAAAAAAACGATAGATTTAGGCCCACATCTCTGTACTGGGGTGAATGTATGACATTGTTCTGCATTCTGTCCATCAACTGTTGTTTTGCATTTTGTCACCCCGAGTGGGATGGGTATGCTCAGACGTGAGACCCATGCTCTTCACACCACTGGAGTCAAGCTATCCTGGATGAAGATGGCTAATAGCCAGAAACCGGTCCTAGGATGCTTGATTCCAGTCCAGGAAAGACATGGCTTTGCAGTTCGTGCTGGGCTGTTCCCATGAGGCACAGGGTCAAGGTTTATTTGCATATGGCCATGTCTGAACCGGGGTGGTGTGGAGTGCAACAAAACTATGGATTTAGGCCCAGATCTATGTATTGGGGTGAATGTATAACATTGTTCTGCATTCTGTCCATCAACTGTTGTTTTGCAATTTGTCACCCCAAGTGGGATGGGTATGCTCAGACGTGAGTCCCATACTCTCCACACCACTGGAGTCAAGCTATCCAGGCTGAAGACAGCTAATAGCCAAAAACCGGTCCTAGGATGCTTGATTCCGGTCCAGGAAAGATATGGCTTGGCAGTTCCTGCTGGACTGTTCCCATGAGTCACAGGGTCAAGGCTGATTTGCATATGGACATGTCTGAACTGGGGTGGTGTGGAGTGCAAAAAAACGATAGATTTAGGCCCAGATATCTGTACTGGGGTGAATGTATGACATTGTTCTGCATTCTTTCCATCAACTGTTATTTTGCTTTTTGTCACCCCGAGTGGGATGGGTATGCTCAGACGTGAGTGCCATGCTCTCCACACCACTGGAGTCAAGCTATCCTGGCTGAAGTTGGCTAATAGCCAGAAACCGGTGCTAGGATGCTTGATTCCGGTCCAGGAAAGACATGGCTTGGCAGTTTGGGCTGGACTGTTCCCATGAGGCACAGGGTCAAGGCTGATTTACATGTGGCCATGACTGAACTGGGGTGGTGTTGACTGCAAAAAACGATGAATTTATGCCCAGATCTCTGTACTTGGGTGAATGTATGACATTGTTCTGAATTCTGTCCATCAACTGTTGTTTTGCATTTTGTCACCCCGAGTGGGATGGGTATGCTCAGACGTGAGTGCCATGCTCTCCACACCACTGGAGTCAAGCTATCCTGGCTGAAGACGGCTAATAGCGAGAAACCGGTCCTAGGATGCTTGATTCCGGTCCAGGAAAGACATGGCTTGTCAGTTCGGGCCGGACTCTTCCCATGAGGCACATGGTCAAGGCTGATTTGCATATGGCCATGTCTGAACTGGGGTGGTGTGGAGTGCAACAAAAGGATGGATTTAGGCCCAGATCTCTGTACTGGGGTGAATGTATGACATTGTTCTGCATTCTGTCCATCAACTGTTGTTTTGCATTTTGTGATGCCGAGTGGGATGGGTATGCTCAGATGTGAGTCCCATGCTCTCCACACCACTGGAGTCAAGCTATCCAGGCTGAAGTTGGCTAATAGCCAGAAACCGGTGCTAGGATGCTGGATTCCGGTCCAGGAAAGACATGGCTTGGCAGTTTGGGCTGGACTGTTCCCATGAGGCACAGGGTCAAGGCTGATTTGCATATGGCCATGTCTGAACTGGGGTGGTGTGGAGTGCAAAAAAACGATGGATATAGGCCCAGATCTCTGCACTGGGGTGAATGTATGACATTGTTCTGCATTCTGTTCATCAACTGTGGTTTTTGCATTTGCCACCCGAGTGGGATGGGTATGCTCAGACGTGAGTCCCATGCTCTCCACACCACTGGAGTCAAGGTATCCTTGCTGAAGACGGCTGATAGCCAGAAACCGGTCCTAGGATGCTTGATTCCGGTCCAGGAAAGACATGGCTTGGCAGTTCGGTCAGGACTGTTCCCATGGGGCACAGGGTCAAGGCTGATTTGCATATGACCATGTCTGATCTGGGGTTGCGTGGATTGCAAAAAAACGATGGATATAGGCCCAGATTTCTGGACTGGGGTGAATGTATGACATTGTTCTGCATTCTATCCATCAACTGTGGTTTTTGCATTTGTCACCCCAAAAGGGATGGATATGCTCAGACGTGAGTTCCATGCTCTCCACACCACTGGAGTCAAGCTATCCTGGCTGAAGACGGCTAATAGCCAGAAACCGGTCCTAGGATGCTTGTTTCCCGTCCAGGAAGGACATGGCTTGGCAGTTCGGCCTGGACTGTTCCCATGAGGCACAGGGTCAAGGCTGACTTGCATATGGCCATGTCTGAACTGGGGTCGTGTGGCGTGCAAAAAAACGATGGATTTAGGCCCAGATCTCTGTACTGGGTTGAATGTATGACATTGTTCTGCATTCTGTCCATCAACTGTTGTTTTGCAATTTGTCACCCTGAGTGGGATGGGTATGGTCAGACGTGAGTCCCATACTCTCCACACCACTGGAGTCAAGCTATCCTGGCTGTAGACAGCTAATAGCCAGAAACGGGTCCTAGGATTCTTGATTCCGGTCCAGGAAAGATATGGCTTGGCAGTTCCGGCTGGACTGTTCCCATGAGTCACAGGGTCAAGGCTGATTTGCATATGAACATGTCTGAACTGGGGTGGTGTGGAGTGCAAAAAAACGATAGATTTAGGCCCAGATCTCTGTACTGGGGTGAATGTATGACATTGTTCTGCATTCTTTCCATCAACTCTTATTTTTCTTTTTGTCACCCCGAGTGGGATGGGTATGCTTAGACATGAGTCCCATGCTCTCCAAACCACTGGAGTCAAGCTATCCTGGCTGAAGGCGGCTAATAGCCAGAAACCGGTGCTAGGATGCTTGATTCTGGTCCAGGAAAGACATGGCTTGGCAGTTTGGGCTGGACTGTTCCCATGAGGCACAGGGTCAAGGCTGATTTACATATGGCCATGACTGAACTGGGGTGGTGTGGAGTGCAAAAAAACGATGGATTTATGCCCAGATCTCTGTACTGGGGTGAATGTATGACATTGTTCTGAATTCTGTCCATCAACTGTTGTTTTGCATTTTGTCACCCCGAGTGGGATGGGTATGCTCAGACGTGAGTCCCATGCTCTCCAAACCACTGGAGTCAAGCTATCCTGGCTGAAGATGGCTAATAGCGAGAAACCGGTCCTAGGATGCTTGATTCCGGTCCAGGAAAGACATTGCTTGTCAGTTCGGGCCGGACTCTTCCCATGAGGCACACGGTCAAGGTTGATTTGCATATTGCAATGTCTGAACTGGGGTGGTGTGGAGTGCAACAAAAGGATGGATTTAGGCCCAGATCTCTGTCCTGGGGTGAATGTATGACATTGTTCTGCATTCTGTTCATCAACTGTTGTTTTGCATTTTGTCACGCCGAGTGGGATGGGTATGCTCAGATGTGAGTCCCATGCTCTCCACACCACTGGAGTCAAGCTATCCTGGCTGAAGACGGCTAATAGCCAGAAACCGGTCCTAGGATGCTTGATTCCGGTCCAGGAAAGACATGGCTTGGCAGTTCGGTCAGGACTGTTCCCATGGGGCACAGGGTCAAGGCTAATTTGCATATGACCATGTCTGATCTGGGGTTGTGTGGAGTGCAAAAAAACGATGGATATAGGCCCAGATTTCTGTACTGGGGTGAATGTATGACATTATTATTATTATTATTATTATTATTATTATTGCATTTATTGAGCGCACAGCTACCCGGAGGTTTCCCGGCGCTTGCCTTGGGAACCCGTCCTGGCTTTTCACTGTGAGATAGCCCCTACAGGGCATCCCCAAGGTGAAAGCCAGTCTGTACTGGGGTGAATGTATGACATTGTTCTGCATTCTGTCCATCAACTGTGGTTTTTGCATTTGTCACCCCGAAAGAGATGGGTATGCTCAGACGTGAGTCCCATGCTCTCCAAACCACTGGAGTCAAGCTATCCTGGCTGAAGTTGGCTAATAGCCAGAAACCGGTGCTAGGATGCTTGATTCTGGTCCAGGAAAGACATGCCTGGCAGTTTGGGCTGGACTGGTCCCATGAGGCAGAGGGTCAAGGCTGATTTGCATATGGCCATGTCTGAACTGGGGTGGTGTGGAGTGCAACAAAACGATGGATTTAGGCCCAGATCTCTGTACTGAGGTGAATGTATGACATTGTTCTGCATTCTGTCCATCAACTGTTGTTTTGCATTTTGTCACCCCGAGTGTGATGGGTATGCTCAGACGTGAGTCCCATACTCTCCACACCACTGGAGTCAAGCTATCCTGGCTGAAGACAGCTAATAGCCAGAAACGGGTCCTAGGATGCTTGATTCCGGTCCAGGAAAGATATGGCTTGGCAGTTCCGGCTGGACTGTTCCCATGAGTCACAGGGTCAAGGCTGATTTGCATATGGCCATGTCTGAACTTGGGTGGTGTGGAGTGCAAAAAACCGATAGATTTAGGCAAAGAGCTCTGTACTGGGGTGAATGTATGACATTGTTCTGATTCTTTCCATCAACTGTTATTTTGATTTTTGTCACCCCGAGTGGGATGGGTATGCTTAGACATGAGTCCCATGCTCTCCACACCACTGGAGTCAAGCTATCCTGGCTGAAGTTGGCTAATAGCCAGAAACCGGTGCTAGGATGCTTGATTCCGGTCCAGGAAAGACATGGCTTGGCAGTTTGGGCTGGACTGTTCCCCTGAGGCACAGGGTCAAGGCTGATTTGCATATGGCCATGACTGAACTGGGTTGGTGTGGAGTGTAAAAAAACTATGGATTTATGCCCAGATCTCTGTACTGGGGTTAATGTATGACATTGTTCTGAATTCTGTCCATCAACTGTTGTTTTGCATTTTGTCACCCCGAGTGGGATGGGTATGCTCAGACATGAGTCCCATGCTCTCCACACCACTGGAGTCAAGCTATCCTGGCTGAAGATGGCTAATAGCGAGAAACCGGTCCTAGGATGCTTGATTCCGGTCCAGAAAAGACATGGCTTGTGAGTTCGGGCCGGACTCTTCCCATGAGGCACACGGTCAAGGCTGATTTGCATATGGCCATGTCTGAACTGGGGTGGTGTGGAGTGCAACAAAAGGATGGATTTAGGCCCAGATCTCTGTACTGGGGTGAATGTATGACATTGTTCTGCATTCTGTCCATCAACTTTTGTTTTGCATTTTGTCATGCCGAGTGGGATGGGTATGCTCAGACGTGAGTCCCATGCTATCCACACCACTGGAGTCAAGCTATCCTGGCTGAAGATGGCTAATAGCCCGAAACCGGTGCTAGGATGCTGGATTCCGGTCCAGGAAAGACATGGCTTGGCAGTTTGGGCTGGACTGTTCCCATGAGGCACAGGGTCAAGGCTGATTTGCACATGGCCATGTCTGAACTGGGGTGGTGTGGAGTGCAACAAAACGATGGATTTAGGCCCAGATCTCTGTACTGGGATGAATGTATGACATTGTTCTGCATTCTGTCCATCAACTGTTGTTTTGCATTTTGTCACCTCGAGTGGGATGGGTATGCTCAGACGTGAGTCCCATGCTCTCCACACCACTGGAGTCAAGCTATCCTGGCTGAAGACGGCTAATAGCCAGAAACCAGTCCTAGGATGCTTGATTCGGGTCCAGGAACGACATGGCTTGTCAGTTCGGGCCGGACTCTTCCCATGAGGCACACGGTCAAGGCTGATTTGCATATGGCCATGTCTGAACTGGGGTGGTGTGGAGTGCAACAAAACGATGGATGTAGGCCCAGATCTCTGTACTGGGGTGAATGTATGACATTGTTCTGCATTCTGTCCATCAACTGTTGTTTTGCATGTTGTCACGCTGAGTTTGATGGGTATGCTCAGATGTGAGTCACATGCTCTCCACACCACTGGAGTGAAGCTATCCTGGCTGGAGACGGCTAATAGCCAGAAACCGGTGCTAGGATGCTGGATTCTGGTCCAGGAAAGACATGGCTTGGCAGTTTGGGCTGGACTGTTCCCATGAGGCACAGGGTCAAGGCTGATTTGCATATGGCCATGTCTGAACTGGGGTGGTGTGGAGTGGAGTGCAAAAAAAGATTGATATAGGCCCAGATCTCTGTACTGGGGTGAATGTATGACATTGTTCTGCATTCTGTTCATCAACTGTGGTTTTTGCATTTGCCACCCCGAGTGGGATGGGTATGCTCAGACGAGAGTCCATGCTCTCCACACCAATGGAGTCAAGCTATTCTGGCTGAAGATGGCTGATAGCCAGAAACCGGTCCTAGGATGCTTGATTCTGTTCCAGGAAAGAGATGGCTTGGCAGTTTGGTCAGGACTGTTCCCATGGGGCACAGGGTCAAGGCATATGGCCAAGTCTGATCTGGGGTTGTGTGGAGTGCAAAAAAAACGATGGATATAGGCGCAGATTTCTGTAGTGGGGTGAATGTATGACATTGTTCTGCATTCTGTCCATCAACTGCGGTTTTTGCATTTGTCACCCAGAAAGGGATGGGTATGCTCAGACGTGAGTCCCATGCTCTCCACACCACTGGAGTCAAGCTATCCTGGCTGAAGATGGCTAATAGCCAGAAACCAGTCCTAGGATGCTTGATTCTGGTCCAGGAAGGACATGGCTTGGCAGTTCGGGCTGGACTCTTCCCATGAGGCACACTGTCAAGGCTGATTTGCATATGGCCATGTCTGAACTGGGGTGGTGTTTAGTGCAACAAAACGATGGATTTAGGCCCAGATCTCTGTACTGGGGTGAATGTATGACATTGTTCTGCATTCTGAGCATCAACTGTTGTTTTGCATTTTGTCACGCCGAGTTGGATGGGTATGCTCAGATGTGAGTCCCATGCTCTCCACACCACTGGAGTCAAGCTATCCTGGCTGAAGACGGCTAATAGCCAGAAACCGGTCCTAGGATGCTTGATTCTGGTCCAGGAAAGACATGGCTGGGCAGTTCGGGCTGGACTGTTCCCATGAGGCACAGGGTCAAGTTGATTTGCATATGGCCATGTCTGAACTGGGGTGGTGTGGAGTGTAAAAAAACAATGGATTTAGGCCCAGATCTCTGTACTGGGTTGAATGTATGACATTGTTCTGCATTCTGTCCATCAACTGTTGTTTTGGATTTTGTCACCCTGAGTGCGATGGGTATGCTTAGACGTGAGTCCCATGCTCTCTGCACCACTGGAGTCAAGCTATCCTGGCTGAAGTTGGCTAATAGCCAGAAACCGTTGCTAGGATGCTTGATTCCGGTCCAGGAAAGACATGGCTTGGCAGTTTGGGTTGGACTGTTCCCATGAGGCACAGGGTCAAGGCTGATTTGCATATGGCCATGACTGAACTGGGGGAGAGTGGAGTGCAAAAAAATGATGGATTTAGGCCCAGATCTCTGTTCTGGGGTGAATGTATGACATGGTTCCGAATTCTGTCCATCAACTGTTGTTTTGCATTTTGTCACCCCGAGTGGGATGGGTATGCTCAGACGTGAGTCCCATGCTCTCCACACCACTGGAGTCAAGCTATCCTGGCTGAAGACGGCTAATAGCCAGAAACCGGTGCTAGGATGCTTGATTCAGGTCCAGGATAGACATGGCTTGACAGTTTGGGCTGGACTGTTCCCTTGAGGCACAGTTTCAAGGCTGATTTGCATCTGGCCATGTCTGAACTCGGGTGGTGTGGAGTGCAAAAAACACTAAGGATTTAGGCTCAGATCTCTGTACTGAGGTGAATGTATGACATTGTTCTGCATTCTTTCCATCAACTGTTGTTTTGCATTGTGTCACCCCAAGTGGGATGGGTATGCTCAGACGTGAGTCCCATGCTCTCCACAGCACTGGAGTCAAGCTATCCTGGCTGAAGACGGCTAATAGCCAGAAACCGGTCCTAGGATGCTTGATTGAGGTCCAGGAACGACATGGCTTGGCAGTTTGGGCTGGACTGTTCCCATGAGGCACAGGGTCAAGGCTGATATGCATATGGCCATGTCTGAACTGGGGTGGTGTGGAGTGCAAAAGAACGATGGATTTAGGCCCAGATCTCTGTACTGGGGTGAATGTATGACATTGTTCTGCATTCTGTCCATCAACTGTTGTTTTGCATTTTGTCACCATAGTTGGAATGGGTATGCTCAGACGTGAGTCCCATGCTCTCCACACCACTGGAGTCACGCTATCCTGGCTGAAGACGGCTAATAGCCATAAACCGGTCCTAGGATACTTGATTCCAGTCCAGGAAAGACATGGCTTGGCAGTTCGGGCTGGACTGTTCCCATGAGGCACAGGGTCAAGGCTGATTTGCATATGGCCATGTCTGAACTGGGGTGGTGTGGAGTGCAAAACAATAGATTTAGGCCCAGATCTCTGTACTGGGGTGAATGTATGACATCGTTCTGCATTCTGTCCATCAACTGTTGTTTTGCACCCCTGGGAAGCCTTCCAAAATGACACCACAGGACTGCTACTGCAGCCGGGGTAAGGTGGTGAATGCACCCCTATTTAGATATAGGTTACCTATATCTACCTTAAATCACTCCACACATTACCCTATCAGTCACCCCTATGGCAGGCCTTATCGATCCGGAAGGCAGGGTGCTGGGTTGTTTGTGAGAGGGTACCCATGCATAAGCAGGGCACCTCTGCAGCCTTCGGAATCTATTCTGCGGGGTTGTTCTGTGATGAGGTCAGACCATATACTCTTAAATGCATTATAACCTTGTGGTTAATGCTAACTTTGGATCGGCTGCAAGGAAACATGTCGTGTTTGGTACGAAACACTTTGGAATCATATTCCCTGCCAGTTTTGGCAGCGGGGTATGATTCCACCCTTCTAGTGGGAGAGACATGTACACCCCTGTACACCCGGTACCAGTTTAAAAGAACCCCGGCAGCACAAAATGAATGCCACAGCCACAGACACGAGTCTGGCCTCCTGCTGCTGGACGAAACTCCGGTAGGGTAGGCTTGGACAATAGGTTTACTGTCACAGGAAATTGTCACCACCTCCCAGACCTGCATTAGTGTATTGGGGCTGGGTGGGTGCACTCCAAGGGTGCTTTGAAGTCTGCACTGGGGGCACATATGGTGTGCCTGTGCATAGCCCAGTTCAAACCGGTTGCAGGGGCTACCAGCCCCTGTTCTGGTGCGAAACTGCAAAAAGGAAATGGGTGTAGCGACCCCTGTTTTCAGACCCTCCCATAGGTGGATCCCCAGAGTATGTCCAACCCCTACTTTGGGTATAAGAAAGGAACCCCTGACTACAGGACTTTAGATTACACATGGACGAAACTCTGATACTGAATCGTGGAACTTCGACAATCTGCACAACGCTGGATGACTGAAGTAGTGTGGCTCACTGCTTAGAGGCGGCAGACCCGAGAGCAGAGGACGGCCCGGGACCAGGGTTCGATTCCCGGCGCGGCAGGTTTCTGGACCAGGGTCAGCGGACTCGATAATTCTCTCGCCTCGGTGCCCACTCTGATCAGCGATCACACTCGGCAACTCTGGGCATTAGCTTGCCTCATCTTCACTAACGGCCCCACCAGACCGCCGGGGATGCCTGGTCTCACCCTGGAGATACCCATTAAGGGACCATCTCTCAGGGAAGCCAGGAAGGGTTTCGCAGCGGTCGAAGCGCCTTGGGACCCTACGGGTAAGTAGTGCGCTATATAAATGCCAATACATTTACATTTACATTTACATTTACAAGAATCTACCTTGGAGTAAAGGAGTTACTCCCCTTGGCAGGCACCAAAGACTCATCTGAGCGGTTTGCATCTCCGAAGCTCCCGCTGGACTCTGAAGTATTTGCAACCCAGGAGGTGGATTTCTAGACTTCCAGAGTACGCACTGAGTCCCCAGCAAAGCTGAGACCTGCAGCCCTTGTGGGTATCATGGAACCGGAACCCCCGTACACCGTGCACATTTGCAAGTGCATCAGCTTCTCTATGCTCCTTGAGGCTGTGCAATTGGTTACTTGTAGCCCAGAAACCAAGCACCTTCTCCACTGAAGATTGCTGTCTTACACTCCATGAGTGTTTCGTGAGCCAGCCCTTTGTGTTCTTGCTCAATGTACCTTCGTGATCCCTGGTCCATTGACTGGTGGGTCCCTTAGAAGGCAACTTTGACTTTAATTGGGTGATCCCTGGTTGCTCCAGACGTGCCCTGACTCTCCACCACTTGGAGAGTCACCCGGACCTTGCTGGGCTGCACCGAAGCATCTTTTTTCAAGTCAAGTCAAGTCAAATAATGCTTTATTCGAGGTTCACTCATTAAAGCAAGTACATATAACAAAAATTAACAATCATTTACAATCGTTGCTATTAAAAATAAGACTTTCAATTAAAATTAAGACTTGATAATAAAGTACACTTTACATGCATTTACAATCTAAAATTCTATGCATAAGATTTTTTTTTAAACAGTACAAGTATAAAAATTTGTGAGAATAAAAAGTTCTAGATAAAAATAACACTATAAAATGCAGACCCACTAACTAGAAGAAACACAATCAAGTGGCTATCAGTCTCTGTCTAATAGACCACGCCCATCCAAGGTACTTAGCTGTAGCTATCACTAAAGGCAAAAAAGTGCTTGTGCGAATGATACATTAGGCAACAATACTACTGGTGGTACCCAGATTTTTGCATGATGGTGCTAGCCAAATACGTCTTGGGTCAGAGTACGCTGGAAAAGAAAATAAAAAATGACCAACTGTTTCTTTGGTAGAACCACAAGCAGGGCAGCTATCGTGTGATCCACCTCCCCACCTTCCCGTCAGTGATCCAAGTGGGAGCGCTCCCGCTCCTAGTTGGAAGAGGAGCTTTCTGTCGCCTGGTCTTGTTATAGCGTCCCAGTACGGTTCAAGGCAGGGATATAGCTTGGCTTCTAGAAATCCTCCAGCCATGGACACTGCACTAGAACTACTCCAGGTACAAACAGCTACCTTCTCCCAATAGATTTCTTTTATGATTCTTTTTGTTGGGAAGGGGGTACCCGCTGGATCTTCCCACAGTGCCTGAAGACCAAGTTCGCTCAGGGTTAGACTGAGTTTTAAGCCATCCGTTTTTATCTTCCTTCATGGGTTGCTGTTGCCAAGGTTTGTTGGGCTGCAGCGAGGAGGGAGGTTTCGGTGCTGTGGTTTTTCCTAAAGCCGGATTGGGAAGTGTTGAGGATGTTGTTTTCCCCAATGAAGGAGGCAAACTGGCTGTTGACGGCTTTTTCTAGGATTTTTGTCGGAGGATGGAGTAGAGAGGTGGGTCGGAATTTTTTGAGGTCGGTGGGGTCTGCCGAAGGTTTCTTGAGGAGAGGGTTGATCTCGGCGTGTTTCCAGTCATCAGGGAAGGAGGCTGTCTTGAGGGAACGGTTGATGGTTTGGTAAAGATCAGGGGTAATTATGTTGGCGGTTCTGTGATAGATGTGAGGGAGGCAGGGGTCTATGGGGGCCCCGGAGTGGATTCACTTTATTGTCTTCAGGGTGTACACAGTGGTGAGAGCAGTCCAGCTGTCAAGTGTTGGATGCGGGGTGTCGTTGAAGTTGTCGTAGATGGTCTTGATTTTGTGGTGGAAGTTGGAGCTGAGCTTGTTGCAGAGGTCCAGGGAGAGGGGGGATGTCTGTAGTCTCACTGTTGGGTGAACTCTTTGATGATGCTGAAAGTTCCTTGCTGTTGTGTGCGTGGTTGGAGATTCGGTACTAGAGTGCTTTCTTCATTGTGTTCTGATGAGCTGGTGGTGGCTAGTGGTGGCTGCTTTGAAGTTGTCATTGGCTACTGTTGTTTGGGAGTTTCTCCAGATATATTTGAAGTGCTTGGATTCACGGAGTTCAGTGGAGAACCAGCTTGCTCTCTTAGCATGTGTGTTGGTGGTTTTCTTGAGGGGGTGAGGGTGTTTGGGCAATCAGTGATCCATTTGTGCAGGGTTTGGGCTACGGTGTTTGGGTCATCGTCTGTGGTGGTTGGAGTGTAGGCGCGGGTGGAGAACTCTGCTCTGCCAGCGGAGTGTGCAGAGATTTCCCTATTCCCAACTCCGCTAAGAACGCAGAGTACGCAGAGTACGCATAAAATCTTTGACTTCACAGCGGAGCAAAGTTAGCCAGCTGCCCCACTGACTTGGCCCCCCGACTTCACCCCCTCTAATAAAATATTAGTGACAACCATGCGCAGTTCATGCAAGATGTACAGGGAGGAGGAGTGCCGCCTTATGGCGCCACAATACAGGTAAGTGACTTTTCATATCTGTTAAATTTTGTGGTCACTATCATTTAATTAGGGGGGTGGAGGCAGGTGATGGAGCGGGGTTCCACAGAGTTTTCCCCCAACTCTGTGTAATTCCACCTAGTTGTACTCCACCAGCTCCGCCCGGGGTTATTGGAGAGGAGCTGTTGAGGGATGCAGTAATCTGCCCTTCGGAGGTCTTGTTCCAGTTTCTGCATGGGAGCTGTTGTTGTGGTTTGCAGGTGATGGTTGTTTTGAAGGTGAAGTGGATGCAACAATGGTGTGTCCATGGTAGTTCGGAGGTTTGGCTGAAAGCGATAGAGTTTTCCACTAGGAAGATGGGGTCAAGGATGTGTCCTGCTGAGTGCCTGGGTTCTGGTACGATATGTTTGAGTCCGATGTTAAGAAGATTGTCCAGGAGAGAGGTGCAGTTGTGGTTTTGGACGATCTTGAGGTGGAAGTTGAGGTCTCCCAGCAAGGTGTAGTTGGTGGAGGTGATGGCTTGCGGGATGATGATGTAGGTGATGGAGTCAGTGAAAGGTGCGTGGGGTCTGGGGGGGGGTCTGTAGATGAGGGACCACAGAGGGTGGTGGTCGGGTTGGTCTGTATATTGAAGTGTATGTGTTCCATCAGGTGTTTGGGTTGATAGGTGGGGGTACTCAGTCGGAGGTAGGATTTGTGGGTGATGGAGATGCATCCTACGGGGAGTTTGGGGCAGTTCTTCTGGGTGATCTTTTAGTATTCGGGGATGGCGATCTCAATGTCTGGTTCTGATGTGGTGTTCGTACAGAATCCTGTGAGTAAGGCAATGTTGGGGCTGGTGCTGTCAAGGAGATCCTAGATTTCTGTGGCTTATCTGTGGAGGGAGTGCTGTAGCTGAAAGGTTTTGGTGGTTCCTGCGTCTCGGCTATGGTGAAAGAGTGGTGGCTTGAGAAGCCTCCGTGATTGTCGATCAGTGAAGAACTATTGCAGTTGCTCTTCTGGGCTGTGTCGAGTGCATGGACAGCCAAGGAGCTGTAGAGCTGGTGGGTCAGAACTCCAGGGTTCCTGGCGCTGGTTACTGTCGGGTCGCCTTTAAGTAGGGGGAGAGGCTCCAAGTAAGCTTATAGGAAACCCACCATGGAATGGTCAGTTACATGCTGGCCTTCTGGAACCAGATGTATCTTTTCTTGAAAAAGGCAAACAGTAATCTGGAGGCCAGTCAAGAAGTCAACAAGCTCTGGTACAACCAGGAGGCCACTCTGGTGGAGTTTAAGCCGGGCCAGAGAGTATTGGTCATGGAGCTGATAGAGTTCAGGGCTACTAGGACCAGTGGACAAGCCCATACAAAATGAAGGTATGAAAGGGTGAGTCCACCTACTTGGTGGATCTTCAGACCCCTAGGATCTCCCTTAGGTTGCTCCATGTGAAGAGACTCAAGCCTCACTTTGAGAGGTCAGAGCAAGCTACTTATGACAGATGAGGGGTTGGAAGAAGAGAGAGAACCTCACCCTGAACTCCTTTATGAACAGGAAAACAATGGGTCGGTGGAGGGTGTGAACCTCTCTTCCACTCTGAACCCAGAGTAGCGGAGTGACTGTTACTAGTTGCTGGGACAGTTTGCTTCACTGTTTTCACTCCCACTGGACACACACATCAGTACATCAACAATATTGGCACTAAACACAGCTTGCCTGTGAAAAACAAAAGGGTAAGTTTTTAGGGGTAGTTCAGCCCTCCAATAGTTCCTGGTACAGCTCTTTGATGCTGGTACCAAAGGTGGTCACACTGGGCGCCACACCAGAACTACAGTTCTATGTAGACTACCTAGGGCTCAACTCAGTCACCAAAACAGATTGCCAGCCCATCCCTCGAGCTGATGAGCTCATTAACAGGGTGGGCACTGTCAAATTCTGCAGTATCTTTGATTTGACATCCGGATATACGCAGATTGCTCTGACTGAAGGGGCCAAGTAAGGTCTGCATTTTCATTCATTGAGACCTACTTTCAATTTTTGGTGATTCCCTTTGGCTAGAAAAATGCCCATGCCAGGGTCCTAGGTGGTAAGGAGGCCTTGTTGCCACCCACTAACATCACTGTCTACAGTTCTAGCTTGGAGGAACACCTGAATCACCTTCACAAGGTGCATATGACCCTGCAACAGGCAGGTCTGATGATAAAGGCCAGTAAGTGCCAAAAGGGGCAAGGGCATGCAGTTTACCTGGGCCATCTGTTGGGTGGGGGCAAGGTTTAGCCCCTACAGGCCAAGATTGAAACTATCATGGCATGGTAACCACCTAAAACTCAGACAGAAATTAAAGCCTTTCTAGTCCTCACGGGCTACTACCGATTTATTATGGTTTATGCCTCCATTGTTGCTCCCTTAACTGAGCTGACTTCTAAGAATTAGCACAGATTGGTGGTATTGTCAGAAAGCCTTTGATATCCTCAAGGAAGCCATGTGAGTAGCACTTGTAGTAAAGGCACCTGATTTCTCTCAATAATTTCTTGTGTAGATGGACGCTTCAGAGCCTGGCATAAGGGCAGTCTTAGCACAGTTGAATGAGGAGGGCCTAGATCAACCAGTAGCCTTCATTAGTAGGACGTTACTTCCACTGGAAGACAACCGGAAAGATAATCTTTTACTGTTATCTGGGCACAGAAGAATTGGAGACCATACCTGTTTGGCACTCACTTTCTGTATCAGACTGACCACAGACCCTTCAGATGGCTCATGCGGATGGCTTTTATGATGGAACACCGTCTGGGGTCAGACAATGCAAAAGCTCTTCAAGTTCTTCAGCCATAGTGAAGAGAACTCCTAAGGGGTTGGGTAGCAATCTCACTTTCAGGTGAGGGTTTGGTCTGACAGCCTTAGGGTGGTCTTCTTTTCAAATCTTTGCCTCCCTCCTCCCCTTTTCTGACCTCATTTTTGCTGGCTTTAGAACTCTGTGCACTTTACCACTGCTAATCAATACTGAAGTGCTTATGCTCTGTCTCATTAACATAGTAATACTGGCTCATCCCCAATTAGCATATTCAATTTACTAATAAATCACTAGTAAAGTGCACTTCATGTGCCCAGGGCCTGCAAAATAGTTCAAGTTCAAGTTCATGAATTTATATAGCGCACTACTCACCCAGGGGGTCTCAAGGCACTTGGGGAAGGGGGGGTTCAATGTTTGTCGAATAGCCAGGTTTTAAGTTCTTTTCTGAAGGAGATGTGGTTTTGAGTAAGGCGGAGGTGAGTGGGGAGTGAGTTCCAGGTCTTGGCCGCCAGGAAGGAGAAGGATCTGCCACCCATGGTGGATTTTCGGATGCGCGGGACTGCGGCGAGGGCTTGATTGGACGATCTGAGTTGGCGGGTGGGTGTGTAGAAGGACAGTCGAGTGTTGAGGCATTCGGGTCCTAGTTTGTAGAGGGCCTTGTGTGCGTGGGTGAGAAGACGGAATGTAATTCTCTTGTTGACGGGAAGCCAGTGGAGGTCTTTTAGGTGTCCGGTGATGTGATCTGGGCGAGGGATGTCCAATATGAGTCTCGCTGATGCGTTTTGGATGCGTTGGAGTTTTTTCTGTAATTTTGCTGAGATTCCGGCATATAGTGTGTTACCATAATCCAGTCGGCTCGTGACCAGTGCGTGGGTGACAGTCTTTCTTGTTTCGAGGGGGATCCAGCGGAAGATCTTTTTGAGAATACGAAGTACGTTGAAGCAGGAGGATGAGACTGCGTTGACTTGTCTGGACATCGAGAGAGAGGAGTCTAGGATGAAGCCCAGGTTGCGTATTATGCTATTAGTAAGCCTCCAGCACTTAATGTAGCACCGATTTAAGAAGACCCCTAAAAATGTCTCTGGCCTGCCATTGCAGAGCATGTGTGTGCAGTTTAAACTGCCATGTCAGCCTGGAAAGATAAACCTTTGTCAGGTTCATACCTTCCCTTTTTATACATATAAGTCATCCAAGGCAGGACATTTACTTTGAAATGTTACATGTACTGATAGTGAAAACTCCCAAAGTAGTTTTTTCTACTGCTGCACGACCTATCTCTCCCATCGGATAATTTTGTGATTACCTTATTGCAATTCTCAATCTGGAAGAGATAAACTTCTCAAGTTTGGTGTCTCTAGAATCATAATTAAAAATCACAATTTAAGGGTGAGTTGGATTTTAAATAGCAATACTGAATAATGCTACTTTTAGAAATTTGTCATTTTCTTACTTTAGCCATATGGTGCCTGCTGTGTCTCTGATCACGTGTCTGGGTTGGGTGACAGCTGGGATTTATGTGTATCCCCTAGACAACCAGACACAATTGAAGCTTAGGTGTGACTTGATGGGTCATCCTTGGTGAATGCGAGGGAGGATCTGGACCCAGTCACCTTGTACCTAATTAGCTGTGACTTCTGTCCCAACACAAAGGCTGCCTAGCCAACTGTAGTGAAAAAAACTTAAATCTAAGGCCCTCAAAACCCTGTCTCATCTTTCTCTTCTTGAAAATGTAGGTACAAAGTGACATTATCCCTGGCAGACATATATAATCATTAGTTGTTATCTGAGAGCTGGTTATATTTGTAGACTTTTAGTAGGATTCATGTTATATGAACATGAGATGCTGCTTAGAAACATGTGGAAATAGTTTGTTGATTACTGTGGGCAGGGAACAGGATATTTTCCTGGAAAACATGAAGGTGAAATGCATGTTGTTCTTATTAAGGACTGAAGAGTACAGTTCAATCATACGTTTGCTAGCCAATTTTTTCAATAATAATTGTGAAATGGACAACAGTGCAAAATGCAAATCATACAGGAAGCTAAAGAGTGAGTTCTCGTATAAGAGTTGTGTGGGAAATTGTGAGGTGACATTTAGTGTGGGTAGAAGCTGAGGGGTGAGAGAATAAACACGCCGGGGAGGGGCTACTCGGGCAGCATTGGCGGGAATGGCAGAAAGGTACACAGTGAAAAAACAAAAAATGCAAAAAGGCAAGAAAGGCAAAGTGAAAAGGCAGAACAGAAAAGCAGAGGCAAAAGGCACACAAAGCAGGGGAAGTACAACACAGAAAAAGAACAGCCCAGAAAAAAGACAGAACACGGCTGGCAGTGCAGCCCAGCAGAAAAGCAAGCTCTTCCACTGGACCACCAGAGATGAGGTGCAGGCAGGTGCCTGTGGGTGGAGGAGGGCCTAGAACACCTACCTGAAGACTAGGCAGCGCTGGGGGCAGACACTCTAGGATGGAGCTACTGTGCCATCCATTCAAGTAGCCCTTTAAACACGCCTCAGGAGTGCTGCTGTAGAGCCTGTGGTTACAGTTTACACTGCCATGTCACTTTGCATTTAAAACCCCTGTCCAACCTTTAACTCACCTTTTGTTACATATATGTAACCCCTAATGTAGACCTTAGGTAGCTCATAGGGCGGGGCGCTTTGTAATCAAATTGTAGGACATGTACTTTTAAGTTTTGCATGTGCTGGTAGCGAAGAGCACCCAAATTTGTTTTTCACTACCGTGAAGTCTACCGCTCTAATAGGATGACATTGGGAAATACTTATTATACCTAATAAGCTGTAATTCCTAAATGAGAGGGAGTAGATCGGTCATGTTTAATACCTCTGCAACGGTAATGATAAATCCTCTTTACTGGTAAAGTAAAATGCATTATTGCAGTTTTAAAAATGCCCCTTTTAGAAAGATGGCATTTTTCTGCTCTTAGCACTGTGTGCCTGCAGCCTGTCTCCAATATTTATTTATTTATTTACTCATTTATATGGTACAACGAATCATCCCCAAGGGGATCTCTTGGCGCCTGAGAGGAAACACCCTATTGACAGTAGGAACCATTTAGAATAGCCAGGTCTTTAGCATTTTCTTGAATTGGGAGAAATTGGAACAGGCACAAAGCTCATCGGGGAGGATTTTTCAGTGACTGGGGGTCAGATGAGAAAACACATGCTCACCCATTTTGGCCTTCCTTATTCTCCGCATGCATAGCAGATTGCGGTTACTGGATCTCAGCTGTCGTACAGGTTGATAACGTTCAATTATTTTCATCAGGTATGCTGGCCCAGTCCCCTGTAGAGACTTAAAAACCAAACATAGCAGCTTGAAGATTGCTTGTTTTGTAATAGGACTTTACACAGGACAGTGGTCCCTAGTCAATAGGATATTTTGCGAAATAAATATAGACTAGATAGCAACCATATTCATTGTCCAGCTGGACAGTATTTAATTTCTGATAAGTAAAGTACAAAAGGAATATGGTGTGATACAAGCAGGACACCAGCTGATGCCCAACTAACACACTCAAAAGAAAGACAAACAGGAATTTACAGGCAATTCAGGTAGTCTGTGTATCACAATTCACAATCAGACTATACAGTTAGCACACTATTGCTTGCGAACATTAGCATAATTCATATGCATATAGTGTGACAAGGTCGACGACGTTTCGAACCCTATAGTTATTCAGAGTTCATCTTCAGGACAAACAATACATGCCTTCTTATTTGAAAAGTCAGTGATAATTTTTTTAGCCCATACTGCAGGGCTAGTATGGAACGCCGAAAACCAGTAATAATAACGTGGTTGTCTGCAGGATAGTTAACTTGGGCAGCAATAAACCGTGATTGGGGCAGTGCGGCAAAAGGGAGGGAACGGGTCGTCAATGCGGTCCGCGTTCGGGTGAAGATTACCCACACACGGTTTATTGCTGCCCGGTTAACTATCCGGCGGACAACCACGTTATTATTACTGGTTTTGGGCGTTCAATACTAGCCCTGCCGCATGGGCTAAAAAAGTTATCTTTGACTTTTCAAATAAGAAGGCATGTGTTGTTTGTCCTGAAGATGAACTCTGAATAACTATAGGGTTCGAAACGTCGTCGACCTTGTCACACTATATGCATATGAATTATGCTAATGTTTGCAAGCAATAGTGTGCTAACTGTATAGTCTGATTGTGAATTGTGATACACAGACTACCTGAATTGCCTGTAAATTCCTGTTTGTCTTTCTCTTGAGTGTGTTAGTTGGGCATCGGCTGGTGTCCTGCTTGTATCACACCATATTCCTTTTGTACTTTACTTATCAGAAATTAAATACTGTCCGGCTGGACAATGAATATGGTTGCTATCTAGTCTATATTTATTTCACAAAATATCCTATTGACTAGGGACCACTGTCCTGTGTAAAGACGTAATTCCCCAAGGTCCCTAGCGTACTGCTTCCTTGGGTTCCCTTGTGTATCAAAATGTTTTGTAATAGGAAGCCAGTGTAGTTGGCGCAGGAGAGGTAAAGAGGGGGTCCCGCTGGTTTGTTTAGGGCCATATTTTGAAACACTTGTAATTTAGATACCAGGTCCTCCCTCACTCCAGCCAACAGAGAATTGCCATAATCCAGTCGATTAACTAAGAGCGACTGAATAAGAGCCTGTCTGGCATTAAGCGGGATCCAAGGGAAAATCTTTCTGAGCATCCGCATTGTTCCTAAGCAGGTGCCTGACACATCTTCACCTGTTCTTCCATAGATAGTTTGTTGTTAGTTTTGATGCCCAGGCTCTTGGCCCATCCTCTAGGGGAGGAGCTTCTCCTAGTTCTGATGGCCACCAATCTGGGGTCCACAGCTCCTCTGCTTTACCAAACAGCAATATCTATGTTTTGGAGGAGTTAAGTTGAAGGAAATTCTTCTTCATTCAGCTTGCTATACTAGTCATACCGTTTATAAACTTTAGTTTGGTTGCTGCAGTGTTATCCTCAATGGGAACTATCACCTGCGTGTCGTCTGCATAAGATATGGTCTCAAACCCACAGTTCCTAATAATTGAGGCTAAGGGGGGCACATATATATTAAACAAGGTTGGGCTCAGGATAGAACCTTGTGGGACCCCCTTATCCACCAAAGTGGTTTGTGACACAAAGGAGTCCAACTGGACACATTGTGTACTGTCAGACAAATAGTTCTGAATCCATTTAAAGGCCATGCCTCTGACACCAATCTCTCGGAGCCTGTCCAAGAGGATGCCTTGAGAAATGGTGTCAAAGGCATCCAACAGACGGCGCAGCACTAACATGGCTGGGATATCCTTATCCAGAGACCTCCAACAGTGCGGCCTCAGTGCTATATGAAGCATGGAAACCCGATTGGGATATATCCAGTATGTTGTTCTGTTCCAAGTAACAGAAAATATGCAGATTGACTAGTGTTTGAGCAACAAGGAGGAAGAGAAATCGGTATAAAATTCTGTAAATCAGTGGGGTCTGCTAGTGCCTTTTTGAGCAACGGTTTGATATGGGCATTTTTCCATTTACGCGGGAAGGTAGCTGTGGCTAGCAAGATGTTACAGACTTCAGCAGGCACATCAGGTAGGACTGGGGTTAACAGCAGGTGTCACCGGGTATAGTGGGGAACTGGATTTCACCTGAGTTAATAAAGATCTTACTTTTTCACCAGTGACGTTAGGAAAAAATTCTAAGCTCAAGGGACAACAGTTATCCTGAAGGGGAGGCTTTGTCATGGACTCACTCTTCAGGCCCAAAGGCACGATAGATCACGTTGATTTTATTGGTTAAGTGGCTCTGTAGGTCCTCACATAGTTCCTGGGTGGGTGGTGAGAGCGAATTGTTGGTCCTCGGGTTCGTGAACTCCTTTAGAATAGTAAAGAGCTCCCGAGAGGAGTTCTTAGCTTCCATAATGCGGGAGTATGGATAGGTTCTCCTAGCTAAGTTACAACTATTTAGGTAGGCTCTATGAGCTACTCGATAGAGCGATTCATCTTGCTCCGATTTGGATTTCCTCCATTTTCTTTCTTTAGCCCTGCATAAAGCCTTTTCTCTCTTGAGACTGTCTAAGTACCAGGGGGCAGGAGCTACCCTTTCTTGTATTTTTACCCTCTGTAGTGGTGCAATAGAGCCAAGGACATTGGTTATAGATTCCTCAAACCTTTCTAAGGCAGTATCACAGTCGTCGCAGATCTCAAGTACAGGGGTGTATAGGCCCGACTAAAAGAGGCGGGTGTCACCTTTTTCCAAATTCTATGAAGGTCTTTGCGAGTGTGCGGAGGGCCAGGCAGTTTCGTAAGCGCCCAGGAAAAGCTTAGAGCCAAATGGTCGGTCCAGGCTAACCTTTGGGGAGGTTCAACTACTAATTCCGGGATGTTGGTACAGATAGTGTCTAAGACATGACCTGCCATGTGTGTGGGACTAACAATTCTAGAGGAGAGATCAAGAGATTCCATCGCTGCCATCAAACTATCAGACTCTGCATTGGAGAGAACCTCCAAATGATGGTTGAAGTCCCTTACCAGTAGCAACTTATTTGTTTGTTGTGAACTCTCTCTTATTACCTCTAAGGGGGTGATACACTAGAGCTCCCATGCATTCAATCACTTGCCCTTGCTGCACCCTTAAGATCAACAGCTCTTGATGTGGGGAAGAAACAGTGTCCAGGGTCTTAATATGATAAGGGGGACACGTAGCGATAGACAGACTTCCACCCCTCTTTCCTGATCTGTCCAAATGGACAACAGAATAATCTGCTGCCCTCGATCAGTCTGCTTCTCACTCCTAACACACTGCCCCTTACATGAAGGTTTGGAGAGGGTTTGCGATTGTAGGCTACAAAAGGTTCGCTTATATTCACCCAATGACCATCCACAGTCTGAGCACTTCCATGTCGGGGTGGCATCTGCTACTTGTAGGTTGATTCTCCCCTCCCCCCTCACACAGGATGAGGCATGCCCAAGTTCCACCAGCCTCTCTCTAGGATAGACCAGCCTGGGAGCAGGAAGTCCCTGTGGGTAAATAGGCAGCATCCCCTGGCAGCCGGCAGTGTCCAGGCGCAGACAGGCTTACCTTAGGCTCGCTTTTGGCATGCAAGTGGCGTCACAGCTGTGCGCGTCTGCTACGCGGGCGGAAGTGCAGTTGTTTTGATCTGGGAGGGCTGACCACTTGAGTGCTAACCGCTACAATGGCACTCCACGGGTTTAAAGAAACTAATGGGCAGTCTCTCTCCACTCAATCAATCGGACTAACCGATTGCATTGGACCAGAGAGCTGCCCGAAATGCACGTTAGCTCAGGTAAGGATCAAGCACCCCAAACAGTTCAGTTTAAAACAAGCATATCTTAAAAACATTCAATCATAAAAACTAATGACAGGATATTCATACGCTAAGGTGCATCCTTCTCTTCTGTGCACTTCTGGTATGGGTGACAGCTGGACTTTGTGCATTCCCTCTGTACAGCCGCACACAAAGGGAACTTAGGTGTGACTCGATGGGTCTTCCTCGGAGGATGGGAAGGATGAGCTGGGATCAGCGTCACACCTACACCTGAATATGCAGTGTCTTGTCCCCACGCAAAGGCCTGCATACCCCCTGTAGTCA
Source organism: Lissotriton vulgaris (assembly GCF_964263255.1). NCBI lineage: Eukaryota > Metazoa > Chordata > Amphibia > Caudata > Salamandridae > Lissotriton > Lissotriton vulgaris. The sequence continues at coordinate 1,542,361,294 of NC_141693.1, read as the reverse complement.
ATCTGTAGCTAGTGTAGGAAGGGAAGACCTCTGTGCACTTCACAGCCCTTCTTTGAAGTCTCCCCTACTTAAAAACACCACTAGGTATAAGAACTGGATTTCTGACCCTACCCCTTCAGTACACTTTGGACCCGAGGATATCCTGCCATGAAGAAGGACTGCTGTGCTGAAGGACTGCCACTTTGCTGAAGAACTGCTTTCTGCTTTGCTGACCGGCTGACTGCTGTGCTCCTTTTCTGGATGGGACAAACTTGACCTGCCTCTCTAGTCCCAGGAACCAGGAGTGACTCAAAGGCAAGCTGGCTAGCCCACTGATCCAAAGTCTCTGGCACATAACATATTTCAAACCACCCTGCTCCTACACATAGAAAGATTGGAAGTGGGCCTGAGATGTTATGCTACAGCACGGCTGCATCCTCTGCTGCAAGGAGACAATCAAGCATAGCAGCTGGTTCAGGTGTAGAACCTTCTCATCATCTTTCAAACCAGCGCTTCACTCACTGAATCGACTCAATTGCATGGCATAACTCAACGCATTGTATCTAGGAACCAGTGCATCGACTTCGGAACCTATGTATTTTTTATCGCCAAAGCAGAGTGGATACATCCCCTTGGGAACTAGCTTATCGCCCTCGGAATAGACGCATCTCTGCCATTGCCTAGAGAAAACCAATGCATCACTGTCTCAGTGTGGACCGTCGTCGATGTATCGCCTCATCTGCATCCCACATCTCGCTAGGGTCCTTTGGCAGCAGGCAAAACCTGGCCCTGTACCCAATCTGTGCCCCATCGCAGGCGGCCTGAACTGTTGACTTTTTCACAATTCAGTGTTACCAGACATCCCAATAGGAGCTTGTTGCTTCTAAGTGCTATTTAGACATTTGTTTTTAAATATTCATAATTCATGTTCTACTCATTGGTTTATTGTCGTTTTTGGCTTGCTTTTATATTACAATTGGGTTTTATTTTCTTAACCTGGTATGGAATCTTTTTGTGGTATTTTTCACTGTATTACTGTGGTTTCTTAAGTTAAGTCTCACTGCTCTGTGCCAAGCTACAAGAGAGTGAACACAGGTTTAATTTAGAGTGTGCTTGTGACTACCCTGACTAGGATTGTGGTTCTCTCTTGGACAGCATACATACCTCTGCCAACCAGAAACCCAATTTCTAATAGCCCCTAAAATAAGTCTCTGGTGGGGTAGATGTAACCATTCCCAGTCATGTCCTAAAAAGGGGTCTTTGAACACAAGACAGTGGGATTTGTACCCCTGTGTATTGAGTGCTACAAGCATGGAAACTTAAAGTGTGACCTAAATGTCCCAAAAGGGCACAGCCCCCCGCGGGTGGGCAGACACCTGTGTTGGACAGTGTAGTGCTTGGGGTGGAGATAGTCCCAGTTTGCTTTAGGGAACAGACAGAGGTAATCCTTGTTTCCATGAGGGATAAATGGATGGTCCCTAATGCCCATATGCCTTCTAATACTTCAAAGTATAGGCACTGGGTAACCATCAATAGAGAATGGGTGGAGGCTCTGTGAGACACAGAAGCCTGCAGGACTACTGTCAGGTGTCAGCTGATGGCTACAGAGCATATCCTTCCAAACACTTCCACCAAGTGATAGTTTTAGACAATCCAGGAAGCCATCTACCTTTTTTGGGGGAGGTCCCAGGTTTTCTGAGAGTGGCTGTGAGACTTGGCATGCCTGTCGATTGATTTTTCGGCAATGGCCTGGAGCACACTACCTAGAGGGAGGTAGAGCTCAGGACACACTTGGAGATGATTGGATTTCCTGAGTGGGGCTGTAGGAACACACTATTCATGGCTTCTGAGTCAAGGATGTCTGAAGCCCGTAACAATGGCACAGACACCTGCCAAGTAGAAGGACAAGGGGTGTGAGAAAGCAGCCCCTGAAACTCCCACAGTGGAGTTCGATGAGGTCCCAGAGGCGGAGGCCTCTGAGCCAACCGGGAAGGACATTGCTGCTCTAGGTGACCTACCTGAGCTTGCTGGCTGGAAGTTGAGGGTGGGTTTGATGGAGCAAGGTTTCATACGTACAGAAACTTGCTTGTACTCAGCCCTCTCGAAATAACCTGTAACTAATTAATCAACATCTTTTGTTTTACTAATACTTGCATTACACAACATTTTTAGTAAGAAAGAGAAGCTTGCCTATGTGTTTTCACTAACAGTAACTCAAGTGTCTTAAAATGGTTGCCGAAAACGCAGGAACCTTTCAGCGCATGCGTCTGCCACATCTACGTGGTGTAATGCATCTTTCGCTTTGGTGGGAATCTCTCGCAGCTGGGCACTAGTGCCAAGATGGCCGCTTCATGTTTTACATAATTATGCACATGCTCCAGCTTGAACTAAATCTTGCATGATTTTGCTTAACTATTAATGCTATAGTTATAGTAAAGTAATGGGGTTAGAATAGAAATAAGTGGTATACAGTGCATTCATTTATTTATGTATTCTAATGTGCCTTTCTTTGACTTTATTAATAGCTTGTATTTGGGCCCAAAGGGTGACATGAACCACCTTATTGAATACGCTCTGCACATGTGCAAAGAAATTTGAGAGACCTCGAGCAGTGGCGTTGAACTGCTGCAGTGACTGTCTTTTCTGCAATGTGTCTGGGAACCACAACCCATAACCTGGGAAAGGAAGACAACTTGCAACTTTATTAAACTTTGTGTATTAAATGGAAATAATATTGTGGGTGGAATAAAAATGCATGGGAAAGTAAATTATGGGAGCAGACATTGATCCATTACATTGAATGAAAATTACCTCATCTTAGTATGGTGTGATGACCTCTCCTTGTCTTTCTGACCAATCAAATAAAGGGAACACATAGAATCTGCAACATTTAGGGGGTGGTACACACTCTGAAATGGTATAACTAAGGTAGGCTTAGTCAGTTAGATTGTCCGACTTGTCACAGACCTGTCACTGACCCAACGTATGCTGAAGGAGAATCGAGAGCGGAGTATTGGCCGAGCACTTTGACATAAGAATCAGGAGCTTGCTGGAGAAGAGTTGGGGTGCAAAAGTAGCCGTAGAGAGGGGTGCGACACTGGTGTTGCACTAGCGGAGGTTACCTGTCCTGATCAACACCTGTCCTGTCCCATTGGCACCTGATTGGTCGGGAGCCCTTTCTTTGCCCCAGCCCGTGGCCAGGGTTGTTCCTTGCACCAATCTAGGTAAATATAATCCATGTGGTATGTCCGTGTGCTATTTCCCTTTCTCACCCTTCCCATGTACCAATGTCTAAAGGTGTTACTTTAAATTGTTGCAAACTGTATGTTTTAATAATTATTTTCTTACTTGTAAAATTTCTGGTCACACTATTGTGGCCTCTGACTCATCAAAAATTGCATAGATAAAGTGTTTAAAACTTCTCCTGAGTCTGTGGTTATTTCCAATAAGGTAAATGTCAAATTGCTACCTATTATGCTAATTCCCTAGATCCTTAGGACTTAGAGCACAGGTGACATGGATTTGGTAACTCATGGTGCACAGGTATAAGTCCTGAAAGTGAATAAAATGCTGATAGGCAGGAAATGAAAGCAGGATTACCAGTTTAATGTGTGAATGTTTATGGGCCCAGGTGAGTATGACTAACTGAACTGGTAATTCAGCACCACCAGGTCCACCAGGGAGGAATTATGCAAAGTGCAAAAGAAGTATCCCACACATGATTGCTTCAGGTGGCAGGCCAGACAACAGGCAATCTGTGAAGCCCCTGGGAATATACTGTGGTCAATGATCTCCTCTATATTGAGCCTAAGACTCCTGGTGCTTGGACTGCCAGTGTGCTGGGGGTACCCTTCTTTCTGGGCTTGGCCTTTGATATTGCCCTGGCAGGACATTTAGGGCCAGACAAGACCTTTGCCAGACTTATTTCCCACTTTTATTGGCCCAGAATGAAGACTCAGGTGCCTTTTGCATGTCCTGTCCCAACTGCAAGTTGAGTGAAAAATCAGGGAAAAAACAAAATTCTCCACTGATCCCATTACTAGTCATTGGCATCCCCCTTTGAAAGGGTGGGCATCAACATCATTGGACCCTTGGACCCCAAGACAGCCATAGGCAACAGGTCTGTCTAGGTGGAACATGCCACCCGCTACCCAGAGGCCATCCCTCTGAGGTCAATGACCGCACATGTGGTGCCTAGAGCTCTGATGGGAATCTGTGTTGGATTCCCCAAGGAGGTATTTTCTGACAATTCCCCAAGGAGGTAGTACCTAGAGCTCTGATGTGAATCTGTGTTGGATTCCCTCTGGACGTATTGTCTGACAGAGGCAACTTCATGTCTGCCTACATTAAATCCTTGTGGAATGAGTATGGTGTACCTTGCAAGTTCATCACACCCTATCATCCCTAACTAATGGTCTTATGGAGAGATTCATCAATACCTTGAAGGGCCCTTGAAGGGAAAGATAATGGGCCTCCTGAACACATGAGTAGGAAGCAGGACTTGCTCTTGCTATGCCTTCTCTTTGCCCACAGGGAGGTACCACAGAAAGGAGTAGGGTTCAGCCCCTGTGAACTCCCCTATGGCCAACCTATTAAGGGACCTCTGAGCCTTGTCAAGGAGTGGTGGGAGCAAGCTCATAGGAAAAACCCCATAATATGGTCAGATACATGCTGGCCCTCTGCAACAAGATGTATCACTTTTCGAAAAAGGCAAACAGTAATCTGAAGGCCAGTCAACAGGTCATGAAGCTCTGATACAAACAGGAGTCCAGTGGAGTTTCAGCCTGGCCAGAAAGAATGGGTCATGCAACTAATAGAGCTCAGAACCACTGGACAAGCCCATACAAAATTAAGGCGTGAAACGGTGAGTCCACCTGCTTGGTGGATCTTCTGACCCCTAGGATCCCCCTTATGGTGCTCCATGTAAAGAGACTTAAGCCTCAATTTGAGAGGCCTGAAGTGAGCATGCTAATCATGACAGATGAGAGGGTGGAAGAGGAGAGAGAACCTCTTCCTGACCTCCTTTATGAACAGGAACACAATGGGTCAGTGGAGGGTGTCAACCTCTCTTCCACGCCGACCCAGAGCAGCAGAGTGACTGTTAATTGTTGCCGGGACAGTTTGCCTCACTGTTCGCACTACCCCTGGACTCACACATCTGTGCATCCAAAATATTGGCACTAGACACAGCTTACCTTTTGAAGAACAAAATGCAAAGGTTGTCAGACAAGGTGAGGGCCAGCATCAAGGGTAAGTCTCCAGTATACAGTTGTTAGGGGTAATCGAGCCCTCCAATAGTCCCTGGTTCAGCTCTGTGGTGGTGGTACCAAAGGTAGTTCCACTGGGTGCCACACCAGAACTTAGGGCCAGATGTAGGTAATCCAGATTTACCGATTCTAAAATACTGAATTTTACCGATTCAGTATTTTAGAATCGGTAAATGGGATGTAGGTATCCATTCAGTATTTTTTACCGAATTCATTATTTCCCATTCATCCCTATGGGACTCAGTAAAATGGGGAAAACATTCAAGGGTGGCAGGGTGTCACATTGACACCCTGTTGAACCCCTGAATAGTACATGGGTGCATATGTGGCACACATACATGCCCTAAGGGCATGTATGTCTGCCACATGGCACTGTTAAAAAATTGCTTTTTTAACAGTTTTCGTTATTTACCACCAACTTGTAGTTGGTGGTAAATAATGAATCCTTACAAGTGAAAAACACTCACTTGTGTGCTTCCTACATTAAGGATTCGGTAATTTACCAAATCTGTATTTAAGAATTCGGTAATTTACTAATTCCTTAAATTACCGATTCGGTAAATTACTGAATCCTTAAATTAGGCCCCTACATCTCAAATGCCTAATACTGGTCGGTAACGGCCGAAATTCTGTAATTTCGGCCGTTACCGACCGGTATTAGGCTTCCTACATCAGGCCCTAAGTTCTATGTAGACTACCTAGGACTCTACTCAGTCACCAGGACTGATGGACAATCCATCTCTCGAGCTGATGAGCTCATTGACACGCTGGGCACTGCCAAATTCCTCAGTATCTTTGATTTGACATCAGGGTATAGGCAAATCGCTCTGACTGAGGGGGTCAAGTAAGGTCTGGCTTTTTTAATCATAAAGGGCTACTTCAATTAATGTGATTCCCTTTGGCTAGAAAAATGCCCCTGCCAGGGTCCTGGGTGGTAAGGAGGCTTTTTGTGCCACCTACTTAGACAACATCACTGTCTACAGTTCTAGCTTGGAGGAACACCTGCATCACCTTCACAAGGTGTGTCAGACCCTGCAACATGCTGGCATGAGGATTAAGGCCAGCAAGTGTGATACCAGGCAGGGGCCTGCAGTTTACCTGGGCCACCTGTTGGGTGGGGGCAAGGTGCAGCCCCTTCAGCCCAAGATTGAGACTATCAAGGCCTAGCAACCACATACATCTCAGACAGAAGTGAAAGCTTTTCTAGTCCTCACAGGCTACTACCAAAGATTTGCTATTGGTTATGACACCATTGTTGCCCCTTTAACTGAGCTGACTTCCAAGAAGTAGCCCTTATTGGTGGTCCTGTCAGAAAGCCTTTGTTTTCCTGAAGGAAGCCATGTGTACAGCACATGTACTCAAGGCACCTAATTTCTCCCAGCAATTCCTTGTGGGGACAAATGCTTCAGAGCATGGAGTAGGGGCAGTCTTAGCACAGTTGAAAGAGAAGGGCCTAGATCAAGTGGTAGCTTTCATTAGTAGGACGTGGTTTCCACAGGAAGTACCATGGAAAAATAATATTTTGCTGTGATTTGGGCACTAATGCCATTGAGACCATACCTTTTGGCACCCACTTACTTGATCAGACTGACCACAGACCCCTCAGATGGCTCATGCAGATGGCCTTTGCAGTGAAACACCATCTGGGGTCAGACAATGCCAATGTTCTTCAAGTTTTTCTGCCATAGTGAAGAGAACCACCAAGGTGTTGGAGAGCTCTCCCACTTTCAGCTGGGGGGCCACATGGTACACCTGTCAGCCTAGGGGTGGTCTCCTTTTCAAATCATCACCTGCTAGCCAGTACTCACTGCTTTAATCTGTCCAGTAAACATGGTAATATTGGCTCATCCCCAATTGGCATATTTTTTTATTTACTTATATGTCTATAGTATAGAGACTGCATGTGCCCAGGGCCTGCAAATTAAATGCTACTATTAAGCCTCCAGCACTTATTTTGGCACCCATTTAAGTAGCCCCCTAACTATGGCTTAGGCTTGCCATGGCAGAGCCTATGTGTGCAGTGTAAAGTGCCATGTCAACCCGGAAAGATAAACCTTTGGCAGGTCTAAATAATTAATTTGTTTTCTGAAAATTCATAGAGAAAACGTGTCATCACATCAAGACAATTACATACAGTATTCAAAAGAACAGTCAACAACTTAATTCACATAGTAAACAATACACATTAAACATTACACAAAATGAAAAACAAAGAACCAACAAATAACAACAAAAAAGCACATTAAGCAACTTATTTTCTTTGCACGAATTCACAAAATATTATTCACAGTATATAATTCATGAGAACTTGATAATCATCTTTTGCGAACAAAGGGAACAATATTTTGCAGATGGGTAAACAATTAAACTCTCTCCATGTCTGCGAATATTTGATTTTAAGTTTCAAATCCTGGTCCTCACGGTACAAGGACTTCTGAATTTCTGGATTCGTACTGGACTTCATTCCTACGTGCAATGATAATTTATCCAGAACAATATTACTCATGTCCGGTATTAGTAAATTCCTTATCAGCGAAGAATGCCTTAAGGCAAATTTTCCTGCAAAACTCAATGGCTTCTAGCTTAAGTTTGGTATAATCTGTAGGTCTATTTGGTAAAAACGTAAGCCCTAAGTTGAGCACCTCTTCCTCCTCAGTAGTCAGCTGTTTCGTGGATAAGTTTACTATAGAAGTTTGTCTTACAACTTGTAAGACCAATTTCTGTTCCTCATTTCCCATATTGGCTTGAATCTGCTTCTTTTCTGCTGGCCCTTGTCTAGAAAAGACACTTGTTTTTTTGATGAAGGATCATCTTCGCTGAGAAGGAATTTACTAATACTGGAGAATTTACTTGTCTAAGAAATAAATCCAATTTCATTCCACCTAGTAATAGTATTCCCAAAGAAGTCATTGCCTACGAACTGACCGTGTTGTCCTCAATCAATCGACTTGAAAAAAAGAACACATTTTGTAAAAGAAACATATCCCAAAAACAACAGAATGCTTTGGAGGATCTCAGAAAAGATACATCAGTGGTCATGAAGCAGGCAGATAAGGGAGGGCCGTGGTGATCTGGTCCAGAGATTTGTATATATCAGAGGGCAAGAAGCAGGTAACAATTCAAGAATGGTATCGCCAGTTAAAAGATGATCCCACAAGAGAGGTTCAGGAAATAATTGGTGTAATACTAAAATTTAGTCTTGAAGATGGCATATTGGGCAAAAAATAATTTGAGTTCTTGATGAAACGATTTCCTAGAACCCCGGTTCTATACTTTCTACCAAAAATTCATTACAGATTGATTGATCCTCCGGGGAAGCCAATAGTCTCGGGTGTTATTCACTGTTGGAGCCAATTTCCAAATACATTGACTTCTTCCTGAAGCCGTTCATGGCTGTGACTGATTTCATCACCAACATCGAGGGCTCTCAATTTAATGAAGAAACACAACTGATGGTGTCCTTTAATTGCACAGACTTAGGTGACTATGACAGACAGGCTAATGATATGAGAAAAAAGTTTCTGGAAAAAGGCTATCCTCACCGCTTGGTGAGGGACTCCTACAAGAGAGCAAGATTTATCGATAGGGACCATCTCTTAAGACCTAAGCAGAAAAAACAAACTTCACGATTGGTGTGGATTACCAGACATTCTACTTTGGATGCCAAAGTTAAACAAGTAATTAATTCCTCGTGGCATAACTTAAACAGCAACTGCACTAAGGAACAAAAATTAGAGAAATCACTCTTCGCCCATAGGCGAAATAAAAACATTAAAGACCAAATTGTCCACTCAAGATTTATGAGCCACTCCAATCAAGGAACCCAGATGCAGCAGTCTATACATACTAGCCAAACTATTAACCCCTTCCATGCTCATGACGAGCTCAGCTCGTCATGAGGCACAGTGGAGCTGTGCTGATGACGAGCTGAGCTCGTCATAAATGAAGCAAAATGACACTTTCCAGCACAGGAGGGGAAAATGCACAGCAGCGATGTGGTTAAAGGCACATTTAAATGTTCAATGTGCAAATTCTGCACTAACATCTTGGAAGGAGAGACATTTTCATATAACGGACACACTGTTTCTGCCACTAATATGTGGAATTGTAAAACTGCGAACGTTATATATTTCATCCAGTGTCCTTGCCTTCTAGCATATGTTGGCGAAACGTCAAGGCCTGTTCAAACACGCTTGACTGAACATCGCTCCGCAATAAAAACAAAAAAATTGCTTTCTCCTTTAGTGAAGCATTTCCTAGAATACAACCATCATCCTGAAAACATCAAATGGCGCATTTTAGAAAAAATCAATATACCCGACACCAAAGGTGGTGAACAGATCAGAAAAAAACGTGAAGTATTTTGTATTTTTACTCTGGACACGTTTAGGAATGGTCTAAATAGCGAGATTCCTTGGGAGAATGCGATTGTGTGATAGTATCCATCTGATGCTACAGTCTTCTTCACTGAGCTGTGAATATTTCTTATTATCTGTGCCCTTCTCTGTATTGGACTTGAATTTGATAATGGTCTATTCTTAGAAAATGAGTTTTATATTCTTCCTGAAAGAAACATATATCCTTAACCTTAGACTTAATCTTGAATATTTAAGCATTTTCAACGTATACATTGATGTAATTTCTTTTGTAATTGCCAATTATGGATACAGATGGATACATATCTACATAGCTCCGAAGTTAAGGTCATCGTATTGGTATGTACCCTCCTCCTTGATATGCATTAAATTTACCGTTAGATGCTGTGGACATGTATGTTTATCTCTTTGGCGGAATATTAATATCCGTTATTTTTTTGAATATATATTCCTTGAGTTTTCAAGGTCATCAGACCGATCATATACATGATTATGTGAAGTCTACGAACTAGTTCTACTAATATTTTTATGCCTCTTTCCTGTTTGCGAGACTGTAGAACTATACACGTGCTTATTCGGCAAGCGATATTTCTATCTCGATGCTCATGTACATGATTATGTGAAGTCTACGAACTAGTCCTATTACTATTTTTATGCCCTTTTCTCGTTCGCGAGACTGTAGAGCTATATATGTTCTTATTCAGCAAGTGATGTTTCTATTTCGATGCTCGGCACTTCGCTATAAAAAGCAAAGCTACACCTGTTCATATTTGAAAGACATGATTCGCTATTGGGATACATTTAAACTCTTATGCAACCTCACGCTAATTGATATCTAATCCATCATTTCGCTCCATAAGACGTGAGGTTACCGTCGAGTTTGTAAAGCTACCGCGCTGATGAAATACATATCATTATTTCAGGTAAGTTGAACTTCAAACGGCTGACTCGCGTTTATGTTTTACTACATAAGTGCACTCTTGTAAACAATTTACCGTTAAGCCAATAGATAAACGGACCTTATGAGGCCACTTTTCAGATTTAGCTCCCCTTTACAACGTAGTGTCATTCAATTTTTATAATATATTACTGCCACCTGATCGCGCTATGACATCTTTCCATATAATTCGATATTGGTTAATTAAATAGCCTTCATTATTGAGACGCTGTTCAGATTCTACCCCTTTTAAATATAGAGGAAAGTAGATAACTATGGACCCGTTTTCTATTTTCATTACAGCACAGTGAGGCTTCACCTATAGGAAATAGCGCAGCAGCAGAATTTGCTTACCCTTTTTAATCAGGTAAATGATACTTAATGGAAACTTTATGAATTACTATTTTCCAAACATGATAGCAGAACGCTTTTGAGAATTATTGAACAACGCGATACTTGCTATTTTAGAACCTAGCAATTATTTCATATCTAGTCCTGTTTCAGATCGCCAGCCGACTTATGATTAACCAGAGCAGTATCTGTTCTGAATGAATCTGATCCAGTCATCATACTGATTCCTTGCTCGTATTCATATTCAAAGGAATCCTTACTTTAGGTATGTTTATTTTCAAATCACTGACTTGTTATTATATTTTTTACCCGGCTAGGGTCTTTCTGCTAACAATTTACCTTTGTGTTAATAGTTAGGTTGATCTGATGAAGTCGCTTTTTTTGGTTTCAATTTTGCTTTATCACATAGTGAAACTGAAACATTACATTGAATGAGTGCCATCTGATCGCGCATGGACATTGCTCCTAATGAACCCGTTAGTGGTTAACTAGATAGCCTCAATTTCTGAGATGGTGTTGAGATTCTACCCCGCTTCATTTCAGAGGAAAGTAGATAACCGTGGGCCTCTTTTCTATTTTCATTTCAACACAGTGAGGCTTCATTTTAGGAAACAGTGCGACGGCAGAATTTGCCTATCCTTCTAACCAGGTAAATGATATCCATTGGAAACCGTGTGAATCACTAGTGTTCTAGATGCGACTTTAGAACGCCTTTGAGAACTATTGAAGATCATGACTTTAGACATTTTAAGAACCTAGCAATTAGCTCGTATTAATCCCTTTTTCAGATTGCCAGTCAACTCACGACGAACCAGAACAGCATTTGTGGTTAACAAATCCGATACAACCAACATGATGATTTCTTACTTGTTTCTCTATTGAAAGGAACATCATTTTCCTCTAGGTATGTAATATGACCTTTCCAGCCTTAGTCGAACAATAATCTGATTTTATTGTGAGATATCTATTGGTAACTGGAAGATATTAATATCTATAGATTTTATATCTTGGATGAGACGATTAGCAATATCCTGTTGTAGGCGATTCCAACTTTATTAAATAACCTTATTAAAGAAACTGGTGGGTGCATCCCTATTCCCAAAGATTGATATTGACTGCTACCTTGGATCCTTTCTTATTTTCCACAATGAGGATCATTTCAGTTTATGGTGGCATGGATTTTTTAACGCATCATCATCATGTGGATATTTGACTTTATGAGAGATGATTGATTAAGTAGAACAACTATGTCAGATATCTTCATACCTATATAATACCCTGACAATATAGAACAACTATGCCCGAGATTGTGATACTGATTTAATACCCAAAAATGTAAAATGTATTCATTTTTCTACCCCAGAACAGAAAAGAATTCAGGACTATTTAGTGCAAACAGAATCCTCCCTTACCCAGTTGAAAATAATATGATTTGGCAACTAGTAATTTAGATATAGAGAAACTGTACACTGCTCTTCAATTACTCATTAAACTCCATCTATGATCAGTCCCTACTAGTTATCCTAAATATCATTTAGTAGAATTTTATCTATGAAAGGAGTTCTCTTCTCACTATATGACATTGACTTATTTGTTTGATACTTTCAAAATCATGTTCACCCACTGTTCTGTATCCTGTTGGTTCTCATAGACTCGAGATAAATGAGCACAGAAATCTGTTGTATTTATTGATAATAATAACTTGTCTGTAGATGGGCTTTTGACCACCTCTATATCATGTTGATGTATGACAATTGTTTGAGGTGTTTAAACAACTGTTGGCTAAAACATAAGAGAATTTGTTATTTGAAATGTAGGAAATGTTTCCTTTTTTATGAATTTACTATGTAGTGTATTTATTTGATGTTAATATATGACATTTATCATTATTTAGGTTACTATGTGGCTTGTCCTGAAGAAGGCGCTGGTCGCCGAAACGCGCGTCAAGTTTAATTATGTTTGTGCCACGTATATTTCCTTTGTATTTTTGTTTTTTAATTGTCTCTTTTATTCAGTGATTGTCTTTTATGTTGTCTATTTACTTATAGTTCTTTTGAACTATTTTTATTAAAATTCTGATTCATTGAAATTACTCTGAACCATTTTTATGAATTTTTGATTTATTGCCAATAACATTTGTTATAACCTTATTCCTGTGAATGGTCCCTTGCCCATGTTAAATCTTATTGACAAGTTGTATGTCTGCCTAGGTTATTTTTTACACATATGGTGTCCTTTGATGTGTCATCACTATACACTCAAATAGCCCAAGAAGAGGCATTACAGGTAATTGAATTGTATTTTGAAAAAAGACGAAGACCTCATAGGGTCCCTACTGGATTCATCTTACTGCTTGCTGAAATTGCCCTCACGAAAAACTATTTTAAATTTGAAGACCAGTTTTACATCCAGGTGAAGGGTACTGCCATGTGTTGTCTATTCGCCCCAGAAATGGATTTTCTCTTCATGGCGCAGTATGTATGAAGAAAGATTTATCCATGGCAACAATCCGTTTAAAGAAAATGTGCAGCAATGGCTGCGATACATCGATGACATCTGGTGTTTGTGGCATGGGTCCTTAGAAGAGCTAATAAAGTTCCATGAGTGGCTAAACATGCGACTTAAAACTATCAAATTCTCCCTTTTGTACCGTCAAACTTAGCTGACTTTTTTGGATGTCCAAGTACAGGTAAATGAGAACAAGTTAATCACGTCTCTCCATCGAAAAGGTACGGATGGGAACACAATTGTACATAATAAGTGTGCACATCCAAGGAGTTTAAAAGAGAATCTACCCTATGGTCAGTTATTCAGGATTAGGAGAAATTGTTCTAGCAGACCTGATTTTGAGAACCACGCTGAAGTTTTTTGTAAGAAAATGGTAGAAAGAGGGTATCCGAAGAAGCTGCTTAGGCATTTAACGAAAAGATCGTGGAATACACCCAGCGAAGTTCTATTACAAATTAAGGAGAAACCTCCATTGGACAGGCTTGTCTGCTTCTCTACATTTGGTCCGGCCACTAATAAATTTTAACAGATAATTTTAAAAAATTGTCATTTGTTGCAAAGTTTTGATTGCACTTACCAAAGACCACTGTTCACCATGGAGAGGAATCAAAGCATTGGGCAGAAAATATTGAGGGCTGATATCCTTCCCAAAAATGCTAAAAGCGATTTGCGCACACAGTGGCAACTTAAACATATTGAAGGCCACAAGAAATGTGGCAATTGTGCTGCTTGCAATACGTCCTTAGAAGGCACTGAATTTGTAAATAATTCCATAAAATGGAAACATATGTCGGTTACAAATTGCAAAACCAAGAATGTGGTTTACGCCATTGTGCTCATTTAATAAGGTATACATAGGTAAGACAAATCAACAAGTCAACCAGAGGATTTCCCAACATCGCTCCCGCATTAAGAAAAAGGTGCTAACCGCACCGATGGTTGAGCACTTCATCGCTAAGTCGCATAGCGAGAACAACTTTAAATGGACAATCCTCTTCTCCTTTAATGTTTCAAAACATTTGATGGATGTGGATAGCCTCTTACTCCAGAAAGAGACATATTTGATTTTGAAATTTGATATTGCTTTAACAGGTCTCAACACAATGACTGAGCTTTTGAGAGTGTGAAATATTGTAAGATTTTATGCATTTATCTGAATGCGATCTGAGATGAAATCTAGCTCCAATTCCGGTCATTATATGACATGCGCGCAAATTCTGGACTACGCGTCCCATAATGCACTTGGAGCATCAGTTCCTTTCAATGAATCACGATTGGTTCTTTACTTTAATACTACAATACCCAAATGCCTTACCTTTACACAAGAAGTGTTGGGGGTTGTGTAAACGCCAACTGCCTGCCTCTCAGAGCGAGTGCACCAGGGGAATACGCACCATTCAAGTCAGTTCCTAACTTTTGGTAAGCCCTCCATGCATTTTTATATTTCAAACGTGTCATGCTTGGAGCAGTTTGACTAAATTCGAAAAAACCTCTGCTTTCATTAATACGCTACACAACATGGGTGGTCAGTTGCAGTAAACTTGTGGGCTACTTCTGCAGGAGGCTTCTCCAGAGGTAAGCCTACACTGACATTGTGTTCAGTTTTCGTATTAGTACATGTCACAATAGGGTAGAGAATTAATTCTGTGAATTTTTGTTCGCAGTAACAAACATTAGTAAGAAACAGAGGGGAGGCAGAGAATGGCTTGAAATTGCCGGCTGGTCTTCCAGGTACGCATTCTGGCAGCCAATATGTTGTCCAAAAAAAACCCTTATATAAAAGTAGTAATTTCTTCAGAACAACATTAGTGGTTTTGTTTTACAGAAACCCTGCAGGGCACTTACTAAAAGCGATGACGCATTGAGGCAGGGGGCACACAGCTCCGTCGCAGGTCCCCAACAAATGATTCATAATCAGGAGACAACAAGACAACTTCACGCGAGGTATTCTTGTAGCTCAGTTTTCTTATTAGTACGTACCACAACAGGGTAGAAAATGAATTCCTTGAATTTTTGTTCGCAGTAACGAACGTTAGGAAGAAACAGAGGGGAAGCAAAGAATGGCTTGAGATTGCCGGCTGGTATTCCAGGTACGCGTTCTGGCAGCCAGTATGTTGTCCAAAAAAAACCTTTAACTTAAAGTAGTAATTTCTTTAGAACAACATTAGTGGTTTTGTTTTACAGAAACCCTGCCGGGCACTTACTAAAAGCTGTGGCGTATAGAGGCTGGGTGCACACTGCTCCTTAGCAGGTCTCCAACAAATGATTCCTAATTGGGAGACGACAAGACAACTTCATGCCAGGTATCTTGTAGAGTCTAGGCGGTTACGATTTGTGCTTACGATTGAAGAAGATAATATGGAATACGAATAATAGCAATATTGTGTTTAATATTGTGCTAGATAAATCATCATTGCTCGTAGAAATGAAGTCCAGTGCAAATCTAGAAATTCAGAAGCCCTGATAAGAGTCCTTGTACCGTGAGGACCAGGATTCGAAATGCGTTGTTAATTTCTTCACAGAGGAACTAAATCAAATATTCGCAGACAAGGAAGGAGTTTAATCGTTTCCCCCATCTGCAAAATATTGTTCCCTTGTCTCCGGGTGTGAATCCCTTCTGGAACCAGCATCAAAATTTGTGGACTACTTCCTTAAACCCTTTATGGCGAATGTCAAATCCTTCCTAAAGGACACCACAGATTTTATTAACAAAATCAATGAGATAGAATTCGAGGCAAACAGTCACTTTCTAGTGACAATGGACGTGGTGTCATTATACACCCAAATACCCCAAGAGGAAGGCCTTCATGTTCTGCAACACTTCCTAGATACAAGAACAAGACAGCAGAAAGTTCCAACTGAGTTCATTCTGAAACTAGCAAGCTTTGCGCTTAAGAAAAACTATTTTAATTTTGATGGCGAGTTTTACTATCAAATAAGCGGAGTGGCGATGGGGTGCCCATTTGCGCCGGAGCTGACCGTACTTTTTATGGCGGTTTATGAGGAAACTTTCATCTATAAAAATAACCCGTTCGCCCAATACATTGGATATTGGAGCAGAAATATAGATGATGTCTTTTTTGCTTGGACAGGACAGAGGGAAGAACTCAAGGAATTTCATCTATGGCTCAATAATCGGACAGAGGAGATTCAATCCAGTCTGAATTATTCTAAAGAAAAAATACCCTTTCTGGATGTGGAAATTTACCCGGCTAAAGGAGGACTTTTGACCACTTTATATAAAAAAGAGACCGATTGGAACAAATCACTCCATTTCAAAAGTAATCATCCGAGGAGTATGAAGGACAACCTGCCCTATGGACAATACTTACGAATCCGGCGTAATTGCCACTTTAAAGATGAGTTCATGGACAATGCTGCAAAGTTGACTGATAATCTCCTGGCAAGGGGTTATCCAAAAAAACTCCTTAAGAGAGTCTACTGGAGAGGAAAACAAAAAAGGAAACAGACAGAATAGTCTTCCTCTCCACCTTTTGCCCCAATTCGAACCTACTCAAAAAGGCGGTCGCCAAAAATGGGCATCTAATTAAAAACCTACATACTGCGTTCAATGTCAAGCCGTTATTCGCCTTCAAGAAAAATCGGACTATTGGTAATCACCTAGTCAGAGCAGCCTTGCCACAAAAAGAGGCTGTATCAGTCAGAAGTTACATCGGACTTCCCCCAGTAGTGGGACATAAAAAGTGCGGAACATGTGTTTGTTGTTCGTCAACAGAAGAAGGTTCAGTTTTCCAATACAAAAACATCTTCTGGAAACACAATTCCTTCACAAATTGTAAGTCACGCAATGTAATATACGGGATTAAGTGTCCATGTGACTTGTTATATATCGGAAAAACCAACCAGGAAGTAAGGACGCACATAACGCAGCATAAGTCCCGGATAAGAATGAAGGTCTTGACAGCGCCATTGGTCAACCATTGGTTATCAATGAACCACAAAGAATCTGATCTTAAATGGACAGTGATCCTCAAGGTCGACAAAGACCAAAGAGGCAGAGATTTGGATAAAAAAACTGCTGCAAAGGGAAGCGATGCTGATTTTGAAATTTAACACAGTTGTCAACGGACTTAATGAAATGTCTGAATTGTACAAACTCAACTGAATCCTGTGGGCAATCATATGTCATTAAGATTTAACACCAGACACTGAGTTTGCCGACCTCCATCCAGCCACTGTGAACATCATAAGACAGGTCGCGCGATCTGTGACCAATTTGACGCAAGTGAGCAATGACATCCATTGCTTTGATGTATGTCTTATCCACACTACAAAGACATCGACCAGAATGCTCAGACAAACTGTATTTTATAATGAAGAACAAACTTTTGGAAACCTGACTACGATCAATAGCCATGGAAATCGCTGCATTATGCGCTATTTTATCAGAGGAATAGACCATTCAAGCAAAATGGGCGAAATATGTAAGACACTTGATTAGATAAGGGGCTAGTGCTGCTAATCGCCCGAATACACATGGAAATAAGCACTGAAGCAAACGAGCAAAGTAGTGGAACTACAGTTCCCAGAAGCAAGGGAATCCCGGAAAAAGACTTTAAACAACTAACACGGCTGGCGGGAGAGCACACGGATCGTGTTCTCGCTGAGCTCAATAAAGAGGACCAGACGCCGTCTGAACCGAAGGTATGCGCAGCCTGCCCCAAGTGTTTGATGTTTGTCCAGTTTTAATTACTGCTGGTTACACTGAAGCCCACATGTGACTAACGCATTCATTTTTCACCAGGTTCGTGAATCACTCGCGGAAATTCTTACAGCGTTGCAACCGACAACAGCTCCATATTGGAACTCGATAAAACACACCCTCCAAGTAAGCCACGCGCCACACGCCACATTCATAAACAGCTGCTCTGTTTCCAAATCTGGTCTTAGCGCTTACAAAGCCACTTTTGTTCCTCTACAGATAATTTTGCACACCCTTTTTGGCGATCACGTAAGTAGCATTATGTTAGCTCACTGAGCATTTGTTTAGTAGTTTCAATACATGGTGGTAGGCTGACTTATTGTTTCTACTAATTTGTCTTTCAGTTGGCCAACGTCCGGTTTTTCATTTACAGTTTGCGCTCTCATGCAAGGTAGGAGGCGAGGGTCAGTCTTGGTAGCTAGAAATCCCCTCACATAACCCTTCACAATTCTGATTTTGATCTCATTTTCTCTCTTTTCCAGCTATGAGGTCCTGATGAGAACCCCACGAATTTGTTAGGGGTTCGAAACGCGTAGACCATTCTACAACACCATAAGATTGTTAAATTCAAATAGTGTCTTTATGAATTTCTAAAAATAAGTTGATTTGGTTTTCCCAAAGTTTTTCTCTATGGTGCCCCCTTTTTCTTTGAAAAATTCATTTTGTGACATTCCAAATTGTATATATAGTCCTGAGTATGTATTATGTGTATGAGAGAGTCTTATGAATGTAAGCGTTGATCAACTTTGTATGATTGTATGTTTTTCTACTAAATGTTTTGTCATCATGGTTTGTTTTAAGAAAATGTCATTTTTATGAATATTGTACCCTATATTGTTGTTTTTCTAAATTGTGTTGAATTTTTGGTAAACTTAAAACCAACAATTCTTTAAAATAAAAAATTCTTATAAATAAAAGTGATTCAAACTGTGAACTGTGTCACTACCCTGCACTTAGTTTATTTCTTTGCACGCAGGAAATTGAAGTCAAATAGAGGTCTCAGTACTGGCTCTCGGGTTGTTTTGTAGTGCTAATGAGGCTTGATCTTACTGTGGGGAACCCACACCCAGTGTTGTTTTTTCACTTTTAGAAATTTGACATTTTCTTACTTTAGCCCTTTGGTGCAGGTGTCTGTCTCTGATCACGTGTCTGGGGTGGGTGACAGCTGGGCTTTATGTATCTCCCTTAGACAACGAGACGCAATTGGAGTTTAGGTGTGGCTTGATGGGTAATCCTTGGCGGATGGGAGGATGGAACTGGATCCAACTTCCCTTATACCTGAATAGACTGTTTCCTTTCCCAACACAAAGGCTGCCTACCCACCTGAAGTGAGAAAAAAACTTACATCTAAAGCCCTCAAAACCTTGTCGCATCTTTCTCTTCTTGACAGTTTAGTTACAAAGTGACAGTATCCCTGGCAGATATATAATATATATATACTCATCAGTTGATATTGGAGAGCTGTTTATATTTGCAACCTTTTATTGGGATTCATGTTATAAGAACATGAGATGCTGTTTAGAAGCATTATTTGCAAATAGTTTGTTGATTACTTTGGGCAGGGAAACATGATATTCTCCTGTAAAACTAGAAGGTGAAATGCATGTTATTCTTAGTAGGGACTGAAGAGTACAGTTCAGTCATACTTTTGCAAACCACTTTTTCCGCTAATAATTGTGAAATGGACAGAATGAAAAACATACAGGAAGCTAAAGAGTGAGTTCTCGTATATGAGTTGTTGTGTGGGAAATTGTGAGGTGACAAAGTGCATCCAGAAACATGACCGATATGGATAGGTGATAACAATAATCAGATTCTACTACTGAACGATCTATAAAAGAAAAAGGTAGACACCCTGGCTCATCTCTGGATTTTGTAACAAAGTAAACAATTTCCTATTTATTAATGTCCTTGTAATTTCAAGTAAAATATAGTCATTATTTTTCGAGATGAAAATACTTTACTACTTTTCATCCACAAGTCCTTTCCGGTGTATATATTAATGGATGAGTATCATAAAGCTCATAACTGATGACCTCACTCTACATTAAGTTTGCATCTGTAAAACAATTACAAATTCCACATTGTTTTGTGTGAGTTTTAATCCCATGACTGCTAAGGCTTTCCGTCCAGGGGCTTTGCCCTTTTTTGGTTATTTCTTGTAGTTCACACTCCATAACTCTTTTACACATAAGATATCCATCCAAATGTGCATCCTTTTTACCCAACATCATGAGTATTCTACTAGTACCCATGGTTTGTGGATTTCCTTGGAGGGGACTGAGAAAATAGTTAATGTACAGCTACAGCTACATTTTGAGTTTTTGGGAAAAAATAGGAAAAACTTCTCAGCAAAAAAGTGTTTGTTTTTAAAAATGGCACCAAAGAAAGGTTTGCTGGGCTAAAGTCACTATTGTCCATGTTTTCAGAAACATCTAGAGATTAATCAGAAAATGATTTGTTGACCACGGTTCTGGTATTTTTCGAAAATGTATCACAATTTTCCTACTTTTTCAGAGTTTTCAATCCACTTCCAGTTTGTGATGAAAACAGGTGAGAAAGCCATGAGTTGTCCAGAAAAGATGTAGAAAATGTACAGAAAATTCGAAATTCAGCAAGGCATCATATGTGTAGTTCCCCAAAGAAACTAACTGTAGAGATAAAGAATAATTGAAAAAGAGTAGGAAAAAATGGTAATTCATGAGAACGCTTTCAGCTGTAACCTTTTGTCACAATGACCAATTTGCGAAAGACAAACAATTACATTCACTAGATCCTTCTGGTTGCGGTGATATGTAGGGTTTGCAGATTGTCTGAAAACCTGAGGTACCTAGAGCCAACAACTGAGCTGTACAGTATAATGTTTTTTTTCATTGTGTACTAAGTATAGACTAATTTATATAGTGTAATATGAATGGTGAAAAATGGGCATCAAAGAAACCTATGTATTTCCAAAATGGGCACCAGATTTGAGTTTAGGAGCAGTGGTTATCTGTACATTTCTCAATTTGTGGGTACCCATACTATCAAGTGAATTTGAGGCTATTTTTCAAAATGTCTTTTCTTACACACTGGCTCACATTTGGAAGGCACAAATGCAGTGAAATCCAGTTGGCAATAACGAATATTGTACTATTCTATGCTCCCCCATGTTTTCCAATAAGAAATTGTACCTCGCCTGTGTAAATAGACCTTGTGACACAAAATGGTCCACATTGCAACATGTACACATTGCAACTGTGGATTTTGGGCCTAGTTCAGTCGGTGCCTAGGGAAACCTAGCACACCTGCACATTTTCAAAACGTAGGCAACCAGTTAAATCTAGTGTGAGGTATATTGTGTGGCTCTCACCAGCTCTTCTTACAAAGAACCCCTTGAAAACGTCAAACATTGATTAAAAGCACATTCTCCTCACATTTCTATGATGGAAAGTTCTGGATTCTGATGGGACCAACAAACGACTACCACCACACATTTCCCAATTTTCATGATACAAATTGTACCTCACTTGTGTGGGTGGCCTAGTGACCGCCATAGGAAACAGCTCGAAATGCAAAATGGTCATATTATATTTTTGTACAGAAAATTGGCTCTTTTTTTGCAAGCGGTGTATTTTGAGCCCTAGCTCAGTCAGCACCTAGGGAAACCTAGTAGACCTGCACCTATTGGAATCCAGGGTGAAAGGACCTGCATGACTCTTACGATCTTTTCTTACCCAGAAGCGTGCCTAATGCTTTGATTCAAAAGACACATTGCACTCCCATTTCTGTAATCGAAAGTTACGGAATATGTGGGGACCCAGAACTTCTTACAACCTAGCGTTCCCCCAAGTTTCCCTATATAAAATGGCACCTCACCTGTGTGGGTAGACTAGCTCAGTCGGTAACTGGGCAAACCTAACATTTTTCTCACATTTCTGTGTGGAAAACGTCTGGAATTTGCATGGAGACCAAATGTCCCACATCTCATCATAGCCCCAAGTATTCTGATAAAAATGTTATATCACTTGTGTAAGCAGGCCTAGGGCCCGCAATGGGAAAGAACCCCAAATAGAACATAAACACATCACATTTTTTAGATGAAAACTTTCCGTTTGTTTAGCAATGTGGGTAGCTGTGGATTTTGGCTGGAGCGATGACTTTACAGATGGGCGGTGGGGGGCAGGTGCGGAAGTGGAAGCAATTCTGCTTTGCTCTCAGCTTTCTAAAATATTTTAAAAAGCATTCCTCTGTTGCTAGCACCAGAGGATCCTTTTCATGCTAACATTAGATCTAAGACCGATAGCTACAGCTGCCTGTAGGTGAGAACTAAAATGAACACAAAAGGGCTCTTATCTGTCTATCTGGCTATTGAATTTAACTTTAAAGGGGATCTCAGTGGGCACCACAAACCCTATAATTGCAGCGGAATGCCAGGGTCTGTTTAAGTCAAGACTACTCCATTAACACTACAATGTTAAGTGCCAAACATGGTATCTCTTGACGTGAGAGTTCACCAGAGTGTGTCATCGAGGAACATCATATTTACAGTTTCCAGCATTCTTGAGGATATAGGACTTGATCAATTTTAGTCAGAAACAAAAATACTGGGACATTTACAAGAGCAATCAAAAGAAATTACAGGAGTAATGCAGCTGCACCGGTACATATTTTCACAACAGAAGGGGTATATATCTTCAAGTTATATGCTGGCTTTATGGTATCTTGCCTATTTATGATTTTCATTGTTCTATATAGTTAAAGGTTGACATATACTGATAACATTATTTACAGGTTTCACAACATACAGTATGAAATTGTACATAAGTGCAGACATTGTTGGTTTAAACATTTCATACATGTTTGTCAAACCCAGTTGTCTGTGTAACTTCTGGACATAATCAGGCATTACTGTACTAAGGAGCAAAAGTATTTATACCTTGGAGTATACAGAATTCCACATTATGGCGTTAGTGTTGACTGTGATTTCATGGCCTTCGTGTGCTCTGTAATCAAACTTTCCCACAGTTGCCAAAGCGTATGTTCCATTTGGAAAGATTTGCCAATTCAAAATATCATATATAGCTGGAGGATCCCCATTCTTATCGAAGAAAACCTCTTCTCCAGAAATGGTTGTGAAATTAACATTTCTGAGATGTTGGAGGACCTAGAGATTCATATACACTGTTATGATTTGTATGCAGTAACAATAAAAAATATTTCTCACAGCTCATTTAGTAGGTATTCTTCAATATCAGGCATTTCTTGTAGTTAACATGTAACCCTTGTGTGCATCATAAAATAGGTTAAATCAAGTTCTTTTACGCCAAGTACTTTAACAGTACTAAACATGAAAATGACAACTATTTCTCACGTTCATCCATGTACAGATTTCTTCTATCAGAGCAGGGCAAGGAGCTAAAGGGAGCCCTAAAGTCATTTAAATACCAGACTTTTATTTCATGATAAAATGTCCTTGGTGGTTCAGAGGCGAGAAGAAACTTTCTTTGCACAGGATATTCTATAGCTGTTCAGCTTATGGAAAGAGTGTTTTGTGTTTTGAAGTTGGTTTTGTCTGGGGTCGGCTTTTGTTGCTGGTTTTAGCTGATTAGTAGTGACAGCACTTCTTATCTTGTGATCTTTGGTGGGTTGTATACAGCTTAGGACTGGGGATACATTGGGATAGTGCAGGAGGGCTGCATGTTCAGGACACATCTTTATGGGTAACTGTTGGACATGGCCCTCTCTGCAGGGGCATACGGTATACCAATTTACTAGGAACTTATAGGTAAATTAAATATGCCAATCAGGTGTAAGCTAATTTTACCATGTGTTAGAGAGTGAGCACAAGCACTTTCACACTGGTTAGCAGTGGTAAAGTGTATAGAGTCCTAAGGCCAACAAAACCAAATTCAGAAAAATAGGAGAGGTGAAGACAAAAGGTTTGGGGGTGAGCCTGCAGAGAGGGCCAAGTCTAACACTCAATACAGCTTCAGTGCCTTCAACAGAGCTGCTACAGTAGTAGCTCTTCTGGAAGTATGACCATCCCCACCTCCTTGTGAAGACCACACTTTGCTGCCGAAGGATTGGTCTCTGTGTCAAGCAGCTTCTGAGGTCTGAGTACCTTTGCCCAGGATACCATGATTTAAATGCTGTGGCTTCAGACAAGAAATGTGTCTGCCATGGTTTGGTACAATTTCTGCTACATAGAAAGAACATGCTGTGAGGACAGTTTTCACATTGACAGCAAGTATAAAATGGACCACTAACATGATAGTATCGGCTATGGCACAAGAGAAATGTGCCCTCCGGTATGTAAAGCACAAATGCCATGCCAGCCGTCCACATTGAAGTAACAAATTAACATGTAGAATATCTTTATCATTCCAGTATTTTTAAACAGGACTTCCACTTTGTCCATCGGAGAGAGGAGAGTCAGGGAAGCCCCAGATGTGGTAGTGGATGGGAGAGTGATACATGCTAGTGAGTCAAGGGGAGTTGAGGCTCAAAATTGTCATACATTTACTTGATTTTGTTTTTAAAATAGTTAGACAGGTCTGTACATATGCTGAGGGATAGGGCGATGTTTTGTTTGGTACCGTATTTTTGTGGCAGTTCCTTCACCATAGCAAATACTTCTCTTGTGGAGATTTCCTTGTTGCATGCAAGTAGAAACAAGTATCTGACTTGTCATGAGTGTGCATGATAGTTGTGTAGGGTTGATTTATGTCTGCTCCTGTGTAGATCTGAGCGGATGCGTTTTAACAATGCCCCAGCTTCCTGCAAGGGTGTTTTAACAGCCTCAAGTCTTCACTGCACTAGTTCATGTGCAAGTTTCTATGGGTGGTTTTGTAGTTTCCTAAGTGGGCAAGGGTGTCGGTTGCATTGATGAGATACAAGATGGCCGACTGGTAGGAGCTCTTAGAAGGAGCTCCAAACTCTTGGGATCCCCTTTCTGGAAATATCCCTGTCAGCGACAGCCATCGTGGGGAACCGACTTCGTAAAAGTAACTGGATTAGTTCTAAAAATATTTTGTGTTATTTGCAAATTAGTGCACACCCATTCTTACCTGATCTCGGACCTCAGAGTTGACGATGGTCCTGCAGCCATCCGGAAAGCTGTTTCTGGCCAGCGGAGAAGATTGAGTCATTTGGGACGCGTCTCTGCCCACCACCACCTACACAAGATTGGGCTGGGGGCGGCACCCGAATGGAATGATGGCGACGGTGGCTTAGGGAGCACTGGCCAGATCAAGAGGGCAGAGGCTGGCTGGACAGGGTCTCTCGAGCGGACCCTTAAGACCCGCTGGCCCTCCCTTCCACAACAGCAGACGGACCCCCAGAGGAAGCCACAGGAGCAGTAGGAACATGGTGCCCCCAATTAAGGTGAGGTGGGCTCTCCCTGCCGTCCCCGGGCCTCGACCACAGGACGAAACTCCGGGAGTACAGATAGTTGGGGCGGTGGCTGGCTGATCCGGCCCCTCGATGAGCACCCCCCGACGACCCGCCGAATAAAGTCGGACCCTGCATTGTGCTTTCCCTTCATTGTGGTCTGGTTGGTTGATCCTGAAACTAGGAGACCTCGGGACAGGACCCCGGGCTTCCCGGTGTTGCTGCTCTAAGCCCTGGAAGCCACGGTGGTAGGAACTCCATCGGAGGCTTGTCGGCGGACTTTCGAGGACCGCAAGAGGAGGCGGTGGATTTCTATGTCCGGCGCGGCGTTAGCGAGTGCACAGAGCCCCTAGTCTGGGACGGAGCGATTTCCGCGCTGAGACTGCAGCGCCACCCAGGAGTAGCTGATTCCGGGGTGGCGGGCATGCAGGGCAGAGGCATCAACATTCCCCGGTGCGCCCCAGAGCGGAGACTCCTAGGTCTTGGTGCATAGTCGCTGCACGGCCCCGGCCCCTCAGGATTAGCTCATATCACCACATAATAACGCCAAGAGCACGTTCAATGTTCTCCGCTGGATATAATGGCTGACCAAAGACGCTATGATAAAGGAAAAGAAAGTAGTCAGCGCGACCATAACACCCTGCAATCACAGCCCTCTTCCTACAAAGGGGACCTGATTATGCCAACAAAAATATGACCGCAACATAGACATCTAGTTAAAGTAATGATACCTTTTTCTTGGTTGGACATTTGACCTCATCAGACTTCATTTTACTTTTACTATTTCTTGTTCAGCACTTTTCTTGTTTAGCCATTTATTTTTTAAGAAGGCAGCAGCCATAGTTTTTGCTTTCCCAAAATGGCAGAGGTGACAGTTCATAAATATCAATGACTAGGGGCCCACCCCAACCCACCGGTAAGGCTAAGTCTGTTCTCACTGTACCTCCTCGGACCATAATACGTCTCAACTGAAACAGGACTATCTTCCCATTACAGTCCCACAGACATTGATATAGGACTACACTGGATATCCCATAGAACCCCATCAGTCCTAATAATCAGTGAAATAGGACTACACTGGTTGTTCCCACACTCAATGGAAATAGACAAAGGACTACATAGTTGTTCAGTAAGATCTCTCCCAATGAGTCGGCCATCTTAGACTGTCTTTACCTTTGAGCGCCCGTAGACCGTCACTTCAGATCAGAATCTCAATTCATTCTTCATGCGTTATATTCCACGTTATTCTATCCCCAAGCCTGGGTCCTTTTCCCTTCCTCTCTCTTTCCGCCCCCTTACCCCACCTCGGGTGTTTCCAACAACATACTTGAGATCCCACCCCCGTTTCTGCCCATGATTACTTAGCCACCTCCTCATCGGCTGTTACCTCCCCCCCCAGCACTCCTTGCAAATTACCTCGAACTCATATGAGGATCATACTCACCTTGCTTCCCATATCATTTCACCCAAACTGCCGCTCATATTCTGGAGCTCACTCCACGCTACACCCGCACCTCTGGGACTACAACCAGGATTACTGAGATCCCACCCCACTTCCCATTCAGCCCGTGACTACCTAGCCACCTCCTTGCTGGCTGTCCCCCCCTTTTCGTACCGACCGTCCTCCTAGCACTCCTCATTACATACCACGCTCCCCTACGTGATTCACACCCTCTTCGCATCTCATCTCATATCATTTCACCTAATGAGCTGCTCTTATAATGGAACTCGCAGGCACACACACATACAACATCATTTATCCCTCCAACCTCACAAAAAAATCAGCCAAAAGATTCAAGCACAATTTTATAAAACTGCACCCTCAAACTTCTTTGCTGATCCCTATTTCTCAACATACAACGGGATTACAACCACTGATTTCATTTTCCACACAAAGCAAAGAGCCCAATGGAGGAAAGCTTTCCTAACCTCACTCTTGATCTCTTCCTTGAGGAAAACTGCACGTGGTATTGTTTTATGTATTTCCTCCTCCCAGCTCTTCCATGCGACAGCAACTATCACCATATACAATAAAGGAATTATCCTCATCCAAGCCACAGACTGTAATCTTAATCTCTTGGACAACATCTTCCCCACCATTAAAAACCTAGGGTCTAAACCCCAATTGGTTCTCCCAGGGCCAGCACACATGTGGTTACATCGCCCAACCAGACTGGCAACCTCGCCCTTCAACCACCGTGTCCACTACCGACATTGAAGTCCTATGATACTTCCACCCAATTTACCCAACCCGCCAATGCCCCACAATTCACCTCACCTAAACCAACCAACTCACCTGGCATCCCTCCACCTCCCTGTTCACTACCGTCCTCGGAGTCCCACAATCCGACCCAATCTACCCCTCCCACCAAATCACCACACTTCACCACACCAAAACCACCCAGCACGCCTGTCATCCTCGCCTCTCGTCCACCCTGTCCATTTCAGGCATCGGATCCTTACGGTACTTCCACCCAGACTACCCCTCCCAACCACACACATCACAACACCTCAATCCCACACATTCTACCTCCCAGCACGGTCGATACAGCATATGTCCCGCCAATAGATACTGAACCTCTTCAGCACAAGATCATAGCTCCCCTTCCGCCTAACATCATCATCTCTCCCATCCCAACATCCTTGCCTCATAATGCTACTCCTTACAAGTATTCAACCCATCACAGTCACCCCCTCCGAGGTAATGGGCTGTCACATATCTCGACACCACACTACCTCATTGGTCACACATTACCCTCTGAGCACCCCCACCCCAACTACCCCTCCCACTCCCACACTACAACCAGCCACCCCCTCAACTCAGCCATCTACATCCGCCACTCATCCACCCTCTCACACTACCTCCAACTCTATCCATACCTGCATTTTTGCAGCCATCCACATGCAGAACACAGCCTCCAACCCCACTTATAACTGCACCCCAGCTTAGACTAGAGGAAATAATGTCGGCTCTTCACCAAATCAAAAAGGAACTCCAGTCTTTTAAGAAGGCGATGTCAAGACAGCCATGGCATAATATTTCCTCAAGAGCCTTTAACTCAAACGAGTGCCCGTATCACATAACTTGTACCCCTAAACTCACTCCACCCAGTCGGAAAACAGTACCCCACCACAATACATTATCTCACCCAAGGCGAAGCATCAATCCTTTTTCTGAGAGCGATCTTCTATCTCTTCTACATTCCTGCAAACCCTCTCGCATGAATTGCCTAACTTCTACTCAGATGACTATACCTACTATCCCCCTCAATCCATTCAGATCTGCGAGACATAACAATAGATGGGTCATCGATAACAACCTTAGAAGTGTCCCTCTCACCCATGACCCCTCCTTTTCCCTCATCACAACCCGTCTTAAATGCACACTCCTAAACTGTAGACCTGCCTCCAGACATGCAGCGGATATAGCTGACCTCGTCATCTCACAGGAACTAGACCCGCTAATGTTAATTGAAACCTGGCTAACGGAATCCTCCACCCCACTTATTGACATTCTAGTGCCCCCTAACTATGACATGATCAGATTAGACAGAATCGATAAGATAGGGGGTGGTATAGCCTGTATACATCGTAGCAACATCACTGTAAATAGAACCATATCCCTGGTTTTCCCCTCCTGCGAATACATTTGCCTAGACATTAGCAGCAACGGCAAACCAGCTTGCTCACTTCACATCATCTATCATCCACCAGGT
Organism: Lissotriton vulgaris; assembly: GCF_964263255.1. Lineage (NCBI taxonomy): Eukaryota > Metazoa > Chordata > Amphibia > Caudata > Salamandridae > Lissotriton > Lissotriton vulgaris. The sequence continues at coordinate 1,542,332,066 of NC_141693.1, read as the reverse complement.
GATAACCTCATCTTCACCGAACACCTCATGTATATGATTTCAACTAACAACGGGCGGCAAAATACCCAAATATTTGTTGCCGATTTCAATCTGCACAGGAATGACAACAACGACGCAGTGGTCAACAGTCTCAAAAACTTCCTTGATGATCTAGCCCTCACCCAAACTCGCAATAGCCCCACACATAATAAAGGCTCAACCTTGGATCTAATAATCTCCAAAAGTGACATCATTCAGTTGGAGTCGATACAACCCTGCAACTGGTCGGACCATCATATTATCACCTTCTTCACCAAGGAAACAGTGAAGTTCAACTCGGTTCAGTACACAAAATCAAAGAGTTGGAAAAGAGACTTGAAAAGACTCAACCCAAACACACTACCTTCCTCAAGCTACAACCTTCTCCGGCCACCTGCTGGCACCTCAGATGTCCAAGATCCCACCAACCACTACCTCAACTCTAAGACCTCGATAATTAATGAGGTAGCCTCCTTCAACTAAAGAGAGTGGCCACTAAAGACTCTAAGCCCTGGTACAATGGCCTACTTTGCGACAATATGCAGTCTCTCAGAACTTTTGAACATAGCTGGCGATCAGTTCCGTGTACTAATCACCTCAACCTATTAAGGTAAAAGAGACATGCCTATTACAAAAAGATCAAGCACACTAAAGCAGACTTCTTCAGCCACCAACCAGACCAAGCTAGAAATCGCCCCAAAAATCTTTTTGAGTTAATCAAAACTCAATCTAAGGACGCACCTCAACGGCTACAAGACGCAGCCCGACCGTAACCCAACTGTGAACAATTTTCTGCCTTCTTTAATCAGAAGACTGACAACATTGAGAAGGATCTCTTAAATGATCTATGATTATACTCTGCTGCATTGGCAAACCTCCCCTTCACTACTAACCATGCCACACCAATAGGTAGATGCAACATTGTTGCAGTTTGCGATTTATAAATTGCGAAAATGAAGGAATCGCAATTTAGAAATCGCAAATGGCAATGCATGAAAAATTCGCATTTTTATTTGCGATTCGGTATTTTTCCTTAATTGCGATTCACAATTCGCGAATTGCAATTAAGGAAACCCTTCCCATTGATTCCTATGGGCCAAAAGACCCATAGGAATTAATGGGAAGGCATTCACATTTTGCGAATTTCATTTTGCGAATTGCAAAATGTGAATGCAATTGCAAGGGTGCAGGGGGGGTCCAAAAAACCCCTCCCTGCACCCCAGAAATTTAACTTTAAGATCCATTTACACACACACATGCCCCAAGGACATGTGTGTGTGTAAATTAAAAGTTTCAAATATGTAACTTGTGCATGTTTGAAAGTTTTTGGTAAATTGGCATGAAGTTCAACTTCATGCTAATTTACCCCTTCCAAATTGCGAATTCGCAATTTAAAAATAATCATGCATTGCATTTAAGAAATCTCAAATTGCGATTTCTTAAATGCAATCGCAATTTTAGAAATCGCAACATGGTTGCAATCCCTAAAATTGCAAAAAGCTTGATGCATCCAAAATTTGAGAATTGCATTCGCAAACGGACGAATTTTGCGATTCGCACCGTTTGCGAATGCAATTTACCTTGATGCATGTGGGCCCAAATCCCTTCAAAGCTTGACCTTAAAAACGAAGCAGCCTGGTCATCCTTCGACACCTACACTGAAGAGGCTTTAGGCAAGATTCTCAATGCCCTGAAGCCTTCCAACCACCTCATCGATCCACTCCCCGCTAACGACTTAACCCCTTGGCTTCTACCACTATGGACCAAAATCATCAATAGTTCACTTCAACAAGGCAGCATTCCCAGACTCCCTCAAAGTCGGACAGGTTTCACCCATCCTAAAGAAACCAACAGCTGACCCCACGGACCTTAACAACTATCGTCCTATAACCTTGGCCAAATTACTTGAAAAATGTGTACACCACCAACTGACTAAACATATTGATCACTTTGACCTTCTTAACAATCACCAATCAGCCTTCAGAGCAGGTCACAGCACTGAATCAGCCATGACACACATTATTGACGATGCGCTACAAATCCTTGACCAGAACGGATCATGCCTACTCATCCTACTAGACCTATGTTCAGCCTTTGAGAGGGTCAAGCACGAGAAGCTGCTAGATCTTCTCAAACGTAGAATGGGTCTATCAGGGTCAGTGTTAAACTGGTTTACCTCTTTTCTCCATAACCAAACACAACTATTCAAGGTCAAAAACACTCTTTCCAAACCAGTACCAGTAAGGCTGGGAGTCCCACAAGGGTCCTCATTATCCCCAACACTGTTTAACCTATTCATGGAGCCACTCACCGAAATTCTACCTGCGTCTAATGTGCAATATCATATGTACGCTGACAACACACAACTTTATCTTAAGATCAACACCTTAGAAGACATTAAATGGCTTAACACTACACTCATGAACACCCAGACATGGCTGGCAGAAAACCACCTCTAACTGAACGCTCGAAAAACTGAATTTCTCCTTATATCCCCACCCGCCAAAATGTCCCCATTATGCAAGACTTGATCCAACATCTTACTGCATTCAATGTTCAACCAACCATTGTGGACTCAGCAAAATCTTTGGGAATAACTCTGGAAAGCAATCTCACTATGCAGAAACACATTAGCAATGCTACAACGGGAGCAAACTTCCAGATAAACACACTGAGGAAGTTGAAACCCTTCCTGCCAGTCAATGACTTCAAGCTGGCTGTACAAGCTCTAGTGTGGAATATGGAAGTGCCTCTCTATGTGGCCTTCCAAAAGCTACGACAGCTCCTCTTAGATCCTCAATAAACACTGCAGCGAGACTCACTGGCTCAAAGAAGTTCCCACATTTCCCCAGATTTAAAATTCCTTGAATTGGCTCCTGCTTGAAGCAAGAATTCATCTAAAAATAGCATGCATGACACATAAGGCCTTACATCACAATGCACCCAGCTACCTCGCACAGAAACTCTGGTGGGTCAAGGTCCTCAAGGAGTGCAGACAACTGAAACCTCAAAGGTTCGACAAGAAGAAAACAGATAAACAAACCTTCTCTGGGATGGCACTCAGGATTTGGAATACCCTTCCCCCAGAAATTAGATTGAATGCTTCTACCATCTCTTTCAAAAAGGAAGTAAAAGCAATTCTCATGGCAAAATTCACCTGATTACAGACTAAGTAAATATGGAGATCAATAGTACCATTACTAGTATTCTATTCTTGTGTTAAGGGTCCAACTAATCATCCTAGTGACTTTATTCTGCCCTTGACTTGAATCAATCGAGATGTTCCTGTTTTGTACTTTACTGTTTTTCCTTTGTGCACAAACCGTTATGCTATGCGTGATCTTTCCTTCACATAATTTGGTATATAATTTGTTATGCTATTCATGATTTACCCTCAGTTATTGCTATGTAAAATTAGCTTTGATCACTGGAAAGCGCTCTGATATCCAGAAGGATCTTGTCCGCACTCAATAAAATCTTTATAATAAATAAATAAATACATGTTGAAATTCCTGGTAGCAGTGAAAATGTCGGTCTTATGCTGGTGGATATTTGATGAGCTGTAAATCCCTCTACTCTCCTGTGACTGCTGTTCAGGGGTTTGTCCTGGTGTTAGGAGAGACAATGAGCTAGGGCATAAGAGTGAAGAAGCAGAAATCGATCAGATGGTTGTCAGACCATAATTGCGAAGGGATCCTGATGTGAACAAAATTGGGAAAGGTTAGGTCCGCACAAGTGGCCAACTAGATGGGTGGCTCTCCTTATTCCTTGTTGTAAGCCTAGGGCTTTAATTTCATCTGGTAAGTTATTAAGGCCATTGCTGATGGTGTCCTGTACAGCGTCAAGACACATCCGGGTATTTTCGCGCTCTATAAGTTTCACTAACATTAACATTAAATGAAAAGTAAAATCTCTCAGTGTGACATTTATGTACAAAAGGGGAAATACATTCCAAAAATTTGAAGCTGAAACCTTTTCTAAAGCTAGGGACTTTACAGACTGGTGTGCAGACCACCAGGCAACCATGTTGACTTATGCCCTGTCCTTCAATCCCCTGTTGAATTGCCTGCCTCTCTAGTGGAGATCTCTGAAACAAGGGTTCATTCGCAACATTGGTGAATGAACTTTTGTCATAGCCCAATCCTCAGTGGGCTAACATGTTTTTGACAAGCTAGGCATTTTGCTATGCTTTACCGAAGCAAATCTCCTTTACATCGGGCCAATTAATCTTTTTCCTGCAGGGCAGGTGTTGCTTGAACATGAAATACCTTAAAAGAATAAAAAAAGAGACAAGAGGCATTTGGCAAAACAAAAAAAGTTTGTTTAATTGAACAGTGTGGCTGGGAGAACATTTACAGTCATAGGGTCCGAGGACTGTATCAACTTACAATCAATCTGTAAGGGATCTTTATACAATTCATTTAATGTGAGAAACAGGTCTAGTGATCCTTTTTGGTAAGGAATGTGAACCGCTATTCTTGGAGCCATACATTGATGTATTCGATGAGGAATCCAGGTGGGCCTCGACCTTGCGAAGACACAATGCTGCCAGTGGGTAATGTGTCCAGTTACCGGCATGGTGAGCATGGGATTACTGCATGTACTACTTGTGCTGTGTCCTGATTGGCTACGTGTTCCTAACTTTATGCAGCATCTGACTTTATGGTGCTTTGGGAATGTGTGTACTCCTCCGGCACTTTATTAGAGCAATCTCCCTGAACCATTGTGGTGCTGCTGTGCCCGTTCTGTGGGACTGATCTGGTGTTTCCTGTTTGCACATTTTTATACCGGTTACGTGCCACCCCACCTGTGACCTGTCAATCAGTGACTTCTGGCCTGGGTCTCATAGCCTGCCTGACTATTTATTTCTGAGTCTGGGTTGATGTGAAGTTCATAACGGGACAATTCATCAATAACGATACGATTCAAAGAGATTCATTCATTTGCAGCCGCGGCCCGTGGAGGGAGTTCCGGTGGGGTAGAAAGGCGGGCCGGGGAAGAGGCAGGGTGGGGGGTGCTAAAAACCGGAATTTGGAAAATTGGAGGTAAGTAAACAATGTAATATATAAAACGAAATTTGTAGCACACCCTGCATCGCAAAATGCGATGCAGCACGTGAAAAGCTCTGCCCCACTGGAACTCCCTCCACGGGCCGTGGCTGTTGGTTTGTGATCAGTGAAGGCCACGGATAGGAAGCGTTTACACTGCATAACATTAACAATTGCAACACTCTCCCCAAAAATTTCTTTTATGCTGGCTTTGCCAATTAAACACATGCTGTCTGGCGACACTCATTATTTATCCAAATTCAAATTTTGAATTAGAGCCTTAACAGTACAAAGCCACACAATTTTCCATGCACACTATGGGATCAAAAGGTCTTTAATATCCTCCTGATAGGACTCAAGGGCAGGGGTTGTTTAAAACCAAAACCAGTAGATGAGCTTTCTACACTCAATCTTATGGGCAATTTTCTTTTTGGGCCAAATCCAAACATAGGGGAGTCAACGGTGTACTTGCTGGAAGTTTCAATAGGGTTCTTATGAACCTGTGCTCCACTGTGGAGAGGCTCTGGGTTTGCGAACAACCACAGAGATCTACTCCATATAAAACTTCACATTATTGATTTCTAACGCCAGAGCTACCCTTCTAGATGAGGTTTTTATGAGTATTTTCGTATTTCCCTATATATTCAGTGTGGTGAACTAGGAGCAGCTGGGCTTTTTCCACCTGTGGTGCCCAATATAGATTCTTTGCGAGTTTCATACCCCAGTACTCAAAGTGTGGCACCACATCTGGGGGGGTGGCACCAAATAACATCATCCTCTTACAGTGAGTCAAATTATGTCAAGTATAAATCAGGCATTTAGTCTTGGAGCTGTTAAGCTCCCTGCCCGCTCAACATAAAACATTTTTAAAAAGTTCAGGAGCTGTTGTAAACCCTGCGGAGACTTAGATATTAACAATCCGTAAATAGCAGTGCAGGGACCATCTGCCCTCCTATCTTAGGTGCATAACAGCTTCCCCTGTCTAAAAAATCTATTACACCATTAATATATAGAGTGAAGGGAAGACACTGGCGCTTGAAATGAGGACTCCAACTTCCAGCAGGTATTGGGCTCCAGGAGGCATCCCCTGCCACACTTGATTGCTTTCAAGGAAGCGCTATAAAGTACAGAACCGGGTCCCTCTGCTCAGGAGACACTGGGGCTTGGGACTGGGACTCCAACTACCAGCAGGCATTGGGATCCAGGAGACAACCCCTGCCACACCTGATTCACTGAAGCTCTATAAAGTGCAGAGTTAGATCCCACAGCACGGGACGCGTGCGAATGCGTCCAGGCCAAGGGCAGGCCCGTCAAAGCCAGTCGGAGGCTAGGATTCCCCCCTGCTTAGCTTTGGGTGCGCCCAGGTTAAGCTCATCTGATATTATTTACCTCAACAGGCACTGTGGTTTTTCTCTCGTATAAGGACACCACTTATTCCATTTGATGTTGATGTGTATGAAACCTGGTGGCAAATCCTGTTTAAAATCTCCATTCCTTTTAAATCTCCAATCCCTTTTCATCACTTCTGTGAAATTGACAATCAATCAATCAATCAATCAGAACATTTATAGAGCGCGCTACTCCCCGTGAGAGACTCAAGATGCTGAAGGGAGGGGCAGGTGCTGCTACTGCTCGAAAAGCCAGGTCCTGAGGTGTTTCCTCAAGGTGAGATGGTCTTGGGTCATTCGTAGGTGTGCGGGGAGAGAGTTCCATGTTTTGGCTGCCAGGTGGGAGAACGATATTCCTCCAGTGGTGGTTCTGCGAATCCGTGGGACGGTGGCGAGGGCGAGGCTGGCGGAGCGGAGCTGGTGGGTGGGAGTGTAGAAGGAGAGCCGGTTGTTGAGGTATTCGGGGCCCATGTTGTGGAGCTCTTTGTGTGCGTGGGTGAGGAGCCTGAACGTGATCCTTTTGTTGACGGGGAGCCAGTGCAGGTTTCTCAGGTGGGCGGATATGTGGCTTTGGCAAGGGATGTCGAGGATGAGTCGAGCGGAGGCATTCTGTATGCGTTGAAGTTGTTTCTGAAGTTTGGCGGTGGTTCCTGCGTATAGGGCGTTTCCGTAGTCCAGTCGGCTGGTGACGAGGGCCTGGGTGACAGTCTTTCTGGTTTCGGTGGGGATCCATCTGAAGATTTTCCGGAGCATGCGCAGGGTGTTGAAGCAAGAGGACGAGATGGCGTTGACTTGCTTGGTCGTCGTGAGGGAGGAGTCCAGGATGAATCCCAGGTTGCGTGAGTGGTCCGAGGGTGTCTGTGCGGAGCCCAGTGCTGTGGGCCACCAGGAGTCGTTCCAGGCGGATGGGGACTGTCGAGGATGAGGATCTCCATCTTGTGTGAGTTCAGCTTCAGGCGACTGAGCTTCATCCATTCTGCGACGTCTTTCATTCCTTCCTGGAGGTTGGTTTTGGCGGTGGCTGGGTCTTTAGTGAGGGAGAGTATCAGTTGGGTGTAATCGGCGTAGGAGATGATGTTGATGTTGTGCCTGCGTGCGATGGCAGCGAGGGGGCTCATGTAGATATCGAAGAGGGTTGAGCTAAGTGAGGAGCCTTGGGGTACGCCGCAGATGATCTTGGTGGCCTCTGAGCAGAAGGGAGGGAGGCGGACTCTCTGGGTTCTGTTGGAGAGGAATGAGGTGATCCCGTTTAGGGCCTTTCCTTGGATCCCAGTGTGAAAGAGGCGGTTTATTAGGGTGCAATGGCAAACGGTATCAAAAGCTGCCGAGAGGTCTAGGAGGATGAGGGTGGTTGTTTCTCCGTTGTCCATCAGGGTCTTGATGTCGTCGGTGACTGCTATGAGGGCAGTCTCGGTGCTGTGGTTGGCTCGGAATCCTGACTGGGACGGGTCGAGCGAGTTGTTTGTCTCGAGGAAAGCAGTCAGCTGTTTATTGACGGTCTTCTAGATGACTTTGGCCGGGAAGGGAAGAAGAGAGATGGGGCGGAAGTTCTTGAGGTCTTTGGGGTCCGCTGTAAATGTAAATGTAAATTGATACTTGTATAGCACACTACTCGCCCGCAAGGGTCTCAAGGCGCTTGTACGAATACCGCTGTGGAACCCGTCCTGGCTTTCCCTGTGAGGCGTCCACTCCTGGGCACCCCCAGTGTGAAGGCCAGGCATCCTTAGCGTTGTGGGGGCCGATGTGGAGATTAAGCAAGCTATTGCCCAGAGTTGTAGAGTGGGACTCTATGATTGGAATAGGCACCGAGGCGAGAATTATCAGGTCCGTGGAATTTTGAGCCCAAGATCTGCCAAGGCGGGGAATTGAACCCTGGTCCCGGGCTAGACCTCTGCATCAGGGTCTGCCGCTCTAACCATTGAGCCACACTTCTCAGAAGGGCGTGGATTTCCACGTGCTTCCAGCTCTCGGGGCAGGCGGCTGACGTGAGCGAGATGTTTATGACGTTCCAGAGTTGGGTTCGATGACGGTGTTGGCTTTTTTGAAGATATGATGGGGCATGGGTCAGAAGGGTAGCCGAAGTGGATGGAGTTCATGACGTTGGTGGTGTCTTCAGTGCTGATGGGGTCCAGGTGCTGAGGGTGGTGGTTGGGTCGCTGGTTCTGTGACTGGAGACGGAGTCTGGGGTCCGAAGCTGTCGTGTTTATCTGCGATCTTTCGGTGGAAGAACGTGGCGAGGGAGTTGCAGAGTTCTTGTGATGGTGTTATGTTGTTGTTGCTGGCGGTGGGGTTGGAGAGCTCTTTGACGATGTTGAAGAGTTCCTTGCTGTTGTGGGTGTTGTTGTCTAGTCGCTCTTTGAATGATGTCCTTTTGGTGGTGCGGATCAGCTGGTGGTGTTCGCGGGTGGAATTTTGAGGGCTGTCATGTTCTCTGTAGTTCGTTCGTGGTGCCAGGTTTTTTCGAGGGTTCAGCAAGATTTCTTTGATTCTTTGAGGGTGTCTATGAACCATGAGGTTTCCTGTTGCCGGTCGTGCCTGAGGGGTTCTTCAGTGGTGCAAGGTCGTTGGCGCAGTTGGTGATCCACTGTTCGAGGTTGTGGGCTGCGTCGTTGGTGTCGGCGGTGTTGGCTGGCGGGTTCTGGCTCAGCGATGAGAGGAGCTGGTCTGTGGTGATTTTGCTCCAGCATCTGCATGGGATCTGTTGCGTGCAGTGGTGGGATGTATTCTTTGTGAAGGTGAAGTGGATGCATCTGTGGTCTGTCCAGTGTAGTCCGGTGGAGTGGCTGAAGGAGACGTAGTTGCTAGCGGAGAAGTTGGGGTCGAGCGTGTGGCCAGCAAGGTGGGTGGGGGTGTTTACCAGTTGCTTGAGTCCGAGGTTGGTGAGGTTGTCGAGCAGGGTGGTGGTGTTGTTGTCGCTGTTTTTCTCCAGGTGGAAGTTTAGGTCCCCTAGGAGGATGTATTCTGGTGAGGCTAGGGCGTGCAGGCTGATGAAGTCGGCGATGGTTTCGCTGAATTGTGTGCGTGGGCCCGGGGGTCTGTAGATGAGCGCTCCTCTAAGGGTGGTCTTGGGGTCGGGTTTGAATCTGTAAGTGTAGGTGTTCGGCAGCGGAGAGTGTGTCTTCGTGGCAGTCGTGATGTTGATGGTGTTCCTGTAGACAATGGCGATTCCTCCTCCGGTTTGGTTGACGTGGTCCTTCCGGGTGATCTTGTAGCCGTCCGGCATGGCTATGGCGATGTCGGGGGCCGAGGATGCGTTCATCCATGTTTCCGTGATGAAGGCGATGTCTGGTGCTGTTGTGTCGAGGAGGTCCCACAATTCGACGGTGTGTTTGTGGACGGAGCGGGTGTTGAGGAGGATGCACTTGATGTGGTTGTTGTTGTTGCGAGGTTCGGTGGTGGGGGGCAGGCTCGGAGGCAGGTGAATTTGCAGGCTTGACAGTTGAAGGGTCCGTAGGTGCGCTTCGGGGTGGCTCGGTAGCAGGCGGGTGGTCGTCTGGTGTTGAGTGCGTTGAGGGCGGCGGAGTCGTATCTCAGTCGGGTGCCCTTACTTCGTCGGTGACCAGGGGTCCAGGTGCGGACGGGCGCAGACGGCTTGCCTTTGGCGCGCAAGCGGCGCGTCCGCGTCCGCTGTGCGGTCGCTGCGTGGTCGCTGCGCGGCCTCTATATGAGGGGCTGTGGGAGGGAGGAGCAGCTGGGAGGCGGGAGCGGGGTGCCGCAGAGGGGGGTGGAGCTGCAGGGAGCAGCCGCGGGAAAGAGTGATACAGAAGTGAAAGAGCGGGGAAAGGACACCAAGGCAATACGGGGGAGGGGGCACAGAAGGCAAAAAAGGGGGAGACAAGGGGGGTACATAAGGCAAAAACAGGGGGATCAAGGGGCACAGAGAGTAGGCAGTGGTCACAAGGGGTTACAGGAGGCAGAAAAACAAGGCAACAATTACGTAGCAACAAGTGGGCAGAGAGTTACAAGACGGGTTTCAAAAAGGCAAAAATACAGGAGCAAAGATGAGCAGGCAACAAGTGGGCGGAGGGGACTCACTTGCACTAGACGGTGGCAGAGCAAGGCGGCAGCAAGAGTGGGGGCAGCACCACAGTGCGGACGGTGTGGTGGCTTGGGGGGCCACCTACCTTGTGACAGGGTCAAGGGTCGCTCTTGAACAATATGGGATGCAAAAGGGAGCTCCAATAGGGCTTACAAAACAGCCAAGAGATCTGAGTCTAGCGTCGCGTAGAACTGTGTAGTGAATGACAGTGACACATTCATTGAAAAGGTCGATAGTCTGTTCAATGGTAATGATAGACTGCAGCGCAAACATGAGTAACAGCCCAGGGGGCGTGGCTTGCATGGGGATGTTGACGGATGCGTGAGCGAAGAGCTCCTCATCAGCTGCCCAATTATCCTGTTGACTGAGCTAATCGGGGCTGTGTCGAAGCGCCCTGCTGCTGCCTAAACACCTGGGGGAGCAGAGCAGATTGTGGAGGTTGCTGGGGCTGGTGCTGAGATTTGAGAGCCTTGTTTTCCGGCATGGCCTTGAGGGGCAGAGGCTGCTTCTCTGGAAGGCTGGGATGACCCTGACACTATGCGGCACCCCGGTTGGAGAGCGGTGTGCAAGCCGATGACTTTGCTGACGGACCACCCCGAGGCCTCTGCTGAGTGTGCTGCAGGGGCGCCTTGACAGGAGGTGATCGGTGGTGCGGTAGCATGCTTGTTACCACGGTGAACATCAACCGAGGAGATCGGGGTGCAGGGGGCTCATTATCCAGAGACGAGATTTGATTGGGTGACGGCACCGGTGAGGGATACATGAAGTCTACCTGTTGCAGGAGCAGCAGCCCCACAGAAACAGAGGGCAATTGAGGTGGTGGGTGCCCCTGGTGTGAAAGATTGACGAAATTGATGTACATAGACAGCATTCATTTCCCTTCTTCTCCCACTCCTCTCCCTGTGGGCACCATGGATACTGTAAATTATTGACCGCATCACCCTGCCAGTAAGAACCCGTACCCCTATGCATATGTTCAGCCATTCTAGGCACCATGGCCATTTTACCCATTGGAATCCCCGGCTTCCCTCCTGCGCGTATCTTGCACCCCCTCTCTCATGTATAGACCATGAAACCCTTTTCCTTTGCGCGATCCTGATGTGAAAGGCAACCCTCCTGCTCGACCCAGGCATTCCCCATTTCCCTCTCAAAGAAGCATCCTTCGCCTCAGCTGACATAACCCCCCCCCCAGCTGTATCTGACTGCCCCTGTTCTCTCATGTACAGGTCATAGGATCTCTCTCTCTCTCTCTCTCTCTCTGTGCGGCTCTGACCCTGCGCGCACCCTGACCCCCCCCCCTCCTTCTCCTCACATGAACAAGTCATAAACCCTCTTCTTCCGCAAAGCCCTGTCCTTGAGAGTCACGGCCGCGCCTGACCAGCACCTCCTTCCCTTCCATGAATGCCCCTCTGTTGACAAGCCTTCCCTCCGCGCCCGATTGTCCACGCAGGCATGAATACCACTCCTTTGATGACCCCTTCCCCCGAGTCCGGCTGACCACACATGTCCGAGGCCATCACCTAAGCCAGGAGATACCATTTACTGCCCTCATTGTATGAAGTCACCCCTCTTCAAAGGATCCACTATTGGTCCTAGCCACCCCACCCCCTGGGCTATGATCAGGCGTACACATCCTATGAAACACTCAGCTGCGTGATTGCCCTCCCCTCTTATCAGCAGGTCAAGGGTCCCCATTGTGAACGTATGTGGAGTAGGATCACCACGAGGATTATAGGGATGTCTTTCTCTTGCGTCATACTGTCCTGATTGTACCATCAAATGTTTTGTAAAGTATAAAAGCAAGAGTCTCAGCTCACTTGTTAGAGCACCTCCCGAAAGACACTGTGTTTCGTGTCCGAAATGACTGGCTCTCCTCATGAGAAATAAACTCTGTTCTTGATTCCTGCTTCCAGCGCCCGTCTCTTTTATTTGGTAATTATTCAACATGGGAACTAAGAGGCGGTTTGCGCCAGCGGCCTGGGCATCGATAGAATTATGGGCCCACTTTCCACAATTGGCGTCCCAACGCGGGGTCCATCAGTGACATAAGGTTCGGTAAGAGAGATCCAGACGAAGAAGTGAACATCTAAATGATCGGGGTATGCCTGCCTTGAGAGGGCCCTCGCCCGGCTGCCGATCGACAGAACTTCACCAATTCTGAACGGACCTCTCTCGAGTGACCTATTGTCCTGACTGGAATCCCATAGGAATGCTACATGGAGTAAGAGAACGATCGGGCGCTGGAGGAGGGAGTCGAAGAACTGTCCGTATGGTCCGGTCCGGGTAAGATTAAGTAGGGTGTTTTTACGCCTGATTGGTAGGGTGGCTCTATCCACCTGATTGATTGATTGTTTGTATTGAAAGTCGGTATTTGTATACTGATATTGTTGGTATTGGTTCATTTAGCTTTGAAGGCTACTTGACATATTGGTTCTCTTTTGAGAACGAGACATTCTCTGTTTGCAAACAGCGGCGAATAGGAACGTCGTCCCTCTTTGCAGATAGAGAAGGGTAGGTAATGCAGACTTTTGTCCCCGGTGTAATCCGTCATGCCTACTTTTCTCCCCACTGATTGTTTGAAGTCGATTAATAATCGATTGTTGCTTGAAGTCGATTAATAATTGATTGTTGTTTGAAATCGATTAATAATCGATTGTTGCTCTTTGAGATCTTCCCTGTCCACAAACAGAGACGAATAGGAATATTCTGTTCCCTTTATGGATAGCGAAGGGCAGGTAATGCAGACATTTGTCCCCGTTGTAATCCGTCATGCCTGTTTTTCTCCCCATTGATTGGTTGGTTGCCTGGACATTGTTGTCCCAGGAATTGTTTCGTTTGAGGTATTTTCTATTTGCAAACAACGTGAAATAGAAATATTCTGTCTAGTCTTTGCAAGTAGAAAAGGGTAGGTTATGCCCCTTTGTGAATTCGTCAGTCCTACCCACTCCCCACTGGTTGGTTATTGTGGGGTAGCTCGCATGGTCCGCCCAGGAGACTACCCTTATGGAGGACATATGCTCTCTACTCATGGGCCATTTAGTAGAAATAGACCGACTGGTCCGTCCAGGAGGCTACCCTAGTAAGTGGAAGTACATCGCTCGGTCTGTCCAGGATGATACCCTAATGAAGGAATATATGTTCCCCTTTTGATCGATAATCTCGTTCCACCCCGGACCATTTATTGGAGGGGACTCGTCTGGTCCGTCCAGATGTACCCCCCTAGTGAAAAGGACACATAAAAATATGAAGTGATCACCGTTCCCTACTAACAGAAAGCCTTAGCTCGAAACACGCTAAGGAAGAGAAAGAAAAATAAAAGGAAATCAGGCTAAGTCAGTAACCCCCTGATGAGCTTTTGACTTCACCAAAAATAAGAAACATTAGAAATAGTTCGTAATAAGAAATGTAAAATGGCGAAAAGGTTTGATAACAGAAAATAGCCACGAGGTAGCTAGGCTTCACTGCCTGTTCCTGCTCCCAACATGTCTGCCTCATTGCCAGCCCCGCCCAAATAACGGTCACATGAAATAGAAACAACTCAATAGGTACCTACCCCCATTCCGGAAGCTCCCGAAGTGCAACAGGTCCGCGGTTACGCCCATCCGGAAGGCGAGGCCTCGAGGCACGAGGGACTCGCCTGGCCACGGTCAGGAGGAGATGATGTTGGGCAGGCGGTCCAAAGAATGACAAGGACCTCTCCATCTTTTCTCTTCTGCCGCCCTGCAGGCCGCGGGGAGAGAGGGGGCTGTCTTGCCTCGGCCACCGACCACCCCTCTCTCTCACCCGATCCGGCTTTCGTCGAAGGCCGAAGCCAAGGCGAGAACGGCGGCAAATCAAGTAGTCCCGCCACATGCCAAATTCACCGCATGCCATCGCCTGCATAGGTACAGGCAGTCCCGCCACATTTCAAGCTCCCTGGAGAGTTGGAGGTAGTCCCGCCACATGTCAAAAAGGGAGGGGGGGGGCTGTCTTGCCTCAGCCGCCGACCACCCCCCCCCCCATCATCAATGGCTGGCACGGCCAATATCGAAACGACGGAGCCGAGGAACGGCGCGGGGTCGCTGGAAGGGGGAGGCGGCGCGAACGACCCTCCCCCACCTCCCTCCAGGTGGAGGCTTCCAGCGACACCCCAACACTCTTTGCTTAAAGAGGGTCAACATCAAAAAGCGGTCTTCTGCCCAGGACGGGCACTCGCTCCATATCGCCTCTCCTCGACCTTGAAGATTCTATAAGAGCCGGGGGGCCCCCGACCCCCTGCATGGGTGCCCCCGCCCCCTTCGCTGGGAACCACGACATCGGTGCTACTCCTGCCGGCACCAGACTCGGATCGGAAATGGCTAAAATGCCGCCACGGCACAGGCTTGTTCAGTTCCGGAGGAACACCAGGATGACCCGGTAGGAAAATTGTTGCCGCCCTTCCCACTCTTTGACTCATGGTCCATATTGTTAGACTGTTAACCACATTGCACGAGACTTTTTGAACTGCCAATGGAAAGTTCTGGGCCAACCATGCGAGACTAGAGACACTCTGACCATGCTGGAACTTGCCTGACCCCACCCAAAATGGCGCCGACACAAAATGAGACGTTTTTAATGAACTTTGTTGCCCCCTGATTGCGCAAGCTTTTTACCCCGAGATATATAACGTTTTGGATAATGAAAGTAGATATGAAGGATATTGAGTATGTGCTTGGACAATGAATTGACTTAGGGTGGGTACTGATTATGAGTTGGAAAATGAATTGGTGTAATTTAAGGTAATGAATGAACATTGGATAATGTATTTATGAATTTATTAAAGATGAATTACTGACATGCATCATGCTTGCTCTGTAGGGGAGTTTAATACGATTTTATTGCACTGCCGCACTTTATGCAATGAACTGCCACCAGCATTGTTCTTCCTATGTACAGTTCCAATCTGCTCCGTGGCTAGTCCACTGGGTTGTAGGCCTGTATTTATACTTCCACACTTTTTATTAAAGGTATTTTTGAAAACGAAAGCATAGTTGTAGCGGTTGCATTAATGAGTTTTGAATGTATTACTACTGTGAGCAACGAGAAAGTATGATGAAGGTTAAAGGTTAAAAAGGACCCGATATTTAGCAGCCACACTATGTGTCACAGGCAGCCGGAAAAGTGCTTTAGAAGCCCTAAAACGACACCACAGAAATGCCACCTGATCGCCACCCTTGTACCCGATCAAAAGGGGTTACGACCAAGTAACTCATGTAGATACGCAGATCGTCAATGATTATCTGTCTGACATTTCTGGACCCTCTGGGCTTAAACGCCGTGATGGTAGAGAAATGCACTACGTGGAGATAGGTCGAGTATGTGGTAGGTAAAAACATTTCCGGATTACTGCATGCTGATGAGGTTTGAATATTGCCCCCCCCCACCCCTTCTTTCTCCTCCCTTCTGCAGGCCACGTTGGAACCTTGGCTGATGTATGGAAGGATGATGACCGAACCGCCAATGAGAAAGGGAAGAAGGGAATATGAGTATGGTCCTTATGACAAATAAAAGTTTTGTAAAAAAAAGACGTAGACTTAAACATGACTGTTCCTCCTTAGAATATAGCAACTGAGAGGATGGACTGACATAGAAACTGGACAGGTACTGAGTGACGAAAAATTGATTAGAAACGACGCGTTAAATAATATAACTGGACGTTTTGACTAGGTAGGGATAGGACAAAGAAAAATTGTACGGGTAAGGGTTGCTATGGCACCACCCGCCTAGGAAGTTAGAAATGTTGCCGATGTTCAAAATGCACTGCCCCCTTTCTCACACTCTTACAGATATAGCCAAGCTGTCCGACTGTTTCCCCGATCAATGCTTGCCGTTGCCTCAGCCTGGAGAACTTCCCACCAAAGGAGGGAACAGAAAAATGGTTTAAAATCCAACCATGGGTAACTAGCGCGACCAGGTTAATTTCTGATCAACCAACCGAGGTGTGAGTATTGGTAATTGGGAGCTCTCGCAGGCGTGACAAGCGAGAAGGAAAAGGGGGGTAGGGCAGAAAGAGCTAAGCACGTAGATAAATAGGATAGTAAAGATACGTAGGATATATATAAAAACAGATGTTGTAGACTAACAATTGTTTCCTGTCTTGTTGTGAATGTCTTGTATATGTGTAATACATGTGCCGTCTTCCCAGTCTGAGTTTGTGTGTGTGTAACGTGCGAATATATGTCTCCCCTCTGTCTATATCTGCATGTTACCTGACCTTTACTGTTCTGTGTTGTGAGCGCACTAAATGACCTATTTTCGTACACGTCTCTCTCTCTCTCCACCCCTTTTATCTCTCTCTCTCTCTACATGTTATACGTGTACCGAATGGCTCGTTTAGATTGCGGACGACTCTCACTCTCTATGAGAGTCTCCCTATTTTCTATCCCTCTTTTTGGTAAAATTGTGCCTCACCGGCACCAGCCTGATTTGATACATATTGAACGCGAAGGTGTTCAGCGAAATTGACCGAAACTAAAATGACTGTATCTCGCCATGTTACTGCCTCTCCTTTCTGCAAAATGAATGAACTTGAATTGGCTGAGAAGGAAAGGACAGGTAAGACGACTAAGGTCCCCAAATCTGGCTATTCATAGGGGAACTGTATGTCAATGGCATCCTATGTCTGTTCTTCAGAGACGAACGCCAACGTCTAGATTGACACCCAATACCCAGATTGCCCCACCCCTTCGCACCCAAGCGCGAGCGCCCGAAGTATACCCTCCCCATTTGATAGACCCCAGCTTCTGTCCCGGGTATAAACATAATGACCATGAGTAGCTGTTGACCCTTGAGGAAATTTTGTTTTGCCCGACTCTCGACGATAGCACCCCCGCCCTGTGTGAAAATGTTAGCCAGTCCTGAAGGAAAATGGTGTGTAAATGTTGAATATGATGTAACGCACAGTTGATGGAAATGTCATTTATCCTCACGTGAGTTATAAACAGGACAATGAATAAAACTTGCCATAAACTCAGTAGGAATGCTGACACATGCACTGCTTGGTAATAGACCTCTGACTGTGACCGATGAGCATAAACTCTCAAATGCGTAGAATTGAGGGAGGAATTCATATGCGTAGATGTCTTCTTCTGCCATTTCTCTAAAACGTTGTCTTGTACCTATTCAAAGATTCACGATCACCGAAGGAGATGGGTCAGATGTGACGTACAGCCTGACTGCAGATCTTGGGACACGTATGACATCGACCAGAGGTGGAGCTGCAGGGCAACAAGACACGGGACGAGACCGCAATTTCAACGTGGAAAATGAAAAATGACGGGCCGCCTTGAAGCCCTCCGACTGCTAACCCACGTGTGCCTGGAGTCTCCGTCCGCCTTCTTTGGGCCCGATTGATGGGCCTGCCTGCTTGTTATCCTTTGCTCCCTTGGTCCCTTTTGTGTGTCCCAGGAACTCTGACCCAACTCCGCTCACTCTCTCTCCTATCGACTATTTGAACAACATTCACCCACCTTCCCACGTGACTTTTTGCCAAAGGAAAGAGCTGCAATTATATGGGAAGAGGGTGTTGCCACAGAACTATAGGTGCCGAGCATAAGGCGCCGCCAAACGGATTGTTTAGGGAACAGGACTGTGGTCTAACAGCAGAGGACTGACCGCACCCTGCAACGCGTAAGGATAGAACCGAGCTGGACCTATAGCTCCACCGCCGGTGCTCAACAGCGCCAACGAAAGTACCCGGATTAGAGCCTACCAGTGATGGCTCGCTGATAAAAAGACACTGTGACGAAGAGATCTTGTGTATTGAACTGAATTCCGCTCTCAACTACCTGGTCAAAACTGTTCATTGGTCACATTTTTTAAGTCAGAAAGATTTATGCTATGTAGTGCGTTTAATTGCCAGGAACACAACGAAAATGTAATTTCCTATGTACTGCATTCTTCCCATCGCCTTAACTGTCTATGATTGTACGCCACATGTTAGTATCGACAAAGTGCTAATTCGTCAACGATGCTTGTCTACCTGTAATCACATAAGCTGAAAAAAAAAAAAAAAATGATTGCTGTTATGTAAAAAGGGGCGACTGTGAAAGATTGACGAAATTGATGTACATAGACAGCATTCATTTCCCTTCTTCTCCCACTCCTCTCCCTGTGGGCACCATGGATACTGTAAATTATTGACCGCATCACCCTGCCAGTAAGAACCCGTACCCCTATGCATATGTTCAGCCATTCTAGGCACCATGGCCATTTTACCCATTGGAATCCCCGGCTTCCCTCCTGCGCGTATCTTGCACCCCCTCTCTCATGTATAGACCATGAAACCCTTTTCCTTTGCGCGATCCTGATGTGAAAGGCAACCCTCCTGCTCGACCCAGGCATTCCCCATATCCCTCTCAAAGAAGCATCCTTCGCCTCAGCTGACATAACCCCCCCCCAGCTGTATCTGACTGCCCCTGTTCTCTCATGTACAGGTCATAGGATCTCTCTCTCTCTCTCTCTGTGCGGCTCTGACCCTGCGCGCACCCTGACCCCCCCCCCCTCCTTCTCCTCACATGAACAAGTCATAAACCCTCTTCTTCCGCAAAGCCCTGTCCTTGAGAGTCACGGCCGCGCCTGACCAGCACCTCCTTCCCTTCCATGAATGCCCCTCTGTTGACAAGCCTTCCCTCCGCGCCCGATTGTCCACGCAGGCATGAATACCACTCCTTTGATGACCCCTTCCCCCGAGTCCGGCTGACCACACATGTCCGAGGCCATCACCTAAGCCAGGAGATACCATTTACTGCCCTCATTGTATGAAGTCACCCCTCTTCAAAGGATCCACTATTGGTCCTAGCCACCCCACCCCCTGGGCTATGATCAGGCGTACACATCCTATGAAACACTCAGCTGCGTGATTGCCCTCCCCTCTTATCAGCAGGTCAAGGGTCCCCATTGTGAACGTATGTGGAGTAGGATCACCATGAGGATTATAGGGATGTCTTTCTCTTGCGTCATACTGTCCTGATTGTACCATCAAATGTTTTGTAAAGTATAAAAGCAAGAGTCTCAGCTCACTTGTTAGAGCACCTCCCGAAAGACACTGTGTTTCGTGTCCGAAATGACTGGCTCTCCTCATGAGAAATAAACTCTGTTCTTGATTCCTGCTTCCAGCGCCCGTCTCTTTTATTTGGTAATTATTCAACATGGGAACTAAGAGGCGGTTTGCGCCAGCGGCCTGGGCATCGATAGAATTATGGGCCCACTTTCCACACTGGGCTCTGGGGAGCGGCGTGCCCTTGGGACCTTCCGGAGAAGCTCAGCTGAAAGTGCGCAATGCGACATGGCCGCCATCTTGGAATTGGGCCTTGACTCCTGGACTGGACCTGCTTGATGCCCTGGAAGTAGTGTAGACCCTATCAATATTAGACCGGAATCCAGCACCCTGCCCTAATAAAGGACTGGAGGGAGGTGCCTGCTGGCTTCTTCTCCAAAGCGTATACTTTTGGAACGTGGCTGACTGCTTGATTTTGACTCTGATTTGAGAAATGTACCAGTGAAGCGCACTATCTCTTCAGCTCAATCCCACTGTTTGTTACATGGGCTAATATTTGGTGGGGCTCCTTCTGTTACAAATGACTGTTGGTGCTACTGGCAGATTTTGAAGGTAGGCCCCTGACGCTTGAGAGCGTTTCCTGAGTGGGCCCCAAGTACCGGCGACCGCCCGGCTACTAATATGCGAGGAGCAGTGACTAGAGGTGCTCTGAGGTGCGACTGCACACATCCACATAGGAATTGGAGATTCCCCAGCCACAGACTACGATCCCATCATGGGCAAGCCTGGGAATAAAACTGCTGGGGCTGCGCTGGATCCTGTTGACAGTGCAACAGAGCACTCGCAGCTGGGCCAAGGAGACCCCATCCAACAACAGTTGAAACAAATCTGTGAGGTCATTACAGACACCAAAGCCACCCTCCACCAGGACATAACCACAGTGGCGGTAGGCCTGGGTCTCCTACACAAAGAACATAAGAAACTATCGGTCAGGGTGAGAAATAATGAGGCCAATCTGGCAAAAATGCTACCAGCGCAGAAAACGACTGACCAGCAGTTGGGTTCCTTACAGACAGAGTCCATGTCCTAGAACTCAGGGCCTAAGATGCAAAAGGCTGCAATCTGAGGAACAACGTTCAAGTGGTTGGATTGCCGGAGGGAACTGAAGGGGGTGATATGGTGTCCTACCTTAGATCAGAGTCGGATATCGACATTGTCCAAACCCTACCTCAGGGCTTCCTACTGCAACATCTAGACCGAGTGAAAGGTATTGGAGGAGGTATCGCGATTATTTATAAAAACCAATTCATATGTCGTTTTCACGACAGCCCTTTATCAAACTGAAAATGTACATTTCAATATCCAACTGTCCCTCTGTAACTCCCTATCAGGAGTCCTCATTTACCGCCCACCAGGGCCTCTACGCCAATTTTGTAGCTCCCTACTAGAACTCTCAACTGCCCTTTTGTGTACTTCGCCTAACATGATTATACTAGGGGACCTTAACATTCATTTTGACAAAGAAGACAACGATACTGCAGCAGAACTACTGGATGATTTAGCTACCCTCCAGCTTCACCTTCAAAACATTCAACCCACCCATAGACTCTGACATTCACTTGACCCTATCATATGCACCATCGATGACCTTAAAACCAGCACCCCGATCCCTCTGCCATGGTCAGATCATTTACTCATCCCCTTCAGTTGGGAAATACCTAATATTCCTCCCTCTAACAAACCCTCCGTTGGTCCCTCGCGTCCCTGGGCCAAACAATACATTGAAAAATGGAAACAAATCTTAGAACTCCGTAAACCCATCCATGATTTGGACCCAATAGGAGCAGACACAAAGTTCTCCTCCTGGATCGAAAATTCCCTTAATATGATCCTCCCAAAAAAAACGCACCTTACCTCCCGTAAAAAGAATCCGGCCCCATGGTTTACAAAGGAGACTCGCCACCTAAAAAAACTCTGCAAAAAAGCGGAAAGGGTGTGGCGGAAAGAATTTGGCCCCGAACGCAAGAAAGACTACAGACTGTTGATTCTTGCGTACAAGAAAGCCTTGAAAAATGCACAAACTGCCCTTTTCCAAGAAAAAATTAGCGCAGCTTCCTGCTCATCAAGAGAGACGTTCCAAATCGTCAAACAGCTTCTAAAAACTCCAGAACCGTCTGGATCTGTTGAACCCTCAGATAATCAATGTGCAAATTGGCCACATTTTTTGACCAAAAAATCCATAACATCTTACAAAAACTTCCCCCCTTCCCAACTCGGATCACCCTCTGGTAGCGATAGAACAGACCAACACGCTTAATACGGGGTTCCACTCTTTCAATCTTATAAACACCGACACTCTAGCGCCTATCCTCCAGTCACTCAAAAGTGGCTCACCCTCAGATCCAGCCCCAGTAAAAATCTTAAAATTAGTAACACCGACCATCCTTCAACCACTGGTAAATGTAATCAATGCCTCTTTGACCAACGGAACGGTTCCCCTCAGCTGGAAGAAGGCGAAGGTTAGGGCTCTATTAAAAAAACCATATCTTGATCCCCTCAACCTCTCCAACTTCAGGCTAATATCCCTTCTCCCATGCATCAGTAAAATAACAGAAAAATGTATAAATTCTCAGTTATCCAATTATCTCGAGACTAATGAACTACTCAAGTCCTCACAGACAGGCTTTCGCCCTGGCCAGGGCACTGAAACTACGATACTGTCAGTGGTTGAGGAGGCCAGGAAGATGATGGACACAGGGGGATCAGTGGCAGTGATCCTCCTGGACCTAAGTGCGGCCTTTGATACGGTCAACCATCAGATCCTGGCCCAGCGACTTAGCGATCTGGGGATTTCAGGCCTCGCTCTATCCTGGTTGAAATCAAGTCTGCAAGACCGATCATTCCAGGTCATAGAGGGCAGATACTCTTCCAGGGAGACCCCTGTACGTTGAGCCCTACACTCTTCAACGTGTATATGTCCCCCCTGGAACAGATAGTTGCCCCATACGGGATAAAACTCCTAACTTATGCAGATGATACACAACTGGTGGTCTCCCTCACCCAACAGAAAAAATCCCAAAATAGATCTCTATTCCTGTCTAACTGATATTGTCAGCTGGATGGACAGATCCCATTTAAAGCTAAACGGCGACAAGACGGAGATCATGGTGATGGGTAATCAAACACACCTCCTCACAGACTCCCTTTGGCCCCCCTGCATGGGTAAACCTCCAACCCCTAAGCCCGAGATTAAAAGCCTCGGTCTGTGGCTGGACAAAAACCTTACCATGCAAAACCAGGCAAGAAAAACCGCGGGAGTATGCTTTGGTCTCCTGCGATCCATCCGAAAAATCCTACCTTTACTTCCTTTTCAATCAAGGAAACTTCTGATACAGGGTCTCATCCTATCAAGGTTGGACTACGGCAATGCACTTTATCTTGCCGCTCCCCTAAAAGTCACCACCAAACTTCAGGTAGTTCAAAATGCTGCCGCCAGGATCCTGACCAACACCAGGAACCGCTTGTAGGAGAGTAGGGTCTGCTACCCTATGGTCACCCCAATTTTTTGCTTTTTGCCTCACTGGTTTATGACTTAATGTGGCTGTGGGCCTGCTAATCAGACCCACAGCCTGCTGTTCTCTCTCTAAATTACTGCCAATGCACTCTAGGTGCATTACGAATTGGATACTGGTTCACCTTATAGGCCCCTGTAACAGTGTACCATAGGTACCCAGGGCATAGGTGCATCCAAGGCCTACCAGGGGCTGCAGCATGTATTGTGCCACCCCTGGCCTCCATATTTGACACAACTGGCTGATCACTCAGCTGGGGTAAGTTGGTGTAATCACCTCTTACTTAGGTATAGTATCCCTATGCCTGACCTTAAACTGGACACATATGTTCCTATCAGCCACTCCTATGGAAGGCCTCATCAATCCTGGAGGCAGAGTGCTTGGAAATATGTGAGATGGTGCTCTAGCATGAGCTGAGCCTGTCTGCAGCTGTCGGGAACCACTCCCTTAGCTGTTCCGGGATATTGCCATACCATATACTCTTAAGTGCATTATAATCCTCGCGGTTATATGCTATCTTTGGTTTGGCTTTATCAAAACATGTCGAGTAAGGTGTCATACGAATTGGAATACTATCCCCTCGACAGTTCTGTCGACGGGGATAGCATTCCACCCTTCTAGAGGGACACGACATGTGTGTAGCCTTAACCCCGGTTAAAGTTTACCAGAGCCTCAGCATCACAAAATGGATGCTGCCACCAGAGACACAAGTCTGACCTCCTGCTGCTGGGAGTCCTTCCAGCGAGGGAGGCTTGGACAAAGGGTTTCCTGCCTTGGGAGGTGCGAGCACCACCCCAGACAGGGTTTTGTGTATTGGGTAGGACAGGGCTGAATAGATTGAGACATGCCCGGGGCACACAAGGTGTCCCCGTGCATAAGCCAGTCCAAACCAGTCCTGGGACTTTCCAGACCCAGGCCTGGCGAGGAGCTGGACAAAGGAAAGGGGGTGTAACCGCCCCCCTTCCTGGTCCCACCCAGAGGAGGGACCTAGTAGGTGATCCACCCCTCAGATTGGGAATAAGAGTGGGAGCAGTGCCATTGCATGGCAGATCATCCTGAATCAACTTTACACGAAGAAGAAGACTGGACTTCGACATTCTGCTGCACAGAAGACTGAGGAGAATCTCCCTTGTGGCCTAGGAGTGGCCACCCTGTGAACACAGGTACCAACCAGTGAATCAACGTCTGCTTTGCCGCCGCCGGAGCCGGAGCCCAGAGCCTGACAAGACCCAGACTCCCAGACTTCTCACAGCCCGATCCACAGTCCCTGCAAAGAAGGGACCCGTGGAGGCACCGAGAGACGTGGGACAGGACTTCTTGGAAGACACCCGAAGAGCTGACAGCGCAGCAGCAGAGGCATCCTCGATGTTGTGCTTTGGGGACTAAGAACCCCCACCACCGAGCAGCCCTTGCACCGAAGATCAGCCCCCCAGCATCTCCACGATCTGGGTGGGGCCCTTTTGCATTGTGCCACTCGACGCACCATCCTGGCCACTAGCCACGTGGTCAGCGGCCATCTTGGCGACGAAACTGAAGAACTAAACTGCGGGTCTGGTTGCTCCAGACTTGCCCTAGCTCCTGTAAAAAGGAACACCCGCTCTGACCTGGCTGGTCCGAGTGTTAAGCCTTTTTTGACTCCTGCGTGGCTTGCATTAGCCAAGGCCTGTTTGCACCGATCAAGCTGCTGACACCGCCAACAGCGAAAAACCTGCGTGGGACAGCTCGTGACTGACTCCTAGACATCCTCGACCCCCGGTGTCTACGTGGCTGCAGAGAGAAGCTACACCTCAACACCTGTTTGCACCCGACATCGCCTGGTTCCAATCTGGTTCCACGGTAGTCACTGGCTAGTGACTTTGAACATTGTCCCCTCTGCTTTCAGGTCTTCACATCTTCAGATCCACCCTTGGATCCACCGGAACTCTTCACATCGAGCCGCCTGCAGCATCTTCAGCTCCAAGCACCATCGACCAGCGTGACAAAAGCCGACACTACTTCGACCCTGTGCACCCCCTTCCTGTGGGTGAGGTAACTCAGCTCCGCCGGTGTTCCTACACTGGTACACATCTCTAGGGCCTGTGTCTCAAGTTTCAGCTTTCTTGGTCACTCAGAAGGTTCCGAACTAACTAACTTTGTACTTTTTATGCACCATAGACTTTGTATTGGTGAGTGCGTGCACTTTAAACACTGCACCCGAGTCCCGCGGGCCTTTCCCGACTTAGTCACTGCTAGTCTCGAATAGCTCCAGCGATTCCCAAGGCCCTAGGCCTGTTTCCTTTCCGATTGGTATCTCTTATACCACTTTCTTAGTATATGGTTTAGGTGGCCCCTAGGGCTCATCCATTTTGTGCAACTTTTGTGTATTTTAAACTGTCTTGTGTTTAACGCTTGTGCTTCTGTGCTCATAAAGAGTCCAGGGGATACTTTTAGTTAATAAACCAATATATATTTTCAATATATACCTGTGTGGTGTCCTTTCATTTGGTATTCAAGGGGGTTGTGTATGGTAATACAGCTGGCTTCACATGCCTTTCAGATTTTAGCCTAAGACTGCTT
Organism: Lissotriton vulgaris; assembly: GCF_964263255.1. Taxonomy (NCBI): domain Eukaryota; kingdom Metazoa; phylum Chordata; class Amphibia; order Caudata; family Salamandridae; genus Lissotriton; species Lissotriton vulgaris. The sequence goes on along the minus strand of NC_141693.1, from coordinate 1,542,306,429 downwards.
TGTCCACGTTACCACTAGGATAACTGGTCTATAAGGTTGACTTACAACCAATCATCATAAGGGTTGCTTGGCATGGTACAAAGTGATCACTAGAATTAGTGAGCATTATATACCAGGCCAACTTCTCACATTGGTGGCAGCGGATTGGGATCTGAGCTTGCTGTTGTTTTACCATTACAATCTTTGAGATTATCATTTGAAAGATCATACAGGTACCTGCTAGGTACATATAAAACAAGACTAGTATACTTAAGTTCTACTGAACTTAGTTGTTTTAGAGGAAAGGGAGTAGCTCACCCTGACTACAACTACTAGATAGGTTTAGTAGGTAAACACCAGTGTAGGTAGATTGCAACACATCCACCCACACTAGAGCAATGTCTGGAGCAGAGGGTTCCCCTGGGAATGTCCCTGTTGAGAGTGACCCTCCAAGGGCACCATCCAAATTTGCTATTTTTTCCTTTAAGGAATTAAGACAGCTTTGTGTCTTAAGGGGTCTGAAGACAGGGCCTTCCCCTACTACAGACCACCTTAGAGAGCTCTTAGACCAATCTGAGACTCTAAATACCTCTAAGGCAGACCCCACAGGGAATGCTGAAGGAGGCCATCCTTCTGAGGATGACACTGCAGAAGCCCCTGTCCCTATAATCCTGGTAGATGAGGAAGCCCCCATCACTGGAGCTCCTCGGACAGATGAGGAGGAGGAAGAGGAAGAAGAGACAGAAGGGGGGAGCAGTGAGTCAGATGATGACAGAAATAGTCAGGTACTGGTCAGTAGACTGAACCAGGCTAACTTAAGCCTATGTGGGACTGAATCTGGTAACAACCCATTTAGACCCCCAGGTGGACTTAACCAGAAGCCTAGGAGGAGAAGAACTCACTCAGGTGACTCTAACAACTCCCATGCTTCTAGAGGTTCTCATGCTCACTTCAGAAGGGAGATGACTAGCCCTCAGAGAAGGGAACATGAGGCCAAAATGAGAGAGGCTGAATTGAGGATCCAGAGACAAGAGTTAGAGGTTGCCCTGGCCGAAGAGAAATTTGCTAGAGCAAGACAGCCTAGAGAGAGTGGGGTAATAGAACCCACTGGTGGCAGCAATATCCACAAGGATAAAGACAGGTCTTTTGATAACAGAAACCTGAGTAAGATTGTGCCCCTCTACAAAGCGGGGGATGATATCCACAAATGGATAACTGCAATGGAGAGAGCCTGCAGAGTACAGCAGATCCCTCAGGAGCAGTGGGCAGCAATCTTGTGGCCCTCCTTTGAAGGTAGAGGCCGAGACAGACTCCTCACAGTTAGTGATGGGGATTCTAGAAACTACCTGGTCCTGAAGAGTGCTCTGATTGATGGGTTAGGCTTAACCACTGAACAGTACAGGTTAATGTTCAGAGATACCCAGAAGACACAGACTCAGGACTGGTCTGAATTTGTTGAGTGTGCCACTAAGGCTCTGGAGGGATGGTTGCTGGGAAGCAAGGTTACAGACTATGAAGGATTGTATAATTTGCTGATGAGAGAACAAATTTTAAATAATTGTCAGAACCAGCAGTTGCATCAACATTTGGTTGACTCAGATGTGACCTATCCCCAAGAATTGGGAAAGAGGGCAGATAAATGGGTTAGAACCAGAGTTAAGCAAAAGAACCAGAACCAGAACCAGGGTGGTGACCAGAAGAAAACAGACCAGAAGGGTGGGGAGCAGAAAGCTAAAGACCAGAAGTCTTCAACAGGGCCCCAAACTTATACAGAGGGTGGGTCCCAAACTTCCAAGAAAAAGAAGAAAGAAGGTCAGAAGAAACCCTGGTGTAAAACAAGTGAGTGTAAAATGGGTGGAGCCCCCAGCATTGCAGCCCCTAAGGCACCTGTACCCACTAGTACAGCTAGCAGTGCTGGTCCACAAACTAAGGGGGTAGTGGGTATCACCTTGGGAACTGAAGGAGATTCTGACCTAGTCATAACCCTTACACAGGCTGTTCTGATTTGTGAAGGGGACATAGATTTGGCCCCTGACATAAGTCCCAGTAACCTGGGCAAATACAGACAGACACCTTTGATCAATAACAAAGTGGCTCAAGCTTACAGGGACACATGTGCCAGTGTCACTATGGTGACACCTAACTTTGTGGACCCTGGACAATACATGCCAGGTGATAATTACCTGGTGACCAATGCCAGCAATGTCACTACTACACATAGTGTGGCACTTGTTAACTTTTCCTGGGGAGGGGTAACTGGCCTAAAAAGAGTTGTGGTTAGTGCTGATCTCCCAGTTGAATGTTTGTTGGGCAATGACCTGGAGAACTCTCTATGGTCAGAAGTTGAGTACAGGACTCATGCAGAGATGTTAGGGATATCATCACATGTCCTTGCTGTGACCAGGTCACAGGCCAAAAAGTGCCTCTCTGAACCTCAGGTCTTGGATCCTGGAACAATGGACCAAGCGCCTTCCAAGAAGAAGAACAGGAGGGTTAAGGCTGTGCCTTCCCAACTGCCTACAAGTGAGGATCAAGCTTCACAGGAAGCTGGTCTTGGGACCCCTGAAGGAACTGTCTCTGAAGAACTTGAACCTGATCAGGTTGAGTTTGCTGGGGACAGGGGGACCTTGTAGGGCAGACTTGGGGCAGGCTCAGTTAACCTGTCCTTCTCTTGAACCCCTCTGACAGCAGGCTGCTGCTGAGGCTGCTGGGAATGCTCAAGGTGCCCATAAAGTTTATTGGGATGAAGGACTCCTTTACACAGAGGGTAGAGACCCCAAGCCTGGTGCAACCAGGAGGTTGGTTATACCTCTGCAATTTAGGGGTTTCCTTCTCACCTTGGCCCATGATATTACTTTAGCAGGACACTTAGGCCAGAATAAGACCTGGGACAGGCTTGTCCCTCACTTTCACTGGCCTCACATGTCTGAAGACACCAAGGAGTTTTGTCGCTCCTGTGAAACCTGCCAAGCCAGTGATAAAGCAGGTGGCACCACAAAGGCCCCCCTGATACCACTACCTGTGGTGGGGGTTCCCTTTGAAAGAGTGGGGATTGATATTGTAGGTCCAATGGATCCCCCTACAGCATCTGGGCACAGATTCATACTGGTGGTGGTGGACCATGCCACCAGGTACCCAGAGGCAATTCCACAGAGGCTTCAGCCCCTTTGAATTGTTGTTTGGGCACCCTGTAAGAGGACCCCTGTGTCTGGTGAAGGAAGGATGGGAGTTACCTCTCAAAAAGCCTAAGCAAGACATAGTGGACTATGCACTTGGTCTCCGCTCCAGGATGGCAGAGTACATGGAAAAGGCATCCAAAAACCTTGAGGCTAGCAAAGAATTACAGAAAGCTTGGCATGACCAAAAGGCTGTCTTGGTTGAGTTTCAGCCAGGACAGAAGGTATGGGTGTTGGAGCCAGTGGCCCCAGCAGCACTCCAGGACAAATGGTCTGGACCCCATACAATTCTGGAGAAGAAGGGAGAGGTTACCTACTTGGTGGACCTAGGAACTCCCAGGAGCCCCCACAGGGTGCTCCATGTCAACAGACTAAAGGCATATGTCAGCAGGGCAGACATGGGCTTGCTCATGGCTAAAGATGAGGGACAGGAGGAAGAGAGTGACCCTCTCCCAGACCTGCTCACTCAGAACCCTGAGGATGGCTCAGTTGATGGTGAGGCCTTAGATGGCAGCCTCACTGAACATCAGCAAAATGACTGTAGACAAGTTCTGCAGGCATACAGGCATATGTTCTCATTGACCCCCAGTCAGACTAACTGGTGTACCCATGTGGTGGACACTGGTGACAGTCTTCCTGTAAAGAGCAAGATTTACAGGCAACCTGATCATGTCAGGGACTGTATAAATACTGAGGTGCAAAAGATGCTGAAATTAGGTGTCATTGAGCCTTTAGAGAGCCCCTGGGCTAGCCCAGTGGTTCTGGTCCCCAAACTTCACACCAAAGATGGCAAGAGAGAGATGAGGTTCTGTGTGGATTACAGAGGACTCAATGCTGTCACCAGCACAGATGCACACCATATTCCAAGGGCAGATGAGCTCATAAACAAGTTGGCTTCTGCCAAATATTTGAGCACATTTGACTTGACAGCTGGCTACTGTCGAATCAGGTTAGCTGAGGAGTCTAAAGCCAAGACAGCATTTTCTACCCCTAGTGGGCATTATCAATTTGTGGTGATGCCCTTCGGTTTGAAAAATGCACCTGCTACCTTCCAAAGGTTGGTGAATCAAGTCCTTACTGGGTTGGATGACTTTTGCGCAGCATATCTGGATGATATTGCTGTCTTTAGCTCCACCTGGGAGGATCACCTGGTCCACCTGAAGGAAGTGCTTGAGGCTCTGCAGAAGGCAGGCCTCACTATCAAGGCAACAAAGTGCCAGATAGGGCAGAGCAAGGTTGTATACCTGGGCCACCTTGTAGGTGGAGGCCAAGTTCAACCACTGGAGAGTAAGATCCAGACCATAAAGGACTGGTCCCCTCCAACCACCCAGACTCAGGTCAGAGCTTTCTTGGGCCTGACTGGGTACTACAGGAAGTTTGTTAAGAACTATGGGTCCATTGTGACTCCTCTTAATGATCTGACATCTAAGAAGATGCCCAAAAAGGTTCAGTGGACAGAAATCTGTCAAAAGGCATTTGATGTCCTGAAGAAGGCCATGTGCTCTGCACCTATCCTGAAGAGTCCTGACTATTCAAGAGAGTTCATTGTCCAAACAGATGCTTCTGAGTTGGGAGTGGGTGCAGTGCTTTCACGGCTTAATGTAGATGGCCAGGACCAGCCCATTGCTTTTATTAGCAGAAGGCTGACCCCCAGAGAGAAACGTTGGTCAGCTATTGAGAGGGAGGCCTTTGCTGTGGTGTGGGCCCTGAAGAAGTTGAGACCATACTTATTTGGCACTCACTTCAAGATTCAGACCGACCATAAGCCCCTCTTATGGCTTAATCAGATGAACGGTGAAAACCCCAAACTACTCAGGTGGTCCATTTCCCTGCAGGGGATGGACTTTACAGTGGAGCACCGCCCAGGGACTGACCATGGCAACGCAGATGGTCTCTACAGGTACTTCCACTTAGAACATGAAGACACAACTGGTCAAGGATAGTCTAATGTCCCTGCATTTGGGGGGTGGGGTTGTGTAGGAGAGTAGGATCTGCTATCCTATGGTCACCCAAATTTTTGCTTTTTGCTTCACTGGTTTATGACTTAATGTGGCTGTGGGCCTGCTAATCAGACCCACAGCCTGCTGTTCTCTCTCTAAATTACTGCCAATGCACTCTAGGTGCATTACGAATTGGATACTGGTTCACCTTATAGGCCCCTGTAACAGTGTACCATAGGTACCCAGGGCATAGGTGCATCCAAAGCCTACCAGGGGCTGCAGCATGTATTGTGCCACCCCTGGCCTGGCCTCCATATTTGACACAACTGGCTGATCACTCAGCTGGGGTAAGTTGGTGTAATCACCTCTTACTTAGGTATAGTATCCCTATGCCTGAACTTAAACTGGACACATATGTTCCTATCAGCCACTCCTGTGGAAGGCCTCATCAATCCTGGAGGCAGAGTGCTTGGAAATATGTGAGATGGTGCTCTAGCATGATCTGAGCCTGTCTGCTGCTGTCGGGAACCACTCCCTTAGCTGTTCCGGGATATTGCCATACCATACACTCTTAAGTGCTTTATAATCCTCGCGGTTATATGCTATCTTTGGTTTGGCTTTATCAAAACATGTCGAGTAAGGTGTCATACGAATTGGAATACTATCCCCTCGACTGTTCTGTCGACGGGGATAGCATTCCACCCTTCTAGAGGGACACGACATGTGTGTAGCCTTAACCCCGGTTAAAGTTAACCAGAGCCTCAGCATCACAAAATGGATGCTGCCACCAGAGACACAAGTCTGACCTCCTGCTGCTGGGAGTCCTTCCAGCAAGGGAGGCTTGGACAAAGGGTTTCCTGCCTTGGGAGGTGCGAGCACCACCCCAAACAGGGTTTTGTGTATTGGGTAGGACAGGGCTGAATAGATTGAGACATGCCCGGGGCACACAAGGGGTCCCCGTGCATAAGCCAGTCCAAACCAGTCCTAAGACTTTCCAGACCCAGGCGTGGCGAGGAGCTGGATAAAGGAAAGGGGGTGTAACTGCCCCCCTTCCTGGTCCCACCCAGAGGAGGGACCTAGTAGGTGATCCACTCCTCAGATTGGGAATAAGAGTGGGAGCAGTGCCATTGCACGGCAGATCATCCTGAATCAACTTTACACGAAGAAGAGGACTGGACTTCGACATTCTGCTGCACAGAAGACTGAAGAGAATTTCCCTTGTGGCCTAGGCGTGGCCACCCTGTGAACACAGGTACCAACCAGCGAATCAACGTCTGCTTTGCCACCGCCTCCAGCCAGGGCCCGAGCCCAAAGCCTGACAAGACCTAGACTCCCAGACTTCTCACAGCCCGATCCACAGTCCCTGCAAAGAAGGGACCCGTGGAGGCACCGAGAGATGTGGGACCGGACTTCTTGGAAGACACCCGAAGAGCTGACAGCGCAGCAGCAGAGGAATCCTCAATGTTGTGCTTTAGGGACTGAGAACCCCCACCACCGAGCAGCCCTTGCACGGAAGATCAGCCCCCCAGCATCTCCACGATCTGCGTGGGGCCCTTTTGCATTGTGCCACTTGATGCGCCATCTCGGCCACTAGCCACGTGGTCAGCGGCCATCTTGGCGACGAAACCGAAGAACTACACTGCGGGTCTGGTTGCTCTAGACTTGCCCTAGCTCCTGTAAAAAGGAGCACCCGCTCTAATCTTGCTGGTCTGAGTGTTAAGCCTTTTTTGACTCCTGCGTGGCTTGCATTAGCCAAGGCCTGTTTGCTCCGATCAAGTTGCCGACACCGCCAACAGCGAGAAGCCTGCGTGGGACAGCTTGTGACCGACTCCTGGACGTCCTTGACCCCTAGTGTCTACGTGGCTGCAGAGAGAAGCTACACCTCAATGCCTGTTTGCACCCAGCATCGCCTGGTTCCAATCTGGTTCCACGGTAGTCACTGGCTAGTGACTTTGAACATTGTCCCCTCTGCTTTCAGGTCTTCACATCTTCAGATCCACCCTTGGATCCACCGGAACTCTTCACATCGAGCCGCCTGCAGCATCTTCAGCTCCAAGCACCATCGACCAGCGTGACGAAACCCGACACTACTTCGACCCTGTGCACCCGCTTCCTGTGGGTGAGGTAACTCAACTCCGCCGGTGTTCCTATACTTGTACACATCTTTAGGGCCTGTGTCTCAAGTTTCAGCTTTCTAGGTCACTCGGAAAGTTCTGAACTAACTAACTTTGTACTTTTTACGCACCATAGACTTTGTATTGGTGAGTGCGTGCACTTTAAACACTGCACCGAGTCCCGCGGGCCTTTCCCGACTTAGTCACTGCTAGTCTCGAATAGCTCCAGCGATTCCCAAGGCCCTAGGCCTGTTTCCTTTCTGATTGGTATCTCTTATACCACTTTCTTAGTATATATTTTAGGTGGCCCCTAGGGCTCATCCATATTGTGCAACTTTTGTGTATTTTAAACTGTCTTGTGTTTAACGCCTGTGCTTCTGTGCTCATAAAGAGTCCAGGGGATACTTTTAGTTAATAAAGCAATATATATTTTCAATATATATCTGTGTGGTGTCCTTTCATTTGGCATTCAAGGGGGTTGTGTATGGTAATACAGCTGGCTTCACATGCCTTTCAGAGTTTAGCCTAAGACTGCTTTGTCCACGTTACCACTAGGATAACTGGTCTATAAGGTTGACTTACAACCAATCATCATAAGGGTTGCTTGGCATGGTACAAAGTGATCACTAGAATTAGTGAGCATTATATACCAGGCCAACTTCTCACACCGCTGCTCAGCCAAACCAGCCCTGCGAGCACTGCATTGGCTGCCCATCATGGAAAGAGTGCAGTTCAAGTCACTCTGCCTCACACACAAAATTCTAAATGGGAAAGCCCCCCCCATACTCAGAGATCTAATTACCCCCTATACTACCTCCAGACCCCTCCGATCATCCAATGCAAACCTTACTAAATTACCCAAGATCTCTCGAGCACGCTCAGGAGGCCGGCGCTTTTCATACAATGCGTCCAAAATGTGGAACTCTCTTCCCCCTGACCTCCGTGCCCAACCCAATCTTCTGGCATTCCGTAAATCCTTAAAGACATATCTGTTCCCGTGAGCTTCCCTCCTTCTTCTTCATCAGTACTTGTTCAGCGCTGGGACGCTCACGGGCAGCTATGCGCTTTAGAAATCTGTTAACATTAACATTAACATATCTTGAGCACTGGTTAAAATCTATAGTAGCCCCAAGGGGCTGTCCTCCTTTTATACACTGGAACGAGCTCATCAAGTGCCTGCTAGGCCCCTGGCTCCGAGAAGGCCTCCAAGACCAGAAGTGGCCCGCTTGCTTCATTTCCGAGGCAGGGATATACTGCTGCAGAGAGCAAGAACAGAGGGATCCTTCCTTGTGGACAATAGTAAAGTCACTCTGTTTCCGGATTATACGCTGGAGGTTCAGAGAAAGCGAGCTTCCTACCTGGAGGTCAAGAAAGCGCTAAGAGATGAAGGGCTTCAGTTCTCACTAATGTTACCGGCCCGGGTGAGCCTTGCACTTGAGAACACCACTCACTATTTTGACTCTCCTACGGAAGCCTGGGACTGGCTAGAAGGCTACAAGGTCGGGCTGACGAATGCTGCAAACCATGAGGGGACGAGATCGAAGAACAAGATTCCCAGGGCGAGCGGGCCATAAAGATCACGGAGGAGAGTCCAAGTGAAGCCTTCCTCGATTGCAGGATACAAAGGAGCAGGCTGCGGCTCTACAAGCAGTGGTGTCCCTGTCACAGAGTCTGAGTCCATCTCCAAAGGACGATGAAGCAGGATGTACTAAAGAATTGGCAGGCAATGACTCGGACACATCAAATGATAGCAGTATGAAACTCCCTGTAGTAACACCCCAAAGCGTGGATGATATCCTATGAGTATGTTATTAGATCAAAACAGCTGTCTTCCTCTACATATCACTGCTGTCACACTGTGTATGTGATCCCTGAGCTAGCTTTGCTTCACTGCGGCTGGTGTCCTACGAGCTAGGTACACATCCCTAGACAGCTGCGTCCACTACTGCCTCTGAATTAGTCAGAGGTTTTGTTTTGTTTTAGTTTGCTAAAGTTTGGATGGGAGCTCATTGAATGGTTACTGTCCTTGGAAGGGGGAGTTGGGGGTTGTTCTGCGGGGGTCCTGGCGTGGCACTGTTAGAATTGTATATGGACATTGGGTACAAATTACACCATGGGATCTTTGTTGGACTTAAAATGCATATCATGGAATGTCAGGGGCCTGCATACCATGGAGCGCCGTCATAAGGTACACGCTTAATTAGTTTGCAGGGGGATTCAAATAGCCTTCCTCCAAGAAACACACATCACGACCAGGAGGGCATTGCTTTGCAGCACAGGTGGAGAGGCCAGGTCTTTCACACTGCTTATTCTGCCTTCGCGCGTGGAGTATTAATTTGGGGGCACTTTTCCAGCTTGAACAGCTGGGCACTGACCCGGAGGGTAGATATGTGATGTTGATGGGCAGGCTTAATGGCAGGGATGTTGTGATGGGCAGCGTATATGCGCCTAACATTAATCAACCATCCTTCTTCGCTCAACTATCTAGGAAGCTGGCGCCCTACTTGACTGGCGCTGTAATCATAGGTGGGGCTTTTAATTCTGTCACTGATGTCCTTCAAGATAGATTTCATCCGCCCCTCAATACTGTGTCTAATCATAAGATCTCTAGGACCAGGAGGGACTGACAGGCACACTGGGGACTGGTGGACATGTGGCGACTATTCCTTTTTCTTAGCGCTCCATGAACTCCATGTTTGACTGGATGCTATACTCTGTTTCCTAGATCTGCACACTTAAATCACGCATAGCGAGTACCTCTCCAGTACACTTTCAGATCATAACCCACTGCTAGGTCGGGTTCAGTTGTCCCAGGTGCGGTCTGCAATTTCAAATCGACGTTTAAACCTGGAGCTTTTAGAAGATTTCGTCTTTCGGGAGGCAGTGGAAACTGGGATAGCTCAGTATTTACTTGAGAACACGGGCACAGCATCTTCGATCTCTGTGCAATGGGATGCCTTTAAAGTCGTGGTGAGGGGTCTATCTATTTCCAATATGCTTGGGGTCAGGAAAACTCTATTCCAAGACATAGATACTGCGGACCAGCGCTTACGGTACCAGGAGCGTGATCGGCCTGGGCAACCTCATAGACACAGCGAATTGTGGAAGTGAAGGAGCAGTAGCCGTGGGGGTCGAGAGACTGCACTGTTTTGACTATAAGAAATATATAGTGAGTGCTCATACCAAGCGTGACAAATCTGGCTCATTGCTGGCTTGGCTGGCCAATCCAGTGAGGCGGGATGACTATTTTAGAACTATATAGCCCAACGGGAGAAGTTTGTTACATGCAACAGGGAATTAATTAACAATTCCAATCCTACTACCTGAGCAAGGTGATGTTGAACGAGGATGGTCTCGGGGAGTTTCTAGTCATGGCTGATCTTCCAGAGCTTGATGGCTTAAAGGCCGAATTATTAGGCCAAGACATCACGCTGGGAGAAGTGAGACGAGTGATTAAACATACGGCACGTAAGAAGACCCCTGGAGCAGATCAGTTACCGGTTGAGTTCTACCTAACTTATTTTGATCTGTTAGCACCCAAACTAGTGACCCTCTATAATGAGGCAAGGAAGATGCCATGAAGCAATAATATTCCCATTACTGAACCAGGGAAATCGCCCTCTGATAGAACTGCTTCTTACCGACTATAAAATTCTGAGTCGGATATTAGCGACCCGCTTGCTCCCTCATATAGCCCACGAAGACGAAGCGGGATTCATCCCAAAGTGGAATACGGCTGTTAATGTGCGACAGCTACTCTGAATTTTTTAAGCTGATACATACTCGAAGGTACCGGCCGCCATTTTTTCGGTTGACATTGAAAAAGCTTTTGACAGCTTAGAATGGCCTTACTTATTTCAGGTTATGCGCACGTTTGGTCTAGGGGAGGACTTTGTGAGCTGTTATAGAGGTTCTCCATGCTGCTTGTTAAAACGGGGGTTTGATCTTAGACACGTGTGCGGTGAACCGGGTGACACGACAGGGATCCCCACTATCCCCTCTGTTATTTGCTTTGGCCATTGAGCCCCAAACGGTCCAAGCCAGGACGGCGCAACAATATGAGGGTCTTTGTGTACATGGTAATACCCACTACATCGCGCTCTATGCTGATGACCTTCTCATGTTTTAGGCAGATAAGGGAGCGCCCTCCTCGGGGCGAAACGTTTGCTTCAAGATCTCGAACTGGTGGCGGGCCTTAAGGTGAATTGGGCAAAGTCGTGCCTGTTCACCGCTGGCCCGTTGGGAGAGGGCCCTTTGATTACTAATGGTGTGCCCTGGGAATATAATTGTTTGACATACTTATGGACCCGTATTTATCATACACAGATAGATTTGCTGGAGGAGGGGAGCTTTCCAAATCACAGACCTCCATGGTTTGTCAATATGTAGTGTTAGCGGCAGGAATCATCAAGGCAGTTACGTGTGTACATCATCGGATGACACACCAGAGGCTCACTCCACTGAAGAAACTGAAGGTTTTATTACCTTCTCTATTCCCAGTACCCCTCCTCCCAAACTTCCATCTCCAGGCACTTTCATGACTAGAAACTAGAGCCGGGTAGACACCACAGAATTGTGTTCCCTATTAGCCGCCTCTACACCCGTCGTCCTGACGGCTTTTCCTCTCACCCAGGTGGAAAATATTTCTGCTTGGCCGGAATCTGCTAGAGATAGCGTAGCTCCCCTTAAGAAAATTAAAAAGAAGAGGGCCCATGATGCCCAATGTTTGTTCACCTACAATCTGATGGACAAGAAATTGGTCCTGTGTCAATTTGAACGCAAGTGGAGACAGGATTACTGCCCCTTCAAAAAGGCAATTTTGATATCACCACCGGACCGTGGCTGCTCACACTCCAATCCTCACTATCTTTACCAAATCCACTTATTACTCAGGAGGTCAATTTTTCCATACTTAAAAAGATCTGCTCTGGCTCCCCTATGGACAGTTGTCCCTCTCACAACCTCTGGGAAGTTTTACTTCACTGTCCCGAGCCCCCTTTGTCGCTCCTTAACAATTCCCTCACCAAGGATATTGTCCCAAATCTATTTAAGAGTGCGGAAGTTGTACCCATCATGAAAAAAAGAGGCTCTGATTCCTTAACACCGAGCAACTTCCGCCCTACATCACTGCTGCTCTTCCAGGGAAAAATTCTAGAGGCCCATGTTGCCAACTGTCTGAGCACCTTTATAGAGCAGTCTCACTACCTAGACACACATGAGGCAGGCTTCAGACCTGAAGACTCTAGCGAGTCTGTCATCTTAGCAGCTCTCGACGAATTAAGGAAGGGGGCAGATCAGAACACCACGCAAGCTCTAGTGCTCCTAGATCTGTCAGCTGCTTTGGACACCATCGACCACCATTTGTTGGTCGACCGGGTCAAAAGCTCAGGGATCCAGGGCCTGTCACTAAAGTGGATCGCTTCTTTCCTCAGTGACCGCTATCAAGCGGTCCGCCTTGCCAACATTTCGTCCTCCACAGGATTAATCTCTTTTCCCTCTTCTTTTCAAACTGTATATTTCCCCCCCTCATCCTGGCCGTTCTTAAGAGAGAGGTTGTTACCTTTAACTATGCTGACGACCTCCAGTTAGTGTTTAACATCGATTCATCGCCCTCATCTATGGAGAACTATCAATCTATAATGAATGTCATCAGTAACTGGATGAACACTAATCAGCTCAAATTGAATCCCGATAAAACTGAGCTGATTCTTATGGGGGGCTCAACCAACCCCTGGAATTCCAACTTTTGGCCATAATCATTGGGCTGCCCCCGCCTCCCCAGTTAGCTTGGTTTAAAGCCTGGGAATCTTGATCAGCAACAATCTCACCATGAAGGCCCAGATAAATTCAGTGGTCTCTGCTTGCTTCTCCCATTTGTGAAGAACTAGGAAAATAAGCAGATTTCTAATCACTGAGGCCTTGATCCAAGTCATTCTTGCCCTAGTAATGTCGCGTATTGACTATGCTGACTCTTTGTATACCGGAATCCCTGCCTACCAACTAAGATGGCTACAACTGGTGCAGAACCAAGCCGCAAGGCTTGTCTATGGCCAGCCAAAATCCCATCATGTGAATCCATTGTTGAAGAGCCTTCAGTGGCTCCCCGTGACCCAACGCAATAAGAATCCACGTAGTGAGGTCAGGAATTGAATTTCTATGGCAAATGTATGAAAACTGGCAGCTGATGCAGGAGAAACTTGTGAGGCTTTAACTAATAAAGTAATCCATTGGATAAGATAGGTCAGGCAATGCTGTTCAATAATTAGAGCAGTGTTCAAAGTAAGGGGGAGAAAGAGGGAAAAAGGCTAAGCTTACCCTCCAAAATTAACTTTGACATAAAACCCCTGAAACCAGGGATCAAGAACCTAGCTTATCAGTAACCGGTATTTACAACACTCACTGGGGCTGGAATAGTTATGTTTTGTAGAAAGAAAAAAATTTCACTTAAGTGATGGACTAAATCATTTGTAGACCATTAGGTAGGTAGTTTTAACCCACTTAAAATAATTCCACTCCACTTTGCTGATGGCACTACACATAGTCCATCACTTAAGTGCTCCTACATAGTTCGCAAGTCGCAGCAGGCCTCAGTCCGTAGAGGACTGGGATGGCCCCAATGATGAAGCATGTCACTATGGGGAAACCCTGGTCAGTGAGGGGACTCAAGAAAGAAAACATTTTTTTCTTTCTACAAATCATAACTATTGCAACCCATGTGAGTGTTGTGAATACCGGTTACTGATAAGCTAGGCTCTTGATCCCTGGTTTCAGGGGTTTTATGTCAATAATTAGAGCAGACATAGTAGCTGCAGATGCTATTTTGCAACAAACAAGTATGATTGTAGTGTGCTGGATTTAGCTAGCAGCATCCTAGGGGAGGGACTAGGTAACCTGGACCAGCATATACTTCTGCCTAATGGATCTGTAATCCAGTTCAAATATACTCCAGCTAGCAAGGCACCTATTCTCAATCTTGAAATTGAAAAGCCCAAGGTCTGTCAACCGGATAACAGACAAAAGGCCCCTAAGGGGGGGTCAGCCAGTAAAAGAGGCTGGGGATGGCAGACAACGTCCACTGCATTTTGATGGTGGAAGGTCCTCACCCCAGTGTACCTATAAATCCGTCATTATCGATGTGACTGGAGATGTAGCAATCCCCTGCAAATCCAAAGCATTCTAGGAATTTAAGGTTACTATCTTGGAATGTAACTGGCTTCAAGACTAAAACTAATTCTGAGGAGTGGAGGAGGTTTGTTGACACCCACAATATATGCCTCTTCAGGAGACTTGATCTGCAGATAAAATGTATAGGGTGAGTTTTACTAGTTACAGCATAGAAGCTGCACCATCATCCAAGGGTTGCTCAGTTGGGGGCTTTACATTTTGGTCAAGACCCATCTAAACTGCTCCATTAAAAGGCTTGATACAAATTCCACTGACTTTCTGGCCCTGAACTTCGTAGGCACCATTATTAAGGGCTCAGTGCTTTTAGTAGTATTTACAACAGATTTGCTTAACAAAACCAGGATTTGCCTACTGCATTAGCTCTTGATGAGTTCCTGGGACTTTTAACAACCTAGTTCTTGCGGGGGATAAGAACACTACTTTTGAAGCCTTAGAAACAACCCTGAATGTTACAGAGGAGGAGGATGCAGAGAGGGGCATTTCAAGCTTGAGATAAGTTAGATCAGCTAGGAATGTGAGGGTAGCATTCCAAATTGCTTCTCTCTCTCTCAAGTATGGTCTACGGGCTTGAAATCATCGCTCGACCTCCGACAAGCAACCAAGGGATACATTCAAAAGAGCTAATTGCAAAACAAGGATATATTACATCCTTTTATTTTTTTTATTGTCAAAAAGAAATGCATTCAAACAACAATTCCGATCCACAATAATACAAACAAAGTACAAATATGTAGTTATACAGAGGTGGTAGCAAGGAATAAAGTAACAATATGTTATAAGTTTAAAGTAGACTATACAGATTTGGTATGTAACTTCACAGTTGGTAATAAGTGCATTACACCTATACCTAGTTTTGCTAAGACCCATAAGACCATAACTTATGCATCATCTAACCAGCCCAATATACAACCAATTTTTTGTGGGGCGCGGATACCCCTTACTTTGGCTAGAACCATCTCTCTTTCGCCAATTTCCCTAACAATTAGCCACCACTCCACTACTAAGGGAGGCTTAGGTGAAATCCAGGCTCCAGCTATCGCCAGTTGGGCAGCAACTAACATAATAGCAATTATGGACTTATGACCACAGCTATCCTCTTTATAGCCGAGCATCTTCGCAGCTATCGTAAATGTATATTCAACCCCAAGCCAGAATTTAATAACAAATAGCACCTTCTGCCAAAAAAAGGCCTAGTTCTGGGCATGTGACAAACATATGAATCATATCAGCTGCATATAGCCCAAACTTACAGCGCCCCTCCATAAACCTCCCCCTGTGTGACCCCGCCCTTGGGACATCTAGCGATCTTCTCCGGCGTGTAATAGAGTGCCCAAATCATCCGAAATTGTTGCAGTCGTAAATTGACCGAATGTACAGAGCGTTCTATAATATAAAATGCTCTTTACCTCTCCTACAGCAATATTTATCCCTAACGTCTTGCTCCATCTTAGCGCTGGTTTTTCACAACCATCCAGTCTAAACTGACACATCGATCGATACATCCAACTAATGGCTGCCTTTCGGTTCTGCGCACACAAACACTCCCATATCCTGGAGCTTGAGACACTTCAAATAGCAAGGTGTCTAATAAAATCAACCCTAATCTGAAGATATATGAAAAACATCCACTGCGGGATAGGAAATGTAAGCTGTAGATTCTCAAATGATATAAAACCATTACAGTCATACAACTGCTCCAAATATTTAACGCCATGCTTTGCACATTGCTGGCCAGTGGAATCCTGAAATATCCCAGGCAGCATCGGATTACCCCAGAGGGGGAGCATATCATGTATAAGAAATATAGAAGATCAAACCATAATGCCCTGCCATATATAAGCAGTCTCTAATAACCTTAAACCATACCCATTTAAAGTAGTTAGGGTCATTAATTCGCTTTAAAAACATATGACTCTCCGGACCAAGAACAAGCCAGTGCCAAACATCTGCTTCATCTGGGTTGAAAAGACTGCACAAGCGGCCGATAAATGCAGACCAACAATATAATTTAATGTCGGGGAGTTCTAGACCCCCCTGGTTATTCGGAAGTTTAATTAACACAATAGCACGTCTTGAATTTTTATACCCCCAAATAGAATTACTCAAGTCCCCATCCAAACTTACTAAAAAATGAACTAGAAATACACAACAGGATCGACCAAAATAAATACAGAAATTTAGGTAGTATCTTCATCTTAATAATGTTACACCCTCCCAGAATACTAATTGGGAGCTTGTGCCAAGATTTCAATTGCTTAGTAGTAATAAACAACAAAGGATCATAGTTTAATGCACGAATAATTTAGATCCTAGGAGATATACGAACCCCTATATACATAGCTGCCAGACAAACTCCTTCCACAGGAAGTTCCGGCTGATAGTTAAGAAGCACTTGCGTTTTATTAATATAATTTATAGCCCGAAAAAATGCCAAACTTCTTAGATTCCATATTGCTATCCTCTATTGCCGATATTGGGTGAGCCGAGAAGATAGCAAAATCGTCCGCGTACCCAGTGACTTTCAACAGGCGCTCCCCAATGTTTAGTGGACGTGTAGAGTCACACTCTAGTTGATGCGCGCAACGTCATGACGTAGTGCGCTTGGCGGCCATTTTGGGACTCGCAGTGCAAGCGTGAGTCGGGTGAAAAAACTCTGGAGAGCACCAGACGCCCGGCGCTCTCCTTCTGACCATTTGTACAATAATAAATACAACATTGGCCGTGAGAGCCCTAAAAAATTACTCAATATATATTTTGAAAGGGGAGAAGAAAGAGGGCGGACTAGGGCCGCCTCGTCTCAGACGGCTAGTTTCCCCAAAGCTGCGCATGTTGTGGTAAAACGTTAAACAAACAGTGGGAGCCGGTAGACTTACCATAGCGGTTTTCGGCGGCTCCGAGTGATCCTGCCGACGCAGATGCGGATGTTTGGGCCCGTGAGGAGCTTGCGACGGCTTTAGCTGTCTTCACGGCTTGTGTGTTGGCTGGCCGACCGCAGCCGCTCTGGGCTCCATTGGTCGTGACTTGCTGGTCTTGCTTCAGTGCACGTACCGGTAGGAGGGATGGTAACACCTAAGATCACAGAGAAGCCTGCCCGAGCTACTAAGGCGGCTGGTAGGCAGAGAGCGTCTCAGGGAGGAGAGACTGCAGCAGCAGCAATCACAATGGGTGGGATAAAAGGAGGCTTGTCATGGGTTTGCAAACCTGCACTTCGTTTGCTGCAAGCGAGTAAAGCGGCTGAATTGATCTCTCTGGGGGAGGCTGTGGTTCAAACACCCAATGCAATTGCAATTGATACTACCTTGTCTATCTATGCTGGCAAAAATGTTGCACACGAGGGAGCCTCTAACCACAGTTTTCAGGTGGATGTGCTCTCAGCGCAAGATGTTACCTTCTGCAGCACCTTTCAGTTTCGGGGGCTGATGCTGTTGGACAAGCGGATGTGTCTGCTTTGGATTGCGCTCAGGGCCAAGTGGCAGCGGAGGCTCCGGCCATTACAGGTGAGCCAATATTGGAAGGGGAAAATTGACTTTTGCTGAACCTTGAGGGTATAGATGATTGTGGCGATGATGCGCCTGCAGGGAGAGATAATGTGGCTGATTTTTATGGCGGGAGCCCAATTTCTATTCCCCAGGACCCTATTACTTTTAGCACAGATGGGGATAGAGATGTACTTGATAACTTTGCCAGGGGATACCTCCAGAATATAAGGAACAAGGAGGTGCCAAACCAAAATGGGGAACCAACATGTATCTGATATTATGATCACTGGGGAGGGAACAAACAGGCGGGGTTCACAATTGACCCCGAGCCCCTATATTGACTGCCACTTTATAACATTTGTATTTTAACTCACCCTCTGCTCAGACCTCTGGCATCGCGCAGCGGATTTAGCGCTGTTGCGACCTAAACAAACAAACAATCTTGCCGCCATACCGGCACGCCAGCAGGCCACGCCCCTCTTTGGAGGCCACGCCCCCCTAATCACTTGCACTACAAAAAGCGCCGAATACAAGCGCCAGACCGTACTGCGTTGCGCCTGAGGCAAAAGCCGGGAGCGCGAACCCTTGTTGTTTTTAAAACTTGACTGTCATTTTATAACATTTGTATTTTAACTCACCCTCTGCTCAGACCCCTGGCATCGCGCAGCGGATTTAGCGCTGTCGCGACCTAAACAAACAAACAATCTTGCCGCCATACCGGCACGCCCGCAGGCCACGCTCCTCTTCGGAGGCCACGCCCCCCTGATCTTCATCCCTCCTATCCATAAATTATGTGCGTCTCTCTTACGAGCAGCGGACAAGCACAGCGGGCGTGACGTTTGCGCGCCGAAGGCGCGCCTATGAGGAAATATAAATTTTTGGTCAAGTTATGTTCCCTATCGTGTACCCCACCGTCTCCATGTACGAGCTTAAAGTGCATGTAACTTCCCTCCTGTGCCAGCTATGAAGACGCAAATACATTTGCGTCCAACGTTAACATGTCCTCTTTCAGACCCACCCAGAATGGGTTGAATAGTCCGTTCCTAAGTATGCCATGCCAACGTCTTTTTGTGGTGTACTTTACACGTTTTTCAGCTCTGGCGAAGCAGGCCCTGAATTCTGCCATCGAGCCTTTTTCCGCTTTCTGACTCTGAAAGCCTCAGCCCAGGCTGTCTCTGTACCCGTGACCTCTGCCTTACTCCCTGCGCGGCTCACCGCGTTTAGCTCAGCCTGCTGCCTGCCAAGACTGAATTCAACCTTCGAGTTATCTGTTCCGCTCTCCGAAAATGCATTCCTGCCTACTAGTTTAAGTAAACATCCCCCAGCTGCAGAGCGAAGGGCCTGGCCTTACTGTCTCCGTGCAAGTAATTCATAGCCTCTGTTACCATGGCAGGCCCATGCCCCTCGCATCTCATGCAGACACTTAGACGCTTATACACGCACTCACAGTCAGTATAGAATAGCTTCTGCCCCAGAGACCTTTCCGCCCAGATAGTATGGTTCCCAAACATCAGATATCAGATATGATAGAGGTACGAGTTGATCTGACATGCCAGACTTCTGTCTCTTTCCGCCATTGTAAATGTCAAGTCCCCTGCACCCTCCAGTTTCACGTCAATCACACGTCATGCAGCTGCGCGCGCATCCAGGCCTCAGATTTCTGCTGACATTGCAAGATTCTGCTTTTTGTTGCCACCCACTTATGACACCTACTTATGACGTTTCTAGCACACACCTCTATGTTCACGCCTAGTTCACGCCTTCTAATTACGTATCATTACCACGTGTGTGTTTTATCTTGTTTCTCTCAGCTGTTACGCCTACTGTATTGGTTTCTATAATGTAACTCAAGTATATAATCTATGTATTGTCAATAAAATATTGCTCTATCCCTTCCTGCACCCCAGTGGTGGCAGGAACAAGATATCCGGTCATGACCATTCCTTTTTAAGGAATAAAACCCCTAAGAACTCTAACACCACGGACTCTGCCTTTTTCTTTCCGATTGAGTTATTATTGATTAAGTACTTACCTGCATAGAAATTAGGACGGTAAATCAAATATTTACCACAATATTTTGGCGCCCGAATAGGGACCCCTCCCCCACCTCACGCGCCGGTTGGTGCGTTGCAAGCTCTGTCCCCTGCCATTAGTTAGACGGAAACTACGCGTACTGGCAGGATTTCCTGTATCTCCCTCTGGCCCACGGAGGCGACGAAGACTGCAATCAGCACCCAGACGAGGCGGTGAGGAGCGCGGAGGATCCCGACCAGAGCCTAGCCGAAAGAAGCAAGGTCCGAGGTGTCAAGAGGCCCACCAGTTTTCCGAAGTATCAACGTGTCGAGTCGAGTCAAGTCCGGTCCAGTCCAGTCGAGTTTTCCGAGGCCTTCTGTTTTCCGTGCTTCCCGGTGAGTACCATTGCTGGGACGTATCTAGACGGGTTTGGGTACACAAATTCGGTCTGCACTGTTTTAGACAGTGTATCTGTACTGTTTAGCAGTATATCAGTTATCCTAGTTCTTGCACTGTTCTCAGCAGTGTATCTGTGCTGTTTAGCAGTACATCCAGTATAGGGGGTAGTCATATATGTTTCAAATGTCTTTTTTTAATGTCGTGGTATGAGTGACTGTTTCTAATGTGCATTATTGTGTTCTTGTGTAACTAATTGTGTCCAGAATTAAGTAGCAAGGATTGAGCATTCAGTACTAAGTAGACAAGATGCCGTTTTTCAATAAGCTAAAACAGATAGGAACTAGAAAAGGGATACTAGAGGAAGAAATTCCTATCCCCCCTAGGGACACTCCTGGAAACTTCATGTATCAGAAACATGGCATAGACGCCATATTGTATCTAGATTTATGGGCCGATTATACTAAGCATCTAGACGAAAGACACAGATGGCCTGTTACCGGAACATGGGATGCCGAGTGCATCATGAAGGTAGAAGAAGCATTATGGAAAAAGAAAGCCAGACAATCTCAGAAAGACGCCATAGAACTTTGGCGTAAAGAATCACATAAACGTGCTGAAAAAGCACTCCGTAGAGAAGACAGACATAGAGAAGAATCAGATAAAGCCCGAGAAAACGAATTAGTTACTGAAGGGATTCGAGTAAAATCAGAACAAGTAGACCGCGCACGAAACAATCTTGTAAATGGTATGTACTTAGTAGCCGAAGGTACGCCTGAGGCCACTTCAGAAATGCCGAAAAATCTGCCACCACCATTGGTTCCAATTAAAGTAAAACACAGGACTACTAAAGACATCTTTCTGAATTCCTATCTAAATGATGTAGCACCCGCTTACACCAATCCGCCTGCCCGCGTCCCGCCTACTGACGGTGACGGAGATGGCAACACGCCTCCAGATCGCACCCCGCCATTACCGCAACAAGTTCCCCCTGACCGACAGCCTGTCGTTCCTCCACCTCCACCACTTCCCTCACCTAAGGTTAAGATACCGAATCCGCTTGCGCTAGATCATCCTAAAAGACAAGTTCAAGTACAGATACAGACTCCACAGAGAGATAATGCTCAAGCCTCCGCCTCAGGAGGTGCGACCGGGGGTTACCAGACCCCGCCAGCAACACACAGATTAAACCTTAGGGACATGCAGAGGCCCTTTACATTCCAATCACCCCGTCTCGACATACTCAAAGAACCGCTTCAAGTTTGCAGATACAATCCAGTACCCGGTAAAGACGGTAGGATGTTGATGGCATCGCTACGTTTACGACAAGCTACAGATTACCTAGTGTTATTCTCAGGAATGAAAGAGCACCTAGATAGGATATATCATTTTGTCCGGACTGGGGAAAACCCTGAAAGTATTAAAGAGGCCATGGCACATCAGAAAGTCGACACTCAAGCATATATACTACGTTTTTTCATAAATTGCTTAATAAGAGAACGAGACAGGCCCGAGACAGGATGAAATGGATGCCCTAACAAAGTGGGGTCAAAATATAGCCGAGGGAAAGCATGATAAACAGAATTGCATAGCCAGTATGTACAGGAAAATAAGAAGTGCAGTAATAGAAGTACACGAGAATGAGAAAGAAGAAGCTTCCTCTGAAGAGGAGGAAGGATCTGGAGAACCAGAAAAGACTACAGACATGATAGCGTATGTAGGTAAAGGAACTTATCTTAGGAAAGGCATTCGTCCAGAAAGCAAGAGAGTCTTCCTCTCTGGCATAACAAAACCGAATTCCCCTGAACATCAGTTTCAAGAGACTGATAAAATGCTTCGAGAACGAATGGGGTACCATGTACTAAACTCTATGGATGAACAAGAACTAGCCCGGTCAGCTGTATTATGGGCTGACAATCCGAACATATACAATGATGACACAGTAGCGCAGACATTCCTGAATCTTTCCCCAGATGAGCAGAAATTAGCAGGTGTATACATGATTCAGCACCTCCTCACGTTATTCAGACATCAACATTCTGACCCAGGTCCCTTACACGATACATTAGAAGCACTACACATGGATCGATGGAGAGGCCTAAGTACCAAGTTAATTCAAATAATTCTAGAACAACGGCACAGATATAACACGTTCTTAAGCTCCGAATACGTTCCCGCTCCGCCCCCAGAAAGAAAAATGTATCATATGGAGCGTCTGCATGGCATTGAAAGTCAGAACCCCTGACGAGAAGTACACCCAGTCATGGGTACTGATAACGCCCTGAAACGTGTGTATGTACACACACCTCTGACCAAGTTAGAACTATTGGAAATGAAGAAACTAGTACCGTGTCACGATAAAGACCCTGCAGGTTTTCACAGAGAACTTAAAGACATGTTACTGATGGGAGATTACACATATGAAGATATTATGAAAATGTTAAAGGTACTGCTGCCCACGGGCATCTACGAGAAGCTGAAGGAAAGAGAATGGGAGGTGGGAGATAAAAAGATTGTGTGGACAGAAATAGAGGACGAGGATAAACTTCGTACCCCTGGGCTAGGCCTTGGGGAGAAAACTAAAGCATTACCAGGTTTAATAGTACAGGTTCTGCCAAGATTACTGACAACTAGAAAAGAAGACTGGGACGCAATTTCGGCCTGTAAACAGAAACACAATGAAAATACTAGTGACTTCTATTCAAGATTCGAGAAATGTTTTATTATCAATAGTGGCCTTAAGCTGAGTAGCGAGTCGTACCCGCATCTTTTTGTATCAAAATTAGTCGAGAATTCCCTGCCATTAGCTAAGAATCGCGTGTACAAAGTTGAAAGTACTTGGCAAGCAAATACGCCATCCCAGATGTTACAGATGTTACAATACCATCAGAACAGAATTAGAGAAGAGCAGGATCAGGAACAGAAACGTATGAAAGACACGAAAATGAAAATGTTAGTGGCCCAGTCGGTTCCAGCCGACGGTCAGAGAAAGGGTACGACCCAGACAGGTCACGCCGCAGCTCCCGTTAAAGGGACATGCAATTATTGCAAACAGCCAGGTCACTACGTACATGAATGCCCAGTCCTGAAACATAATATATCCACAGGTAAAACTAAAGAAAGACCGCATCCACCTAGACAAAATCAGGGTCAGCAACAGACTTCACAGAATATACAGTTCATGCAGAATACACAGCCTATGCATGTTTCACCACATGCAGCACAGACAGTAGCGGTACCACAGAGACAGTCACAGTCACAGCCACAGCCCATTGCCGCGACTCAGCAAGTCTCGCAGCAGATGTACCAGTATGCCCAATCTGATTACCCCGATTATCCATGATACACATGAAACAGCCTAGAGAGGGAGGGTGGCTTGCCTCTTATTGAAATTCCTGTAGATCAAGAGGGTCCTTATGTACACAGTCAAGTATTGGGAAAAGACAGAAAGTTTTTAATTGACACAGGGGCAAGTCGCACCACAATCAGCCATGATGAAGTCCCAGGGGCACCCCTCTCAGGCTCACAGAATGTTTCCCTTGGTTTTTCAGGACAGCCTATTGTAAATGAGGTATCGAAACCAGTCCCCCTGGCTGTGGGTCCATTATCACGTGTCACAGACCTATTACTGACGAAATCTTGTCCAGAAAATCTGTTAGGAATAAAAACATTGAAGGCTCTAGGAGCTGTGATCTGTTGTTCTCCGGAAGGAGTTAGACTTTTCTTGAGAGACTTTAAGGGTCATTATGTATTGCGAGAGTTTGATGTCAGATTAAAAAATGTACCGGATCACTTATGGGCAAAAGGCCCAACTGATGTAGGTTGTATGCACATCACACCATACCGTGTTACACTCAAACAAGGTGTTGTTCTACCCAGAATCAGACAATACAAGTTACCACCCGATGCTGTAGTGGCTTTACTGGAAATCATTGAAGAGCTCATTGCCCAAGGAGTGGTCGTAGAGACCGACTCCAATATCTGTAATTCCCCTATCATTCCGATTCTTAAACGTACTGATCCCAATGCACCGCCAGTATATCGGCTGGTGATTGATTTAAGAGAACTGAATAAATGTATTGTTCCACAGTACCCTGTGGTTCCCGACATCTCTTCCCTATTGACTGCTATTGATTCAGAAGCAACGTTCTTTACTGTAATTGACCTCAAGAACGTCTTCTTCAGTGTACCTATTGACCCAGAGAGCCAATATCTCTTCGGATTCAGTTTAAATGGACGAAGTTTCAAATTTTCACGCGCACCTCAAGGATTCACAGAAAGCCCCAGCATCTATAGCCAAGCACTGAAAAGACAACTTGATTGTATCATAATGCCAGTTAACACTGCCTTACTGCAATACGTCGATGATCTGCTGATCACCGCACAAAGTGAGCCCGAATGTGAACAAGCATCACTGACAGTTTTACATTTTCTGGCCGACAAGGGACACAAGGTGTCTCCTTCGAAGCTACAATTCTGTGTTCAGCAAGTTGTGTACTTGGGTCACTTGCTGTCCAAAGTGGGGAGACAGCTCACTCCCGATCGCATTCAGTTAATTGTAAATATGTCACAACCCCAGACACAAAAGGAAGTGCGGGCCTTTATAGGCCTCACCTCGTACTGCAGACAATGGATTCCCCAGTATGCATTTCTAGCTAAACCACTGATTCAGTTAACAACACAGGAGGCAGCGACTTCGACTGCCCTCCCTTGGACTCAGGAACATACACAGGCTTTTGAGGAATTAAAGAAAGCTTTATGTCAAGCACCAGTTCTAGCGACACCATGTTACAGCAAACCGTTCACACTTTTTGTTACAGAACGTGATGGTACAGCATTGTCTGTCCTCACTCAAGACCAAGCAGGTTCACATAAGCCTTGCGCTTATTTTTCAAGTACATTGGATTCAGTAGCCCAGGCACTCCCTGCGTGCTTGAAGTCAGTAGCAGCAACAGCACTAGCAATCAGACAGAGCGACTCAATTGTTTTAGGACATCAATTAACAGTACAAGTTCCACATTCTGTAGAGGTTCTTTTAAACAGAACTCAGACTCAGCACTTGACTATAGCACGACTGACAGGTTATGAATTGACACTATTCCAGCCACACATAGAAATCAGACGCTGCAGCATTCTGAATCCCGCAACATTGTTACCTACAATTATGACAGATCCAGCCCCGCATGATTGTATAGAGATCATTAATGCAGTAACAAAGCCTCGACGAGACTTAACAGATGTCCCACTGACAAATCCAGACCTGACACTTTACGTGGACGGTTCATGCATGAGAACAAGTACAGGAGAATTAGTGGCCGCGTATGCAGTGACCACTGAAACTGAAGTTAAAGAAACACATCGTATTGACACACTGTCTGCTCAAGCGGCGGAGCTCATCGCTCTGACCCGAGCTTGTATACTAGCCAAGAACAGAAATGTTAACATATACACTGATTCCCGTTATGCGTTCGGAGTCGTACACGACTTCGGAATGTTATGGCAAGAACGAGGTTTCTTGACCTCTCATGGTGCCAAGATACAACACGGTCCCCTCATTCAAGCACTGTTAGAAGCAATACATCTGCCCTCAGGCATATCCGTCATGAAGTGTAAAGCACATACTAAAGTTACGGATTCTGTTTCCCAGGGTAATGACCTGGCAGACCAGACAGCAAAACATACAGCATTGACTCACACCCAGACTACCGATGTGACAAAGACAATAGTACCAACACAGTGTATGTCAGTCCGGGATCCCACCCTAGATGTAATCGATATCCAGACACATGCTACTTCAGATGAAATAAAGAAATGGACTGAACTAGGAGGGATCCAGACAGATCAAGGATGGGTCACGAAGGGAAAATCTACATGGTTTCTCCCCGACTCAATGGTTCAAATCATGATAAATACAGCACATAGTCCGGCACATCTAGGAGAGAAAGCTATGTTAGACAGTTTACAGAATCTCTGGTACAACAAACACTTACGAGCAGCAGCAAAACATAAAGTGCGTGCTTGCATGATCTGTTGTCAGTTCAATCCCGGTAAAAGCGTTCCTGTAGAGCAAGGTGGATTCCATCCTCCCGATCACCCTTTTGAAGTCCTCCAGATGGATTATATCCAGATGGACCGTTGTCGAGGATTCAAATATGTCCTCGTAGTTGTTTGTGCACTTTCCCGCTGGACCGAAGCATATCCAGTCCCAGATTACACTGCCCCGACCACTGCCAGGCAGCTGGTTCGAGAATTCTTCCCACGGTACGGCTTGCCTCGTGTCATGTACTCAGATAACGGACAGCCGTTCTCATCCGAACTTATGAGGCATGTTTCCCTTCTGCTAGGATATCAGTGGAGATTCCATTGTGTCCGACATCCCGAAGCCGCAGGCCTTGTAGAAAGGCATAATCAGACACTAAAGACCCGCCTTGCCAAAGTTTGTAAAGAGAAAGG
This sequence comes from Lissotriton vulgaris, assembly GCF_964263255.1. NCBI lineage: Eukaryota > Metazoa > Chordata > Amphibia > Caudata > Salamandridae > Lissotriton > Lissotriton vulgaris. The sequence goes on along the minus strand of NC_141693.1, from coordinate 1,542,279,694 downwards.
GGTCGACTGGATAGTCGCCCTGCCAGTTGCATTATTCTACATGAGAATGGTTGCCCATTCGAGATCAGGACTATCCCCGTACGAAGTGGTCTTTGGTAGACCACCGAATATGTGGGGGACGCCCATGCCTAAGAAAATTACTGATGTCGATTGTAATATGCTGACAGATTACCTTGCCTCCTTGATGTCTGCACTCCAATCATGTCGTTCACAGGTTGCTGCAGCCTTCCCTGACAACACTGATGTAAAGCCACACGATGTCCGACCAGGAGACATGGTCCTAATTAGGAACTTCGACAGGAAAAGTCCGCTGGAGCCCCGCTGGAAAGAGCCGAAGACCGTCCTTCTTACTACGAAGACCGCGATCAAGGTGGAAGGCAGAAAGGGGTGGATCCATACGAGTCATATTAAAAAGTGCAACGAACTGAAACCAGACCCAGACTCGTCCACCCCCTCCAAAGACTGTATCGAACCTAGTGACTTTAAGGTTCCCGAACGAGAGAAAACTCCCCAAGAGGAGTACAGACTGAAACTTCGATCTAGCAAGTCAGACAGTTTAATTGTTTAAGTCCTCCCCTAGGTGAATCGGTTAAATAGTTTCTGACATGTATCCCCTAGATCGAGATAGAGAGAGAGAGAGACAATTCAAGAAACGTGCATATTGCAAATCACTCCGTAGTCACTGTATAGTGACTTTACTGATTATGTTCTTTTTAAGTCTCCTGATTATTGTTGTTAGCATATTGCTTCCCATATACTACCCTATCTTCAAACGTGAACAATCTGCTTTCAATGTTTCTGCTGAACATTCTTTTATTGAATTACCTCCCCACGAACTTTCTTACAGACTCGCGCTGCGCAACAACACATTCATTAGTATGTTACACCATTCCCATCAGACTAACAATGCTACAAACTGTTGGATATGTGGCCGACTCCCTCCCTACCAGAAATACAAGGGAGTTCTGCCCCTCTTTCCGTACCCGTTCACTCATAATGGCTCCTGTGGTGCATGGTTTAGAATAATTAATTCCTTAGATCCTGATGTTGCTGTTTTTAAAGGGAGCTGGGTTTGGGGAAACTTGAACTTAGTTCTGCTTAATGCCTGTTACCCTGACAAGAAGGGACTCCCCACTAGAGTAGGAACTGATCTAGAAAATGAAGTATATGGATTAGGTAATTATACAATTAACCTTATGATTCTCACTGTTGAATCCGAAGCCGCACCAGTTCTCCCTGCTATGTCAGTACTACCAGTCACAGGGGACTTATGTGTCAGAAAGAAGGGTTCAGTACACTTAGGTCATAGTAAATGTACTACCGTGGTCGAATTCAGTGATCACGGCAAGTCCTCCTTTAAAGCTACTCGTCATTCCTATTTTGTTTGTGGCCATACCGCATACATACGCTTACCTCCAGATTGGGATGGTACCTGTTACATTGCCTTCCTTCTGCCACCTGTTTTCCTAGCCCCTCCTGATTATCACAGAAATACAAATCTAGTAAAGAGTAGACTCAGAAGAGATCTCCCGATTGTCGACTATACCGAAACGGCATGGGAGCAATACACAGATTTCAATAAGGGATTCTTTTTCTTCACAGGCCCCGTCCAAAACAGTAAATTAATACGTAGATTAACCAGAACACTCGAAGCAGTAGTAAATGAAACTGCCTCCGCTTTAGGTAACTTAACAGAGGAACAGTCTGCTATGCGGATTGTTGTTCTTCAGAATCGTCTTGTTATTGACGTCATCTTGGCAGATAGAGGTGGAGCCTGTAAGGTCATCGGGTCAAGTTGCTGTGTTTTCATTCCAGAAAACGCGCCAACTGTCTACAAAGCTATTACACGTCTTCATAAGATTGCAAGTTCGATACATCAGAATCCAGGCACCTGGACTTGGTCCGGTTGGTTCTGGACAACGTTAACCGCTTGGGGATGGAAGATCCTATCCTTCCTAGGCATTGCCCTTGTCATAGTATTCAGTTGTTGCCTGTGCCTACAGTGCGGGCCAGCGATTTGTGGACTGTGCGCCACCTCGTGCATTGAACATTCCAGTTTTCTCTCAAACCGACAACGGAAGAGAGACGAGCAAATGATGTTACAAGAACAGACTGATCGATTCATGAGGATCGAGATATCATGAAGGGTCCGTAGGGAACAAGGAGGGAATGAGGAAATATAAATTTTTGGTCAAGTTATGTTCCCTATCGTGTACCCCACCGTCTCCATGTACGAGCTTAAAGTGCATGTAACTTCCCTCCTGTGCCAGCTATGAAGACGCAAATACATTTGCGTCCAACGTTAACATGTCCTCTTTCAGACCCACCCAGAATGGGTTGAATAGTCCGTTCCTAAGTATGCCATGCCAACGTCTTTTTGTGGTGTACTTTACACGTTTTTCAGCTCTGGCGAAGCAGGCCCTGAATTCTGCCATCGAGCCTTTTTCCGCTTTCTGACTCTGAAAGCCTCAGCCCAGGCTGTCTCTGTACCCGTGACCTCTGCCTTACTCCCTGCGCGGCTCACCGCGTTTAGCTCAGCCTGCTGCCTGCCAAGACTGAATTCAACCTTCGAGTTATCTGTTCCGCTCTCCGAAAATGCATTCCTGCCTACTAGTTTAAGTAAACATCCCCCAGCTGCAGAGCGAAGGGCCTGGCCTTACTGTCTCCGTGCAAGTAATTCATAGCCTCTGTTACCATGGCAGGCCCATGCCCCTCGCATCTCATGCAGACACTTAGACGCTTATACACGCACTCACAGTCAGTATAGAATAGCTTCTGCCCCAGAGACCTTTCCGCCCAGATAGTATGGTTCCCAAACATCAGATATCAGATATGATAGAGGTACGAGTTGATCTGACATGCCAGACTTCTGTCTCTTTCCGCCATTGTAAATGTCAAGTCCCCTGCACCCTCCAGTTTCACGTCAATCACACGTCATGCAGCTGCGCGCGCATCCAGGCCTCAGATTTCTGCTGACATTGCAAGATTCTGCTTTTTGTTGCCACCCACTTATGACACCTACTTATGACGTTTCTAGCACACACCTCTATGTTCACGCCTAGTTCACGCCTTCTAATTACGTATCATTACCACGTGTGTGTTTTATCTTGTTTCTCTCAGCTGTTACGCCTACTGTATTGGTTTCTATAATGTAACTCAAGTATATAAGCTATGTATTGTCAATAAAATATTGCTCTATCCCTTCCTGCACCCCAGTGGTGGCAGGAACAAGATATCCGGTCATGACCATTCCTTTTTAAGGAATAAAACCCCTAAGAACTCTAACACCACAGACTCTGCCTTTTTCTTTCCGATTGAGTTATTATTGATTAAGTACTTACCTGCATAGAAATTAGGACGGTAAATCAAATATTTACCACACCTAAGGCAAGCCCGTCTGCGCCCGTCATCGCCAAGACATCGCCTCTCGCCTGTCCCCCTGGCCGTGCTCCACGGGCACTCCATCAATATGATAGAGAACTCCTTATCGCCCTGAACCCCAGACGGAGCTGTGAAGAGACATCTGGCATTCTTGGCCACACGGGCCTTCAATGTAAGTCTTGCCACTTCACCACACCTAGCCCCCGTCACACCAGACAGAGGCGAGACTCGCCCAATCTTGCCCCCTCACCGTCCTCCAACTCAACGTCAGGTCTCTGACTAAACATCACCTAGAGGTTAACACCCTCCTACTTGACGAGAATCCTGACATTCTCTTCCTTTGCGAAACCTGGTTACGCAACGACTCGACCACCATACCTAACCTCACGCTACCAGAGAACTACTTAATGATCACCCTAAATAGAGACGCGAGAGGTGGTGGTATCGCAGTCATCTACAAAAAACAATTCACTTGCTCCTTCACCAAGGAAGAAATTCCGGGATGCGAAAGCACCCGTTTCAAAATCACAACCAGCCCTCACTTTACCCTATCAGGCCTTTATATCTATTGCTATATTAGGCGACCTCAACCTCCATTTTGATCTGTCTCAAGGCCCCACTATCAAAAACCTTCTGGCCGACTTTGCTGCCTTACAACTCAACTCTCTTATCCAAGCCCCCACGCACTCGGCTGTACATATCCTCAATCCTGTCTTCACCAACATCCCGGAGGTTAAGACAGACGTGCCCAAACCCATGGGATGGACTGACCACTATCTTATTAAAATGACTATGTTAGTTAAAGAAACACTAAACAAAACCGAGCCAACCTGCCGGCTAAAGAGACCTTGGCACAACCTTTCTGCCAGTGACCTACATGCCACCTTAGGAGAATTCCACTGTGAGGCCAATCAGGACATCAATATGACCTATGACGCTTTCCACGGCTGGATGACTAGAGGACTAGATGCTCTAATCCCAGCCAAATGGACCAAAGGGTGCAGCTCTCCCTCCAACCCAAGGTACAACGACACCCTTAAAGCCATGCAAAAAGACTGCAAAAAAGCTGAGCGCCTCTGGAGAAGGGAATATAATAATGGGGACAAAGTTCTTTACCTATCTAAACAAAAACTTTACCACAAAGCCATCTGCGCCGCCCGGGCCTCCTTCTACGCTGAAGAAATTAACTCGAGCCCGAACCCTGCAAAAGTCGTTTTTAAACTGGTACAAGAACTACAGAGCAACAGATCTCCATCCTCCAGCATTTCCTCCACGCAGCAATGTGACGACCTTGCCACGTTCTTTGTAGAGAAAGTACAAAGAATATACAGATCATTTCCACAACACTCCTCCGATTCGACTAACTTTGCAGGAAAGTCAAATCCTGCTCCCCAGCAGACTCCATGAGACCTACTCAATTTATAGAATCTCTCGAATTCTTTCTGCCTTCCCTGGCCTCCATACTGAATCTCTCCTTCTCATCAGCTAGTGTCCCGACAGCCTGGAAACAAGCTTGGGTTTCCCCTATCATCAAGAAACCCACCTTGGACCCTTCCAAATCGGAAAATTTCCGGCCTATCTCCCTGCTCCCATGGCTTTCCAAACTTGCTGAGGCCCATGCCAATAACGTCCTGTCTCTACATATGAACCAAAATAGCATCCTGGACCCATCCCAAAATGGGTTCAGACCGTGCCACAGCACTGAGATCTGCCCTCTTGGCTATGACTGAACACCTTTGGACGATCCTTGATGCCGGTCAAAGTGCCGCGCTGATTCTTCTAGACCTCAGCGCGGCCTTTCTTTGACACGGTGTCCCACAACATCCTACTCTATCGTCTGAAGGCAGTAGGGATCTCTGGCTTGGCCCTGGATAGGTTCCGTTCTTTTCTGAAAGACAGATCCTTCCGGGTATCAGCTCCCCCATTTCTATCAAAACCCCATCCCATCGGACAGGGAGTCCCGCAAGGCTCTGCACTGAGCCCATCCCTTTTTAATGTTTACCTACAGACACTTGCGGCAGCGGCTAAAATGTGGGACCGTACGCTGGTGTCTTACGCTGACGACACGCAGCTGGCCATCACTCTCACGGAAGGCCCGTCCATCCCGGCCTCGAGATTTAGGGATGGCCTTGCTGCAGTGGCCCAATGGATGACGGACAATTGCCTGCAGCTTAATGCAGCAAGACGGAGGTGCTGCTCCTTGGAAAGAACACCAGCCACTGGAATGAGCACTGGTGGCCCTTGTCATTAGGTACAATCCCACCTCCCAAATCCCTGCTCAAAAACCTAGGAGTTTGGATGGACTCCTCTCTCAGCTTTCAGACCCACACAAAAAAAGTGGCAGCCACCTGTGTCGGTCTGTTGAGGAGTCTCAGCCCTATACTTGGCTTCTTTGACGCCAAGGTTTGTCAACTCATTGTCCAAGCTACGATCCTCTCCCGCCTGGACTACGCCAATGTTCTTCTTCTTGGCGCCAACAAAGGAGAGATAGCAAGACTGCAACGCGTGCAGAACTCTGCGGCAACAGCCTTGGTTGGTCTTCCTCGCAGTTGCTCCGCTAGAGCCACGATCCGTAAGCTACACTGGCTACCTATTGACTCCTGAATCCAGTTTAAAAACTCGGATGCCCAGGACTGCTGCGACCTCTCCTCACACCCTATGTACCGCGGCGCAATCTACGCTCCTCTGGCCAACTCCTACTGAGCGTACCCCGCACAAAACTCTGCCGCACTGGCTGTCGCTCCATTAGGGTTCTGGGAGCCATGCTCTGGAACACTCTGCCACTGAAAATCTGCTCCTTGGATAACATGTCTACCTTCCGGAAGGCCATTAAGACCCACCTGTTCCCCTCCCCCTAGGCCACCTCGTCCCCTCTCTTCCCATCCTCAGTAGAGTTTCTGTAGTGTCTTAGCGCCGGGACGCCTCTTTGCTGGGGCAGCTGTTTGCGCTTTACCAAAACTATAACATAACATAACATATTGGGAGTAAGAATGAGCAACTCAAGGCAGTCAAACCTTGTAAGAAGGGGCAGATTTGCATGGAACTAGCTGGCATAGTAGTTCCGGCATACGTTAGAGAGCTTGTTTGGAGAGCAGTCTTCTTCGAAAATGAGTTCAAGCGAAGGGTGAGGTTAAGATGCTAATCTCTCAGCTGTCTGGCTCCAGCTTGAAAAATGGGCAGTGTATTGAGAGCACTGGTGATCATGAAACTCACTCAACAGGATGTGCTGTTAGTTCTGCGTTATCAATTATGGTGGATTATTTAGCTCAGAGCTGTCCAGAGATGGGGGCCCTCATCAAAAGCTGTGCAGGCACCTGAGCTGAGGGACAGAACAAAAAACACAGGGGACACAACAGACAGGATGGAAGGCCAGTCATCTGCTAAGGAGCCGTCACTCACTGTAATACTGCTGGTATTACAAGAACAAAGGCAGGAAGCACAAGAGTACCATGCACAGATCAGAGATGATTACTTCAGGATTCAGCAGTCACTAAATGAGATGACTGGCACGGTGGCCAGAATAACAAGGGATATGGGTGAGTTACAATCAAGGATTTCAGAGTCAAAAAATTCTATTACAACTACGGTTAAGACAGTACAGTGTCATGATGTGCAGCTCCTGGCTTGCCAAGCTAAAATTGAAGGTTTGGAAAACCAGCAGCACCGGAATAATCTAAGATTATTCAGGGTCCACAAAGGCAAGGAGGGATCTGATCCTCATGCTTATGTAGTCTAGCTCCTTCAAAACGCCTTCCCGGATTTGTCAGACTGGGATTGGGATTGTCAAATTCAGAGAGAGCATAGGTTGCCTTTAACTTTGCAGAGATATAGCTCCCGGTATCCCCGACCTATTCTGATGTTACTGGGAATTTTTTGCTGAAGCAGGTGATATCTTTGAAGGCTCTACCTAGCTCTCCAATAGCTGTTTGACTCTTTGTCCTTATTTGTTAGATCTGATTAAAGTCATGGTACAATGGAGAAACGGTGGAAAATTAGACAACTAATTGATCCTATCAAAGCAGAAGGCGGCCAAGTTTTTTTGCAGGAACCGGCTGAAAGTTATCAAAGATGGGCACTCATAATTTTTTTGACCGATGTAGAGGCTAAACAAGCTTTGAGTAAATGGCAGCTGGCTAGAGCATCTGATCGGACTGATAGGACTGATGGGATTTAGCACTCTTTAAAAAGTAAAGGTGTAGAGATATGTATTGTATTTGGGGCTAGGGATAGGGACAGGGATGCTGTCGATGACTGAAATATGCCCATCCTCCACGATCATCTCGTTCTGTTAACTTATCTCCCCCTCCCTTTTCTTCTCTCTGAATCAAGAAGGCTTATGCTTTTACTTCTTGCTATTTACGAGTTTTTGTAGTAGGTGGGGGGCTGGTTGGGGCTGCTTTCGTGGGACAGTGAGACATTAGCTGCCATATCCAGCTGCTGCTTTTTGGGGAGGGTGATTCCTTCTTTAGGATATTGGGAGAGGGTGGGGGTGGTGATGAGGGGTTTTGGGGTGGGTGCACTAAAGGGTGTGGGGGTTATATAAAAAAGAAAATGTCAAAAAGAATGTTTATGGAGTCTGGAGGTGGTGGAGTATGGTGAATTTTTATGTTTTTGAATTGGGGCATGGTGTTTATATTAAGGGATATGGCATTGATTAGGTATTTGACTTGGAATGTTTCAGGATAAAATAGAGGATAGAAACGACAATTAGTACGGGAAGAGGTTAGGACATATAACCTCATTTAGTGCTTCTCTCAGAGACGCATTTAGCATATAAGGACCGAGGCCGTCTCAATCAACTGGGGTATCAAAACGTAATATGTACTTCACAGAATGTGTTGATATGGGGCACTGCTATCTTGGTTTCTAAGATGCTGGGTTGTCAAGTGGATAAGGTATTAGCAGACCAAAGGGGGAGGTGGGCTTTGGCTCAAACTGATTTCAACATCATGAAATATGTGTTTTGTGCATTGTATGGACCCAATGTTGATGATCCGGCCCTTTTTGATCACATCTGCTTGGAATTACTGGGATGGTAGGGGGAACATGTTGTGATGGGTGATTTCAACTGTGTCATTAATTAGGCTATGGATTCTACTAGCCGGGCGCTCACTTCAAGGATGGCGAAGGTGAGAGCTTCTATTTTAGAATTAGGGCGTCTACACTCACTAAAGGATGCGTGGCGCTCTTTATTTCCAACAATGCCGGGCTATACATAATATTCTATACCACACCAGCAGTATTCCAGGATCGACATGGCATGGATTTCGAATAGCATTCTGCGGGGTTCTGATATGGAGGTGTGTCCTCATAATATATCTGCCCATACTCCTATATTACTATCTTTTCGGGTTAACCATGGGTTAAAATACTTCAGCCATTTTCTTTTCCGCGCTATATGATTACGGATTCTAAGTATGTGGTCTTCATTTCTAAAAAAACTATCTGAATATTTGGAAGATAATCTATGGTCTGCTTCCCCATGTGTGGTGTGGGATGCAATGAAGGCATATATTCGAGGAGTTACCCAGCAGTTTGTTTGGCAACAGAATAGGGAACGAGAGAAGCTAGGTAAGGAAGCCTATCAAAGGCTTATAGCCAGTGAACTTCAGCATGCTGAGGCTGTCCAGCAGCGGGCTGCAGATCAGGATTTTTTGTATGCCTCTTTAATAGAAGACAGGGTGGCAAGCAGTGAGTTATATTAAACACTACAATATGAGTATGGTGAGCAAATTGGGAAAGAACTTGCTCACCAACTTAGGGACAATCGCCTTAAGATGATGATCAACGTTAATGAGGGCGATGGGGGTATATTATATATATTTTTTATCAGAAATTATACTCTCCAGATGCAGGTCAGGATCTGACAGATATGCAGAGTTAACAGGAAGGGAATAGCCTCCCAGCTTTGATGGATAAGGAGTCGCTCTTATTAGAGCAGGATATCACATTGGAGGAAATTGAGGCGGCAACAGGGGTGTTCCCATTGGGGAAGGTGACAGGGGAGGACGCTATTCTTGCAGATTAAGAGCTACAAAAGGGCAGTGGCCCCGCTACTTTGAGGTAATCCAGCAAATTAGGGTAACTAGCCGAGTTCCAAAGTCATGGAATATTGCTAATATTATCTTTTTTTTAAAAAGGCTAAAGCACCGGAGGAACTGGCTTCCTCTCTCCCAATATCTTTAACCCGTTTCGTGCTCCCGTCGGCCCAGGGCCGATGGGAGCACTCCCTCCCTGGTGCTGCAACGCCCGCACCGGAATTGCAGATGCTAAGGTATTTGCAAAGATATTAGCCACCTGGTTAGCCCCTGTGATGGCCGGCCTGGTTTCTCCCCAGCAGCATGGATTTATACAAGGGAGAGATACCACTGCCCATGTCAACACAGCAGTGGCAGCTTTCATTGCTGCGTGAAAGCTAAAAACAAACCTGGCCATGGTCTTATTAGATGCAAAAAAAGCCATCAACCGGGTGGCTTGGGACTCTCTCTGGACAACACTTACAGCATTTGGGGTTAGGGAGAAATTCCGGAAATGGGTCCAAACTATGCATCACAGTCCTATGGCTAGATTGCTTTATTGTAATATTCAAACAGCTCCTTTTGTTATTCGCTGTCGTACCAGACAGGGCTGTCCTCTTTTCACCCTCCTTTTTGCTCTTTATAAGGATAGATTACATCATACTGCATATACTCTTGTGGACCAAATTACAAGACAAGTGGGTGATTGAGAGATCAAACAGCGACCACAACACCCTAACTTTAGAGCCATCGGATATGTTTACTTCCTCACAGCCCCCCAGAAAGATTATATACCAAAACCAATTGATGTCAGCAATGACAGGTCAAGTGGTCAATGATTGCAAAAAGGAGTGATATCCTTGTGCAAATTTGCAATTTTGTAGCCAATTCATTGGTGGAGTATCTAAGTAAACGTTCCATTTAAGTGCAACCCTCATTGGACATATTTATCATATTAACAGGACATATTCAAAAGGTATTTTTTTAAAGGGGACAATCCAGGCAATTAGCCACAACAACAAAAAAAAGTGGTTTATTGAGCACTGCAAGGCAGCCAGGGTAGAACTGATGGCAGCCATTAAAAGTGGCTCTAGTTGCCATAAAAACGGAAACATAACTCTGTTCGAAATTAGGCTAAAAGAAGTTGGCATGAGGGATACTGGAGGGATTTATATATCTCAGCTCAAGCCAGGGACAGTAGACAGTTCTAGCATATAGCGGCCAAAGGTTAAAAAAAACAAATTGTATAGGAAGACTACCACATTCAGCAGCAATCCTGGGTAAATCATTTTAAGTTGTTATAAGCAGGGATGACTGACAGAAGGCAAAGGTATAGTGAATCAATGCCAGAGGCCTTTTTTGATACGGTAGAGGATACAGATTTGATTAATGTGGAAGAAACATAGATGAAACTTGCTAAGCTGCAGAAGGTCAAAGTGGCTGATCTAGATGAAGTTCCAGGCGATCTATTTCTCTCCGAATCTGAAATCTGGTATGAGATCCTCAACCATAGCTTTAATGTAATTTTAGGAGAGCAGAAATCCCTGTCCCTTGTCTGGGTGCAGAGGTGGTACCCATATTGAAAAAGGGGGATAAAATCGACCCAGCAAATTAAAGGCCCATTAGACTGATTGATACAGCACCAAAATGATTTTGTAGGCACTTGCAGGAGAGGCGTTTAGACTGGACAAAGGCAGGGCAAATACTATCTCCACTACAGATGGGCTTTAGAGAAAACACGTTCAATGTTGACAAGCTGTTTAGGTTCTTATTAATATTATGCAAATATGTGGTCAAATGGGAGGAACATGTATAGCAGGTGTTTGTGGACCCTCGTGCGACTTTTGATCTAGTCCCATGAGGAATATTGTGGAAAGTCCTACATACGATTGATGACAAAAGAAGAAACGTACTGGAGATTCTTATAAAACCCCATTGGGGCAAGTATGCCCAAATTAGATGGGGGAAGAATGGTGAACTGACAGAATGATAGGGTGAACACTCTGTTCACTCTATATATCAATGGATTAATTGAAACACTACTCAACTGCAGCGGTGATCCCCTAAGTTAGCTGGACAAGCAGTAGCATCACTGCTTTTTGCAAATGATTCCCTACTTATTTCCAGGATCCCATGGGGCTCCATAATCTACTGGATCATTTTCTAGCATCCTGGGGGGAATTCAGGTTGAAAATTAATGTCAAGGAGACTAAATTTATGTCATTTTATCCACACAAGATGTTAGGGTCTACGTCAAAGAGCAGGTGAAACTATTTGACTATTTGGGGGTAAGGCTGACACACTCGCTATCATGGGCCCCACAAGTTGCAAAGAGCCAACTATATCTTCATCATGTAAGTTTAGAATTAATTTAAAAAAATGGAATATGTCAATTTATTGGCTAGTTGCCCCTATTATCAAAGTTTAGCTAGCTAAGGGCGTTGGCGCGTAGCGATGGGGTCCAAGCAATGTAGGGGACATTGAAAAAACGGAGAGTATTTTCATGAGATCAGCTCTGAAAATGCCTCCTTGATTACCATGCACTTGGATTTGGGGCTTAAAAATGTAGCACATTGATCGCCTTTAGCCCCCTTGCCTTCAGGATACGAGTATGGGCAAATACCTCACAACTTCAACTAAGACAATCACTGCTCGATGTGATGGCATTAGAAACCAAAAGTAATATTCTGTGGTTAAAGTATACAGAGTGTATACACAAATGCTGAGGCACTCAAGAGGCAGTCCATACTGTTCAAAAGGCAATAACCATATTAGTAATCAGAAAAAAAGTAATTTCAATTTTTCTTCTTTCTCGTTATTTACTGCTTCCCTTCTTCTTGAAGTAGTACAAAAAAACTGGCAGCCGACACGTGTTTAGTCCTATGGACTTTTTCAAGGCTGCAAACAATTTATGAATATTTAGAACCACATCGATTCAATATATACTTCACTTAAAGCAAAAGTTATGCTCAAGAGTGAACAGCAACAAGTACAACCAACACCACCCGCACAGATCTAAATCTCAGTGAAACACAACCATAAGGAAACCCATCACCACAATATAAGGTTTTGAAAGTGCGAATGAAGGGTGTGTTCTTCAAAGATAAAATTAATCAATGAAAGTATATAAAGACCTGGATGCACAGACTGGCTATGAGTGAGCACTGGACCTTGACTAATCTAAACAAGCATTTGCAATGCAACAGGTCTCGCATTTACTCTAGTTTAAGATATTGGTATTGTAAATGACAATGCCTTTTTTATGTTTTAAAAACCAAAACATAAATAAAAGGCATTGTCATTTACAATGCCAATAGCTCAAACATGTGTAAATGCGAGACCGATTGCATTGCAAATGCTTGTTTTGTATACTTTAGTGTGTCCCCTAAGTGGGACTGGTATGCCCAGATGTGGATCCCATGCACACTAGGTCACTGGAACCAAGCTACACTTGGTTGATGAGACCTAATTAGAGTGAAAGCAATCTGGGTTGCTTGTGTTCTGGTTCAGACAGGACCCGGACTGACAGCTTGGGCTGGACTGTTTCCATTGGAGTCGGGTCAAGACTGATTTGCATATAGTGGGGTTCAAAATTACAGTGAACTATGATGTGGCCCGAGTAGTTACAAGTGGATGAGATTTAATTTAAGCATTTCATGCATTCATTTTTTGGTACACTTTAGTGTGTCTTTTTGATAAGGTTCGCTTCTGATGTTTTGTGGGATTCAGAATGCTTATTTGTAGCCAAGATAGGTTCATTGCATCTTCTTCTTTGAATTATTGATAAGGACGTTATGCTCTGCTTTGTTCGAGGTTAAATGTATCATCTGTAGAGCAGGTGTTGTTGTTCAGAACTTTTCCAACGAGACACCAGCTAGGATTCATTGTTACAAACGTTTTTATGCTATAATATTAATATATGGTGACAGGAAGTAGAGTTCAGTGTATGTCTGACACCTATGAAACAAGCTAGCTATTAGGCTAGAGTTCAGTGTATGTCTGACACCTATGAAACAAGCTAGCCATTAGGCTAGAGTTCAGTGTATGTCTGACACCTATGAAACAAGCTAGCTTTTAGGCCGCACCAGTGGTTTTAGTGCAGTCCTGTGTAGGTGGGTCCTCTGCTAGAGTTGGTCTCTCCACCATTCTACCTCTAGTGTCCTTTGGCGAGGGATGCAACACACTTCCCACAAAGGGTGAGGTATTCTCTCTCAGATGAGCAAGTTGGATGTCATGCATGCAAGGTCTGTAATTGGTGCCTCTTCCAAGCATTGCTGTCCTCTCATCAATGTGTCCTCCTACATCTCTGGGCTTTAGCAAAGCTGTGCCCTCCTACAGCAGAGATTTAAGCGTTTTTAAGTTTGTTAGCAATGCGGTGCTCTTGTAGTTGAAGGATCTGGGATTGTTGTCTTATTTTAGCATGTGCTGTTTATATGGTGGCAAGGAAAGATTAGAGTGGGTCTCTTCTCTCAGCAGATAGTCAATACACAGACAGGGTAAGCAGATGAGCCAACTCAATAGCCTTATCTGGTAAATCATTTACTGTGCACTCCTGCCCAACTGTGAGTCAGATGAGAAAAGATGGGAAAGGATTTGGGCTGGCATCTGACTTGTGAATTGCGACTGATTCTACCAGGCCTACTATCCTTTCAGAGGCTGTAGCTTTTGGGAATTGGCATAGCCTCCAAAACGACCAGTGTTTTTCTCGCACAAAGTGTCTCTCGAGCCGTGCAAATTTCTGGAGGGACATAGGCAGGGCCAGGAAAGTGCAGAGGGGAGCTACAACATTTGTGGTGTGGAGAAAGCAGCAGGTGGGACAGATGTGACTGTGCCTATCATAGTATTCCGATGTAATAAGCATGCTGGATGTAGGAGAGTTGGATCTGCTTACTATGGTTACCTTCATTATTTGCTGTTTTTTCACACTTTTTCGTCTTTAATTTGGCTGGTGCCCTGCTACCAGGACCCTAGCCTAGCTGCTTCCTCTCTAAAATGATTGCAGTACTTTAGGTACACTCCAGATTGATTACTGGGTTACCCTTGTGAGTCCCTTGTATATGGTACCTTAGGTACTAAGGGCATAGGTGTTAGGATTTAGCTGACCTTACCATTTTCCCCAGTCTTCTCTCTATGGTCATGCATTTACAGGTTACCAGGTCAGCTGGTGCAGCACATTTAATCGGAGTGCTTTAAAAGGAAGCTTACAGCCGATCCTCTTTGCTTGGTTTCTACACCCGATCATATTACCCGGAAGGACATTGCCATTGTATCCGGTCATTCCTGCTGGTGCTGGGACCCTTAGTTTCCCGCTTTAAGAACGTGGTGTCTGCAGGGCTGCAGGCATGTTTTCGTTTATTCCTGGATCGTGAACTTGGCTGTTACATTCCCGTGATATACCCTTTTATTTTGTACTTTCGGCACCTTTGCATTGACTTGCGGGACGTTTCCCTGCAGTACACGGCTGCGTATTGGAACCTCGGCTGAGGATTACCTGGCAAGACTCTTCCTGTATATTTGTAACCCTCTCTGGTCGTTATAGGGTTTTTGGGTATACTTTCTGATCTTGACCGGGGAGCTTTTTCGCGCACTTTGTGAGCTGGGGTTTTTTATGTTGATTGACTTTTTCCCCCTTGTTTTTGTTCTATGAGGAATGGGAACCACTTACGAGTATTTTTGGGAGTTATTTTAGTTTGGTCAAGGACGCTGCACTCTGCCTTTGAATCTTGGATTGAAAGCGGCATCACAGAACTAAGACTAGCAAGGAGGTTTACTGTGCAACTTATGCAAATCCTGTTTATGTGTGCTCATAGGGAGATAGGCATATACATTTTGTGTTATACAATCGGAGCGTATTTGCGTTCCTTGCACGGGCGCACATCGTATCTCTGATTTAACACTTCTCCAGATTTTCAAAAATTAATCCATGTACTCCATAAACTTTTGAAGATATCATTTATTTCCGATGGTAAATCACACGTAAGACATAATGTATTCAACTGCTTCTCATGCCGCAGATATGCTTATCCAAGCCTTTTTCTGGGCAAGCCGGAAAACATAAAACATCCTCAGAAGTGACTCATATTATACCCAATGCATTTCAAGCTTTAATTAGCTCTTCTTCAGGGGTTTCACTATAAATAAGAAAACCTAAATCTATAAATTGTATTTCCAGACCATTGAAACATACATAGTGCGTCTTTTTTAAAAACAATGTTACACATATAAGATCCATGCCCTGTATTGCAACTAACCCTCAAGCAGCGTTTTCCCTTTAAACCGTCATGAGCATCGAAGGGGTTAAAACCTTTATCAGTAACATCCCATATTCCTTTCCTTTAACCCAAAACTACGGTTCACCTCCTCTAGGTCACATACCTTCATGTTACTCTGCATCTGTGCTTTAAACTGCACCTTTCTTAATTATGGCACATGCCTTCCTTATTTCCATTTCCTTTTTGAGCTTCTCAAATGACGTGACCCCTCCTCTCTCTTTAAACCAATAGTCATCAACCACCCCTAGGACTGCTGTCAAAATGACTACATTCCCCACAATCCAGAGTTCTCAAACCCACTCTTCTACAACAACTGATCCTAAACCTTCAAATCGCAATCAGAGTGACTGTTTCCAACTACCCAGTTCCTCCAAGCCATGGGTACTCACAAACTTTCTCTCGGGGGCCAAATTTACAGTCTGGTTTATGTCCGAGGGCCGCACCAGTGGGGGCGGAGTCAGTGGGGGAAGGGGCGGGGCTAGAGCAACAACAACAAAAAAATGTGACCATGAGGTTGATGTTCTGGTTGGGCGTGCTACTTCCCTGTTGGGGGGAATTGCTTCAAGCCTTGTAGAAAAAGGGATGTGCACCGCCTTAATGTAGTAAACTTTAACCGTGCTGGCATGGAAATCACTCCCCTCCTGGAGTGTATGTCTGAATACTAACTAGTTGCACACCTATGAGCCCATAGGTGTATCTCCCATGGCACCAGTATTAAATGCTGTTAATCCAGCTGAAGTTATAATCCCAAATAAAGTTCAAAACGAAAATGTTCTCTTGTTCAAAATGAATTGTATTTCAAATTGTTTCACATTATTTCATTCATAACATGTAGCAACAATCCTATTAGTTCCAATGCATTTCGGTGAATACAATCACCTTCGTCAGGGAACGTCTACAAACAAATGAAAAATATACAATGTAACTATTTGCAATAGAAACATGTTTAAATCACACTGTTCACTTGAGTTTAAATTAATCTGTAGCGCAGTTCTAAAGCGTGTAAAAGCGTGTAAAAGCGGGTTTTATGGGCTACTGAAAACATGGTCGGCAGTAACGTTTCTGCGTGCACCCGTGTATACCCTGGCGGTTAATTAAAAGGTTCGCTTGGGCTTGTCATTTGCTCGCTGTTTCACGAAGTGTAAAGGTCGCATTGCCGCTTACGCTCGGTTTGTTTAAATCTGAATCATAGCTCACCTTCTGCTGCTTA
Source organism: Lissotriton vulgaris (assembly GCF_964263255.1). Classification (NCBI taxonomy): domain Eukaryota; kingdom Metazoa; phylum Chordata; class Amphibia; order Caudata; family Salamandridae; genus Lissotriton; species Lissotriton vulgaris. Next base: position 1,542,262,814 of record NC_141693.1, on the reverse strand, counting down.
TTAAATCTCTCCGCTTCTGCCTGGAGGTTCCTGTGTCGGTTTGTGTGCTCTCCGGATAAGGAAGCTCCAACTAACGCCGCGACAGTCGCGCATGCGCAGTTTCTGACTATAAGGGTGTGGTTTTAACGTTTTTTTAAAAAGAAATTGACAAACCAAAACTTTAGTGATTAAAACTTCGCGCATCGTGTATCTACTACAGGTAGAGGTCAATCAAGGCGCCACAATTGATATTTACATACTGCTCATGTGTACGTTCTCTATACTTCTAAGACATGATACAGCAGCTGATTATTTACAAGTAACACAAAAATTCTGTTTGATCATTAAGCCCATGTGGCTTAAGGCTGTTCAAATAATAAATCCAGTGATTCTCTCGTTTTAGCAAGTTTTTTTTGTTCAACGCTCCTTCTTTCCTTGGTACGATCTCCAATATGCATGCTCTCAGTTGGTTTAAATTATGGCGTTTTTCAGTAAAATGGGAAGCTACTGTGGATTTCGTGGAATGGGTTCTGATATTACTCTTATGTTCAGTCAATCTCACTGTTAGTTTTCTTTCCGTGTGTCCCACATATACACTCCCACATGGGCATTTTAAGAGGTACACCACGTTGGTGGTGTCGCAACTTGCATTGACTCTGACCTGTAGTAGATACACGATGCGCAAAGTTTTGATCACTAAAGTTTTGGTTTGTCAATTTCTTTTTAAAAAAACGTTAAAACCACACCCTTATAGTCAGAAACTGCGCATGCGCGACTGTCGCGGCGTTAGTTGGAGCTTCCTTAGCCGGAGAGCACACAAACCGACACAGGAACCTCCAGGCAGAAGCGGAGAGATTTAATAAGCAGCAGAAGGTGAGCTATGATTCAGATTTAAACAAACCGAGCGTAAGCGGCAATGCGACCTTTACACTCTGTGAAACAGCGAGCAAATGACAAGCCCAAGCAAACCTTTTAATTAACCGCCAGGGTATACACGGGTGCACGCAGAAACGTTACTGCAGACCATGTTTTCAGTAGCCCATAAAACCCGCTTTTACACGCTTTAGAACTGCGCTACAGATTAATTTAAACTCAAGTGAACAGTGTGATTTAAACATGTTTCTATTGCAAATTGTTACATTGTATATTTTTCATTTGTTTGTAGACGTTCCCTGACGAAGGTGATTGTATTCACCGAAATGCATTGGAACTAATAGGATTGTTGCTACATGTTATGAATGAAATAATGTGAAACAATTTGAAATACAATTCATTCTGAACAAGAGAACATTTTCGTTTTGAACTTTATTTGGGATTATAACTTCAGCTGGATTAACAGCATTTAATACTGGTGCCATGGGAGATACACCTATGGGCTCATAGGTGTGCAACTAGTTAGTACCATGAGGTTGATCACAGGTCCCTGCAGCGGACACCTTCGTCCACTGAGCCACCAGACCCGGCATACACCTCTCTCTCTCTCTCTCTCTCTCTCTCGTTCTTTCTCTCTCTCCCTCAATCTCTCTCCCTCCCTCTCTCTCCCTCTGTCTCTGTCTCGATCTGTCTCCCTCACTCTGACTGTCTCACTCCCTCTCTCCCTCTGTCTCACTCCCTCTCTCCCTCTGTCTCACTCCCAATCTCCCTCTGTCTCACTCCCTCTCTCCCTCTGTCACGCTCACTCCCTCTCTCCCTCTGTCTCGCTCACTCCGACTGTCTCACTCCCTCTCTCCCTCTGTCTCACTCACTCTGAATGTCTCACTCTCTATGTCTCCCTCTCCATCTCTGTCTCCCTCTCCATCTCTGTCTCCCTCTCCCTCACTCTGTTTCCCTCTCCCTCAGTTTCCCTCTCCCTCAGTTTACCTCTCTCTCACTCTGTTTCCCTCTCCCTCAGTTTCCCTCTCTCTCCCTCTGTTTCCCTCTCCCTCTGTTTCCCTCTCCCTCAGTTTCCCTCTCCCTCAGTTTCCCTCTCCCTCAGTTTCCCTCTCCCTCAGTTTCCCTCTCCCTCAGTTTCCCTCTCCCTCAGTCTGTTTCCCTCTCCCTCAGTCTGTTTCCCTCTCCCTCAGTTTCCCTCTCCCTCACTCTGTTTCCCTCTCCCTCAGTTTCCCTCTCCTCACTTTCCCTCTCCCTCAGTTTCCCTCTCCCTCAGTTTCCCTCTCCCTCAGTTTCCCTCTCCCTCACTCTGTTTCCCTCTCCCTCAGTTTCCCTCTCTCTCACTCTGTTTCCCTCTCTCTCCCTCTGTTTCCCTCTCCCTCACTCTGTTTCCCTCTCCCTCACTCTGTTTCCCTTTCCCTCACTCTGTTTCCCTCTCCCTCGGTTTCCCTCTCCCTCAGTTTCCCTCTCCCTCACTCTGTTTCCCTCTCCCTCACTCTGTTTCCCACTCCCTCCGTCCCTCTGTCTCCCTCTCTCCTTCCCTCTCCTTCCCTTTCCCTCCTTCCCTTTACCTCCTTCCCTCGGTCTACCTCTCTCTCCCTCACTCTGTCTCTCTCCCTCACTCCGTCTCTCTCACTCTGTCTCCCTCCCTCACTCTGTCTCCCTCCCTCACTCTTTCTCCCTCCCTCACTCTTAGCGGGCTCCCTCACTCTTAGTGGGCTCCCTCACTCTTGGCGGGCTCCCTCATTCTTGGCGGGCTCCCTCACTGTTGGCGTGCTCCCTCACTCTTGGCGGGCTCCCTCACTCTTGGCGGGCTCCCTCACTCTCCTTCCCTCACTCTCCTTCACTCTCTCCTTCCCTCACCCTCTCCTTCCCTCACTCTCTCCCTCCCTCACTCTCTCCCTCCCTCACTCTCTCCCTCCCTCACTCTCTCCCTCCCTCCCTCACTCTCTCCTTCCCTCACTCTCTCCTTCCCTCACTCTCTCCTTCCCTCTCCCTCCCTCACTCTCTCCTTCACTCGCTCTCTCCTTCCCTCTCCCTCCCTCTCCCCTCACCCTCACTCTCTCCTTCCATCACTCTCTCCTTCCCTCACTCTCTCCTTCCCTCACTCTCCCTCCCTCTCCCTCCCTCGCTCTCCCTCCCTCGCTCTCCCTCCCTCGCTCTCCCTCCCTCTCCCTCCCTCACTCCCTCTTCCCTCTCCCTGCTTCCCTCTCCCTGCTTCCCTCTCCCTGCTTCCCTCTCCTTCCCTCACTCTCTCCTTCCCTCGCTCTCTCCTTCCCTCACTCCCCTTCCCTCCTTCCCTCTCCCTCCCTCACTCTCCCTCCCTCACTCTCCCTCCCTCCCTCTCTCCCTCCCTCACTCTCTCACTCTCTCCTTCCCTCACTCTCTCCTTCCCTCACTCTCTTCTTCCCTCACTCTCTCTCCCTCCTTCACTCTCCCTCCCTCACTCTCCTTCCCTCGCTCCCTCCTTCTTTCCTCACTCTCCTTCCCTCTCCCTCCCTCACTCTCCCTCCCTCTCTCCTTCCCTCACTCACTCTCTCCTTCCCTCTCCTACGCCCTCTCCTCTCCCTCACTCTCCCTCCCTCACTCTCCCTCTCTCACTCTCCTTCCCTCGCTCTCTCCTTCCCTCACTCTCCTTCCCTCACTCTCCTTCACTCTCTCCTTCCCTCACCCTCTCCTTCCCTCACTCTCTCCTTCCTCACTCTCTCCCTCCCTCACTCTCTCCCTCCCTCACTCTCTCCCTCCCTCTCTCTCTCCCTCCCTCACTCTCTCCTTCCCTCACTCTCTCCTTCCCTCACTCTCTCCTTCCCTCACTCTCTCCTTCCCTCACTCTCCCTCCCTCCCTCTCCCTCCCTCGCTCTCCCTCCCTCGCTCTCCCTCCCTCACTTCCTCCTTCCCTCTCCCCCCTTCACTCTCCCTGCTTCCCTCTCCCTGCTTCCCTCTCCCTGCTTCCCTCTCCTTCCCTCACTCTCTCCTTCCCTCGCTCCTTCCCTCACTCCCCTTCCTTCCCTCCCTCACTCTCCTTCCCTCACTCTCCCTCCCTCCCTCTCTCCCTCCCTCACTCTCTCCTTCCCTCACTCTCTCATTCCCTCACTCTCTCCTTCCCTCACTCTCTCCTTCCCTCACTCTCTCCTTCCCTCACTATCCCTCATTCACTCTCCCTCCTTCACTCTCCCTCCCTCACTCTCCTTCCCTCGCTCCCTCCTTCCCTCACTCTCCTTCCCTCTCCCTCCCTCACTCTCCCTCCCTCTCTCCTTCCCTCACTCACTCTCTCCTTCCCTCTCCCTCGCCCTCTCCTTCCCTCACTCTCTCCTTCCCTCACTCTCTCCTTCCCTCACTCTCTCCTTCCCTCACTATCCCTCATTCACTCTCCCTCCTTCACTCTCCCTCCCTCACTCTCCTTCCCTCGCTCCCTCCTTCCCTCACTCTCCTTCCCTCTCCCTCCCTCACTCTCCCTCCCTCTCTCCTTCCCTCACTCACTCTCTCCTTCCCTCTCCCTCGCCCTCTCCTTCCCTCGCTCTCCTTCCCTCGCTCTCCTTCCCTCACTCTCCCTCACTCTCCCTCCCTCCCTCACTCTCCCTCCCTCACTCTCCCTCCCTCACTCTCCCTCCCTCACTCACTCTCACTCTCTCCTTCCCTCCCTCTCTCCTTCTCCCTCTCTCTCCCTCCCTCACTCTCTCCCTCCCTCACTCCCTCCCTCGCTCTCTCCTTCCCTCACTCTCTCCTTCCCTCACTCTCTCCTTCCCTCACTCTCTCCTTCCCTCGCTCTCACTCTCCCTCGCCCTCACTCTCCTGCCCTCACTCTCCTGCCATCACTCTCCCTCGCCCTCACTCTCCTTCCCTCCCTCTCCCTCCCTGTCTCTCGCCCTCCCTTTCCCTTCCTGTCTCCCTCCCTCCACCTTGCCCGTGTGTGCCCGGGCCGAGACAGCTTCTGGGCAGGCACACACACAAACAAAGCCTCACCCGAGCACTTCACGGGTCTTCAAAAGACCATTCGTTTGTTAATGAGGCTTTGTCACCTCTTAGCCCCCCTGCAGCCCCCCCTCTGACTACGAAGGGAATCGCCCGGCCCCACAGAGCAGCAGTCTGAGTCGCGCTGCCGCAGGGGTGTTTTGCTGACACTGCAAAAAAAATGTTTTTTTAAACACGGCTACCTGTCTGCAAGATCTGCGGGCCGCCAGGGAAGGCTTGCCGGGCCGCGGGCCGTACTATGAGTACCCGTGCTCCAAGCAATGAAAATATTACCCCGCCCTCCCCTTTGATGTAAAATAATATGCTGCACATTGCATTTCATAAACCCGGGTTAAAATCTGATGTATATCATATACTGCAATGTCTGCCAACACAGATACAATTTATAAAAGTATGACATGTACATGTCCATAATCTGAAATAAACCTTCAATTTATGACAAAGTTCCTACAATTGCTGAGATGTCTATCTCACGTGTGTATTCAAGTCCAATGTTTAGCTTTGTGTAATTTTCGATCTCTTCTGGGTGCAACTCGTAGTTAGGGCAGAGTCCAAACAAAGTTTCCAGTCAAGTGCTACAGTGCACACCTTTATTTTCTCTTTTGTTCCATGTACTCACAACTAAACTGTTGTTGTGTTCCTGATTGCTTGCTGTTGGTCTCTGATTCCAGGTGCAGTACTTGCTAATCGCCGGTAAGAATCGAACAGGCGAAGCCCAGGCATGGTGTTCTTGTTTTCCTTTCCCATTTTGTTCCACCGTCTCCCGTTGTGCGGACAGTAAGTCCACTATGTGTTGTTCAGTGTTCGCCGTCATTTCTCATTTTTCGATATAGTGGCCCCAATGACTGCATTTTTAAGAAAGGGGGTACCGTTTGTTTGGTCTCCTAATGCACAAGCCACTTTTCGTCTGTTGGTTGACAAGTTCACCTCAGCTCCTGTACTTGTTCATCCGGATCCTGCTTTACCGTGCTATGTAGAGGCTGATGCCTCTTTGTTTGCGGTAGGTGGTGTGCTCTCTCAGAGGGATGTGGATACAGGTTTTATGCACCCGATTGCGTTCCTTTCTAAGACTTTTTCACCAGCTGAACGTAACTTTTCAGTGGCCGAGAGAGAATTGTTGGCTATCTAGCTATATTTTGAGGAGTGGAGACATCATCTATGGGGAGCTCGGCATTCTGTTACAATATTTACAGATCATAAGAACTTGGAATTCTTTCGTTCAGCCAGAGCGTTGACCCCGAGGACAGATGCAATGGGTATCGTTTTTTAACAAATATGATTTTATCATCACATATGGACCTGCAGCCCAACAAGTGAAGTCAAATGCATTGTCCCGCATACACTTGTATCAGGTTGAAGCGGGCCAGAGAAGGAGATAAGACCTATGATAGCAAGTGAGAGAATTGTAGGAAGTGTTTCAACAGAGGACTTTATATCTTTGGTGAGGGACAAAATTGTGAATTTAGATCTTACCCCTAGGTTATCCACCCGCTTTTTTCGGTACAAGATGGGTTAATATATCATGATAAACATTTGTTCCTACCTCCTGAACTAAGGGACCTAGTACTTAAATGGTGTCATTCTTCACCTTTGGTGGGGCACCACGGAATGAATAAGATCAGGGATTTTTGTCTACGTTGGTATTGGTGGGAGACATTGGTACATGATGTTCAGGTGTTTGTTGCTTCTTGCCCTGTTTGTGCCGTTAGTAAACCAACACACACAAGCCCTTTGGGGTTGTTGCTGCAGTTGCCGGTACCTCCTGCACCATGGCATACTATTAGTATGGATTTTGTGATGGATCTCCCCCTTGAGTCAGGGTTTACTGCTATATTTGTAGTGGTGGATTTGTTCATGAAAATAGCACATTTTATCCTGCTGCCTAAGATACCTACGGCGCAGGGGTTGGCTTCAGTTTTTGTGAACTCCGTGGTGAAATTACATGCATTGCCTTCAGCCATAGTGACAGACAGGTGGGCTCAGTTCGTATCCCATTTTTAGACTGAAGTATGCTCCTCGTTGCAGATGGAGTTACGTCTGTTGTCTGCATACCATCCCCAGACGGATGGTCAGATGGAACGTATGAATCAGACCATGGAGCAGTATCTTCGGTGTCATGCAGTTGGGTAACGGCCCTCCCTTTGCCGGAATTTCCGTATAATAACAGCGTGCATTCCGCATTAGGGATGACTCCTTTTTATTGCTCTATGGGAGTCCATCTGAAAGCTATTCCCATTCAACCCACAGGGCATGTACCAGCTGTAGAAACCTTAAGTTTGTCTCTGGGTCAGATTTGGGAAAAGGCACGGGAACAGTTACAGAAAGCCAAGGTTGACATGAAAAGGCAGGCAGATCAACACAGGGTTCCTGCTCCTTCCTATGTAGTGGGGGATCAGGTATGGTTGGCAACCAAGAACTTACGATTGAGTGGGTTTAGGAAGTTGCAGCCACGGTACTTGGGCCCTTTCCTATTGTTAAGGTAGTGAATCCCTTGGCTATGAAATTGGAGTTGCCTGATGAGTATCGTGTTCATCCTGTGTTTCACACGTCCCTTTTGAAACCATATACTAGGACTGCTCAGAAGTTGCCCCCCCACCTTCCTTAGTGATAGAAAGGCATGAGGAGTTTGAGGTGAATGCTATTTTGGATTCGAGGCGTAGAAAAGGGAGGTTGTTTTATCTAGTTGACTGGAAAGATTGGAGGATCGTACATGGGAGCAGGCGGGTGGTGTTCATGCTCCCCGGTTGGTGCGGTATTTCCATTTACGTCGACCCACTAAACCCCATCCTGTGGGAAGGTCTTTGGGGGGGGAGTTACTGTTAGGATTTAGCTGGCCTTACCTTTTTCTCCAGTCTTCTCTCTAGTGGCATGCATTCACAGGTTATCAGTTCAGCTGGTGTAGCACATTCAATCGGTGTGCTAAAAGGAAGCTTCTAGCCGATCCTCTTTGCTTGGTTTCGGCACCCAGTCGTATTACCCGGAAGGACATTGCCATTGTATCCGGTCATTCCTGCTGATGCTGTGACCCTTGGTTTCCCGCTTTCAGAACACAGTGTCTGCAGGACTGCGGCCATCTATTCCTTTATTCCTGGTTTGTGAACTTGGCTGTTACATTCCCGTGGGATTCCCTCTTTATTTTTTAATTTCGGCACCTTTGCATTGACTTGTGGGACGTTTCCCTCCAGTACGCGCTGCATATTTGAACCTCAGCTGAGGATTAACTAGCAAGACTCTTCCTGGATTTTTGTAACCCTCTCTGGTCGTTATAGGGTTTTTGGGTGTATTTTCTGATCTTGATTTCTGAGGTAGCGTTTTTTGCATGTGGCCACAGTTTAGCTTGTTTCTGCTTTACCGGGGAGCTTTTTTGGGCATTTTGTGATTACGGTACAGAGCAGGTTTTTTTATGTTGATTTCACTTTTTCCCCCTTGTTTTAGTTCTATGAGGAATGGGAACCATTTAAGAGTCTTTTTGGGAGTTATTTTTGTTTTGTCAAGGACGCTGCACACTGCCTTTGAATCTTGGATTGAAAGCGGCATCACAGAACTAAGACTGGTAAGGAGGTTTACTGTGCAACTTATGCAAAGCCTGTTTATGTGTCCATAGGAGATATACATATACATATTGTGTACCTGATTTCTTGCTGTTTGTCTCTTATTCCAGATGCAGGAGCTGCTAATCGCCTGGAAGAATCAAACAGGCAGAGCCCAGGCATGTTTCCTTTCCCCTGGCAACAGGACTTTAGATTACACCTGGACGATACACTGATACATATATCCTGAAACTTCGACATTCTACACGACTAAAAGAAAGAAGAATCTCCCTTAGGGTCAAGGAGTGACTCCCCTGTTCAAACAGGCACCAAAGAAGCATCTTGCGGGTCTGCATCTTTTAAGCTCCCGCCGGACTCCGAAGTATTTGTGACTTGAGCAGCAGACTTCCAGACTTCTCAGACGCCGACTCGAGATTCCAGCAAAGCTAAGACCCGCATCCTTCACAAGTGACGTGGGACTGGAACTCCTGGGCACCATGCACATTTGCTAATGCATCAAATTCCCGAGTTTTCCCAAAGTTGTGCATTAGGCTACTTGTAGTCCAAGCCCCGAGCACCATCTGCAAGAGTGTGGGCCTACATTCCACAAGTGTTCCGTGATCCTGCTTCTAGCATTTCTTCTCGAGTTCCCTTCGCGATCCCTGGTTCATCGACTGGTGGGTCCCCACAAAGGTAAGTCTTCTTTCCTTTGGGCTTCCCTGGTTGCTCCAGACGTGCCCTGACTCCCAACCGAGTGGTGAGTCCCTCAGACCTTACTGGTCTGCACCGAAGCCAATCTATGCTTCCTGCCGCGGGTTGCTGTTGCCAAGGCCTGTTGGGTGCAACCCGGAAACTAATACCACAGCACTTGACATCCTTTGTGGGACAGCTCAAATCAGCACATGGTTGTAGTCAATGCCTCCTGGTCCTCGTGGTTGAAGAGTCATGCTTTACCTTCTTCACCGGCAAGCACCCGACATCGGTGGGCATCCGCTCATCGCCTTCCTGGTCACTGGCAAGTGGCCCAGACTCTGTCCCCTCTGCTTTCGGGGTCTTCTCTTCCTTGATCCATGCTTGGATCCACCCGGACACTTTCCACTTGGTCGCCAGTAGCACTTTGCAGCAGATCGCCATTGAAATCGACGACAAAACCCAACATGAAAAGACAACTATGCACCGAGCTACCCTGGGTGAGGTAACATGAGTACTCTGGTGCTCCCGTGGGTGTTGGCTCTAGAACCGCATATTTCTCAATGGGTTTGCTCCAAGTCCTCTTCTAAGTGTCCTTACTCTTCAAAATTCGAACTGCGACTTTCCTCATAGAAGTTAACGGTAATTTGCGGCTGTGTTCAGACACTTCATGCATCCCCGTGGGTCCCATGTGTCACTACCTTGGGTGGTTCCTGGTGGCCCCAGTGGTTCTACAGGCTCTAGGCCTGGTCTCTATGTCAGTCGTGGTTCTTCTACCACTTTCTTAACATATGGTTTGGTACGCCACTAGGGCTCAACGTATATTGTGCTAATTTACTGTGTGCTAATTAAGTTTAATGAATGTACTTTTGCCTCTAGCCTCTTAAAGAGACTAGAGGGATGTGTTTAGAATAAATACATATACTTTATATATATACCTGGTGTGGTTCTCCTTTCATTTGGTCATTTTTTTTCCAATTAGCTGGCTGGAATGTTCACCCGAAGGTTGTCGTTTTGCAAAGTCCCTGTCTCGTGCGGCTGGAAAATCCACATTGCAACAATATTTCAGGCTGGTTTTCACATCTTAGTTGACCTCTGGGGATTGGGCTCATAGCTGCTCTTGAGAGCGCACCTCCTTTCTTCCCATTGGGCAGAGAAGCCATTGTCTTGGGAGTAGGACCAGAGAGCCCCCTCAGGCCCCTGATGTCAATGGCGCAATAAGGAGCACACATGTGTACTGTGAATTAATTGTACTTTTTTTACACCCTTGCAGAGGCCCAGCTATTATTAATACAGATCATGTGCAGTGGTACCAGGGCTCCAATCGCGAAGGCCCTTACTACGCCCATTTTATGACTGTTTTTATTAGCTGCTCAAACTAGATCCCTGGCATGTGCCTCACTTGCCTTAAATCCCATGGCAACCTTGCCAAGCCAGTGCACACTTACACTGTGTGGTTGTCTTCGACTACCTGTGTCTTATTCAAGAAAAATATCAGCCTGCACCAGAGTAGTGGAGTGGCGGTCGAAATCTTAACTTTTATTCAATGGGTGAAGAAAGAATGGCATCTACCTAACCAGAACACAATAAGAACAGCTACCTCGCGTTTTCGTGTTTTTTTTTTTACTGAATGCTAGGCAAACTTTTTAAAGACAATATGTATCAAGAAGAGTTTTCGAATAACATAGAACTGCCATTAGCGAAATCCTTGTTTAAAACATTCAGATGGTGTATTTTGCCAGTAAATTAATTTTGAAGTGGAAGGGTTCTAATATTGCATCCACTTACTCCATATGCCTGGCTAATTGTGAAAATGTACAACATTTTCTGTCTTCTGCCCTGAGAACACTGCGATCCAAAAGAGTTGACTAATTGCAAAATGTCATATTTTGTCAATGAATCGCTTAAGACATAATTCGAATCCTCAGAAGTGATCGCTCAGATTGGCTAATCTTTATCCTGTCCAAACATCTGCTGTATGCCTGGAGATTAAGAATTAAGAAGATGAAACTCATCATAAAATAATGAAAATGATTCTCTGTTGTAACAAATTGTGCTTGATTTTATATTTTACCTACTCAATGAAATATAATATTTTAAAATGTTTTATATGGCATTAAGAATTTTAACAGAATGGGCTAAACAATATGATGGAAAAAAGAGAATTGTGAGGGGTATGTGTAAGGGTGAGTGAAGAGGAGTGCAGGTGTCTAGGGTTGGTGGAAGTTCAGTCAATGGTTGATGTAAGCAGGCCCTACGGTGTGGAGGGCTTTGTAGGCATGCATGAGGATCTTGAACTGTCATCTTTTCTGGATGGGGAGCAAGTGGAAATCGCTCAGGTGGGGGTGATGTGGGTAAGTTTGGTGAGGTCCAGGATGAGTCTGGGTGCAGTGTTCTGTTTTTTAAACAGTTTTATACCCACCCCTCATCATATTGCCCTGCTCCTAGGCCGTGGCCAGCTAACCTGGCCCAAGGGGATCAGCAGCAGAGTGAGGCCTAGTTTCCATGGGCGTTTTAGGCAACAAATATTCTGTGCTCCCAAGGAATCACCATTTGATGCCAAACTTAGTGCGGCCCCTGATTGACATGGCCCTCAGCTGCTCTCAATCTCTAGACGCAAGTAAAAAGTTTGACCTCCCACTGCTATTAGTTCTTTTTTGATCTGATACCATTTTTAGGGGGGAGGGTAGGTGGATGCTGGTTGCCTATATAGTCTGAGGTGAGATAATTACTATCTGTCTTCATTTACTGCAAGGTTTATTTTAATGGCAAATTGTGGCCCTGAAGTTGTGTGAAGGCACAATCTCCCCACACTGTCACCCTTCCTTGCCAGGGTGGTTGCCCAGTCCCTGTTGTGCTGGGTTCTCTATCTGTGGTTGCTGCTGCTATGTGCTTGGCCAATTAGTTGATCCCTACTGTGGTTGTTGTGGGCCGCCCAGCAGGCCTCGCTGCAAGTGTAGGCTATATTCTGATTCTTCTGTACATGGTACTGAGGAGGGGCGTTACCCATATCTCTCCTCAGTCCAATCTGCTGACAAGTTGCAAAACGTAAACGCAATATTCTTGCCTTTCCTTTTGGCTTTTATCTCCTTTGGGGTTAATCAATCTTTGATGTGCAACTGGGCGGAGCAGCACGTATCCTCATTGCTGCTACCCTAGCGTGTACGTGCAGGTGTTATTTTGTTTTCCGTGTGGCATGGGTGGGTAAGTACCAGGCTGCCTTGATCCCTTATTTTTTGGTCAGCCCATCTTTTTTGTCTACCGGATGGTGTGACCCCGAGCCCTGCTCGTGGTGTTTTGTCTACCTCTGCTTCTTCCCAGTACTGTGCCCTGTGCCTGGTCTCACTTTCCTCATCGTTTTTTTGCACTCCACACCACCCTAGGTCAGACAATAGCTATATGCAAATCAGCCTTGACCCTGTGCTTCATGGAACAGTCCAGCCCGAACTACCGGAATCAAGCATCCAAGGACCGGTTTCTGGCTATCAGCCTTTTTCAGATTGGATAGCTTGACTCCAGTGATGTGGAGAGCCTGGGACTCACGTCTGAGCATACCCAGCCCACTCGGGGTGAAAATTGCAAAAATCACTGGAGTCAAGCTATCCAGGCTGAAGAAGGCTGATAGCCAGAAACCGGTCCTTGGATGCTTGATTCCGGTCTAGGAAAGACATGGCTTGGTAGTTCGGGCTGGACTGTTCCCATGAGGCACAGGGTCAAGGCTGATTTGCATATAGCCATTGTCTGACCTAGGGTGGTGTGGAGTGCAAAAAAACAATGGATTTAGGCCCAGATCTTTGTACTGGGGTGAATGTAAGCCATTGTTCTGCATTCTGTCCATCAACTGTGGTTTTTGCAATTTTCACCCCGAGTGGGCTGGGTATGCTCAGACGTGAGTCCCAGGCTCTCCACATCACTGGAGTCAAGCTATCCAAGCTGAAGAAGGCTGATAGCCAGAAACCGGTCCTTGGTTGCTTGATTCCAGTCTAGGAAAGACATGGCTTGGTAGTTCGGGCTGGACTGTTCCCCATGAGGCACAGGGTCAAGGCTGATTTGCATATAGCCATTGTCTGACCTAGGGTGGTGTGGAGTGCAAAGAAACAATGGATTTAGGCCCAGATCTTTGTACTGGGGTGAGTGTAAGACATTGTTCTGCATTTCGTCCATCAACTGTGTTTTTTGCAATTTTCACCGCGAGTGGGCTGGGTATGCTCAGACGTGAGTCCCAGGCTCTCCACATCACTGAAGTTAAGCTATCCAGGCTGAAGAAGGCTGATAGCCAGAAACCGGTCCTTGGATGCTTGATTCCGGTCTAGGAAAGACATGGCTTGGTAGTTCGGGCTGGACTGTTCCCATGAGGCACAGGGTCAAGGCTGATTTGCATATAGCCATTGTCTGACCTAGGGTGGTGTGGAGTGCAAAAAAACGATGGATTTAGGCCCAGATCTTTGTACTGGGGTGAATGTAGGACATTGTTCTGCATTCTGTCCGTCAACTGTGTTTTTTGCAATTTTCACCCCGAGTGGGCTGGGTATGCTTAATAAAGTATAACTATTGATAGCAGAGCAATAAAATGATACTTTAAATTATTAAAATGATAGAAGAAACCCAAAAATCCCAAGGTTAGATTTATTTTAACTATCACAGAAAAGAATCTATAGAACTTAACTTGCTCTCAGACATACTAAAATCCAGCCTTCTAGCAGCCTTTCCTGATTAGCCAGCATTTGAGAGGCTGAACCAAACTGCTCTGATGAGGTGCAAACTGGCCTGCATTGAGACAAACGATATCTGAGGGGGAGGAGATCTGCAGAGCAAAAGGCAGGAGGGGGCTCAGTAGACAAATAGGCAAGATAGTTAGGACAGGACACATGCTAAACCCCACTCCCTAGATCCCCCAAGCAGACAGGATCCCTAGTAATTGAATTAGCAGAGAGTCTAGAAGGGTAATGTTTGGGAAACTTAGCCACACCAGTGGGTTGGATCAGCCAGATCTTAACATTCAGGAGAGAGTTGCTCCATTTTGGATTTCAGAGGAATAGTGCTTTCTGGGAGAAGAATATGCCACACTTTGGAGGAAGTCGTCATATCTGAGAGAGTTACCCTGCACCCCCTTGGTCAGGAGTGTCCCCCTGCTTGTCACCCAAGAACACTGAATACATAAGTGAGAGCTGCCCAGCAACTCAGATCCCTATCTAAAACTACAAGTTTAAAAAGAACTGCCCTGCTGGAACCCTGGCCTGCACCAAGAGGACTGCACCCTGAATGACTGCATCTACTGCACACTCTGGGAACTTTTCCTTCCTTTAAAAAGGGTAGGAGAGGACTCCCTGAAAGCAGCAGGTGAACATTTCTCCTCCTGCATCACTCAAGCAAGAAGAAACCAGCTGACCACCGCCAGCTGGATTTTGAAGGATTTTGCCAGGTGCATTGTGGGAGACACAGTCCCAACCTCCCAAAGAGCAACTCTGAGCTTGTGGAACCTTGGATTGGTGTTTTGGACACTTTGTGTCCCCAAAAGAACCTTCTGGAAGAAAATCCAGAAGTTTGGAGAAGAATGGATAATGTTTAGTAAAAAGCACCATAAAATAACCGACCCGTCGACGAGAGTCAAGCTGGCGATGTCGAACCTTGACCCAGTCTGAGATTCACGTTTGCCCCACTGTAGCTCCAGGGTTTTTCATTGTTGACGAGTCTCCAGGAGTTGATTGAGGCATTGCGCTGAGCCAAGCCAACGCCATAGACTCAAAACTCAGCCTGATGAAGAGCCTTGCTCGATGTAGAGAGAAAAAGCTCCAAAATAGTGACTAAGTCAGGAGTTGACCAGGCCCTACCGTCAAGTGTATCTGACCCGCACTCCATCGCGGTCAGCCTGAAACTTTGACTTTGTCCTGGTCAAGCGCAACCAGTTGTCCCATAGTGGTGCTTCTCTGGATAGGTTTTTAGTAATTTTGGTGTTATTTTAATCGTAAAAATATTTCATATTTTTATAAATTGGTGTTGGATTTTTATTGTGTGTTGTATCTTACTTTTTTTTATGTATTGGTGTTTTTAAATCCTTTACACAACTGTCTCAGTTAAACCTTCCTGCTTGTAGGCAGCAACCTAGGGTTGAACAAGGGAATTATATATTGAGACCTTGACTGGACCTTATATTGGGATAGTGGCTTTATTACCAGTGGTATGTACCTATCTACACCTACTAATAAACCCCATTCCAACAGGCCCAGACTGGAATCTGCTGGTGGCCTCTGTCGCATTGGGTCCTGGACTCCAAGTGCTGTTACTGAGGCTCAGGAAGCCTTAAAAATGACCAAGAGGAGACTCTTCAAGAAGGAAAAGTTGGGACTTATACACTGTTTATCCTCCAGAGGATCAGGATGAACCACCCAAGACTCCCTTGGCAGGTAAGAATATCAGATCTGCCCTGATGGGAGATTTTTGCAGCCCCAAAGAAGACTTTAGCAGATCGGCATGGATTAGGTATCTGGTATTGGTGCACCCTTCCTGTCTGTTGCTTGTAGCCTTGTAATGTTGTAGGCTTTCAAACTCCAAAAGAAACTAAGGGGCTGATTTAGAGTTTAGCAGACAGAGATACGTCCGTCAGTTTACTTCCACCAGACCGAGGGTCTTTTGACTCCAAACTTAGAGTTGTCTACCAGCCCTGCAGACCAATCTAAATATTGGCAGGAGGGTATTCACAGCCGTTCCTGTGAATATATTAACAGTTTGATAGACAATAACAGCCATCAAATCAAACTTGTTTTGCAAAACAAAATCCCAAATCAGGACTTTGGTTTTGAAAAACCAAAGACTAATGATCCGAACACTCAATTTATCCTATGGAGTGGGGGTCATATAAAGGTCTTTACTGTATATTACCTCAACATTTTTCAAAAAGGACAAGAGAGTAAAAACTGGCCTTTCGTCTGCCCCATCTAAATTGAGTGGGCAGTTGAATGCCCAAACCTCCAACATACTTTAATCTTTCTGGTGGTCAGAGGAGTTTATCAACAATGGATAGATGGTGTAGTCTCTACTGCTAACATGTTTAGTCTCTGTCCGTCTCTGTAAATTGGGTGGGTGAACCTTCAGTTTCGGGGAGAGGGTACTCCATCATCATTTGACGGACTACCTCTCTGATAAACTGTAAATCAATCCCTCTGTCCCAAAGAAGAACCTTTGACTGGGTGAAGGTGCAAAACATATCTGTCTATTAGCAAAAATAGTGGGTTGTTCCTCTATTCAACCTTGAGATAAACTTGACTTCTGGTTCAAGATATATCAAGGGTAATCCTAAATTGAAGGATGAAAAAGCTCTTATCCACCTAGGTGCACGCTTCATCGGCTAGCTTCTCGCTGGTTGGGTACTGCAATACTTGGGCTTCGAAGAACTGGAGCTCTTTAGCAGATATCTTTTTTCTCCCACTTCCGCCATCAGGAAGTTCAAAGGATGAATGAATTTCCTTTTACTTGCAAGAAAAGCAAGGTGAGAATAAAGCTCTGCAGGGGGCTATCCTCTCCAAGTATCATTGTGCTAACATGGTCCCAATGGGATTAATAGTGACAAATGAGCCCAGGATTCCACCAGAAGATGCCACTTTATGGAAAGAATGGGTTCAGATGGTTTGAAAATGCACCCAGTATCTCTTTACACTAATTATCAATACATCAAGGAGATTATCTGAAACACTGCTGATAAAAATCCAGGTGGCAGAAAGCATACTAAAAGCCATAGTTCAACCATCCGTTTTTTAAGGAAGTGTTGGAGAAAATTAACAAATAATCAAATAAAACTAAGGAGTGCCTGACACAACGAAAATAAACAAACTTCAAAAAGATATCAACGAATTCTGCATAAGATATACCCATGTAAAAGGGGAGAGTTTGACATCAATGACCACCAAATCATCGAGAATCAATCCACAGAAGAAACCCCAGGATTCTGGGAGGAAATTTAGTTCTGATGAATATAGCAGTGGGAAAGAATCCATACCAACATTGTATCCACCAACATAGTTTTGACACCCTCTGATGTGAGGCTACTCCCTAGGTTCAGGAATTTTCAGAATCAACCTTTTAAGGGAAAGGCAGAGGAAGAATGCAAAGAAGGGGATACTCACTTGTAGCAGGGATTCTGGTCATACACAGAACTGTGCATAGAGACTTGGAACCTCAGTGAATTAGGGTGTACCAAAAACTCACCTCAGTAGCCAAAATCCCCTACCAGACTAGCATTCAGTGTCTCATTAGTTCTATCATAACCCCAATGTTTAGACAGCCCAGAACATGAAACTTAGAATACCTCAGGCAATTTGGAACACACAAAACACTCTTTTGTTACACTCTCATACCAGTCCAAAACAGGGAGTAAAAAGAGACACAAGCAAGTTTGAAATATTTATTTCTAATGCGGTGTTCTCATGCACAGTATCTTAGCTAATACAAGCAGACATAATATAAACAACAAGATTATCAGCATAATTATGATTCCATAAAATACAAAGGAGAATGCATGTTACAATGCTAAATGGAAAAAGGTTAGAATACACCTATATCTCACCCTCCCTTGCTAGTAGTTTTTTTTTATATCTACAGAAGGTCTCTTGGGATTACAAGGGTGGCTCCATATCTATTGTCCTAGCAGAAATGGATCACATCAGTTTCTGCACCAGCTCTCTGCATGCAAATGCTCTCCAAGAGTGTGTGATCATGTCTACGCAGTGCATTATTAAACGGGCCAAAATCAGAGATGGCCACACCTGCAAATGTTATGTCTAGAACGTGCGCTGATCAGTCCGAACCACAACCACTGTGTTGAAATAACCTTGAAGGCCTTGGCACTCACTGTTCAGACAAAGTTTACCAAGCAAGGCTGCTAGTATAGAAAAACATATTATTCTCGTGTTAAGCAAAACACTTTGCTTAACTCTAAACATTAATAATAATGTGTGCCGTGTGCAAAAAGGCTGCAGAAAGGAAAAATGGTGTTTAAACTTCTAATAAGCTCATGTCAACTTAACACAGTGTAAAGGCAAGGCTGATCCCCATGACACCCTCCCTTGATATGAGCACGGATAAGAAAAAGGGGCAATTTTGGAAAGCAGAGTTCAGGAACGATAGTCAGAACAGAGTTCAAATTGCCACAGTGAAAAAATGGGAACAAACTCCATAAATTGTCAATTTTAGCAACGGAAATACAGAAGCCAATAGGGCTGGGTGGAAGAAAGTGAAATCGAGAAAAAGAATTTTCAAAAAATATATATCCGATGTCCAACATGTGACCTCGGTCATGTGAGAGAGAGAGAAGCGATAACACATCTCACTCCAACAATGTATATGCAAAATATGTAGCAACCAATAGGAAGTCACTGTCGTCATCTGAAAACAGTTCAGCCATCCAATTCAGCAAAGGGAAAGAACATACATGTTCCTCAATTACCGGAGCCTCTAGTACCATCAGAGGACAACTCGGATTTTCTTCAATGAAGCTGCGTGCCAAGAAATCTTGCGCCGCTGTGAAAACATTCCAATGTCCCAGGACTCCATGCATCGCTGCAAAGGTCATAATCCCTCCGCCAGAAAAAAGCAATTCATAAGCAACTAAGCGGCTCATGAGCAGATCATAATCCGCATTGGGAGACCCCGTATTGCAGAAACACAAATCCAGGGCCCTGTCGAAATTGCAACTCAGGCAATGAAAGACAGGCTGGACGCATGTGAAAAAGGAAAATCGAAATGATAATCCATGAGCTGCACTCAAAGTAGCAAGAGGCAACGCTCCATAATTTTCAAACATTCGGTTGAGGAGCAGCAACAGTTGTGACCGATCTTCTCGCAACACAGGACGTTCATCCATTTTGAAATAAACCAAACAGAAATACGCCTGCGACCAGAGCTAGCATTAAGGGAAATCAACCAAACAGGCTGGAAAAATTTGAATAAAAACATACCGGGAACACTCCAAATATAGTTTGAAAAGAAGTCACAAGGCCACTGCTGTTGTAAATAAAACAGCGATAATGTTAAGCATTAGCTAAAGACATGATATCGTGATTCACTTGTTGCGTTTTCCCGCTCTAACTCTTGATACGGCCAGACTCCATCTTGTTTTCTGTCCTCCATTTTGTCTGCTACATATTACCATGTGCTCGCCATGTGACGAGTCCTACCTCTTCGCTAGTAGCTCTTAGGATTTGCCCAGCAGCAGCTATAAATAGTCCTTCGTGCATCTAGCGCATGCTCAGTAAAAGTCACATCTGTCTCTGATTAGCTTAGATAGGAATGTGCATTTTCGTGGGCTTTAAGAACCGTTAACTCCACCCATGTATTGATCATGTTCAGAAATGTCCATATATGGTCGTAAATCATGTTTTGAGTTGTACCCGCCTACTTATGAGCCCCTTCTTTGTGTATAAAAGGGGACTGTGTACTCGAGTTCTTTGTGCTACCTTGTACAATACTGTAGAGTGTTGTGTGGGCTGTAGTACCACCTTTAAAGGTTTATTAAACTATGTCTTTGTATTTTCAGTTTCCGTGCCAAATTCTTTGTGTAGTCTGAGGACTTCGTGCACAGAAGGGCGAACCCTTTGCACTCGAAGGCCTTGCTGAGGCCTGTACTCATCAATTGGCGTCCGACATGTGGGGCTCATCGGCGACTCGGATGCTCGAAGAACTGGTCGTGACGAAGGATTGGAACCTTGCTGGGGACGTGATCACTGCCAGCGGCGTCTTTAGTCCTGGCATCCCGAGGTTTTCTTCCTTCCCTTCCGATCTGACCATCTGGGTGGCGCCGGTCCTCGACTGAGACCTCTTCTGTCGGTTTGCCGTGCAGTGGTCGTTTGGGCGAATTTGGAACTTGGCAGTTGGAATCTGGATGCTCTGGATTGGTAAGAACCGTTGTACGGTACTTGCTGCGAGCTTTTGGTAGTCTGGCTTGGCAAGGCAGTTTTAGGATACGCTTGCTGTGACTAATTTGTTTGGTTTTGGATTTGGGATATATGCGTTGCAACACATATAGGCAGGCAATGTGGAGATATTTCTCCTGAACTTTGGATTTGAGCGGCGCAACGTTTTAAGTGCCATTTTGATTATAATATTGCACATTTTGCACTATTTTTGACATGCCTGTTTTTAGCGCACTCCGTAATTGGTGCTGCTGTTTTGGAAGTGACCAGTTAAGACTTGAGGAATCACAGCCGGCTCCCCCGTAGGGGACACCGAATAGGGACATGTAGGTGAAGTTTGGCCTTTCCTCTATAATGTACAGCAAATTGTGGAGAAAATACATGAAAAAGGATCCTTAGTTGCGTCTGCCTTTGTATGGATCGTTTGATTTGGGCAACATTGAGTATGTGGAGCAGTGTATGTGTAAGCGACGAGCGAGGCAAGACATGTTTGAATGTGTGCGTATGTGGGTGAAAAGTGCGTGAGCACGAGAAACGTGAGAAAGCGCTTATTGAGAAGGAACAACGAAAGAGTGAACGTGAGAGAGCGCAAGAGTTGAAAAGGCATGAAGCAAAGAAATTAGAAGAGAAACAGGAAAAGGAATGCAGATTGCAGATATCTGGCCAGTATGCTGTTCAGCAGCCTCTTTATCCTGTCCTCAATAAACATGATGATGATTTTTTGTTATTAGATCGCTCTCCGCCTCCGTACGCTGGTCCGTCCGCTCCGAGAGGGGGAGGTGAGGATTCTGGATCACCACCAGAGAAGGTGGACACGGGTCCATGTTATCGAACGATCGTATGGCTGACCTCCGAAAGATCGCTCATCGAGTCCTCAAGGCTACTGTTTCTCTTCCTGAGTTAATGCGGTCTCTTGAAGGATGGCAGGATGGGGAGAAATTATATTTTACTGAATCTCTTTCTGATGAGTGGTTACATCTTTTCGGAAATATTCCTATGCCCTTGAACCAGATGATGTGGTATCTGATTCTAAAGAATTGCGTAAAGGTCTTTTTCCTCCCTCTCAAGTGCCCAACGCGGTCCCACGGCTGTTTGCCTAGCGGGACGAGATGTCTCAGTTACGGGACAAAGCTTGCAAAAAGAAGGCAGAAGAGGAGCAAACGAATCCGAGCGGCGACAGGAAGCAGTTATCTATTTTTCATTCAGATAAGACCGAGCTAGTGCATGTTAAGCCAATGCGAGAGGCAGCGCCTTTGTATGTTCCTCCTATAGGAGCGGGTACTAGTTTGGATAAATCTTCCCCTGATGCTAAAGGGTATTTCATTTATAATTGGGTTTATACTCCCTGGAATAGAGCGGATGTTATGGCATTAAAAGCTGCATTACCTGACCCACGAAAGAATCCTGCTGCCTTTTATGAGGAATTTGAGGGAGCTCTAAACTCTTGCACTATGACATTAGCTGATATTGATTTATTTTTTGGGCTCATATTACCCCCGATATGTGGAGATCTGTGCGGAAAGTAGAAGACCTTGTCGCTTTTAAAGTTAGATGGGAGGATCTTGAGGAGGAAGACAAAGAAAGGAAACCTGCGCAGAAGCCACCCTAGTCGATTTTAGACCTTCCTGCTGCTATTTTGGCTAAACTAAAAACGATTATCCCCCTAAAAAGATTGATTGGACTATGTTAGCGTCGTGTAAGCAGAAGGTTGATGAATCAGTTTCAGATTTCTTTACACGATTTGAGGAAACTTTTCATGATTTTAGCGGCCAGTTGCTTACGGACGACACGGGCCGACATCTTTTTGTTGATAATTATGTTTCAAATTTATTGCCAGGAGTGGCAGCTCGGTTAAAAGCAAGTGAAAGCTCTTGGACGACTTCGTCTGCGGCATCCCTCCTGACAATGGCTCAGTATTATGAGCGTCAGGAATTAGAAGCGAAGGGTAATGAAGAGATGAAGTCTAAAGATTTGAAAACGAAGGTTATGTTAGCACAAGTGTACGGACTGCCCCATAGGGGTACCGATAGGGGTGGTCGAGGTTCTTATGGTTCTTCCTTTGCTTGTTCGGATCTGGCTAGGGATCAATGTACCTATTGTAAGCAGATGGGCCATTGGGCTAGGGAGTGTCCATTGTTGCGCGCACAGCGGCATGGGCGTGGTCAAGGACTGATGAGAAATAGAGGGGGCTTTCCAGGCCCCAGGGGCAACACGAATGATCGTGCTAGGTTTGATTCTAATATGCGCCCGCAAGATGGGTCTAATGTTTTTGATCAACAGAATCATTGCCAAATATCTGATTACGAACGCCCTGAATGTCATGATTCACAGTATGCATAGGATTGCGTAGGATGGGGTAAGGAATCAGTTGAAGTGCCAGTAGATCAGAGGGGTCCTTATGTTACAGCACATGTTTTGGGTTCTACTGATTGGTTTCTGGTTGATACAAGAGCTACTCATAGCGCTTTGTCTAAACAATTGGTTCCGAGGGCTCCCGTGTCTGGCTTAACAATTATATCGATAGGGTTTGATGGAACGCCTTCTCTTAGCCCACTATCACAACCTCTTTCACTTCATGTAGATAAGTTTGTTGCACCATGTCCATTTTTGCTCTCCCTAAACAAACATGATAACATTGTGGGTTTGGATATGCTCAAACATTTTCGAGCTACAATACGTTGCTCCCCTGAGGGAGTACGTGTTATTTTAAACAACAACTATCCGACAATGGAGAGGGTGTGTGCGATTAAAGAAGATACTGCACTGGCCTCTTTACCTCGTACCTTGTGAGCTACCTCAGATACTGATGTGGGACAGATGGTCATTCCCCAAGTGCACATAAGTGTAAAGAAGGAAGCTGTGTTACTGCGCCTGCCTCAGTATCGTATCTCACAGGAGGGGGAGGAGGCGCTTCACAGATCGTGCAGGATCTCATTAAAGTGGGGGTAGTAGAAGAGGTCCCATACAATGTGTGTAACAGTCCTATCCTACCGATTTTAAAGAAAGACACTGACACTAGGATCTATCGATTTATTATCGATCTGCGAGAGGTGAATAAGATAGTGATACCTCAATACCCAGTGGTTTCTGACATTACGACACTTCTTACTCTGGTTCCACCAACTTCAACCATGTTCTCCGTTATGGACTTGAAGAACGCTTTCTTTTCGATTCCTATTCATCCTGATAGCCGATATCTTTTCGGCTTCACTTTGAATAATCGATCGTATAGATTTTGTAGAGTTCCTCAAGGCTATACTGAGAGTCCTAGCATTTATAGCCAAGCGTTGAAACAACAATTGGATTCTTTTGTTCTACCTGAAGGTGTGGCGCTAATACAATATGTTGATGACATCTTGTTGGCGGCCGATACTCCTGAGCAGTGTGAGAAGTGTACATTGTCTTTGCTTGCTTTCCTGGCATCACATAATCACAAAGTATCGAAGAAGAAATTGCAATATTGTAGACCAAAGGTAACCTATTTAGGTCACTTTTGTCTAAGGAGGGGCGTGCACTTACACCAGATCGTATTCAAACAATTTTGGACACACCAGCACCCTCTACGCAGAAAGATGTTTGAGCATTCTTGGGTCTCACTTCCTTTTGCAGACAGTGGATATTGTTTTTTTTACACATAGTTAAACCACTGTTAGCGCTTTTGAGGAAGGACACTCCAGTTCCCTGGACAAATGAGTGTGAGAATGCTTTCCAGCAATTACGACAGGCCCTTTGTTCAGCACAAATGCTAGGCACCCCTGATTTCACGAAGCCTTTTACATTGTTCGTACATGAGAAAGATGGATGCGCATTATCAGTGTTAGTGCAGATGCACGATGATTAACAACGCCCTTGCGCATACTTCTCGGCAGTGCTCGACCCTGTTGCTCGAGCGTTACCTGGTTTCTTTCGCTTGGTTGCAGCGAAAGCTGTGTCAATACATCAGAGTGAGGGGATTTTGTTATCTAATAAGCTGTTGGTGTTGGTCCCCCATGCTGTTGATGCCCTTTTGAATCAGACAAAGACGCAGCACTTAACTAGTGCTCGTCTAACAGGATATGAGCTAACGCTGTTGGCTCCTCATATATTTCTAAGGAAATGTGCAACACTATACCCAGCCACGTTGTTGCCATTTCCGTCGACTCAGCCTGTGGCGCAAGAAACACATGTCTGTGTTTTTGTGACTGAGGAACAGACAAAGGGTCGTATTGATTTGCTGGACACACCTTTTACAGATGTGGATGGAGAGCTGTGGGTGGATGGGTCTTGCCTGAAGCTATCAGACGGTACTACCTCAGCAGCATATGCAATTACTATGTTATACACAATAGTGGAGACAGCACGCATACCGCAGAAATCAGCTCAAGCAGCAGAACTGATAGCGTTGACACGAGCATGTGAGCTTAGTGCAGGATTATGCGTGAATGTCTACACGTACAGCCGCTATGCTTTTAAAGTAGCGCACAATTTTGGCCTGCTCTGGAAGAAAAGGGGCTTTTTGACATCTCATGGAGCACAGAAAATGTACGGAGAGTTAGTGCATAATCTTTTGACTGCATTGACTTATCCAAAGAAGATAGCCATAGGGAAGTGCAACGCACACAAGAAGGTGACAGATAAAGTGGGACAAGGAAATGCTTTTGTAGACCAAGTAGCACGTGAAACTGCGATGCAGCCTGACTCCACTCCAATGTACGTTGTGAAGTTACAAGCTGAGCGGTGGCACGATGCTAGGAAGGAGGTGCTAGAGATACAGAGGATTGCTTCTGATAAAGAGCGGGAGCAATGGTCCAGGGATGGAGAGTTGGATGATGAAGGTTGTTGGAGAAATAAACAGATGGATAAGTGGAAGTTACCCACGGCTTTTGTGCAACCTATGGTCCAGATGGCACATGGGCTAGCACATGTTGGAGCTTCGGCAATTGTGAAATTGCTTACGCAAGTTTGGGAGCATCCAGAGATTGATAGCACAGCTAAGAGAGTAGTACAGACCTGCATGATTTGTCTTAAGTACAATCCAGGAAAAGGGACACGAACTCCAGCAGGAGGATTTGCAACACCTACCGCACCTTTTGAAGTATTGCAAATGGACTATATTCAGCTGGAACACTGCAATAATCTGAAATACATCTTAGTTGTAGTTTTTGCATTCAGTAAATGGATTGAAGCATACCCTATGAAGAACAATACCTCAATTACTACGCGAAAGGTGTTATTGAAGGAATTCTTTCCTTGATACGGTGTTTGTAGATTGTTATGGAGTGACAACGGGCCTCATTTTATAGCGGACGTTGTTAAATATGTCCTAAAAGGATTGGGAATAAAACAGAAATTTCATGCAGTGTTCCAAAAGGAAAAGTACAATGGTACTCTAAAGCTTAAAATAGCAAAGATACAAGCTTCTCCTTCTTTGACTTGGCCAGATGCCTTGCCTTTGGCATTATTGTCTATCAGGTCAGTACCACACTCTCGGACGGGCCTTACGCCCTATGAGATTGTATTCGGGCGTCCCATGAATATATGGGGAGTGCTCAAGCCAAGCTCAGTGTATGATGTACCTTGTGTTTTAATGAATGACTATTTGGCACAATTAACTGACAGTCTGGTTTCCATTCATCAACAGGTTCGAGAAGCACTCCCTGACCGGTCCATGGGTGAAGGCCATAATCTCCGGCCAGGAGATTTCGTCCTCATAAAATCATTCGAGAGGTCGAGCAGTCTGGAGCCGAGGTGGTGTGGTCCCGGGCAGATTCTCCTTGCCACAAGAACAGCTGTCCGAGTCACCAATCGGAAGAACTGGATCCATTCCGTACATTGTCGGAAGGTGCAACCCGGACTGGTGGAGCCTGCTGTATTGACCGACCATCGAGAAATCCTGACTGCGGAGAGAGGCCGTGCTGTGGTACCTCACGAACCTGAGGAGTTCTTCCCGGACCCGACAGTCTCTGGAGCGAGAAGATATAATCTGCGACCAAGGAAAGAGCCTGCAATTGTGTGATAAGTTGCCAGAACGGTCCCTATGTCAGTGAAACGGAGAGCCGATGAGGCAAGGGAGGGGATCAGCTCTGCATTAGTGTAGTGACACCCGTCTTGGCCCGCTGGTGAAGAAAACAACGGCTGCCTAGAGGGAAGAGTTCTGACAACATTTTTAGTTTCAGGAAGATACTGTTTGTACATTTTGTTCGAATGGATAAGAAGAAGATTTTCTGTGCTGTAGGGTACATTGCTGCTGTAGCACTTGTTGCTACAATCACGTGGTTTGTCGAGGATGCAATTCCTGCCTATGAGTTGTAAGTTGTTTCCACTCCAGTCCCAGATGAGCATTTCTTTTATACACTTCCATATCAAGAGTTAAAGCATTGACAGTCATATTTGAATAATACTTTCATTCAGATGCTACACCATACCCACGTAGCTACTAATGCCACAAACTGTTAGATATGTGGGATGATGCCAGCACATCAGAAGAAGGGGGGAACACCGTTCATACCTCTCCCTTTCTCTCATAATGGGTCTTGTCGAGCATTGTACACTTTGCTTTTTGCCACGAGAAAGCCTACAGTGGGCAGACTGTTTTTCAGACTGAATAAAGAATGCCATCATGACAAAGAAGGCTATCCACAAGTCAACGGAACTATATGGGAGTGGGAAGAGTATCGACCGGACAATGATTCAACGCCCTATATTTTTACGAACACTAGAGACATTGTTGGCAATGAAAAGTTTGTAATTTCAGTGGCCCAAGCACAAGAAGAATTATGTGTACAGAGTGTAGGTTAAATCCCTGTAGGTGTTAGTGATTGTATTATTGTGCTGAATATTGATGGTCTGAATAACAGCACATTCCTTGCCTCTCATAACACTTACTTCGTATGTGGTAATAGAGATTATTACCAATTACCAGCTGGATGGTCTGGAGTATGTTATGTAGCGTTTTTACTACCACCTGTATTCCTAGCACCTGCATCGTAACATAAAGATTTGAAATCATTGAATAGTGTGACTGTAAACATATACAAACGGACTTTGTCTATTGATGATGTAGACCAAACTGACACTAGCCTGCAACAGTATATAGATTTCAATTTAGGATTATTTTTCTTTGTTGGAGCTGCTCTGAATAGTAAAAAGATACGGCGATTAACTAGAGTAGTAGAAGCCGTAACAAATCAAACTGCCGCAGCTCTTGGCAATCTCACCGAAGAGCTGCAAATTACTAGAATTGTTGCGTTACAGAACCGAATGGTTCTGGACGTGATGTTAGCAGATAGAGGCGGTGCTTGTAGAATTATTGGAAGTAGCTGTTGTGTATTTATCCCTGATCACACTCCTTCTGTGTACAAAGCAATTAATAAATTACATAAGATCGCTGCTGATATAGATGTCGAAAATGGAATTTGGACATTTTCAAGTTGGTTCTGGACTCTGATCTCCACATGGGGCTGGAAAGTTCTTACTGGTCTCTGTATAATTATTGCAATTATTTTTTCATGTTGTGTATGTATTCAATGTAGTCCAATGATATGTTCCCTATGTGTTTCATTTTGTGTACCTAATAAAAGAGCTGTTGCTGAGGCTGTCCACCAGAAAAGTATAACTAGAGAGGTAGCTGAAATGATGAGCATCGATATTAACGATGAGTATCTAGATTATCCTAGGAAACCGAATGTCTTCAGCTAATGCTGAAAGGGTCGTCTGTTGTAAATAAAACAGCGATAATGTTAAGCATTAGCTAAGGACATGATATTGTGATTCACTTGTTGCGTTTTCCCGCTCTAACTCTTGATACGGCCAGACTCCATCTTGTTTTCTGTCCTCCATTTTGTCTGCAGGACAACAGAAAAGGCTCCCTCTTGACCTATAATTACCTAAATAATGGGAGTTACCTCTCAAACACAGGGCATACACCAACAATGTCTACACAGAGTGTACATTTTTTCTCATTTTATTTCTTTTTGCAGTAAAAAAGTATTTTTTTCTTTTATATCATATTTTTCAAATACAACAGTTATAAAAATATATACATTCTACACAGAGGCTTCGGGAAAAATATATTGCAACACAGTGAGATTATGAAAATGTATCCTAGATTCTTCAAATTCATATAGAACACAAAATCAATTAAATGTGCACAACCAGGTAAAGAGCCACACATACAACACATACATTCTTCCTAAACATCCATCCCATTACAGACATAACAAGAAAAAGGAAGGTAGGTTTCCTATATCGTTAAATCTGTTGTCCAATTAATGACCAAAGTCATTTAGATTTAAAAGGAAGATGAAGGGTCGACGCGTTTCGGTGGAAAAACAGCAGTAGGGACCACCTTCATCAGGACCAATCAGAGACAGTACGATATAGGATCTTTAAACCTGGGTGCGAATCTTTCTAAGACACGTGCAAGCTTATGGAGATACTCCTGCTGGATTTCACACACTTTGTAGCACGATCTGGCGGTTTGTTGAGGTCCACGGAGCCAGATTTGTATTTCTTTTTATTAAAGTGGATAAGGCAGCTGTATGCTGTAGGGTATACATGAAAGCAGAACGCAGCAGAGAACGACTCATTACAATCTCCAAGATTGGCTTATTCTTCGTTCAAGGTGTGGAGGGGACGCCACATTTTTAAATGTTTTTTATAGTTGCCATATAGATGTCACCTAGTCACTCTAGTGCGATGTCTCTTTAGAAATGCAGATGCGTTTTGCACGGTAAGAAGGTCCTAGTCCCCATCACAAGTCGCCTCCACCACCGTCCACTGTTTACTCCATACTGAGTCTGCTACATATTACCATGGGCTCGCCATGTGACGAGTCCTACCTCTTCGCTAGTCACTCTTAGGATTTGCCCAGCAACAGCCTATAAATAGTCCTTTGTGCGTCTAGCGCATGCTCAATAAAAGTCACATCTGTCTCTGATTAGCTTGGATAGGAATGTGCATTTTCGCAGGCTTTAAGAACCGTTAACTCCACCCATGTATTGATCATGTTCAGAAATGTCCATATATGGTCATAAATACTGTTTTGAGTTGTACCCGCCTACTTATGAGCCCCTTCTTTATGTATAAAAGGGGACTGTGTACTCGAGTTCTTTGTGCTACCTTGTACAATACTATAGAGTGTTGTGTGGGCTGAGTACCACCTTTAAAGGTTTATTAAACTATGTCTTTGTATTTTCAGTGTCCGTGCCAAATTCTTTGTGTAGTCTGAGGACTTCGTGCACAGAAGGGCAAACACTTTGCACTCGCAGGCATTGGTGAGGCCTGTACTCATCACTGCTAACAACTTTAAAAAAGTGAGCCAGCCCTGTGGTGGAGGATGCATTAAAGATAGTGTGAATTAATTCACCGAAATGCAAGGGCAAATCCGTATTTAATAAAGCATGCACTTCTGTGCGGGTGTTTGCCACGTGAACGACAAATGTTTCACGAGCAGATGTGAGGGTGACTTCTTTCTGGGACAATAGAGCTCTTATACGGCTCATCTTGTTGAACTCTGCCTTCAAGGTCGGAATCATCGGCCAGATGGAAACATCAAGCTTCCCATGTGGAGGAGGAAACATCAAATTTTTACAACAAACCACAAGCTCACTGACCGTAACCACATAAGGAATTCCGGCTGCCATCCCACAACAATCTTCATTATTTAAAAGTAAATCACTCCCATTTGCCAGTAGTATGATAGCAGGTGCTGGTGTACCTTTTAAAATACATGCTAAATTCGTATCGTTCTGGTTGCAAGAGCCATGTAATTGGATATTTCTTCACATTAATGAGTGATCTGGTGTTGTAGTGCAATCCTCACCATTCAAGTAAACCTATTTTCCCTCCCTAAGGCACCTATAGTTAAATGGTAGTGACCAAGCTTCATGAAGATAAGCGGTACCCAGAGGTTCATATCTGCCTATTGCGTAGTACTTCATACAGGCCTCGAACTTGAAAAGGGGAAAAGGTAAAGTTATCAATCCGTGGATAAGCCACGTTGCAGAATTTGTTTCGGCCACAGAAAAAGGTGAGGTGAGGTCAGAGTCAAATGAAAATCTGGACTCTGTAGCCAAACAAGTTTGCAAATCAGGCATCGATAAGTCAGTGGGGTAAGTATATTCAGTCTCATCAAGGTGAGTATCAGGTGGAGAACTGGAAACGGCAGACATCTCAAGGGCAGTGTCAGGCCTGTTAGGGGGAGCCGGGGCCAATACTGAATGTCTTAAAAAAGATGGACAGGAGACAGCTGGCGTCATACTAAGAAGAATTAGCCACTCCATGTAGTTTGACATTGTCAATGGAGATATACCTTTTTTCTTTACGACCTGGAAGTGGTGGTACAATGCCCTTCACGCCAAGCATTGGAACTGGAGCTCGATATGAGGGACCAAATTCTTTCTTTTTTTGATCTTCTCTCGAACCAGTTCTCCAACGTTGGGGTAGCCAGCCAAGTACCGGAATCTGCAACGCAGCATCAGATGTGGAGGGCAAGTGTTCCTTTGCAAGACTGTCTCTCATCTCTTGTAGATTCTGCAAAACATGGCAGTGTTCATCTACGTCAAAGGGGGTGCAACAGCCGCCTGGTCTTGACCGTCAAGGTCCGGGACGAACATTTTGATACCAAAGAGCATTTTGTATGGAGTCCGCCCACCCAGAGACCTTCTAGGGAGATTATTAAGTGCATGTTGCATGCTATTTAGGTGCGCCAGCCAATTCCTGCCAATGCCTATAACTCTAGCTGTCAAAGACTTCTTTAAATCTTGGTTCATTCATTCCACTACAATATTACCCTCAGGTTTGATGGAGATGAAAACTTGACTTGGACCCCCAACGAAGTCAAGGCATCCTTATACGCCTTAGAATTGAAAGCAGGACTCTGACCTGAATGGAAGGTGCCACAGGCAAAAATCCCTACACTCAAGTCTCTTATGACAGTTCGCGAATCAGCACTTCTGTGGGGCCACACCCACACAAAGCGTGTGCAAGAATCAACTGTAACTAAGATGTACTTATACGCGGTATCAGAGGAAAAAGGACCGCAGTGATCTAAATAAACACAACCAAGTGATTTGTTAGAAATGTACAACTGTGTCTGGGGCGGACGCGTAGCAGTTGAAGGCTTAATCTGCTGGTAAATGTCACATTGAAGCACATAATCACGCGTCTGTTTGTACAGTCCCCACCACCAAAAACGTTGTTGTAACTGAGATACAGTAGCTGAAATGCCCGCATGCGCAGACGCAACACCCTCGTGGGCAGCTGTAATCAGTGTGGACCTGCGTTCCGCGTTGGAAATCAATCTTTCCCCAACGTCCACTATTTTCACATAAGGACCTTTATCAGGACTTAAGTGATAGGAATACTTTGAAGGGAACCCTTTAGGATATTTTCTTCCTTTCTCAGTAGCGGCAACAGCCGCCAAGATGTCATCATCAGTCTTACTTTTGGAACGTGTAACTGCTGCAACCAAATATGTAGATACTGCTGTTTTTGCAGCCTCATCGGCCAAACTGTTGCCTACAGCATGAACTCCCACGCGCTGATGACCGAGGGTGTGAATTACGTACACGAGTGGCAACTGCTCTTTAAGCTCAGCCACTCAATCCCAGATCATTTTATATTTTATTGTGCTACCCTTGGAATCACGAAAATCATTCTGAAACCAAAAGAACAGGTTCTCATTGTAAAACTGGACACATAGTAAGAATCACTCACAATAAAAGTCGTCACACTAGGATCAGCGTACTCCAATGCAAGCATCAGAGCACGAATCTCTGCCACTTGTGCGGTACAGTCACCTAATGTATGTGTATGCATGACATCTGACTTGAACTCAGCATTTACAATGGTACCTACCACAATGGCACAAGCGGAGACGTATGCATTCTTAGACCCATGCGCAACTTGCGCTGAACCATCAGTGTAAATGATACAATGGAAATCTTCCAAGGCCGCAAAGTCAAAGGTGCAGGATGAACAAACTCATACTGCAAAAACTCTTGTGACTGTAAGGAGGCATCAAAAATAAACGTGACATCCGGAGACATCAATGATGCTGCCCATTGTATCCACTGTGGGTGCAAAGCTTTAGAACTTGGTACACTGGCTTTCGTCACCGCCTCCAGAGCAGGATACGGGGTAACAACCAACAAGCGTTTTCCCTGCAACAGTGAACGCTCCTTAAAAATCGTCACTTGCACTGCTATGAAAACTCTTTCAACAGTGGAAAACCACATTTCAGCCGAATTGTACAAGTGTGACTTGTAAGCGATAGGTACCGTGTCACCTTTGTTAAAAGTGAGGTACGTGAAACCCACCGCCCCAGGGAGGATTCTTATCACCAGATTGGTGTGGTTATCATGAGTCAGAAAGAATTTAGATTCTAAAAGATCAGCCTGCAAAGATTGCAAAATGGCTGAATGTTCAGGCAGCCTGCACGATTTGATAAAAGTAGGTTGTATCAAAGCATACAATGGCTTGATACGCTGGGCATATTCGGGAATGTAAGTAAGCCCGAAATTCAAAAAACCCAAGAAGGACTGTAATTTTTTCAGTGTTGTAGGAGAGCGCAGCTGTGCGCATTTCTCCAAGAAGTGAGGAGCCAACCCTCGACCCTCATTGTTGAGCTCGTAGCCCGGGAACAACACTGTGTACTCTGCAATGTGAGACTTTGCAAAGTTGAATTTGTAACAGTAGTCCGCAAAGTTACAAATTATGCGGTCAACGCGACACAGATGCGTCCAAATTTCGTCGTCTGTGAGATAGATGTCATCCACATACTAACACGCATCTGGGTCCACTCTCTCCAAAGAGAGACAATGCGGGCAGCAAGCACACCGGGACTAATAGCCCATGACCAGGCGTTTAAATTGGCGCTATTTTCCGCCACTGGTAAAAGTGGTCCATTGAGAAGTTAACCATACAGATTGTGGGCAAAAAAAACGTTGGATATGTCAGTTTTAAACCTTTTACACAAGACCATCGACTAAAGCAGAGCCGTGGGTATTTTGTACTGCACAGGTACGGCAATGCAAGTTTAAATGCCGGTAATCCAACACCAAATGGTACGAACCGTCAGGCTTGGTCACAGTAAAAAGAGGGTTATTCATCGGTGACACACAAGTTTCAATCACTTCCTGATATTCTAATTGTTCAAGGATTTCTGCAAAGGAAGCTTTAGCTTCACGCCGGCTAGGGTACTGAGGTTGCGGCTGTGGCATAGACCGTAAGGGAATCTCGTGATGTGGGTAAAATTTATCCCAACCACATTGCGTATGTACAAAGCCGGCGCCAGGGCCTTAGCCCACTGTTCTGCAAAATTCAGCGCATGCTCCTTAGACACTGTGTGTGCGAAACTAGGGAGGATTACCTCCTCCCCTCTTGGATCTGCGAGAACAAAAGGTGGGGGGCCAGTCAGCCTCTGCCAACAAAATGTCATAGGTAGTTGTAAGATTTTCCCAAAATACCCCTTTTATGGTACGTTGTATGTCACCTTCAATTAAAAAGCAATAACATATTGGTCAGTAGTTGTCACCTTCAGTAGTGGACGCAGGGCCTCTCGCACTATGGTAATCTCCGCCGCGCTGTACAACAACGTCAGGCCCCATGTCTGATTCTGAAGCTGCATTCTCACTATCTGTGGCATATCTCGCTGTTAAGGCGGCAACTTTATTTTTCTGAAACTGGGGGCTTTTCTGTGAAGAATCGTCGTCCTTGCCTTTTGCGTCTTTTGGGCGGGGCTGGTCGCGACTCTGCTGGCCACCCCTACTTGTTCCGCCGATCCACCATCGGACGAAGAGGCCGATGTGTCCTGTAAAGAACGAGGAAAGCATTGATCAGAAACCTGAAATCGATCAGGTGACTTAATCGTACAATGGTCACGCAAATCATAAGCGTGCTCAGTAGACGCAGGCACTGGTGATGCGGGACGCAACTCCTGTTGCTGTTGCTGTTTACCATGTCTCTTGTTCTTACCCCAATTCTGCTTTTGTGATCTGGGCTGATCAACCTTATCAGACTTTTGAGCCCAATTCTGTTTTTTCTCATTTGTAGAAAAAGGCTTGACACCTAAACTATTACGGCCAATGGTCTTATAAGCTGCCGTAATAAATCTTGGTAACTGTCGGGGTTTGTCGGCATCGGGGACCTCACGCAAGGCATTAGCCACCTGAAAGTTCACTGCATCTCCCATTATTTTAGAAAGGACGAGATCGGAAACTACATCAAATGTGCCAACGAGTCTTATTCCCAATTCAACTGCAGCCTCAGGTCCGTGTTCATCTTGAACACGCTTAATGACCGTCGGAAGGACAGCCATTGATGGAGTGCCAAAGAATCTCGTGTACACTGCCGCAAAAATCCTACCCCATCCTTGGGCAAACTAATTGTAAGAATCCTGTGTTTTTCTACGGGACTCGAAATAGGAAAAACTGCCTCCAGCTGGTCAAATTTCCCGGCAAGCCAAAAAGGCATATTATCCTTATCTTGGGGATGCTTGCCCATCACTGCATTGACCATCACAGGACTAAGCTTCATTCCGCTCGGTCCAACTGGAAGCGCCGCAACTCCAGGGGCCCCGTCCGAGAAATTGCAGGTGATATATTAAACCAGGGCCCTAATAACTCTGATCGCAGAGTTATATAGGGGCCTCAATTACTACTTTCCTACTCCCAAACTGAGAAAAATCCTAACTTTAAGACTTTCGGTATTCACTGAAGGCATTTTGGAGTCCTAAAGTTAGGAGTCCTAACTTTACTACTTCTAAACTGAGAAAAATCCTAACTTTAAGACTTTCGGTTTTCACAGAAGGCATTTAGGAGTCCTAAAGTTAGGACTCCTAACTTCTGTGAATACCGAAATGAGTAAGTGCCTTCTGTGAATACCAAAATGAGTAAGTGCTTTCTGTGAATACCAAAATGGCAGTAATTTTAGGATTTTGTCTTAAGTTAGTTCTGTGAATCGGGCCCGTAGTGTTCACATGCTCCCCATGCAGGACATCTGGACACATACACACTGGCCCACACTAGTTTTCCCCAAGGTTGAAAGCCACCTGTTTTCCTGTTATAAGATGGTTGTATTTATGATTTAGGAGCAGGTCCAGACATAGGTGCTCTCTAAGAATGTGAAACAGGTTTATTGAACCTCACAAACTGTATTTATGGTCAGCCAAAATGTATGTACACTGAGACTGCTTTTCAGATGCTACTCTGTTGATGTTCACCCAGCCACTGCATTTAATCAAACCAACTTGTTCCTGTGTTGCCAAACACCTCGTCTTTTCATTTCTTTCAAGGTCAAGCATATCCAAGTAACATTTTGGCAAACCAGACAGGAGAGATTGGTTTATCGAGCCGTACAGCTGTCACAGATAAAAGGACCCCTTCCCAAACAGATTCACATTTGCACAACAAGACTGGTGAGCCAACACCATAATTGATCAAAGTTCTGCTGAATCCACAGGGTTTAGGTCTGTCCGGAGGCCACAGTCACAAGGCAAAGTAAGAGACTACATCTAATCCTTAGGCCCAGCATATGGCAAACTTGAGCAAGTGCGTAGATCACTTTTTCCCTAGTCAGTATGCTAGAGAAGATGAAGGTAGTTTGGATTTGGTTTGCTTGAACCGTTGAGCGTTATATAACTGGTACCTTGGTGTGTTATGTAGGGTTACTCCTTTTTTTTATTGAACTGTTGAGTGTTATACAATTGTTACCTCCCCGTCCCTTGGTGTGTTATATAGGGCTAGATCTTGCCCCTAATCCTACATAGGTATAGGTGGATAAGACATTTTGCTTTCTCTGGGGCTATCACTTGGGATAAGTAAAGCCTGTCTGTGCCTACAGCGTGTGGTATGAGTGAACATATGTAGCACAAACTGTTTGTGGTTTGAGTGCCCACAGCGGTCATGTATTGATACCAGTTTTTGTGTAGGAGTGTGCTGTGTAGAGCATGAGGAATGCAGGTGTTTGATTCAGCATAGATGTAAGTTAGATGAGAAAGGCCTCTGTAAAAGGGTTGCAAAAATGTCGATGTAGGTTTTTATGAAGCTATGATTATTATGGGCTCTGGAGGGCCGAAAGAGCACCATTGCTAAACTGAGGGTGTACAAGAATGAAAAAATACATAACTTAGAAAACGTTGGTAGATGTTGGGGTGGTCTTCAGGGGTGTTTTCTGTTGTGTGGATGGACAGGGGTGTCTTGTCTTGGTGTAGTGCAAAAAAGAGTCTCTTTTCTTACCAAAAAGTGTTTGTAAACCCAATTTGTAATCTGAATTCTGGAGCAGTTGGCCTTGTTGACATCCTTTCAAGAGGTTTGATTGAAGGGTCGTTTTAATGACTGTGCATGAATTGTGACTTAAAATCTAACTTTACCCTTAAAGAGGATTTTAAATTGCAAATCCTTAGACTCCAAATATGATGTTTCTGTCTGCTCCCCAAAGTTTCAGCTTATCAAATTAATAAGGGACCCCAATGTTATCCTATTTGAGGGATAGGCCTCATAAAAAATCGAAAAATTAATTTGAGAATTTCACTACATGGACATGTAAAACTTAAACATGCATGTCCAACTTTTTAAATACAATGCATCCTGCTTTAGGGGTAACTTATATGTACTAAAAAGGGAATATGATGCCTGGAAAGGATTTTATTTTCGCAAGCCGAATTGGCAGTTTAACACTACTGCATAAGGCTGCAATTTAAGACCTGGGACATGTTTTAAGTAGGAATTGAAGTAGATTGCACAATAAGTGTGGCAGGCCCATCAATACCATTTAATGTATTAGCCCTGGGTGCATGGTAAATTAATTTGCAACGGACCAATAAGTACATTAAGTATGCCAATAAGGTGTAAGACAATTTTGCCATGTTTTAGGGAGTGAGTTAAAGCTCTTTAGCACTGGTTAGCCGTGCTAAAGTGCAGAGACCCAAGGCAAACATAAACAAATTCAGCAATAAAGGAGGGGAGAAGGCAAAATGTTTGGGGGAAGACCATCATAAGGCTGGCAGGTCTAACACGTACCATTAAAAATGCTCATTGCTAATAGTTCACAGCATACTGATAAATTGCTATGATTTCTTTTTGTCAACATTCTTCAGAGTAACAAAAAAGGGTATCCAGGTAAACCAAAAGTTACAAAGATTACATTCCCCATTGAAGGTAACACAAACCTTTACTGAAGATGGTCAAATAACCATCATCGCTAGTGATAAACATGCATAAAAATGGATGACTGAAACATTCTATTTTTAATGCCCCATGTGCTCCAGGAACTCCAACATGTGGATACAAGAACAGTAAAATCGCCTGGTACATTTACTAAGGTTCTCATAAGCTGAGAAGACTTAAGTTCCAAATTGTGGAGGCTAAGATCACTTTCATATCTGTTACCCAAGTACACAGATATGTTTAATGCAATGCCCGGCCAACCTGAATGGCACATTTAGCCCGCATCACTCTCCTCTCAGCCTCTAATGGACGAAGTAAAAATTCATAAAAGCATTGGTTAAGAGAAAGACACCCACAGTTTTTTGTGGTTCCTTCCATTTTCCATCAAAACTAAAAGTAACATTTTAATCTATCACAGAAAAAATCAGATACATCTGTTCCAATGCATCTAATCTCATATAGCTTTCATGAATTATCTTTGTAGAAATTCGTCAACACTTTCCTTCCCCACCTCCCCTACCCTGCTGCATTCCATCTTATCCCATCCTATCCTCATCCCATCTAATCCTGCTCTATTACATCCAACACCATACCCTTTTTCCACACCTCAAGACACCTTACATTATCACACACTAAACTTATACACCAATGCATTCTATATTATACTGGTCTATCATATATCACATCAGGTAATATTATACTCGGGGTCTATGTCAGAATACAGTCTACAGAAATGTAATTTGTCATAAATATTATGTCCTGAATATTGTTGCAATTGATGTGGATTAACTACAACTGGCAACATGTTTGTAAACAATTTTCAGTATTTGTTAGACTATGTTCTGACTAAGGGTACCCCGAAACGACTGAGTTTCACCCCGCGGGCATCCACAGAATTAACAAAAAAACTCTGAGATTATATGGCATTCCTCCAACAGGTAGAAAATATGCTGCTCACGCCGCAATTTAGTGCCTGTAGCGTGAGCAACACTGAAAATCTGTGTGAATGGCACCAATTGTTGTGAAGGGCATGAAACTTTTCAAATTGATTTTTCTGCCACTTAAATAGAAAATGTACATGAGCAGCAGCAAATCCAATCAAATGGCAGCCCTTTATGACTGCTCTCATCCACTGGCTTTATAAAATGCCACTTGAAGGCTATGTGGCAACTGAAAATCACGCCAGGGGCAGGCAAACCTTGCTGGGGCTTGCAGCTGCATGTTCAGAAACCTCATTCAGGTTGTTTTTGCAAAGTGCAAACAGCAGAATAATTCTGCCACCTCCCTTTTGATGGAATTTGGCAGGAACTCCACGTTACAAGCGTAATGCAAAGTTACCAAATTTCAGTCAGTTCTGCAAGCGGAATTATAATTCCACCCGGGCCTCACACCATACTATATCATACCATAATTTACCAATCCATACTATACCATCTCATACCATACAAAACCATATCATACCATACACCACCATGAATGTAAAGTCAGTAATAATTTAGGTTTGCTTTACGGTACTCATTGCAACAAACTAGCTGAAAGTACATTTTTGTGACACTTAAACTGTTTTTACCTGGTATGGTTGATATGTTTTGATTTTCACACAAGGTGTGTCAGCAAGCACATTGTCCACAACGTCACAGGCCAAATGTTTGTTCAAAGCATGCGCAAATGCATAAACAGCCAGATATGCATGGTACGTAAACCTGAGATTACTAAAGTCAAAGAGGAAGGGAGGCAAATCAGCCACCTGCTCTTTTTGTGTGCAGAATTGATCCTTGAGCAAGCCCACATCTTGGGTCATATTGTCTCCCCATTTGCACCCAAATCCTTTTTCCCAAAAAGATTTAATAAAGATGTCAGTTGGAGAAGTATTTGGGTGAATGTTGTGCACAAATTCTTTAAATCCAGGAATTTCAGCAAAGTGAAAAGCAAAAGCTATTGTTCCATTCAAAGATTCCCATGTTTGTCTAGAGAATAAATCAGGGGTGATTAAAAAACGTGTGGCACCTACCAAGACTTTTCCAAGGTGTTTCTCTTCAGCAAGCATCTCTAGAAATGGTATCATAAAACCAACATGACTATAGATCACAATGACTTTCGCTGTTGATTTTTTTATCAGGTTGACAAGGCTCATAGTTCTTTCCTTGGAATACTGAGGTGATACCTTTTCATTAAAAGCGACACACCCTCCTGTCTTTTTTATTTCCTGCTTGAGCTGTTCACTCCCTATGATGCTCAAGTAATCATCCGAAGCCACAATTCCGACCCATGTCCAGTTAAAATGTTTCAGGAAGGTAGCAATAGCATAAACTCCCATCAGATCGCTAGGCACTGTTCGTAAAAAGGAAGGATAGATATGTTTGTTGCTGAGGGTAGGTTGGATGCTGCCGTAACTGACCTAGGACGAAGAACAAAATGATATCATATGTGAAGCATCACCTACATTATACTCAGGTGAAATACCTTGTCTGCTGCTCTTTTGAGTACTCACAATGGGCCAGATGTAGGTGGCCATTTACCGGCCGGTAACGGACGATTTCGGCTGTTACCGACCGGTAAATGGGTTTTTGGAATGTAGGGGGCCAATTTTACCGATTCAGTAAATTTACCGAATCGGTAACTTCTAGATGTAGGTGGGACTCTTCTGAGTCCCAAAGGCCTTTCAGATTCGGTATTTTACCACCCAATCCAATTGGGTGGCAAAATACCAAATCCAGGTGTGCATGCACATGTGTGCATGCACACCTATGCCATGTGACAGACAGACATGTCTGTGTGCCACATGGCACACATGCCTGTGTTTTGGGGTGCTAGAGGGTGTCAAAGTGACACCCCCTGCACCCTTGCTGGAATCGGTAAATACTGATTCGGTAATGCCCATTGATTCCTATGGGCTTCAATGCCCATAGGAATCAATGGGCATTACCGAATCGGTATTTACAGAATTTACAGAATTTACAGGTATTTACCGATTCTGTGATACCTACACCCCCCCTCTATATTACCACTTCGTAAATACCGAATCGGAAAAATTCTGAATTTAAGAAGTGGCAAAATAAAATTACCTACATCTAGGCCCTAAACTTGAAATAATTCACCTTTATGACACTTCTTTTATTTTCAGTACAGTGTCAGGTAACTTAAATTCTAGGGCCAGATGTAGGTAGGCATTTACCGGTCGGTAACGGCCGAATTCGGCCATTACCGACCGGTAAATGCAATCTGAGATGTAGGGCCCTGTATTTTACCGATTCGGTAAATTTACCGAATCGGTAAATTTACCGAATCGGTAAAATACCGAATCAGTATTTTTACCGATTCGGTAAATTTGATATGTAGGTGGGACTCTTCTGAGTCCCACAACCCTTACCGAATCGGTATTTTACCATCAAATATATTTGATGGTAAAATACCGATTCCGGTGTGCATGCACATGTGTGCATGCACACCTGTGCCATATGACAGGCAGACCTGCCCTTAGGGCAGGTATGCCTGCCACATGGCCCCCGAACCTTTTTTGGGGGTGCTAGAGGGTGTCAAAGTGACACCCCCTGCACCCTTGTCAAAATCGGTATTTACCGATTCGGTAAATACCGACCGGTAATGCCCCATTCATTCCTATGGGCTTCAAAGCCCATAGGAATGAATGGAGCATTACCGGTCGGTATTTACCGAATCGGTAAATACCGATTTTTACCGATTCGGTAAAAGGAACATCTGGATGTTCCTACATACCCCCCTTCTTATTTACCGATTCTTAATTACCGAATCGGTAAAATTCGGTAATTAAGAATTGGTAGCTGAGTCCTACCTACATCTGGCCCCTAGTTCCTTTCCCCCAAAAGATAGAAGTTAAGGTACTATTAATAGATTTTAATGACAATTGTGAAAAAAGACCATTCAGATGTGAAAATGCAGGTAGTGGACACTACAGATAAGCAAATGCGGATAAAATGTAGCTACCGTGCAATATACATTAAAGAATTCTGAAATATGTAACTGGCTGGGGTATCCATAGTGTTGTAGAGTGTAGATTGACCATACAAATGAGCTGGTAGTCAAGGCATTCTATCTACATTGAATTATCAGACTATTATATGTGTTGGTCCACAACTTTCTGAATGCTCCTGACTGTTGATCTTACTAATGTGTCATTCTGCTATCCTTCCAACAGATATTGCCTTAAGCCTCCTACTCAATCACTTCTTCATCTCTGCTTTCCTAAATATTAGTGGGCAGTAAGTTGCTTTCTTAGAGTAATGCATAGAGAGACGGACAAAGAGATGATCATGCTGCTGCTCATGATGTGGGGTGTGATATTAAATCTTATTTGATTTCTCTCAGTCAGTCTGGTTATTAATACTTTTGATAGGAGAATTTTACTAGTAGAACGGCATTATTTGATGTGATGCAAAAATTGCTACTGAAGTATAGGGGCCCCAATTGGAAAAGCAATATTATTTCTGTAAGTCATAAGACACCTTCATATTGGCCATTTGCTTGGTAAGATTAACTTATGAAGTACTGACTAAAGTTAAAGTAATGACACAGGTTATGTTCCTCTTTTACAAGTCAGAAAGATATCTCATGAAACCCAAAAGATTGTTGCTCATGATAAGACTAATGAAGTTACATCTCCAGTCAATGCCACAATTAAACATTATCATAAGTGTTTGAAAAAACACTCTTTTTACATAATCACTTCCAGTTTTTTTGCTGACTAATATTGCTGCTTTTGATCACTGCACACAGGGGCACTGCTGTCCACTCCTCAGTACATGCGTTCTGTCCTTTAAAACAAAGGATACTTCTGCAGAGCATGGCTGGTCAGATATTGCGAAATGATAATCTGCCTTGTATTGCAGTAGCTGTAGCCAAGTATTTGAGCTGAATGTGGGCTATAAGACCAAGATTTCTCTCAATTGATTAATTGCTGCTTGGTACCTATGTCCGTAGCTTACCCTATTTAATCATTGTGTATGTTTAATTAATTATTGTATTTTTAATTAGGACAATCCAACATTTTTATTTAATGCATCATTCTAGATGTTTAATGTGTTCTTTCACCAAGTGTAAGATTGATGTTAATCTTTTAATTGTATTTTTAAAATACCTGCACTGAAACTTTAGTAACAAAAATAAGTTTTATTAGATGTACTTCGCTTTTATGACATTTATTTGTCGAATAAAGCTGATTGGATTGGATTGGCATACTTCTGCTATCTTTGTAATAAACTACAAAGACGATTCTACCAATATTTCTCGTTTATTAAAAATGTAACCCACTGGTGAAGTGGGATTTATAGTAAATATTTAGGAAAATTAACTTTTAAATGTAAGAAATTGTTTGCTTGGAGTCTCCCAGAGCAGAAATATTGGCTTAGGACTTTCGGTAGAAAGGTGACAAACTTAAGGGAGATCGGTTTGTCACATGTCCCCTCTCCTGATACACTTAAATGAGAATTGTGTGATTTTTCAGAAACTACTTTATGAAAAAAGGTTCAAGAATGACAACCTATTTACATTGACACTTTTTAGGCCAAAGGGGGGGATCCTTATCAGGATGCACAGACCCTCACCCACCAAGGCGGCATGCTTCTTCATTGGGTCATGCTCCATGTTTGGTGGGCAAATCATTACCGAAGCACTTTGAAGATGGCCTACACGTATGTGACCCCTTTCTATTGGGACAAGTGAAAGAATGGTAGATTGAGACAGTATAAAATTGCTTATGGATATCAAAAGAACACATTGTATGAAGCACAGGTTAAATTCATGGCAAGATTTAACAGGAACAAATAGACTCATAGGACCAACAGTATCCATAAGTCCATCACTTGAAACCAAGAGCCTAAACCGTGAGCTCATTGCTGATGTGCTCTGATCTTTTTAGCATACGTGTGCAAGTAGTGTTAGTAGGCATTTATACAATACAGGAAGTTAGAAGGGAACTACTGACCACTATCATGCGCTTATACTATACTGGAAGCAAGAATCAGGAAGCGAAGTACTCACGTCTACCGGTGTGAAGACTTGTGGATAAAAGCGGGGTTATTGCTGTTGAGGGATGGGCTTTGGGCGCTCTAGGATACTTGCCGCTGTAGTATAACTGGGTAAGT
This sequence comes from Lissotriton vulgaris, assembly GCF_964263255.1. NCBI lineage: Eukaryota > Metazoa > Chordata > Amphibia > Caudata > Salamandridae > Lissotriton > Lissotriton vulgaris. The sequence goes on along the minus strand of NC_141693.1, from coordinate 1,542,219,603 downwards.
AGTGTTAGTATGCGTTTATAGTATATAGGGAGTGGGTAGCAAACTACTTTCTCCTACTGGTCTGAAGACTCAGGGATTAAACCGTGAGACTAAATTGTGAGCTCATTGCTGTGAAATCATGTGCTCTGTGTAGTATTCCAAAGTAAGTCATAGTAGAATGTTAGTATGTAATTCTGCATCCGGACTGGCACGACTCCAGCAGTGCCCAAGACCTCGACGAGCAACAGCAGCAGCCACCTGAAATGCATCCTGCTCAACACCCGCTCCGTCCACAGGCACGCCATCGAGATCTGGAACCTGCTCGACACCACAGCCCCAGACGTCGCCTTCTTTACGGAAACCTGGATGAACGCCTCCTCCGCGCCTGACAGCGCCATCGCCATCCCAGACGGCTACAAGATCATCCAAAGGGACCGCATCAACCACACCGGAGGAGGCATCGCCATCGTCCACAGGAACACCATCCGCATCACGACCAACACCGATGACACCCTCGCAACCGCCGAGCACCTGCACTTCCAAGTCCACATCAACCCCAAGACCACCCTCAGAAGCACCCTCATCTAAAGACCCCCTGGACAACGCACACAATTCAGCGAAGACATTGCCGACTTCATCAGCCCACACGCCCTCTGCTCCGCTGACTACATCCTCCTAGGGGACCTCAACTTCCACCTGGAGAACAACAACGACCGCAACACCACCACCCTGCTGGACAACCTCGCCAACCTGGGACTCAAGCAACTGGTGACCACCCCCATCCACTACGCCGGACACACACTCGACCCCGTCTTCTCATCCAGCAAGGACATCGCTTTTAGCCACGCCACCGGACTCCACTGGACGGACCACAGCTGCGTCCACTTCAGCTTCGCAAGGACCATGATCCACCACCACCAGCAACAGGCTGCACGCAGGAACTGGAACAAGATCACAGCCGACCAGCTCGCGTCCTCCCTGAGCATGAACCCTCCCACCAGCACAACGAACCCTAGCCAAGCGGCCACCAACCTCACGAAGTGGATCAGCGACTGCGCAGACGAGCTCGCCCCCCTGAGGACCCCGCCCAGCAGACCCGGCAGCAAGAAAGCCCCATTGTTCACTGACGAACTCAAGAGCTCCAAGAAGAACTGCCGAGCCCTCGAGAGAACCTGGCGCAGAGACCCAACACCGGACAACATGACTGCCCTCAAGCTCGCCACCCGGAAACACCACCAACTCATCCGCGCCACCAAGAACACTGCATTTAAGGAACGACTGGACAACAACGCACACAACAGCAAAGACTCTTCAACATCGTCAAAGAGCTCTCCAACCCCAACGCCGGAAACAACAACATCACCCATTCACAAGACCTCTGCAACTCCCTCGCCTCCTACTTCCACAACAAGATCGCGGACATACACAACAGCTTCAGCACTCAACCGACGAACACCACGACCGAACCACCACCCCCCCCACCACCCTCCGCGCCTGGACTCCGATCAGCACCGAAGACACCGTCCGCACGATGAACTCCATCCACTCCGGATCTCTGACCGACCCCTGCCCTCACCACGTCTTCAACAAGGCCGACGCTATCATCGCACCCCACCTGCGGGACATCATCAACACCTCCTTCGACACCGCTACCTTCCCGGAGAGCTGGAAGCACGCCGAACTCAGCGCTCTACTCAAGAAGTCATCGGCTGTCCCCACCGACCTCAAGAACTACCGCCCCATCTCGCTGCTCCCGTTTCCTGCAAAAGTCATCGAGAAGACCGTCAACAAGCAGCTGGCCGCCTTCCTCGAGACGAACGGATCCGTCGACCCCTCGCAGTCTGGCTTCCGGGCCAACCACAGCACCGAGACCGCCCTGATCGCAGTCACCGATGACATCCGAGCGCTGCTCGACAACGGAGAAACAGCGGCCCTCATCCTCCTCGACCTCTCCGCGGCCTTCGACACTGTCTGCCATCGTACCCTAGTACAACGCCTCAGCAACGTCGGAGTCCAGGAGAAGGCACTGGAGTGGATCATCTCCTTCCTCGCCGGAAGAACACAGAGAGTCCGCCTCCCCCGTTCAGATCTGAAGCCACCGAAGTCATCTGCGGCGTCCCTCAAGGCTCCTCGCTCAGTCCAACCCTCTTCAACATCTACATGAGCCCCCTCGCAGACATCGCACGCCAGCACAACCTCAACATCATCTCCTACACCGACGACACCCAGCTGATCCTCTCCCTTACCAACGACCCCGCCACCGCCAGAGCCAACCTTCACGAAGGGATGAAAGAGGTAGCCGAATGGATGAAGAACAGCCGCCTCAAACTGAACTCAGATAAGACGGAAGTCCTCATCCTGGGATCCTCACCCGCTGCTTGGGACGACTCCTGGTGGCCCCCCGCCCTAGGCAGCGCACCCAAACTAACAGACCACGCACGCAACCTAGGCTTCATCCTGGACTCCTCCCTCTCCATGACCAGACAAGTCAACGCCCGTCTCCTCGTCGTGCTTCAACATCCTGCGCATGCTAGGCAAGATCTTCCGTTGGATCTTCACCGAGACCAGGAAGACGGTCACCCAGGCCCTCGTCACCAGCCGTCTGGACTACGGCAACACCCTCTACGCCGAAACCACCGCCAAACTCCAGAAGAGACTCCAGCGGATCCAGAACGCCTCAGCAAGACTCATCCTGGACATCCCCCGTCGCAGCCACATCTCCGGACACCTGAGAGATCTGCATTGGCTCCCGGTCAACAAGAGAATCACCTTCCGTCTCCTCACCCACGCACACAAAGCCCTACACAGCCAAGGCCCAGGATGCCTCAACAGCCGCCTCAACTTCTACGCTCCCAAACGCCAGCTTCGTTTGACCAGCCACGCCCTCGCCGCCGTCCCCCGCATCCGTAGAGCCACCACAGGGAGACAGTCCTTCTCCTACCTCGCCGCCAAGAAATGGAACTCCCTCCCCATCCACCTCCGCCTGACCCAGGACCACCTCGCCTTCAGGAAGCAACTCAAGACCTGGTTGTTCGAGCAGTAGCAGATCCCCCCCCCCAGTGCCTTGAGACCCTCTGGGTAAGTAGTGCGCTATATAAATACGATGATTGATTAATTGATTGATTGATTGATTACTAGAATCTTCGCATGTAATGTTAGAAAGTAGGGTTGACATGAGGGGAAACTTGGCGAGTTTGTACACGGTGCTGGAGAAGACGGTTGTCTGCTCCTGTTGATGGGCGTTTAAGGTTTCTTGTTTTCTTGTAATAAATCTACTTATTGGATCCACTGCTCTCTGCCTCTTCACTACATAAATTTGTCGACGAGTGGGAGAAGGTAAAAAGAAGGCAGAACTCACCAACATTTTAAAGTTGCTTGCATTGTGCTGAAGACCCATTTTCTTTGTATAGTTGTTTCTACTCATCCATGGTCGTCGGCTCATTGAACTGTCATCCGACCTCTGGTAGGATTTATATTTTTAGATTATGCGCTTCCTCTGCCTCTTCACTACACGTGTGTAAGTAATGTTAGTATGCGTTTATACTAACCAATGCATCATGGTCCTAGGGAGCACGACCTCCCAGGCGCAGCTCATACAATGTCCGGGGGTGTGCCTCCGTGGGACATTTATGTTTGCTATTAGAGGGCGGGTGCATGGCTTCCATCCTGTGATAGCAAATCCTTCTTTGACTAGTTGAAGCGAGAGAAGGTTAAACTCGTATCACTTTAATAGAGCAGATCCAGATGGTAAAAATGGAGAGAAAAAAAAAAAAGTGGGCTCTCACCCGTTCTTTTAAATGAGGCCCCTGGTGGGTAATGTTCCATGGCCAATCCTATTATTATATTGTGGGGTCTCTGTTGGACTGGGGATCTTAATGTCACATGTAAATTAGGCACGGGAGGGCTCAGAGATGTTTCGCAGCTTAGGGGATTGCCACCTTCCCGGGTATTGTTTACTAATTGTTCGGGGGGCTTCGAGGCCAACTAAAGTCCAGGGATCGCCACCCTCTAGGGCTTTACTTTAATATGCAGGGTGGGACTCGGCAGTCCCTGAAGCTCGGTGGTCCTAGGCAGTGCCTCATTGGTTCTATGATCACACGGGCAGTACTCATGCTGTTATAAAGTGATACACTCATAGAAACCTTGCAGTTGTAGAGCTACCCAGGCTTCATTTGTGTAATAGTCTGTTGGTTTATATTTGGTAGTTGCACCGCAAAATTACAAATGTTTTCCCTCATAACACAGACGATTTTCAAAATAAACTAGAGACAAGTGTCGTCAGAAAAAGAAGACCTATACACTCACTTATTTATTGGAAAAAAATAACCTTTAATAAAACATTGCAAATAAATGGAAACGCTAGTTTTTTTAGAACAAACAACAGTATAACATGACACACGTGGGTGGGACTCCTCCGGAAGCAGCGTGCAAAACCTGCAAGACAAAAATGAAACATAAGTATGTGTGCCATATTGAAGAGGAAAAGAACGTTAGTCCGAATGATAGGGAGATAGTGAGAATGGGAGGGAGAGGGAGTGGGTGGAAGGGAGAAGGGGAGTCAGTTCAGTTCAGTTCAGATTGCTTTATTCGATTTTTGTTTAAAATCATAAAAGCGTACAGTTAAAAATACAATCATGATTAAAGAGAAACATACATATGAAGTCACAAATTATCTGCAGATTAAAAGTTAAAAACATTTGCTTGCCCTATGAATATAACTATCTTAGTAATAACATACTTTACAGGATTCGTGTAAACAGTTCTTCCAATACATCAGAAAGAAAGTTGATAGGGGTTGCAGTCCTTAAGACTATTATGCGGTAAATCAAATCTGTTAAGCGCGGGGATACTACAACAATGCGGTACGCAAACTCCTCTACCCAGCCTGGTATTATCCTCAGCCGTTGATCTGAGGTCTGGGATATATGAGGTGCTTGGGTAGAAGTCGTGTAGATCCCAGGTAGATATGGGACCATCACCTTCTTTGGGTGGCCAAGTTTGGAGGTATGGAACAATATGTCTACTCCTAAATCTTATTAGTACCAAGTCACCAGTGATGTCTTTTGGGAGGGGACCTAGCCAGCCCACTCTCCTCACGCTCATAATCCTTCCGTCAAGATCATGGGGCAGGGGTCTGTTTTTTGATAGCCAAAACTTGACCTTATTTAACAGGTCATGTTGTCTCTCTGATTTTCCCTGTTTGAGTTGCAGGACTCCCGAGAGGACGCACACAAATGGAGCGGCCTCTGGAGGTAGATGAATTTGAGAAACCCTATTGCGGTCTACTCTGGAAACAATATTGTGCACTATAGTGGGTTTAAGAGGGGCTTTAGGAACATTTGAGGGCAAAGAAGTGGGAACTAATACTTGGGTTTGGGTAGCTTCGTTTTGTGTGGTTGGTTTAGGCACATTCGGGGGAGCAGTTGACAAGGGATGATTATTGTAGCTTTGGTAGAAGGTAACAAATTAAGTTTGATTGTTTCCTCAATCCCTGTCAGTCTAACTCCCAAGGTGTTAATTTTGTCAATCAGGGGGTATATAATAGATTTGATCAGTTGTTCGATCATAGACAATAAAGCCATCTGGGAAGTGGGTGCTAGGTCGTCTAATTTATTAGTCGCCTCTGGAGTTGGGGGGGATTTGGTAGGAGGCAAAGTTGGACTTGGGGGCCCATTTTGTAGTTTTTGTATTTTAGATTGACTCCCATTATACTTATCCCCGTCATGCTTCCTTTTGGCAGATGTAGCCCAAATGGGTACTATACTTTGGGTAATGGCTTTTGTGAAAATGGAGAAGGGTTCCAGCACACTCTCGTTAGGGGCTAACGGGTTAGTGTTATTTGGCGGGGAGGGTAATCCTGCTGGGGCCTACCTAGTTTTACACAGACTATTTAATTCCTCCAACAATGAGAGGCTACACGCTGTACTGGTTATTTGTGAAGAGGATTGATTACTAGTTAGGCTGTCTATAAGCTGGTCGAAATTTTTTTCAACATCTCTGCGCGTAGGTAACAGTGTCCTATTTGTGTGTAGGTCTTTCATCCTGGGGCAAGAATCCGACCAGAGAGCTGTTTTAGTGGCAACCCCATTGCGGGTCATAGTGTGGAATGGTTGTAATAAAGTTAATAAAGTTTATTAGGCAAGTGCTACTGTCCAGTACAAAAAGTCAATCGGTAGCTTTACCTCCTCATGAAAAGCCAAGGGGTGTGGCCCGTCCCATCCTCCTCAGGCCTCTGAGGGCCACAGAGGGCCCGCCCTTTGCCCGGGCTGACCCGTGCGCGATCCCGCGTCGCGGGACTGGACTGCTTTTAGAGCGCTTCCTGGCGTGAGATGTCAGTGGGCGGCGTGTCGCTCCGCTGTGGCGCCTGGGTAGTGTAGTTCCAAGAATCTACCCCCCCCTCGCTCGGCGGCCGCGGATAAAGCTTGTGGCGGCTCAGGGAGGTATGGAGAAAGTGTGCCCCTCGCCGAGAACAGCAGCAACAAAGATTTGACCCCACAGGATTATGGAGTCCCCTGCTCCACCGGGGCTGGACTGCTTTTAGAGCTCCTCCCAGGGCGAGATGTCAGTGGGCGGCGTGTCGCCCCGCGGTAGTGTAGTTCCAAGAGTCTACCCTCGCCTCGCTTGGTGTTCACGGATGAGGCTTGCGGTGGCTTAGGGGAGGTATGGAGAAAGGGAGCCCCCCGCCGGGAACAGCAGCAACAAAGATATGGCCCCACAGGTTTATGGAGTTCCCCGCTCCACCGGGGCTGGACTGCTTTTAGAGCCCCTCCTGGTGCGAGATGTCAGTGGGTGGCGTGTCGCACCGCTGTGGTGCCTCGGTAGTGTAGTTCCAAGAGTCTACCCCCCCTCGCTGAGCGGCCGCGGATAAGGCTAGTGGCGGCTGAGGGGAGGTATGGAGAAAGGGTGCCCCCTGCCGGGAACAGCAGCCACAAAGATATGACCCCACAGGATTATGGAGTCCCCCGCTCCACCGGGGCTGGACTGCTTTTAGAGTGCCTCCTGGTGCGAGAAGTTAGTGGGCGGCGTGTCACGCCACTGTGGTGCCTGGGTAGTGTAGTTCCAAGAGTCTACCCCCCCTCGCTCGGCGGCCGCGGATGAGGCTTGCGGCGGCTGAGGGGAGGTATGGAGAAAGGGTGCCCCCCACCGGGAACAGCAGCAACAAAGATATGACCCCACAGGATTATTGAGTCCCCCGCTCCACCGGGGCTGGACTTCTTTTAGAGCGCCTCCTGGCGCGAGATGTCAGTGGGCGGCGTGTGGCGCCGCTGTGGCGCCTGGGTAGTGTAGTTCCAAGAGTCTACCCCCCTCGCTCGGCGGCCGCGGATGAGGCTTGCGGCGGCTGAGGGGAGGTATGGAAAAAGGGTGCCCCCCACCGGCAACAGCAGCAACAAAGATATGACCCCACAGGATTATGGAGAGTCAAAAGAACAGAGGGAGGAGGAGACAGAGCTTCAGCCTACTGCACCCAGCCCTCTGTGTTTACCTCCCGTCACCTGTTTGTCTAGGATGCTGGGGTCCACGACAAAGAGTGTGGTCCAGCAAGTACTTAAAATGAAACAAATGAATGAGGCCAGAGATTACATTATTAGCTACGGGAACATTGATTGCCTGCACCTGTGCACCCAGGGTTCTGCATTCCAGCACCTTTCCCCGAGCTGTGCTCAATTGTAGGTCCTGCGCACTGAGGCTTCACTGCTCACCTGCCACCATCGGTGTGTCCAACAACGTGTTGGTACAAGCTACAAGTTCGGGATACCTTTGTAGGGTGGGAGAGCAGGTCTCCGGTCGGGGAAGGTGTCTTGATACCATGATGGAAGGCGTCAAAATGCTGAGGGCATCATTACGGGGTGAGCACCCGCTCCCCCCATTTTTGCTCAATCAATTAAGTGTCTGAAAAGGGAGAAATAATTTAATGGTGGAAACGCCTGGAGGTAAATGAAGGTTTATTTCAAGCTTAATTGAAAGCACCAGTTGAGAACATCCTTTGTTTTTGAAGTACGATCTACCAACTGTTAGTGGTAATCGTGGTTCAAAGAGGAGTTGAAGTGCACAAGAATACACAAGGTTAAATAATATGTTATACCAACTTTCACATGCAAAGAAACAGAGCCCATGCTAGAAGCATCTTGTGCGCGTGTAATGCAGTGGCGGAAGCCTGTGTGCATGTACACTTCGTAATGAGCTCACTACAGTGCCCTAAAAGCTAACGCCATGAGTCTGTAGGGCAGCCCTGCCTGCTGGTTCAGGCCTACAGTACGGTCCAGCAGGTCTTTAAAATGAGACCGAGATGTGACTGTATGAGGTCAGAGATCACATCATTACGCAGGGCAACTATGCTTGTTCGCACCTGCGCACTCAGGCTGATGCAGCCCACCCATCCCACAGCACTGCACTCAACTGGAGCCGCTGTGCACCCAGGCCCCACTGCTCACCTGCTGTCATTGTTGTGTGTGCAAACACCACGGGCAGAAGTGTTCACAATTCAGTTGCAGTGTTGATTGCAGGATGGTGTACATCTCATGGATCCCTTTCAAAACACGATGGGGAGTAGTATTCACAATTTAGAGTCAGTGTTGATTACCAGGATGGTGTACACCTCATGGATCCCTTTTTCTTATTGTGCATTGTGATATGCGAGGTGGATGTGGCCATATCAGCTGGGGCAGTGTGGAGGAACTGGGACATGTGGCGTTGTGGTTATCCTATTTATACGTACGCAAAGTGGGCTGGGCTTGTGTATGCCAGGCCAGCGTAGTGGTGTGAATAATAGTTCCAGGGATCTGGGCGTTGTTTAGTTCCTGCCAGGCCAGGAAGTGTACTTATGTGTGTTTCTTTAGCAGTTTTGATGTCGCAGAACGTGTAATTTACACTACTGTAGCATGTATCGGGAGGGCGGCAACTATCCCTAATGAGATGCTGTTCGAAAACATTGAATGGCGAACATCACATGTCGTTGTCAAGGTTATGGATATGCACAGATACGCATGTCAATGGTGTGCGGTATTGTTGAAATTATTGCTATAGCGAAGCGTACACATGTGAATGTGCTCGGATGTATGGAGGATCAGCAGTGAGGCTACGTCATGCACAGTGATAACGCTCATTACAGTCAAGCAATGCATGTCAAGCATGCATCTGAAAGTCTCACATATAACACACTACTATATTGGTAAAGCCTGACAACAGAGCATACAGCAATACAAATCTACACTTTACTGTTTACTATTTGTCCCATGTGTGCTAGGATATGCACTCTGCCCGTGGCTGATGATACTTCTTAGAGCCACCAATACCCAGGCCAAAAGCCAGCACAATAATGTGCACACACACACACACCAGGGGCATCGTGTAACACACATTTATTTTTTGATGTAACGTTTGAGATGCATGGCCATCACACGTGGAAGGCTGATGTGCAGACCATGAATATTAATCAAGATGATCATTGCATATTGTTTGTAGTATAATATATGTGTATATGGCAAAATTTTTTCCAAAAAAGCTCTCTAAGCAGAAGTGGTGTCTCTCATCAAACGCTGTAGAGAGAATGACTAAAATGGGTGGGGTCGTCCAACTGTTACAATGGGAAATGTTATGAGGCAATCAAATGCTTTTTTTAAGGTCATATTGCAATCACGCAACGAGCGTGCAAGGAGGCCACACAGGACACGATTTTGAAAATATATTTATCATAATATAAGTTTATTAGTTATAATTATATAAATGATTCAAATATTTTAGATTATCTCTTGCTCTCATATATTATTTAAAGTTATTTAGATAAACCTTTGAGACAAAAAGAAAAGAGGGAATGGTGTACCCGGCGTGACACTATAAGTCTGTGACGTAACACAGGGCCTGGCGGCGTGCACTCGTCGCATATACAACGCGCAGCAGGCGCGACCCAATACGTACATGACATAACACGTGGCTTGGTACTGCGTACCCGTCAAATACCAAAAGAACAGCTGGGTCGACTTCATGCGTATATAATGTTACGTGGGACACAGTGCCACAAACCCGTTGGATACGAAATGCACATCATTTACGAGTTTAGCAATATGGTGGATCGGATTCAGGTGGTGATGGAGCTTGGTACGCTACCAGTATGTGAGTGCAGTTTTCTCCCCCCCAAAAAAAAGAGATACATATTTTTGGGGGAAGATATAAAACATTACATAATTTTTAAAGAGTTCCAAAATATTTTTAAAAAATATTAGAAAAAATATAGGCTTTATAAACATTAAAATATGAAATTAACATTTAAAAAACCTTTGAAATTCATTGAAAAAACATTGGTTTTACAGAAGTTATAGTTAGGAATTAGCATTTTAAAAACCTTAGAAATTCACAAAAAAAACATAGGTTTCAAGGACGTTATAGTTAGTTGAATATTTGACTCATATCAAACCAGAGAAATTTGCCTGTTACAGTTAATTGAGCTAACTATAACTCGGGCGCCAGCAATGCACTGAGGGATAAAAAATCGATTTCCCATGCATAAGGAGTATCGGACCTATATTATGTTAGCATCATGCATCTATACGTACCCTCTTTTGTTTAAAAAATATATATGTATCTATATGCGCTTGCAGGAGAAAGAAACGTTTATTCGCTCCTTGTGTATCTATTGCTAACAGAGTAGGCCGAGAACCATACAGACGCCATTTTCCGAACCTATGCTCGAACACATGATGTGATAACGTGTTAGTCTTCGGCAGTTGTCAAGCCCCAGTTCATCTGAATTACTGGGACCAGCTGAGCGTAGGCTGTCTACTTGATTGTTTTGAGACTCAAGGTTGCATCTGGCTTTAGGTGCGATAAGCGCATTCCTACACTTCCGGGCACCAAGACGAAAGAGATTCACCCCTCCTTACCTTCCCAGTAATAAATAGTTACGCGTGGAACTAATCATGTGTGCCATAAATGGTCCTTCCCTGGAGCTCAAGGGGCCAACTGGTGTTTTTCCTTTACTGTGATTATATGTTTTGAACCAAAAAGTATATAACCTCATGTTTGAATACGAGCCAACAGTCATCTCTGCACACCTGATGGGTGAGGATTGGAGAGGCTCCTCTATAGATTATTTTGCTTAATAAATGATTGAACTATTCTTCACTGCCAACCAACTGATTTATTTGGTAAAGGGATTGGGGCTATAGGTAGGTATAGCCCTTTGTTATTTTTTAGTACTTCAGTTGGCGACTCTGGTGGGACTCCGTGATAGGGTCGTCCTCCCCATAACCGGGTAGAAAGGACAAAGAAAGGGAGCTCTGGTCGAGTGCGTGGGTCAACAATTTTTTTTGACTCACTCCACTCCCGCGATCAGAGTGCCCTAGCTGCTAGTGACCCTTCGCCGGAGTGCTACAGGCGTAACCCAGGAACTGACCGCGTTGGTCTTCAGGAGTTGGCAGTGGAGAATACGCAATTTTACCTGTGTGCACCAGGTGAGTGGATTGTTTTTGGTGTCTTTTGTAACACAATGTCGAGCAGTGCTTTTGAAGCAGTTAACTGTGTAGGATTTGGTGGGAGATGTACCACGGAGAATCTTGGGGGTCTGACAGGGGGGGGGGCAGCATTGTGGCTGCACGGGTAGATGCTCCACAGACTTGTTTTGTGAACAATAGAGATGCCGATCGGACGCCCTGGTGTGGCTCGCGTGGTGCACATTCGGCCGGACTGGTCTCGGAAAGGCCTGTGGTTGTACCTGGGTATCCTTAGGCACATATCTGAAGCAATGCTAAGGAAGCGGCCTTAGTCAGAATAGTCCCAGGGGTGAACCAGAAAGACTGCAGGATGGTCTGTAGGACAGTCTGTGGTTATACCTGTCCGACGGTCTCTTGGTAGTCTTTGGACTGCATGATTTTGGTATATGTTGGTCTGGATTCTGAATTGATTGATTGATTCTCCATGAACAGGAGTCGACGGGCTCTGTTCTTTGTTTGGAAAGAGAGAAAAGAAACATGTCATTTTGAATATCTTTGTTTGTACATATGTTATTGTTCTGTGTATGTTTTTATAAGAGTGAGGTTGAATAGGTTGTGAATGTTTGTACATGGCAATGTTTGGAAGTATGTTTTTATGATTTAATGAGAAATACGTGACAACAATCACTAAGCCGTGTGTTAGCAAATTAAGTTGTTTTGGATGATGTTGCCGCCCTAATGATAGGAGCTTGGCTGAAAGTCAACCTGCCCCGCCTGACGGGCAGCCTGAGTTATGATATGTATGTAAAGCATGGTATTACACCATATACTATGGCATAAACATACTAAGGATAATGTAGAGTTTCAATGGCCTTTAACCGGGTATTTTGATGAGAAAAAGATATGTTTTCTGCAGGATCGATTGTTTTCTAAACGTAGTCGACAGTCAATGTTTGATTCCCTGAACCTATGGCAGAAAGAGGCAAAGCGTAGACGTATACGGGAGGAGAAAGTTTGCAGAATGAAGGGAGGTCAGACAATTACGCAGAAAGCCATTGCTTATGATAAATCTCAAACTGAACAGGGAATTGATTGTGCAGATAGGCAATTTAGATTGCAAGCAGATAAGACCTATGTGGCTAGGACTGAAGCGAGGATGAGATGGAGGATTTATTGGATACTCACCCCCTCCACCTTATGCTCCACAACATATAAATCCCGTTCTTCCCCCAGCTCCAGTACAGGTCCCTTCAGTCTCTGCCCCTGTTGTTTCCTCTTCCCATGTCTCTTCAGGAACGTCCTGTTTTATCTCCCTCTGTGTCTGAGACGGCTACCTAATGGTCTGTTACATTGCCATCTTCGGTTATGTCCACAGCTGTTTTGTCTCCCCCATACTCTTGTGTGGGCTTCCCATTCCGCGAGCACAACCCCATTCTTAGCTGTTTCAACTCCAGCTCGTGCTCCGGGGGATTTCGACACACGAAAGTTGTTTACTCGTTCGACTGTAGGATTAAAGAAGAAACAGGTGATTGAAAATCAGTCATCCCAGTGGATGCAACAGCCTATTTACACTATAACTGATATATGGAGCACGCTTCGAGACTTTGAGCCTGTTATGCAGCAACATGCCCTGAAACATATGGCCACATGTCTTCTTACTATATCGAAACAGTGTTTTGCCGAAGTGATGTATGATATTCGGGACAGTGCTCATAAGTCTGAACTTAGACCAGAGGAAGTGTACAAAAATGTTGAGGTTTTATTAAGTTCTCGAGGGCAGATGCACCAAAAATATTCTTCATGGGACTCTCAGCACCCTGTGCGAGAGGTCCATCCTATCTTTCATCCTGAAATACTGGAATTAAAGAATGATCAGGATGAGGTGACTAGACCTCGTGTAGAGGCAGAAGTGCAGGAACAATGGGTTTACACCCCCTGGAAGAGGAGTGAGGTCTTCTCGCTAAAATCACAACTACCTGACCCCCGTAAGAATCCCGCAGCTTCTTATAAAGAACTAACAGAAGCGGCTTCCTCAGCCGTTATGACCCTAGCTGACATAGAACTATTTTTTGGGTTGTTAGTCCTTGTAGATGTATGGCATCAGGTGCATGATCAGGACCATGTTCAGGAGTTAGGCGGAACTTGGGATCAGATAAAAGATTGGGATAAGCCTGGTGATACACCAAAACCTGAACTATTGGCGTTACCTTGCTGTATTATTACTTACATGCATTCCTTAATTCCGCCTCGTAAGGTGGATTGGGATAAATTGACAGCATGCAAGCAGAATAAAAGACGAAAGTGTTTCTGATTTCTTCACTAGATTTGAAGGCGTATTCATCAATTTTAGTGGACAGGATTTATCATTGGAAGCCGGTATACGATTATTTGTTAATCGTTTTGTGACCAATTTGTTACCGGAAGTTTCTGCGCGGCTACAAGCCGCTGAAAGTACCTGGACCACGTCTCTGCCCTCGGTAATATTGAGTATGGCCCAATTTTACGAACAAAGAGAAAATGAGAGTAAGGATAAGACGGAAAGGAAAATGAATGATCTTAAGAAATGGGTGTTGTTACAACAAGTTGTTCGAGGACGAGGCAAAGAGAGAGGTGGTAGAGGGTTCGTCCCGAGGGGAGCAGGAACCGGACGAAGCGGAGGGCCTGTTGTTGTATTGGGAATAAAGCAGTGTGTTTACTTAAAGGAAGAAGGGCATTGGCGATTTTAGTGTCTATTGGTGCTGGCTCAGACTGGGGCTATGAGAGGAGGAGAAAGAGGTCAAGGTGGTGTGGATCGCAGTGATATGCGACGAGAGGAGGCAACGCACGTCGGATCAGAAAATAATTATTTTGATAATCGAAGAGGTAGGCAGTATTATAGTGAGGACTGTGCGATGGATGCAACCGAAGGGTATGCCTATACAGAGGAGAGCCAAGGACATAATGGGGGCCAAGTGTCAGTACCTGTTGATCAGCAAGGTCCTTATGTAAAGGCGCATTTGATGGGGACATCTGAAAAGTTTTTAGTTGATAAGTGTGCGATTGATAGTTTGATTACTCATTCTCTGGTCCCAGGGGCTGCTCTTACCGGGCAAAATAATGTTTCGGTGGGATTCTTAGGAATTGCGGTGGTGAGGCCCATTTCCAAACCTATTCCGTTTACAATTGGTCCAGTTACGGTAGACTCTCTCTTTTTTTTGACTTCCCATTGTGTTGAAAATATATTGGGCTTGGATTTGTTGAAGAAATTACATGCAAAAATGTACTGTTCACCTAATGGTGTTTATTTGACTATCAATCCCCTTGGCAAGCATACTTTGCAGTGTTTCACCAAAAATGAATCCCTCCATCCTGAGTTTGCTGCTATCCCTGCGACGCTGTGGGCCACTGAAGACACAGATGTAGGATTATAAAGGATCCCACCCGTTTCTATTACTTTGAAGCAAAATGCTCGGCTATCACATATACCTCAGTACAACATTTATACGGCAGGCTAGAAAGCTTTGCTCTCCATCATACAAGATTTGATCAAAAAGGGTGTGGTGGAGGAAACAGCTGCTAATATATGCCACAGCCCCATTTTACCAATCTTAAAAAAGGCCCCCGTTGGGAGTGATCCTGACTATGTTGATACTTATCGTTTTGTGATTGATTTGTGTGAAATAAATAAAATAGTGGTGCCTCAATACCCTGTGGTTTCTGATATCACTACTATTCTCACTATGATTCCTCCCACTGCTAAATATTTCTCTGTGATTGATTTAAAGTTTGCTTTCTTTAGCATTCCGATACATCCTGATAGCCGCCATATTTTCGGCTTCTCATTATCCGGTCACAGCTTCTGGTTTTGTCTCGCTCCCCAGGGGTACACGGAGAGTCCTAGTATTTATAGACAAGCTTTAAAGACATTATTTGATGATTTGGTCCTGCCCCCTGATAATGTGCTTTTGCAATATGTTGATGATCTGTTAGTGGCCTCTGATACTGAGGAGGGTTGTAAGGAGACCACTGTACAATTATTATCTAATTTGGCGGCTAATAGCAATAAAGTATCTCTTTCTAAATTCCAATATTGTCGACAGGACGTGATCTACCTAGGTCATCTACTGTCAAAAGAGGGAAGGAGACTAACCTCTGAGCGTGTGATTACCATTTTTAATATGTCTGTACCTCGTACTCAGCGTGATGTTCGTGCAATTCTCGGCATAACTTCTTACTGTCCCCAATGGATCCCTAAATTTTCCCTTCTCACTAAACCTCTTCTGTATTTAACCACTAAAGATTTGCATGAACCTTTACCCTGGACTGATGCTTGCCAAAATGTTTTTGACTCTTTGAAATCTGCGCTTTGCTCTTCACCGGTTCTTGGTACCCCTGACTACCGAAAACCTTTTGTGCTTTATGTACACAAGGTGGACGGTTGTTCGCTTTCTGTGTTAACACAAGGATTTGGTGGTAAGCAGAGACCTTGTGCCTATTTTTGGGCGGTGTTGGATAACGTCGCCAGAGCACTCCCTAGCTGTTTAAGGGCTACTGCTGCAGTCGCAGTGGTTATTCGACAGTCGGAAGGGCTCGTTTTGAACACTGATCTCACAGGGATGAAATGAAATGAACAATGATGTTCATGATTGTATATTTTGGACGGAGGAAGAGATGAAGGGATGGGTAGACCTGACAGACAATCCTCTATCTGACCCTCAAGGGGAGTTGAATGTTGATGGCTCTTGTTTCAAATTACCAAATGGCACGACGACTGCTACATATGCAATAACTACTCTTCACACCGTAGTTGAAGCTTCCCGAGTACCCTATCAATCAGCACAGGCAACTGAGTTAGTGGCATTGCTTCAGGCCTGTGAGCTAAGGGAAGGATTGAGAATAAACATTTACTCCGATAGCCAGTACGCCTTCGTCATGGCTCATAGTTTTGGCCGACTTTGGGCCGAAAGAGGTTTTCTCACTTCCCATGGTCAGCGAATACAGCATGGCCCTTGATTTTGCGATTGCTGACAGCATTAATGTTACCAGAGATGGTGGCTGTAGTTAAATGCAGTGCACACAAGGCAATGGTTGATGCAGTGGGTGAAGGTAATGCCTTTGCTGATCAAGTAGCTAAGGAAACTGCAAAATCTAAATTGACTTCAATGTTTGTGACTAGGTCTGCTAGGTGGGTGGCTGAAAGAGAGATGTTTAATAACACCATGGAGAGTGTCCGAGAAATACAGAAAGAAGCTACGCCTATTGAGCTGGCTCACTGGAAACACAAAGTGGGGAAATTAGATGCAGACGATTGGTGGATTGATTTGACAGAAAAACAGCAGTGGTTGCTGCCTATTGCATTAGTGAATGCGGTGGTGACAATGGCACATGGTTCAGCTCATATTGGGGCAAAGGGTATTTGTGCATTATTAGATCCTGTATGGTACAATCCCAATATTCCAAGGACTGCTGCTCATTTGGTGCAATATTGCATGGTTTGTTTAAAACATAATCCTGAGGGCATGGAGCCTATTCTGCGTTGACACTTTGCACCACCATCTTTGCCTTTTGAGGTGCTCCAAATGAATTATATCCAGCTGGAGCACGTAAATAATTTAAAGTATGTCCTGGTCAAGGTGTGCCCTTTCAGTAAATGGGTGGAAGCCTACCCGACCAAAGAAAATACTGCTTTGGCAACGGCAAAGGTGTTGACAAAGGAATACTTCCCACGCTATGGATTGCCTCTGGTGATCTGGAGTGATAACGGGGGACATTTTAATGCAGAATTCATCAGACACATTTGTAATGGACTGCAGGTTAAACAGAAATTCCATGCAGCTCGACACCCCCAGTCCGCTGGGTTGGTCGAGAAGTATAATGGGATGCTGAAGCTCAAAATAGCAAAAAATTCTGACTTATCTCCGTATTAGGTCAATTTTGGGCTCCCTGCCAATGTTTGGGGCGTCCCGAGACCCAGAATATTTTGTGATATAGAGTATCCTATGTTGACAGACTATTTGTATGCTTTGACTAAAGATCTCTGTTCCATTCATCAACAGGTCCCAGCAGTTTTGTAGCCCCTGCCGGAGGTTCCCGGACATCACTTGGAGCCAGGACAGTGGGTTCTGGTGCGTAATTTTCAGCGAAAATTCAGCTTGGATCCCCGTTGGTCTGAACCATTTCAAGTCTTGTTGGCCACACGGACGGCGGTAAAGGTGAACGGTAAGCGACACTGGATCCATGTGTCACATCTGAAAAAACTACCCCTCCAGCTTCCCTATGATCAGTGAACCCAGGAAGGGGTTCTGACCCAGGAAAGTGAGCGAGTTCCTCGTTTTGTTCCTTTTTATGACACCCAGGTAATTGGAGAAGGGCAAGGAGAAGGTGTTCGAGGCTCAGAAGGGGCTCCGTCATCAACACAAGTGATTGCCCCAGATTCTGTTGCTCCTACAGTCGAACAAGAGGCTCGCAGTAACCCTGTTTCACCGGATTCATCATCCTCTGTTTTGTTCTCTGATCAAGAAGTGCCTGGCCAAGCTCCATATAACCTGTGGCCCAGAAATTAACACGGTACCCCAGGTGAATATAGTAGGAGGTAGGGAAAGACTTGAGTGATAGGGTGCAGACCTGTTCCACGAATGTCTGTTAGATGCGCTTCTAGAGTACTGAGCAAGACACTGGACTGAACGCACTGAGAGCCTTGAACATTTGCTTGCTCTGTTCAGAAAGAAAGACTGAATTTCTAGTTTAAAGAGGCCCAAGTTGTGTTATCTTCAAGGGTTGTGTAAGAACATAACTCCAACGTGAGAAGCTTGCTTTGATGTTATTTGTGATGAACGATAGGAGCCGGCCTGTGAGGCTCTAAACGGACACAGGAAAGAAGCACCCTCTCGCAGGTTGGAATGCATCGCCCAAGTTTATTTTTGGACTTTTATTTAGTATGTATCCCTTTGCTCATTTCGTTCCCGAAGAGTAACGTCCTTTTGTACCGCGTTATTTCCCTGCATATATGCTTGTCTTTTCTAGTTGGACCCAACAAGTTAAAATTGCATTTATAGTTATTATAGCAATATTATAATTCACATTGATGGGAGTATTCATTTATTTAGAATTTTACCACCCTATGCATACTGTTTTAGTAACAACTGTCCCACCTCCAGAACATGTGTTTCATACTTTAGCCCCACATAAGGAAGAGCATTGTCAGACTTATGTGAAAAATGTATTTGTTGAAATGCTTCATCAAACACACAGTGCCACCAATACTACAAATTATTGGGTTTGTGGTCTTTTACCATCAGTTATGTACAAGCACGACGTATTCATATCCCTACCCTTGTCTCATCTGGGGAGTTGTGAGGCTTAGTTTAAATTACTTTCAATGCTGTATATGCATTATACTGTAGACACTCAAAGGTTTTCGGAAAAGGATAATGAAATGATTTTAGCATATATTGAGGTTCATTAAGGATTCGACCCCGCAGGGAATAATGGAGAGGGAACGTTAGATCCGACTGCATGTATGAATATGTATAGGATAAAAAATAGATTTCCCCTGCATAAGGAGTATCGGACCTATATTATGTTAGCATGATGCATCTATACGTACCCTCTTTTGTTTAAAAAATTTATATGTATCTACATGCGCTTGCAGGGGAAAGAAACGTTTATTCGCTCCTTGCGTGTCTATTGCTAACAGAGTAGGCCGAGGACCATACAGACGCCATTTTCTGAACCTATGCTCGAACACAGGCTGTGATCACGTGTTAGTCTCCGGCAGTTGTCAAGCCCCAGTTCATCTGAATTACTGGGAGCAGCTGCATGTAGGCTATCTACTCGACTGTCCTGAGACTCAAGGTCCCATCTGGCTTTGGGTGCGATAAGCGCATTCCTGGAGGCACCATTCCTACACTTCCGGGCACCAAGACAAAAGGGAGTCACCCCTCCTGACCTTCCCAGTAATAAATAGTTAAGCTTTGAACTAATCATGTGTGCCATATATGGTCCTTCCCTGGAGCTCGACGGCCAACTGGTGTTTTTCCTATACTGTGATTATATGTGTTGAACCGAAAAGTATATAACCTCATGTTTGAATACGAGCCAACAGTCTTCTCCACGCACTTGATGGGTGAGGGTTGGAGAGGCTCCTTTATAGAGTATTTTGCTTAATAAATGATTGAACTATTCTTCACTGCCAACTGACTGATATTTTTGGTAATGAGATTGGGGTTATTGGTAGGTGTAGCCTTTATGTCATTTTTTAGTACTTCAGCACTGGTGATGATGTCACATATTACATCACTTAGGACATGGCCAGTGACATCACTAATGACATCATCCACTTAAAAATCTGATGCATATACTGATGTCCTAATATAAACTTTGATACACGCACTCTAAAATACAGACTACTATTTTGGAACCATACACACAGCAATGCCAGATACTACATACCACCTTCTATTTCCTAGGTCTATACACACATCCAGTCACTTCTACATGCAGTTACTCATCAATACAGTACTACAAAATGCACTCATACACCTATACATACATGCAGTAACACTCCGTCACTCATCCATAGAGTTACTTATACACCTAGTCAGTCATGCAAAGAATCAACCACATACCAATTTACTCATGTATACAGTTATACACACAAACTTCGTTACTTATACACACACCACATCACTTATTGATGCAGATACTAACACATACTTACTGTCTTATACAATCACTGATACAAGCAGGCACTCATTTATACACCCACTCTTCAAATAACTTAATCTCAAACATAATCATTTATATATTCCAACACTCACATATATTCCCTTAAAACATATGTAGTTACTCATACATATACCACTGAGACATTCATTCACCAACACACTCATACACACTCTAACTCACCCATACAGCCCTTCCCAGATGCACTTTTGAATCCATACAACCAGTGAATCACCCACTGAGACATCTATGCACAGTCACACACCCTCCCGCCCACCCACGCAGACACTCAAGCACCCATAGAGATACTCACACAACACAATAACCCATATAGACACTCATGTAGCTACTCACCAACCCATGCAGCCGCGTACACTCCAACTGAGAAACTAATACAGACTTTCACACAGTTTAGTCACTAACCCATGCATTCAGTAAGACACATGCAATCACTCACTTTATACAGTCAGTCATGCACCTACTAAATAATCCATTCAGGCACTTGTAAATACATTAATTCTTCAATACACCTAGGCATAGATATATAAGAAAAATATTTAAACTTTCCAGAAACACACATTCACTGGATGATGTAATCAGTGATGTCATCAGTGGCATAATTGATGTCACTGACCATGTCATGAGTGATGTCATATGTGACGTCATCACCTGTGCATGGCGGGCGTGCAAGTTATTGTTAGATCAACTAACTTAAACTGGCGAACTTCTCTGGTTTTATATGAGTCAAATGTTCAGCTAACTATAACGTCCCTGAAACCTATGTTTCATTTTGTGAATATATATATATATATATTATATATATATTCACTAAAAAAAACATAGGTTATAGACCATATATAGTTAGGGATTAGCATTTAAAAAACCTTATTTTACTCACACAAAACAATTGAAATTCGCATATATAGTCAGTTGCACTAACTATATATCGCGCACCCGCAATCCACTGCTGATGATGTCACATATTACATCATTCATGTCATGGTCAGCCTAAGATCACACTGTGAGTCAAGCTTGATTTTAAATAGATCTGGGTGAATGATATGCTTAGTTGATGTTTGTAAAAATATGGAAGTACATGTTTTTTAAAGATATGGTAGATTACATGTAACATCCTGGTTATGTGCCTAAGATCACACTGATTTGTGAATTAAGCTTGACTCACTGTGTGATCTTAGGCACATGACCAGAATGTTACATGTAAAGACAGTGAAATAATATTAGCAGAGACACACATACTGCTTGCAGAGACAGACATGTCTTGTTTATATATATGTAACATATATAACACACCCTGGATCTTGATTGCACAGCTTAGAGCCTAGAGCCTACTTCAGAAGTAAGAAGCCTAATAGACATGCTGCCTAGGTTTCCTTATAGGTAGAGAGAGAGAGCAAGTGGATTCAGTCTACCTTGGCAGTATGTTTAAACAAAAAGGAATCCACTTAGAAAGTGGTAGTGGTCCCTAAAGTATGGGGAGCACACAGTGTTGTTTAAACGCCCCTCACACACCAACAGGCCCCTTGGTGTCATGCTTCATCATCGGGGCCTTCGCACCCCTCTACGGGATGCGGCGTGCTACGACTAACGACTACGTAGGAGTACTTGGTAGTGAACTATGTGAGGGTGTGTGTTTAGGGAGAGAATGTGAGTTAGTGAGGTGAGGTGAAAAAGTGAATTAAAAAATACCTGGCACGTAGGAAAGAATGATTTATTATGTCATCGGCTGGTATTATTAAAAAGGTGCAGAGTGAGGTTGATAATATACGTACTAGGGTATATCAACCATTCAGAGTGTCAACATGTTTCGGAGTGCAAGAACTCCTTCTTCAGGACAAGGATATGCACGTTATCCTCACCTTACTCACATGAAATGTTAAAGTGTATTATACAAAAATAAAGTTAAAAGTGAAATGTACCTATCAATGTTGTTTGTATTTAGTAAGCTCAGTTGCGCCCAATTGGCGTTGAAGAGAACCTGTGGAAAAAAAGACATAATAAACATCATAGTCGGATGTCCAGGAACTCAGGGAAGAAAATGCTTTCCTAGTGAATGAGGGTAAATAACAGAAGCAAAAATGAGGTTCAGAGACCCTGTAAAAAAGACATTTAAAAAGGACATACAGAAAAACATAGACATACATCTACAGTATAAATAGTTGTCTCCCAGGTATGGATGAGGAGAGGGAGAGAGTGGTTAAATGAAGGCTTACTTATTGTTCAAAGTATGATGACCTCATGAGCCTATGCGTGGTATTGGGGGGTTCCTTCCTCACTGCTCAGTAAAGCAACTTAAAGGATATTTAAGGGTGAGTTTTAGGTTGATTTGTGGTAAGATCAGCAGAAGGTAAAAAGTGCAAGGTAACAAGTGCACATTGCTCCTCCTAGATCGTGTGACCCCACTCACGGTTACTGCATGGTCAAATCGCCTGCCTTCCCCTCAACGCTGCTCCGGTGAAGTGTGGGGTTAGTTTGGCGATTTTCTATTTATACTCCTGGGTTGGTAATTAGGGGAGGAGGATTGGTTAATTGTCCTTGGAAGTATGCCCAAATACGGGGATATTCAGCGCATCGGATCCGGAGTTGCGCGATGGGCTGGGTGCGGTGCGGGAAGGAAATGCGCCCACGTAGGGAGGCAGCGTCGGTAGATCTGTGCATGCATGGAAGCCCGGGACTAGGACCGGGATGCGCATGCGCTAAAGATTAGTGCCGATCAAATGCGCATGGGCAGCACTCTGAGGTTCCATGACGATTTGAACCCGTGTTTTCAATACTGTCGGAAATACATAATATTGGTATCAGCGAACCGCAAATGATCCATTTAGCATATCCTGGTGTTTTCGCTACGCTACGAGCAAGAGTACTCCTGTTACAAACATATTTCCAATCTACCCATGGCATCCATCTTAGATCATGGCAGCCATTTTGTGTTTCTTGCCCTCACATACGCAATAACCTCTGATTTCTCCATTTCAATTAAGGACACGTAGCCTTAGCCGACGATTCACCTTTTTAGTGACACGTGCACCTTAGAACAGAACACGCTGTAGCTGCATGACTCGACAAAGGCTGCCTCCTCTGCCTGAGGCTAGTCCTGCTATACTGGTTCTTGTGGTCGTTGGCCTGATCATGATTAGGCGGCCGAAGCTGGTAGCCTTGCCCATTTACAACCCACAAACATCCCTTATCCTGCTTTTCTATCTTCTGCACCTGGCTCTGCTCCTTTCCTTCTGGGCCTTTATTAGGGGGAGGTAACGAACTTTACGATGAGGCGGTCCGGGTCTTGAATGAAAACTTGACATAAGATTATGATGGAAAAGTGAGAACCCCTCGTTCATAATGTTTTGACATCAGATATTGTCGACGATTCCTGTGCAACGCCAACTATTTATTGTTTAGGACACAAAGGTTTGGGAATGTACTAACATGTGAAGAATTTGCCTGAAGCCCAATTTTTAGTATATAAGGAGCAACCCTCTTTGTACAAATCGAACAGGCTCCTAGACACTGCCCAGTGACTTCTGTGTCCCTGCAGTAATAAACCTTGGTCTTTGACGCCACCATCGAGAAGCCCGTGTTTCTGTTTATTTGTGCACCAAGACAGGTGGAACTCCGGGGTCTTCGGGTGTTGTTCCCTGACACCTCTGGACGGAACCAAAAAGTCCAGAACTCCAATTGGCGCCCAACGTGGGGCGACGTCATTCGGTACCGGTCCAAAAGCCTGAAGAGTTCGAGAAGCTTCGTGTGAAGATTCCTGAGGGAGGCGCCCCACTTCATCGATCCCGGCATATCGCAAAAGTGGCCCGAAGTTCTCTTCCACGAGGGTTCCCGTTCGGACGGCTGCAGTGGGCCGTTGCCTTGACCGTCGCCCTGTCTTGGACCCGAGGTGCAGTCCTTAGTACGGCGAAACGTGACGGGTTTCTCCTTGGTGACGTCTTCAGTGCCTCAGTTAAGTATTTAGTGGTTGCTAGTTGGTTACTTCGTGAGGGTTGTTAAAATCCTTTTTGGTTCTTGGTTTGGTTTGGTTTTGTAAGATTATCACTGGTTGTTCTGGTTACGATAATCTATTTGGTTTAGTTTGGGTATCGATACATCAGTTTGCTTTTGGTAGGCCTAAGTTCTTGGTTCAGGTGCACATATCAGTTTCTTGTTTTGTTTGTTCTGTGTTCCGGATTACAAAATGGTAAGTCGGAAAAATTGTATGTTGTCTTGTTTTGGTTGCAACAGTGATTCACGATTGGAGGACTCATGTCTGGTTCCTCCGATTGGGACTCCTCTATATGATTTGTATTGTAAGTTTGGTGTGGGTCCTATATCTTATAATGAGGTGTGGGTCCGCTATACGAAAAAGGATGGTGTCCTTAGTTGGCCACTGCATGGTAGTTTTGAACCCGAAATCCTTGATAATTTGGAAGCGAAATTGTTTAGGAAGAAAGCCCGGCCGGCAATGTTTGATTCTTTCCGTTACTGGCGAAAAGAATCCAAACAGAGAGAAATTAAAAGGTTGAAGAAAGAACAAAAAGAGCAAGAGTTGACTCTAGAACAGGCTGTTAAGCAGCTGCAAGTCAACGAGTCTGAGAAGGCCGTAGAGGTGGCCATTAGAGAGCATAATTTAGCGATTGACAAATGCTATCCTGCCTTGCCATCGAAAACAACTAAGATACTGGAGGACCCCGAAAACGATCCTCTGTTGTCTTATCTGTTACGGTCACCTCCACCGTATGCACAAGGTGCTACGGCTCCGCCTGTACCGAATGTTCAATTGCCGGTTGCTGGACAACCTGGTATTCCTGCTCCTGCCCCTCAGAATCAAGCTCCTGTACCTCCTGTGGTTAATGTGAATGTACCCACGGCACCTCCTCTTCCTGGGTTGCCGACTTCTTTACCTATACCTGTATCGCTTACACCTCCTGTTTCACAAGCTGTCTTACCTGATACTCCTACTGTCCCGCTATCTATTCCTACTGCTTCTGTGTTCTCTACATCTGCTAGTATTATGACTCCGCTTACTGTTCGTCGAAGAATCACTGATTCCGTCTCTAATATTCTGTCTCCTTTCTATAAAACCTTAATTAAGACTCCTGCCTCTGACTCTGTACAGAGACGCAGTCAGCTTCCAAGTACTGAGGAACGGGGAATCTTGGATTCCACGGCTCTTAGATGGATTTCAAAGAGTAGGAGATATAGTACGAGAGATGTACTAGATACTTTTATGCAGTGGAAGGAACCAACGCAACGATATGTTTTTGACGAGATGTGCTCTCTGTTGCATGATGAATTAGAAGAAGATGATTCTGAATCGAACCTAGAAGAATTAACTAATGTTCAAAAAGAGTTTGCTGCAGGTATGATAGTGGGTCAAGATATAAAAGAAGCGATGGAACTGATTTTAAGTTTTAGAAATGATCCATCTCTTCGTTCACCGAGAGACTTAGAGAAAAGTAGTACGAATCGGACTGGCCAATATCCAATGAGAGAGGTTCCTCCAATTTGGCGTGAAGCTGTGCAAGCTAATGTAAACCTTGGTATTGCAGCCGCCCCGGCCCAATTCCAGAGAGTGTGGATACACATTCCTTGGAAGCGAGCCGAA
The DNA here is from genome assembly GCF_964263255.1 of Lissotriton vulgaris. Lineage (NCBI taxonomy): Eukaryota > Metazoa > Chordata > Amphibia > Caudata > Salamandridae > Lissotriton > Lissotriton vulgaris. Next base: position 1,542,193,887 of record NC_141693.1, on the reverse strand, counting down.
GTATTGGCAGTAAAACAGGCCTTGCCAGATCCGCGTAAGAATCCTGCTGGATATTAAAAGGAGTTAGCACAAACAGTTGAGGCTTGTGTTATGAATCTAGCGGACATTGACATGTTATTTGGAAATGTAGTTCCGCAACCAATTTGGGCTAAAATTCGTAGGGAGAATCATCCAGTTGCCCTAGGTGGTGATTGGGCAGCTATCATTGCAGCAGATGGTCAGCAAATAGGTGGTTCCAAACCCGAACCTCTAATTGCTAATCTTCCAGGTAGGATAATCGACTTAATGAAGACTCTGATGCCAGCATTGCGCGTTAACTGGGACAAGCTGTCCGCATGCAGGCAGAAGAAAGACGAAAGTGTCTCCGACTTCTTCACGAGGTTCGAAGAGACTTTTGTAGATCATAGTGGTCAGGATATGAGCACAGAAGGAGGACAGAGATTATTTGTCGATAAATTTGTACACAACTTGCTACCAGAGCTCTGCAACAAATTGAAAGATTCCGAGAGTGCGTGGGCTGTCTCTACTACTGCGCAAATACTTGCAACTGCACAGTATTATGAAAATAGGGATAAAGAGGAGAAAGAGAAATCAGATAAGAAAACGAAAGATTTAAAAACTAAGGTTCTTTTGCAACAGGCGTATCCGCCTCGCACGAATCAGACTAATATGCAGCAAGGATCGTATCAAAGGACAGATTATAGTTCACCGAGGCCACAATATCAATGGAATCAGTGTGCGTACTGTAAGAAAGAGGGTCATTATAAGAATGAGTGTCCAGTCTTAGCGCAAAATAACGCGACAGCAGCCCAGAGAGGTCGTGGTGGTTTTATACAGAATTCTAGAGGTCGAGGACGAGGTGCTATGCCTCCACAAACGAATGATCGCCCTTCCAATCACTTTGATCAACAAAATGGACAGTCTGCCCAGCAACATAGATCTCAGCAGTATCATGTTGAAGACTATTGTGAAGTGGATGAGGGATTTCAGCAAAATGGGTACTAGGACAGCCATGGACAGAGAGAGGGAGTAGTATCAGTTCCAGTGGATCAGAGTGGGCCTTATGTCGCAGTAGCAACATCAGGTGTAGTCGAACCGTTTCTGTTGGATACTGGTGCCGCAAAAAGTTCTATCATTCATGCGAAACTCCCTGGCGCACCTTTGTCCGGCTTAACAAATGTTTCTGTAGGTTTTTCAGGCGCCCCTGTTTACAACCCCATATCTGGTCCTTTGTCTATTTCTGTTGGACCGTGTCAATTGAAAGCACCTTTGATTTTGACGACAGGTTGTAATGAAAATCTGCTTGGTTTAGACTTGTTAAAACGCCTATATGCGACATTGTACTGTTCTCCGGAAGGAGTACAGCTTACGTTGGGTAAAAGAATCACCTCTCCGATGTACTTGTCAATGGATGCACTCCCGCCAGAGCTGCGTTCACTCCCTGATACTCTTTGGGCGACTGGTCCTAATGATGTAGGCCTTTTGGAAATACCACCATATGTAATCACTTTGAAAGCAAATGTAAAATTTCCACGAATTCCCCAATACAAAATTTCTAGTGAAGGTGAACGTGCACTTTTATTGATCGTACAAGATTTGATTAAGAAAGGTGCGGTTGAAGAAACTAGAGGAAATGTCTGTAACAGTCCTGTATTACCGATTTTGAAACGTACTGACCCGACAAAACTTCCAGTATATAGATTTGTCATTGATCTTAGAGAGGTTAATAAGATTGTGGTCCCACAGTTCCCTGTGGTTCCAGACATTACTGCCTTGTTAACAATAATTCCTGCAACAGCAACATGGTTTTCAGTCATCGACTTGAAAAATGCCTTTTTCAGCATTCCGATAGCCGAGGAAAGCAGGGATATTTTCGGCTTCTGTCTAGAGTCGAAGCTTCAGGTTTAAACGTGCTCCACAAGGCTATTGTGAGAGTCCGTCCATTTACAGTCAGGCATTAAAAAGTCAGTTAGATTCTTTTGAACTTCCTCAAAGTTCTGCCCTAGTGCAGTATGTAGACGATCTTCTAGTGGCTGCCGATGACAAGGAAACTTGCAAAGCAGCTACGATTTCGTTATTGCATCATTTGTCCAATTTGAATCACAAGGTGTCACCTTCGAAATTGCAATACTGCTGCCAAGAAGTGACCTACCTAGGTCATCTCTTGTCAAAGGAGGGAAGGAAGTTGACCCCAGAGAGAATAAAAGCAATTACTCAGATGAGTGTTCCCCGCACTCAGAGAGAAGTACGTGCCTTTCTAGGTATTACCTCTTACTGTAGGCAGTGGATCCCAAATTTTTCTCTTTTAGCGAAACCATTGGTAGCTTTGACTGGGAAAAGTGTTCCGAGTCCGGTGCCATGGTCTGATGAATGTCAAGAGAGTTTTTCTGAGTTACGAAAAGCATTGTGTTCAGCTCCTGTATTGGGTACACCTGATTACAGCAAGCCATTCACGCTCTACGTTCACGAGAGAGAAGGTTGCGCGTTGAGTGTTCTGACACAGAAATTTGGTGATAAACATCGCCCCTGTGCGTATTTTTCATCAACATTGGATCCGGTAGCTAGAGCGTTACCTAGTTGTTTGAGAGCTACAGCGGCAGCTGCGGCTTCCATTCGACAATCTGCTGGTTTGGTGATGAACAACATGCTAGTGGTTATGGTTCCTCATGCTGTAGATACACTCATGAACCGAACCAAGACACAACACCTTACCAGTGCGAGATTATGTGGCTATGAGCTGACACTGCTAGCAAGTCATATTCAAATCAAAAGATGTAATGTATTGAATCCAGCAACATTGTTGCCGGCTAATCAAGAGTCGAGTGATTCCGAGCCCCATGATTGCTGTTTTAGAACTGAGGAAGAGACAAAAGGACGAATTGATTTAAAAGACACTCCGTTGTCAGATCCAGATGGCACGTTGTATGTGGATGGGTCATGTTTTAAATTGGAGAATGGTGATGTGACTGCTGCTTATGCGGTAACGACTTTGAGGACGATTGTGGAGACTGCAAGAGTGAGTCAGAATTCTGCCCAAGCTGCAGAATTAATAGCTCTAACAAGAGCGTGTGTTTTAGCTAAGGGAAAGAGAGTGAATGTGTTCACAGATAGTCAGTACGCGTTTGGCGTGGCCCATAGTTTTGGCCGTTTGTGGAAAGAAAGAGGTTTCATTACGTCCCATGGGACTAAGATTCAACATGGTCAGCTAGTTAACGACTTGTTGGAATCTCTAACCTTGCCGATTGAAGTTGCAATTGTGAAATGCAGTGCTCATGAAGCAATCACGGATGATGTTGGTCGAGGGAATGCTTTTGCTGATGAAACTGCTAAACAAACAGCGAGAGATATGATGAGTAGAATGTATGTTGCTACGTCTGCAAGATGGATTTCCGAGTCTGGAATGTGTGAGGATACAGTGGAAAGTGTGAAAGAGATTCAGAAAGAGGCAACTGAGGAGGAAAAACGTGCATGGAAAGAAAGTACGAGCAAGTTGGATTCGAGTGGGTGTTGGATTGATTTGTCGGAACAACAGCGTTGGATGTTGCCTGATGCGTATGTGCTTGCAGTGGTGACAATGGCGCATGGAGTAGCGCACATAAGTTCTAAAGGAATCTGTAAAATGTTGGCTCCAGTCTGGAAGAATGATGGGATCAGTAAATGTGCAGAGAGAGTGGTGAAAAATTGTATGGTATGCCTGATGCATAATCCTGGCAAGGGAACCCCAACTCCTGCTGGTCACTTCGCTCCTCCTTCCTGCCCCTTTGAAGTAATTCAGCTAGATTTCATACACATGGATCGTTGTAACAATTTAAAATACGTCCTGGTGGTAGTCTGTGCATTCTCCAGATGGATCGAAGCATATCCACTGAAGGACAATACTGCCCTATCAACTGCCAAAATTCTTCTCAAAGAATATTTCCCTAGGTATGGAATGCCACGGATTGTATGGTCAGATAACGGAAGTGAGTTTATAGGGAAAGTTATGCAGAGTGTGTGTGCCGGTTTGAACATTAAACAAAAGTTTCACAGTGCAAACCATCCCCAGTCTGCTGGTTTAGTCGAGGGCTACAATGGCACCCTCAAACTAAAATTAGCTAAAATACAGGCATCCACGGGTTTATCCTGGCCAGATGCATTACCCTTGGCTTTGTTATCAACGAGAGCAACTGTACATTCTAGAGTAGGACTTAGTCCTTACGAAATTGTTTTTGGCCGTCCGGCAAATGTGTGGGGAGTGCCTAGGCCGAAAGAATTTTGTTCTCTAGAATATCCGATGTTGATCGATTACCTTTACGACTTGACTGCTAAATTGAGCCTTATTCACCAACAGGTTGCATTGCCAAAGCCTCCGGAGAGTCCAGGGCATCAGCTGAAACCGAAATTTTACGAGGACAAAGAACCTTCAGCCCAAGTTTGTCGGCCCCTTCCTGGTGCTGCTTGCAACGAGAACTGCCGTTCGTGTGGCTGGACGTAAGCACTGGATACATGCAACTCATGTCAAACGTGTACCTTTGCCACTTCCTTACGACGACTGGGTGAAGAAGGGAATTGGTGCCTCTGAATGCGAGCAAACACCGAAGTTTATCCCCTTCAGCGATGCCAAATTGATAACTGACACTCCGAACTCTGACTCTCCTCCCGAAAAGACTCCTTTGAACTCTGAACATTTGTCCACTGCATCAGAACAAACTCTAACATCTGCGAACCTGAACACTGCAACAGCTACTAGTGATACGTTATTTGCCGATCAAACAGTTCCTGCAAAACAAAGATACAACTTACGACCTCGTAATATGGACAAATAAAGCAGGCAACTGCCTATTGTGATACTTTGAAATTTTGAACTTTTGCCTTCAGCCAGGAAGTTTGCTATTGTTTTATTGTTGTTTAAAATTGCCTTGCCGTCTGGGTAGCCGTAGGGTCGTGGCTGTGTGCCTAGTTGAATCTGCGGGGGTCTGACACAAGGTCGATCTTTCTGTTGGTTCTGGGAACTCCCAGGGCTGATAGAGGCATTTTCATCTATGTGCACATCATCAGTGGTCGCGAGCGGATTGTAGAAGATGGAGCTTCCTGCGCTGCAACGAGAAAATGTGATTTATGTTCGCAGAAACAGACTTTACAAAATTCTTCATAGCAAATGCTTTTTGATACAATGTGCCATTACATTCTTGATTGTTTTGATAACGTTGGTGGGTGGAATCGTCTTTGGTATGAGTTTGATTCTTGTACCAGTAACTACAGTACCTCCCCTTGATCCTGCTACTTCTACTGTTTCTTCTATGCACTCTTTTCACTCGTTTCCTGAACATGAGCAAGCTCGACGCTCAGAATTCATCAATAACACTTTTGTACAGCTCTTGCACCAACACCAACTGGTAGTTAACACTACAGACTGCTGGGTGTGTGGCTTGATACCCCACATTATGGATAAAGGTATTCCCTATCTGGTTTTGCCTTTCAGCTATAATGGATCATTTCAGGCCTTTCAAACCATCTTTGCTTATGCCCTAGAAACCTATCCTCCGCGTCCACCACGTTCCACTAAATATAACTCTGTCAACAAAGCTTTAATCCAGGGTATTATTGATATGATCAAGGATGTCAATAACACTCCATCTTACCCTAGAGACGAATTACAAGTATATTTGAGTAGGAATTCTTCAGAGTATCGCCTTAGTTTGGGAGAAAGCAAGCGTAAAAGCTCAACTCCAATCTGGGTTGTACCTCACCGAGGTCAGGTCTGTTTGCAAGGTAATGGGAGAAATCCAAGAGCTCAGCTAGGGAGGAGTGAGTGCATCGAAACTTACGTGTTTCCGTCTAGCTCCTCCCCTGCTTTTCTCACTGCTAGGGGTACCTACTTCATCTGTCAAGACAGAGCGTATACGTGGTTGCCTGCTGACTTTTCAGGGTCATGTTATATTGCTCGGTTGTTGCCTCCAACATACACTGCTTCATCTGATTATCACAAAACCAGAGTAGCAAGAGGTGTCTTCAGCAAGGAAGATACCGCTGGTCAGGAAGCTGGAGACTTCTTCAAAGGTTTCCTTCCGTTCTGGGGGCCTATGGCCAATAGTAGAAACATATGTCAGCTAACACGGGTAGTTGAATCTACTATTACCGAAACTGCTGGTGCCCTTAGCAACTTGACAGCTGAGCTTCAGGCGGATAGACTCATGACGTTGCAGAACCGTATGGTTCTAGACGTAATACTTGCAGATCGAGGTGGGGTATGCAGAATGATCCAATCGAGCTGCTGTGTCTTTATTCCCAATAATGCTCCAACAGTTTATGAGGCGATCTCTAAGCTCCACAAGATTTCCGACTCTATTCATGTAGACAAGGGAAACTGGTCCTTCATGGAGTGGTTTTGGACTCTGATATCAGCGTGGGGATGGAAGGTTCTAATGGTCGTTGGTGTCATCTTAGTATTCCTATTCTCATGTTGCCTGATTATCCAGTGTGGTCCAGCTCTGTGTAGTCTTTGTGCTGCAACCTGTTTTAGAAAACCACCTGCGTTTGGAGAAAAGGCACGAGAAAGGATGATGATACAACAACATGTCACTGACCTGATGAGCATAGAACTAGATTCTGACATAGACTGAGTAATTGCCTATGAAAGGGCAAAAGGAGGGTCTGAGGTTCCATGACGATTTGAACCCGTGTTTTCAATATTGTCGGAAATACATAATATTGGTATCAGCGAACCGCAAATGATCCATTTAGCATATCCTGGTGTTTTCGCTACGCTACGAGCAAGAGTACTCCTGTTACAAACATATTTCCGATCTACCCATGGCATCCATCTTAGATCATGGCAGCCATTTTGTGTTTCTTGCCCTCACATACGCAATAATCTCTGATTTCTCCATTTCAATTAAGGACACGTAGCCTTAGCCGACGATTCACCTTTTTAGTGACACGTGCACCTTAGAACAGAACACGCTGTAGCTGCATGACTCGACAAAGGCTGCCTCCTCTGCCTGAGGCTAGTCCTGCTATACTGGTTCTTGTGGTCGTTGGCCTGATCATGATTAGGCGGCCGAAGCTGGTAGCCTTGCCCATTTACAACCCACAAACATCCCTTATCCTGCTTTTCTATCTTCTGCACCTGGCTCTGCTCCTTTCCTTCTGGGCCTTTATTAGGGGGAGGTAACGAACTTTACGATGAGGCGGTCCGGGTCTTGAATGAAAACTTGACATAAGATTATGATGGAAAAGTGGGAACCCCTCGTTCGTAATGTTTTGACATCAGATATTGTCGACGATTCCTGTGCAACGCCAAATATTTATTGTTTAGGACACAAAGGTTTGGGAATGTACTAACATGTGAAGAATTTGCCTGAAGCCCAATTTTTAGTATATAAGGAGCAACCCTCTTTGTACAAATCGAACAGGCTCCTAGACACTGCCCATGCGTAGTTTCTGTGACTTCTGTGTCCCTGCAGTAATAAACCTTGGTCTTTGACGCCACCATTGAGAAGCCCGTGTTTCTGTTTATTTGTGCACCAAGACAGGTGGAACTCCGGGGTCTTCGGGTGTTGTTCCCTGACACCTCTGGACGGAACCAAAAAGTCCAATACTCCAACTCGGAGAGCGGTATCTGTAACCGGCTCCGGTTCAGGAATACAGTCGGGGACAAAAGGCTGAGTAGTGACAAATGAACGTGCGCCCATATTAATGGGAGCACTAACCAGGAGGAAGGAGTAGCGCCTAAGGCATATTACAGCGCAAATAGTAATAAATAAGGTCATGCTGACAGCACTGACTAGTAGAGAAAATAGCAGATGGGGCAAATAAAGCGCAAAAGGATCATAGGAAAGTTTTTGGGGGGCCTTAAACATTAGGGTTTGCCAGGTCTTTCAGGGTGTGCCGAGCTCTTAAACCACACCCTGTATACAATTCATGAAATGGCTAGCCAGATGTCACTATGTATTCAACGCAGTTGGCTCCAAGGAATTGAGTCATTGAGCCCAGAGGTGTCAGTACCGAGGCGGAACACCCACCGCTGTTCTTTTTCAAATAGCCCTGTCTCTGAGGGTAGTTGCTCGATCACTGTCCACTGTAACTCATTCACACAATGTTGGTATTCCAGGAAGTGGGCTGACATTTTCGTGGTTGATTTCTTGCATCTAATGTTGCTTTTATGCTTGTTAATCCTTATTTTTACTTGTCTCGATGTCATTCCCACGTAGTCCTTTTTGCAGGGACATGTGATTAAGTACACTACATTCTTGCTGTTACAGTTGGTGAATGTACGTTGTTCCCAACTAGTACCATTAGTGAAGGTTAGAGTCTGGCTTTTCTTAGTGAGGTGACAACTGTTACAATTGCCACACGGATGATGGCCCTGTATCCCTTGTAATCTCGTTTGTCCCACTCTGTGTGGAGGAGGTCTTGTATGGACGAGCATGTCTTTTAGATTCCCCCCACGTCTGTGGGCAAACAGCGGTTTCTCCGGAGTCAGTGTGCCACTTGTAAGTGTGCGCCAATGTTTGTTGACCAGTTTGGCTACTTGGTTAGTTACTGGGCTGTAAGTGGTGACACGGACTGTTCTGCTCAATTGGTCGTCTTTCTTGGGTTTATCTTCCAAGAGGGCTTCACGATTGTTATTCCCGGCTCTCTTCATAGCCTAGTGAATCACATGGTTAGGGTATTTTATTTGTCTCAGTTTTGTGCTGAGGTCCTTAGCCTGACTTTTATATTTAGCCAGGTCACTACAGTTCCGGCGTAGGTGGAGGAACTGCCCGTATGGTAGATTCTCCCTCAGGTGACGAGGGTGGAATCTGTCAAACCTGAGGAGGCAGTTCCTTGCCGTGGGTTTAAAATGGGTCTCGGTTTTCAGAAAACCTGCTTCATGGTAGATATTGAGATCCAAGAAAACCATTGCGCTGTTGGACACTTGGTGGGTGAATTTAAGGAAAGTGTTCTGGTTGTTGAGCCATTGCATGAACTCAGAGATTGAATTTCCATCCCCCTCCCAGATCACCAAAATGTCATCAATATATTGTCGCCATGTATGGATCCTTCCCCTGAAAGGGTTGCTGGGGTGAAGGATCTTGGAGGATTCCAGGTGATGGACGTAAAGTCCAGCCAGACTCGGGGCAAATGTGCTCCCCATGCTGGTTCCGTGGCTTTGCCAAAACAGGGTGCCTTCGTATTTGAAAAAGTTTTTTGTGAGGGCTAGCGAGATACATTCCATGACTACTCCATGGGGGGGTTGGTATTTCCAATGGGTAGAGTGGAGTACTTCTTCGATAATCAGAAGTGTCTCATCATGTGGGAGGCTCGTGTAGAGACTCTCCACATCAAGGCTCAGAAGCATTTGTGAGTCAGGATCAAAAGGATGGTTCTGTAATAGTTGCAGCACCGCTTTTGTATCCCTTAGATACGTGTCGGTAGCTTGCACCAGTGGTCTCAGAAAGGCATCGGCAAACTTAGATAAAGGTTCCAGGATGGATGAGATGCCGGACACAATCGGGCACCCTGGTGGATTCTCAAGGTTTTTATGCACTTTGGGTATTGTGTAGAAATAGGGGATACGAGGATTTTTTTGAACCAGGAATTCGGATTCTTTTTTGGTGAGCCAGTCATGTGCAAGGGCTTCCTCAATCATCCCTTCTATTTGTACTCGCAGAGACTCAGTGGGATCTTCTACCAAGCTCTGATAGTTCCTGCTGTCAGAGAGGAGTCTCCTGCACTCTTTGTCATAGGCAGTAGTAGTTTGAATAACTACTGCCCCACCCTTGTCTGCAGGTTTTATGGTTAAGTTTTTGTTAAGTCTTAGTTCCCTGATTGCCACATTTTCAAGTTTGGTAGTATTCTGGAACACCTTCTGCTTAGTGTCCAATTTCTTGAGTTCGTGCATTCTTGCTTTCTCGAATGCCAAAACCTCCACAGGGAGTTGGTTGTCTAGGCGTGTGAAATTAGACTTAGGTTTCAGACCTGTGTCAGAGGTATCTAGAGAGGGTTCTTTATCTTTAAAGAAAGCCCTCAGTTTGATTGTTCTTATGAAATCCTGCATTTCTTTGTGTAACAGGAAGGTGTCAGGTTTGTTAGTAGGGACGTACCCTAAGCCTTTGTTCAGTACCTTCTGTTGTAAATCAGTGAGGGGCCATGGGGTTATGTTGATAACTAGGTCCCCCTCTTGCTCGTAGATGCTTGGTTCGCTGTCCTACTCCTCGTGAGGACCCTGGGGTCTGTTTCGTCTGCGGGTTGCCAATTGACATTGTTGCCCTTCTTGTTCCTCCCTCTGCGGGATCCCTGGCCCCAGGATAAAAAAGGCTGAGCATTTTGGGCTACACTGGTTAAATTGAGGTCCCTGGAAACCTCGCCATCCTCTCTGGTGGGGGAATTGAGATCTCTGTTGTCGGAAACCTCCCCTCTGTTTCCTTTGTTGGAAACCACCTGAATTGGTGCTTGTAGTACTGCCATCAGAACTCACACTGTCTGTGTCACTCACGTTCTCTTTCATCACATAGTCAGCTCTTGTGTACGCATAAGCTCTCTCAGGGGTGAAGCGGTCCTTATCCTTTTTTAACTTGTTAAATTTACTTTGTTTTAAAGTGGCTCAAACTCCTTTATTTGCTGGTTGCGTTCTTCCAACCCTTTCTTTATGTCTTCTGGTGAGATGAAGGCTTTTAACTGTACTTCCAGTTTTTGGATCTCCACTTTAAGTTCCAAAGATTTTCTTGTGGCAGTTTGAACTATCAAGACCAGCCAGTCCCTGGTGCAATACCAGGAGATAAGTGACCAAGCTTTTTTAAAAACGAGGTCGTCCTGGAAAATGAAGGGTTCATTCTTTACCAATAAACCCTGCGGGGCTATTTTGTCATCCCCTACAAATCACTGGTAAGCAAACTAAGAATGTTCTCAGGAAGTTATTGAAATGTCAAAAAGAAAAATATGTTGTTTCAAAGAAGAATAAGACACCTCTAATTAGAAAGAAGAAATTGTGTCCCTCCAAAAATGTTAGACCTGTAGAAAGAGATGATATTAACTATAGCAATAGAAGGCGATTTCAATGTATTGAAATTTGTAGACGAATGTTTTATAACAGAATAATATCGAATTTATTAAGAAATGTGAAGAGGTATCAAAAAAAGACCGCTTTTTACAAGAAAAAAAACATAGTTAAGATTGTGGATGAAGCATTTAAAGTGAAAAATAAATTGTATAGTTTAGTAATGAATAGAATTCGGACACTAGATAAGGTAATTAATGTGTTCAAATCAAAATGTAAGTGGAAAAGAGTAATTAATCGGACACATTTTTGAGATATTTTTTCTGGAGAATGAAAGCATAGTTCAAGTTGTGAGCCATTTTTTAACGAGGAAAGTTACTTTCAGGATAATGATTTGGTGCATGCAGTTGACACCAGTGGTCGAGCATATGAGGTGAAGGACGGTTACGGTTGAAAACGAAAAGATTGTGCCTAGAAATACAGAAGAGGTGTTAGCTTGTGAAGTTTTAGGGAGATGTCCTAAGACTCCAGTGTATACCTAGAATTGTAGTAGTATTTGTAGTGTGCGACAGGATTCAATTGATTTGTTTTGTAGTTTCTTACAGACATATACTAAGATAAGTCTAAAACAAAAAATGACAATTTTGCAAGAGTTAGATCCTTGTAGAGTGAGAGAAAAAACATGTTTCTAAGGGCATTCACTGTCTTTTCATTTCATGAAAAGAATATCAGAGTGTTTTCACCATTTTAGGATGTTAACAGTGCATCATAATAAAGTGAGGAAATTAGTGAGAAGATTGTATTATGCAAAAAGTGCAGCACTTAAACTAAAACAGTTAAACGGTGCTCTTTTGCATGGAACTGAATTAGATGTGAAAAACGTTTGTGAAGAAATTGAGTTTTGTTACTTTGGTGAAAAAGAGGACAGTGGAGAAATTGATACAGTAATAGAAGGTAATGTAGAAGAGAATGTAGAGATTTCAAGTACTGAAAAATGTGAACATGAAAATACAAAGTTTAAGGTCAATTCAAGTGAAATGCCTAATTTTACTTGTTTGCGTTGTCGGCGAACTTATTATAACCATTAGACTAGAATAGTTGATTTATATGTAAAAAGCGAAAAGGTAAATAATAATGAGTAAAAGGATTTTGCAACTTATTTGTTGGTAGAAAATTGTGTGATTTGGGTTCTGATCAACGTATTTGTAAATATTATTATATTAAATTAAATGAAAACAGAATGCTTGCTAGAGCTGTTCATAGTAATCTGGAGTTAGTAGACATTCCTTCTGAATTGATGGATTTAAATACCTATGAGTCTATTCTGATTCACTGTGTGCATCCTTTTCAGGCTATTGTTCGCATGGAGCCTAAGACAGGGAAATTACCTCCTTCAGATTTACAGAGAGGATTAAAGGGAAGAGTTGTTTATTTGCCTCTAGATTTTAAGAAAAATATTGATACAATTGGTGTAGAAAAAGTAGAAAAGGAACCTCTGGTTATTCTAGTTAATGGTGTTCCGACAAAGAGTAAGAAAATCTGGCAAGAATTAGTGGATGTTAGGAAAGTCAAAAAGGCAACGTTGTATCTGGTAAAAAATAATCAGTACTATAAAAATGTGTATGTGGGAGAAGAGGAAACAACTGTAGAAGACGACACTGATTTCTTAGCTGGGCAAATTGAAAAAGGTGACGTCTTTAGAAGTGAAGAAATTTATGAACATTATAGTGTTCATCCATTGCATTCCAAAGATGTAATGGGGAATGCTATTGACTTGTTTCAAATGAAAGAAGCCAAAGGAAGTCCCATTAGCATATGGGAAGAAAGTTTAGAAGCTCGTTGTTTTCCACAGTTATTTCCAACAGGTGAAGGTGGACGATATGACGACCAACCTGTTCAAATTCCTGCATCTGAATACCGGACTTCAAGATTATATGCAGAAGATCCAAGGTTTCGTCAATGCATTCCATATTTGTTCCATCTACTGTTTGAGAGTGACTTTTCTGGACTTTCTTATGCAGTGAACCACATACTGAAAAGTGGAGCACATCTACAAAATATTTCGGCAAGGGACTTTATGGATAAAGTGAAACTGCAAGACAGTGTTTTGGAATCTCAGCTAATTAATCTCATGGCATGTCAGCGTGGTACTAACGAGTATTGGTACCGTCGTCATGGGGAATTGAAATGTATGCTAAGAAACTTAGGAACTCCTACATGGTTCCTCACTCTTAGCTGTGCTGAGTATGCTTGGGAAGACTTACGTGAATTTCTACGAGAGGCAAATAAAAACATAGAAAATATTGATAACAAGACACCTGGAGAACTGTGCTCTTTGGATCCAGTTTATGTATGCAGGTCTTTCAATCATAGGTTTGAAGCTATGATGTCTTTTATTACAAACAAAAAAAATCCTCCGCTTGGAGAGGTGTTGGATTTCTTTTGGAGAAAGGAGTATCAAGCAAGAGGTGCTCCTCACATACATATGCTGCTATGGATTAAAGATGCACCTAAATTTGGAACCGATTCAGATGAGGAAGTGATGAATTTAATTGAGCAGTATTCTACATGTGCTGTTCCGAAAAGTACAGAAGAAAACAATTTAAGACATCAAGTTTTACGCTTTCAAACCCATCGTTGTGGGAAATACTGACGTCGAAAATACAAATCGAAGGGCAAGTTCTAAACGAAATGTCGTTTTGCATTTCCACCTCCAGTAACATCGAAAGGAAGAGTGAACAATTTTATGTCTTCTCTGTGACATACTGTGACAAGAAAATCACCAAAAATACATACAACCTAAGAAGAAATGAGGAGTCCAAATACATAAATGACTACAACCCAGTCATTTTGTCGATGTGGAATGCTAACATGGATATTCAATATGTTGCTGATAACTTTATTGCTGTGGCTCGATATGTGACGTCTTACATCACAAAATCAGAAAAAGCAGAACTGAAGGAAATGTGGGAGGAAATTTCACATAAAAAGAGTCTAAGCAAGAAATTATACAGTTAGTCTGAAGATGTTGATACCAGAGAAGAGAGTTTTACGTTTTCGGGATCTACAGGCACTCAAGCAAAGTAAACGTGATAAGTTTTTATCAAGAGTAATGGTGCAAGCAGGGAGTGGAGACCCTTGAGAACCCCTCAATTAGAGCGTAACAAATACACCCTTACAACATAAACACAAAATCCTGCACACTCAGAAAGAGTCTCAACAACAATGTGACAATAGATTCGAATTAGCACAAAGAGAAATTTTTGTCCAGCGTCGTTTTCATGGAGGTTCATGTGTCTCTCCTTTTTATTAGGTCATCAAATAGGTAAACTTATATACAGCCAGCCGACACATGTTTCGTTGTAGGACTGTACATACACAGAGACTACAACTCTTCAGGGCTCAATGGCTGAAACATCAATACCTAGGCCCAATTCCGGTGATATTTCCAACCCGGAAGGGTACCCCTTATGGTGTAAACCACAAGAGAAGTCGTCACCGCTATATCTCATAAACCTCAATCCAATGCGTCAATATTAATCTTTCTAGTTTCATTGCTCCGCTTGAATCTGGTCGTATCCAATAGGTTAAATTCCAAAGAACAACAGACCGTAACCCACGGGTACGTGTGTTACGAAATCCTTCGGCACAATCGCCCTCGCTCTACTAACGTCCAAAACCCGGAAGTCTGAAAATGTTGTCACATCGAGAAATTGGAGCATATGAATGTTGTGATCGGTTATCATCAGCAAGTCTATATGCCAAATCTAAAACCAACATTTGGGTGAGTCTAGGTCTTGCTGCAACACGAAACCGAGTTTTGAAATCTGTACAAGAAATTGAGTATTTGGCGGAGAAAGAACTAGACAGAACAGATATTTTGAAAACAAACTTGTTGGATACATACTATCCAAATAGAAGTAGTCAACTTGAGAACGTTTATCTCTATGAAGTTCTGCAAACCTATACTTTTAAGAGGAACGTCACAGAAGACATCAATAGAGGTGTATATGCTGTAATTGCATGTGAAGGCTGTCTAGTGAAACTAAGAAAAGACCATTTGATTAATCATCGAAAATTGAGTTGTGACAAAAGCTAATTTTATTACTTAGCTCTTTTGCAACTCTTTAAGCCTTGGCGTACAGAAGAGGAACTACTTGGAGATTTTCTTACTTATGAAGATTGGTTCAATGCAACCAAGGATACTATAGAATGTCCTGTTTTTCAATTTATCTGCAAATGTTGAACGAGGAAATGCAGCAAGAAGCTACAATTGCAACAGAGATGGCTAGAGACAGTTCTCAAGACAGTCAGAGTTCTGCTTCATTGAGTCAGGATCCACTAGGAGGACCAATTATACAAAATGAAGCTGCCACTGCCATGGATGAAGTTGAAAGAGACATGGAACAATATCAGGAGGATGTAGTTAACTTAGAAGATTTGGAAAAAGAACTAAACGTTGTGCAGAGACAAATGTATGACGAAGTCACAGAACACATTGAGCATGGTTTATCTCATGAGAAAAAAGAGTGCTCGTGTACATCATTTATACCTGTTCGACTGTACGTGAGTGGAGAAGCAGGAACTGGAAAAAGTTTTCTGATTAAAGCAATTGCGACGTATCTGCAGAAAAGAACGGAGTCATCGCTGTCTTGTGTTGTTACCGCTCCAACTGGGTTGGCAGCACACAACATTACACTGATTGAGAACTCTGAGTCCACGAGGAACCACTGACCTTTTCATCGCCTAACGCTACTCCTTGCTGCACCCGCTTCATGGGTGCCGCTGCGTGCTCCTGTTGTGAGTACAGCGCATCTAGCCGCATGAGAGGAGGGGAGGACTGTGAAAGAACTGTTGGTCTGTCTGGGCAGCGGCTACAAGCGCGGCGGGGACTCCAACTCCCACGAGTCCCCACGCTGTCTGGGCAAGCACACCTGTCCGGCGTTTGGAGCGCCCGACCCCCTGACCCACACGTTCTACAAACAGGGTGGTGCACACCGCTTCGCGGGACGCAGCGGGGCTAAGCCCGGGCAAGGGGCAGGCCCTCTTAGGCCCTCAGAGGCCGAGTGAGGCCGGGCAGGGCTTATTCCCTTTCATTGTTCTTTTTTACCCTTTCATTGTGCTTTTCCTAGCATTTTTACCTTTCGATAGCAATGTCTGTTATGGCCTTGAGTCCCGACAAAGCCATTTCAGAAAAGCCGGGGGGTTCGTTAAACGGCACTCTTGACAATTATTTGACAAAGGTTTCTACCGACCTAGATAAGGAAGCAACACTAGCAGAGCGAAGGGCGGAGCGCCATCGCTCGGTCGAAAGTCTGAAAAACAGGGCTCCAACAGATCTCAAGCTTCATGCCCTTTCCCTCAGTGGAGGTAGTCCCAGTGGCAATGAAGATCTTATATCACTAGAGAGTGTCCCAATTTTGTTACGTGACTGCACACCTACACCTTGTGTCTCCACTGAACAGCCTTTGAGTCACACTCTCCTTCCCAGTCCCATCAGTATAGCTGTCAACCCGATTACCCCGACCCCCACTCGTGGTAAACCTGCTAGAAGTAAGACGAAGAAACCAGTGGCGCTTAAGGCCCATGGACCACCACCAAGTAAAAGAAGATGCAAGGGGGGGGGGGGACTGCAAAAATCCAACATTAGTCATTCTGACTTTGGCAAACTTTCTAAACCTGTCATCAGAACCAACCAGGTCTTTGTGGCCATACCACTATATCTCCACACATTGTAAGGGATACTAGTACCAGTATATCTACTGCTAGTCATGCTGAATCCCTGCTGAAACCAGCACCCTCTACTGTCTCACTGGATAGCATGGAACACCTTATCAGGTCTTTCATCTTACCCATCATTGAGAGGTTAAAGAGGGTAGAGAAACGACTCGAGGACATCGAGTCCGGTATTAGCAGTAAGGATGGTCCAACTAAGGCCCTGGTGAGTGCGGCGGTGCCACACGCAAGGGCACCAGCGAACAAAGGTTCACTAGTTGAACTTCCCCCTGAAGCTGTGCCCTTCATGGTTGTTTTGACGGGGGTCCCCACTATGCCAGACAACAAGAGCGAAGGGTTCGCCCAGCTGAAAAATAAAATCATGCATTGGCTCAGTATATACAGACCAATCACAAATAACATCCATGGCGAAATAGTGCACGTTCGGAGACTCCCATGGCTGGGTGGTAGAAGCAAAGACATTGAGGGAGATGTAGTTGTAGTTAATTTTAGAGATCCCCATGCAGTCAATTACATACTAAACTGGCCCACAGGTAATGGCAATAACGGCGTCATCCCTCGTGCTTTGACATACTTCTATCCCAGATTCCTAGTGTTCCCTCCAACTTACATAAGTGGACAATCACATACCTATACAAATTTCTCAACACCGTACAACACTAGGCAATTGCTACATGCACAATACCCAGCACCTGTTTCTGATCCCTTTGGGTGGAAAATCGTACCCCCTAGATTTAATACAAATACTAATAGGAGAATGGACCATTTAAAACCCTTTACACCCCTGGCGACAGCAAACAGGTTTGATGTGTTTACTGGTATGGATGACTGCGACTGAAGACTACAGTCTATGCGGGGCATGGGGGGCCGATCATACGCCACTAGCCCAGAAGGTATAGACCATGGGATCCCCATAAAAATTACATCACAACCTGTGTTACATCAGCCCCTGGGGGGAAACAAGGTAGCCAGTTACATCTGGGGAAAATTAACCTGTTCATCTTCACACTCCGCTGAGGGTGTTACCCATGTGAAACCACAATTTATTGAACCCTCTAGTACACAAACAGTCCAAAAAGTAATGGCTCTGGAAGAAGCTATAGTGGGACCACAAGATACGACTAGAATATACCCTCAGGTAGTCAGCAGGGGGGCACTAGTGAAAGGTAATATAAAATATGGTTCAATATCTCATAAACATAATAGGAGGACTATAGGCACAATAGAAGTAGCTGCTACAAGACTAAATGATAGACACTTCACCACTGACCTGGGTGCTATCGATGGGGGTGCTGAGGCAGACCATAGCCTTCCACGCTGACCCTGTTGTTGCTGCCACACTGTCTGACGACTGCCTGCTGCCCCAGGATATCGCGGCGCGGTGGCGGCGGACCGGGGACTACATCCCCCAGCGGCCCTAGCGCCAGGAAGGCGCACACGCCCTGTGCTGCCCCCGGAGGTGCCTGAAAGTACGGCGAGAACTCCCGCGTCGCGGAACGGGCGTGGACGGCGCCGGGCTAAGCCCGGGACAAGGGCGGGACCGCCTGTGGCCGTCCAGGGCTGGAAGAGGCTGGGCTGGGCCACGGTCCTTTATACTTCCTGCTGGGATATAGGACTCAGCTCCTGTTTGTGAGTGTTTAATATACCGTGTTTAAATTGCCGGTCTATACTGCATAAATGGCTAAACCGCACTCTGTAAAAGCACCGACATTATCCCGTACCATGGATAACTATATGGTCAAGGTGGTCAGCAAGATCAACTCTGAGCGACGCCTTTCACTTAGTAGGATTAGCCCCCCTGTTTCACCTACTAATGTACCTTCTACCTCAGATAACCTCGATGACACTATTGGGGCCATTCAGGTTGCTTTGCCTTCAGTGGAGATGGACTTAGATACTGTTTCAACTTCTGCTAACCCCCCAGCCAATAAGGATTTATTGGATAGTCCGCTGCCATCAACATCTCACATCCCCTTGTCTCCTACGGCGGTGCCATCACCGGCCCACAGGCCAGTGAGGGCATGCAGAAGGCTGACCAACAAGCGGGGAGGGCTTAGAAGAACTAAGAAAGTTATCTCTCCACCTAAACAACCTGAGCTTACTAATGCTACCATAAATGAGGCAGATAAGAACACCTTAAATAGCGACCATATCCAGCTCCTTGCTAATATGTTGACCACCAAAATTGAGCTTTTGATTAAACCCTTGATGGTAAAAGTTGATTTAGTATCAAAAGAGGTAGCTAGATTAAGTACTCTCCTATCCCCACCAGCTGCTGTAACTGTAAAGGAGAGCACTAACGTCAACATGAGCGATGCAACACATAAAGGTGTTGCTGTTGATAGCAAGGGGGTCAGGGATAAACTAGACCAGGTCTCTAAGGAGGTATCTAGACTTGGGGGCCTTCTATCTTCACATCTGTCCCAGGCTAAATCACCCGAGAACGCTAGCGCTGGAACATCTGCAACTAAAATGGCACCAAGCTCTAACGGTAGGGGGGGAGAAAGTGACACAACTGGTGTCATCCGTAAGATCAGCTCAGTCTGTACCGAAGTCTGATACTACTGCTTTGGCTTTGAGGAACAATAGCTCAGCCAGCAGGGCAGTTGAAAATAACTCGGTTGGTTCTCTGGGAAAAAAAGACCAATAGTTAATTTACCCCCCGATTGTGCACCATATACAGTGGTTTTGAGTAATGTCCCAATAGTCGACCCAAACTCATATGAAGCACGGGAGGAAATATCAAATTCTTTAAGTAACAGCTTGGCTAAATAAATATTGTGGCTTCCCCACTGCTTTTTGTAATGACATAATGTCAGTGCGCAGAGTTGACTGGATTGGTACTTTGAGAAAAGCATGCAGAGGCGACTGCGTTATTGTAAATTTTAAGCACCCTCAGCACGTCACCACTGTATTGTTAAGGGCTGCCTCCTTACCGGTCACAGAAGACAATATATGTGTGCGACCATTAGGATTCTTCTACAACCACCTTAGTATGACTACCAGTCCCCATGCTGGTCATCAGACTCCTTCATATCCCATACACAGGCAGGCTTTTTTCCCCAGGGCACAACATGATTACCAACTTCCTATGCCTTCGGATGCATATTGTTATAATTTGTGTAGGCCTAATCCACAACCTGAACCAATCTTGCCCTTGTTTAATCGGTTTTCCCCATTATCATCATTAGGAGAAAATGATTGACTGTCTAAAAATCCAGGGACAACAGCCCACCCATGCCGCATCGTGACATGGAATATTGTTGGCATTAGGGCCAAGGCTGGGAATGACCAATGGATTAAATTGTTGAAAACTTTTGACATTCTCGCATTCCAGGAAACGTGGGACTTATCGAACAGTTTTACCTTGGATGGGTACAGACACTTCTTTATCCCTGCTACTAGTGGTGGGGCAGGAAGACCAAAGGGGGGCTTATTAACTTTGTTTAAAACTGACCTAAAAGGTGTGTTAACACAGTATAATGTAGGCTCCCCAAACTGTATGATTGTTGAATTGAATCCTCTTTCTTTTTCAAAAATGTTATTCATACATTTTTATAATTCCAGTCCTAATGAATGTACTAGGCATAATTTGGATATAATTGAATCTTTTTTGTCAGACTATAGAACTAAAGTAAATGATTTTAAAAATATTACTTTTGGGCGTTTTCAATATCCATCCCTGCAACGAGCCATGCGCCAGTTTCTTAGAAGAGGGGCCACCTCACTCGACAGTAATGCACTTTGAGCATTCCAATAGGGGGGAGGCACTTGAAAATTACTTGGAAGCATGGAACTTATATGAGTCAAGCTGTGGGGAGGTTGGAAGTAGAATTCCTACTTTTAAGGGAATTGGCGACGGTACTGTAATTGATTATATTTTTATGACATGCCAAATTTTAGCTAAGGTGGTTAGCTACAGCACCGTGGTCTCAGTATTTAGCGACCACAACCCAGTAGTAGCAGATGTGCTGTCTACAGTTATTTTTACTCGTAGGGGGCTAAGGGTGATTGGAGGTCAAGATGTGGTCGTAAAAGATCAGGGCCGTAGATTGAAATGGTCAAGTGTTGTTCCAGAGGAAGTTTCGCAGGCTGTCATGGATAGAGCAGAAAACGATGTGATTACCTGCTTAGAATTAAGGGCATCAAACCTCCAAGTAGTAACTGCCTTTGACAATATCTGTAAACATATTAACAGTAGCCTTACATCTAGCAAAAAACTGTCTAGGCCAACGGGGAGAAAATGGTTTGACCGTGCATGTTCTAGGGCGCATGCTGATCTGCTTAAGGCCCTTAAAGCCACCCCAAAAGATTGCCCACTAATAACTATATTAATATCTACCTATAAGAAAGCCATATTAACCAGGAAAAAGGAGATAAAAGACAATGCTTGGTTGCAACTACTTGATTCTGAGGTTATTAAAAATAGCGCTGAGTTTTGGAAGGTAGTTAATCAGCCATTTTTTTCAAACGAGGACATTTCTTCCCTCGAATCCAACATTCCGGATGATGATTGGATTAATCATTTTGAAAGGATATACTCTAGTGCACTCAATGAGGACTTGCCAAATTCATCCCTTTACACTCTGGAGGTCCCCAGTGTAGTTATTGAGGTCTCTGAAGTCGAGAGGGCAATTGAACAGACACTAAAAAACAAGGCCCCTGGCCTAAATGGGGTCCCAGCTGACTTATTTAAAAGTGATCCAAAACTCTGGTCTAGGGTTCTGTGCAGGGTCTTCAACGTTCTGATCCAGAATAGCATCCCTGCCTCCTGGAAAGAGTCTGTAATCATCCCAGTTTTTAAGAAGGGTGGTAGGGTTGACCCAGCGTGTTATCGCCCGACATCCCTTATTGATTCATCAGTGAAAATCTTGGGGCGGGTCATTCTCTATAGATTACAGACATGGCTTGATGATAGAGGGGTTCTATCCAATATGCAATATGGCTTCAGATCTAAACGTGGTACTTTGGACCAGTGCCTAAACCTGCAGTTACTAGTGGACAAATACACCAGGGCCAAAGATGGTTCGATGTTCTTGGGGTTTATGGACCTATCTTAGGCCTTCGACCTCGTGAACCGTACCAAACTATGGCACATTCTGGTTGATCTAGGGCTTGACCGTGCTCTTGTGAACCTGTTGGCGGACTTTCACTCAGGCCTTTTGGCTTCAGTTAGGGTTAGTTCAGACGGGCGACGCACCAGCCATTTTAAATCTAAAAGAGGGGTGAGGCAGGGGTGCATTCTGGCCCCTCTGTTGTTCACAGTTTACATTAATGCCCTTGAACCTGTGCTTAAGGAAGCGACACCTGATATACCGCTCATAGGGGGGACTTGTGTACCGGTCCTCCTGTACGCGGATGACGCTGTGCTTTTGTCACGTACAGGGGTCGGGCTCCAACGGCTATTAGATACCTTTGGTCTATTCATGAATTCCCTTGATCTTAAAATAAATGCTAAAAAATCACAACTAATGATGACGGGAGGTGGCTCACGGTGTAAGAGAGTGAAAACCTTTTACTGTTGTAAGGAAGAACTATGCAGAGTGTCCACATTTCCTTACCTGGGGATTATTTTTGAGGAGAAAGGAAGCTGGGGTCCACAAATAAAAAATAGAAACAGCGCCCTTGTAAGAACATCGTCGGCTATTATGGGCTTTAGCAGAAGATTGGGGGCAAGGCCAATCTCAGCCCTCATGAACATTTATAAAGCAAATGCCTGTCTGTTGCCACCTATGGCTGTCCATTAGGGGCTATGGCCCGATGGACTGTCTTCAAGTCACAGAGAATACATTTTTTAGATCAGTCCTGTCTGTGCCCCATTCTACGCCATATTACTCTATCCATTCTGAGTTGGGGGCTGGTTTTATAACAGACATAATCAGAGTGGCCCCTTTAATTATGTGGCTTAAGACTTGGCTGAACGATGAACTGTCCCTTAATTGGTCTATCTTTAAAGATTGCCTCTCACTTGATAATGCACATAAAGTGGCTGACTTACGTAAAAAATGGGTTCAACGCACTGGGGAGACCTGAGCTCTTTTCCTCACCGGAAATAATTACACATAAAGACATTGCCATAATCAAAAGGGATATGCATACGAGGTTGTCCTCAGTAAGAGAGGAAAAGGAGCTCATAAAACCCACTGTAAGAGCTAACCTTTTGGTTGCCAATCTCCCTGGACCAGAATTTTACCTTACCTTGGTTAACCGCCCCTTTCATAGGTTCCTTTTAACTCGCTTCCGTTTAAATATGATACATTTGATATTAGGCCATATCCAAGATGGTGTAAGCCTGAACATTCACTACATTGTTCCTGCGATAATTTTTCTTCACAGGATACTATGCACTTCATGATGTTTTGTGGTCATTTCAGAGGAGAGGAGAAAGTTTCTTGTCCCTGTTCTTAAAAAGGCAGGGTTTTGCAAGTTAGGCCAGCACTCCTTTAACTGCAGCTACTAAATAACCCTAGTGTCATCTTCCATGTAGCCAGTTACTTGGTGGGTGCTGTGCGTTCAAAGAATAGGCTCATGGGAAACGCGAGATTGACTATATCCTTATGAAGTTTGCATCTTGTTATATAAAGGATACCGTGTATTGGGTGTAAGGACAACGGAGGAAAGATCAATTTATATTGTGATAAATGTTGATTTTATGAAACTAGTGACAAAATGTTACTCTTTTATTTGCTTTTAACATGATTGTCTTTTTTAAAAAAACACTGAAGTATATTTTAAATCTTGAATAATGTGTGTTTTGTTTTGTATGAATTATTGATATTGTATATTTATTGTACCGCGCCTTTTTTTATATTGATTTATCGAAATAAAGTATTTTGACTGACTGATTGACTAAATGATAGTTTACAGAGTAATAGGTCCACTGACCCCACTGACACCTCTCGAATTACTATCCTTGAGAGGGATGCACAAGTACAGTATGACCAGGCTCAAAGAGAACAAAGTAATGACCAGTCTGGTCAGTTTTTAGTGTCCTGGAACGTAGCTGGTCTCAGGAACAAGATGGTTTCCAAGGATTGGTTAAATGTTATTGATAGTTACACTGTAATCATCATGCAGGAAACTTGGGTAACGGAATCCCAGTATCGGCTGGGTTATCTAAATTTCTCGTTACCCGCAACCCACACGAACAGAGGAAGGCCAAAGGGGGGGCCTGACCATCTGGGTTAAGCAGGATGGCAGGTATACTACTGTGCAATTGGATTCTAACTCCAATGATATCCTAATTGTAAAGTTACACTCCCCTGTCTTTGGAGATTTAATAGTTTTTAATGTCCATGCAAGGGGCAAACCGGGAGGAAAACCCTCTGAGACAGTTAGTCAATTGGGACATAACATAAAAACACATTGGGGAAAGGCAAACATACTGATCGGTGGTGATTTCAACTGCTCCTTCGAGCTCTTGGACCAATTTGACATCAATCTTACAGAGGCAGAAGATGGTAGCTGGAAAATTCCCCAACTAAATATACCCCCCATAAAGAGGTGGACCCAAGCAGCTCTCCAACTCAAGATCCTAAGCCTTGAGCATGGACTCAGAGAAGCAAATGGAAGAACCAAAGGGGACAAGGACGGAAGTCCCACATTTGATAATGGTAACAGCTCGAGCAGGATAGACTATATTTTAGTTAACCTGGAATTCTGGTCAGCAATCAGGGATATGACCATCATAAAAAGAATTGAGAGTGACCACAATCCTCTTAGTCTAGAGCTACAGCTTTTTAAGGACAAGGTAGAAGTCGCCAGGGATACAACTAAAAATATTGTTCTTGCGAACGACACAAAAAGACTCAAATGGGCTGAATGCTTAGAAAAATTCCAACGCATCACAGAAATGGATGCACTGGTATTAAGTGCAACCACTGAGCTTCAGGGCTGCACATCCAATAACGATATCATGACCAGGGTGGTTCCAATTCATACAACCCTTTTTTTAAATCTTAGTAAATTTTTCATTAAGGAAAGAAAGGATCCACTCCGCAAAAGTAGAAAGAAGCCAGAATCCTGGTATGGCAAAAGCTGCAGAATTGCTTACAAATCTCTAGCACTAGCAGTGCCATCAATGGACAGGTACCTAATACATGACGCTAGGCGTCATTATAAAATGACCCAATAGCAAGCGAAAAAAACCTGGCACAATAAATACTGGGAAGAGCTTTACAAAGCAAGTAAGTCTAGAAATATGACAGGCTTTTGGAATTTAGTGAAATGGGGCAAGGGGTGTCATAGGCCCCAGCCAGAAAACTCTGTCCCACCTGAACGCTGGGTATCACATTTTAAATTGTAGTTTGCACACCCCGTTCGGGTATGTGCAGAAAGTCTGGATCACATTATAAACTATGCAGCTATTACTCTGTTAGTGTTTAGCCGGAGAGACATCGAACATGCTTTAAATACAATTCCCAGAGGAAGAGCCCCGGGTCCGGACATGATTCCAGCAGACCTTTTTCATCATAGCAAAGAGGTATGGGTGCCGTATTTAGAGCTGCTGGCTAATGCCATCTCCAGGGGCTCCCCAATACCAGATGTCTGGAGGGGAGCGGAAATAATTCCTATTTTTAAAAAAGGGGACCGTGCCGATCCTGCAAATTATAGGCCAATCAGGCTATTGCATGTATCCAGGAGATGGTGGACAGGCTCGTGCTCCTTAGGATTCAGAACTGGATAGATGACTCCGGGGTCATGTCTGCGCTACAAGCAGGCTTTAGCCCATTTACGAGTACTGTGGATCAAGTTTTTAGATTCTCTACCATATATTGGAAATGGGTAATCCTTGGAGGGGGTACTCTCTACGCTGCCTTTGTCAATTTGAAATCGGCTTTCGATCTCGTGCAGCGCACCAGGCTGTGGCGAGTGCTTCACGAGCAAGGTATGCCACATGAACTCCTTGCCTTCCTGATCAGATTTCATGAAAATTATTATGCTCAGGTTAGGTGGGGAGACCAGGGCGAGGTTACTGACAAGTTTGTAACGGAAAGAGGAGTTAGACAAGGGTGCGTCCTGGCACCAACATTGTTTACGTTATATATAAATAGGGTTACCGAATATTATAGGGAGGTACATACAGATGCACCTAAACAAAATGACGTCCCAATACCCCTGCTAATGTTTGCGGACGACACCCTTCTAATCTCCAAAACGCAGGAAGGGCTTCAAAAAGCAATTGGTTGTTTTGAGGCTTTCTGCAATAACCATGGATTTAATTATCAATGTGTCTAAAACTAAATTTATGGCAATGCATAGACACAAGAAGGTGAGGGGCACAGTCTTTATGAACAGAGAGCTCTTAGAACAGACCGATTGTTTCAGCTATTTGGGTATTACACTGGGGTCTCGTTGGAGTGGAAGCCACACATGACTTACTTAACCACAAAACATGCACAGCTGGCAGGCGTCCTTTTGAGAGAAGTAAGATCCTCAGTTACACAACCAATAGCCCCAGCCCTAAAAATATATGAGACAAAAGTTAGGGCATCAATGTTATACGGGGCTGAACTGTGGGGGACTTCTGATGTCTCAGAGCTGACACATGCACAAAATAAATGTATGCGGTGCCTATCAAGGCTTCCACCATCAACACCAGCGATACCTTTGTATATGGATCTGGGATGTCAGAAAATTCAGGATATAGCTAGCTTTAGATCAGTTGCATACTGGAGGAGGCTATGGGTCACGCCTGAACTTTCTCACTATGCTCTAGCGCTACTGGAAACTAGAAATATGGATACTGGGGGTAAAATACCATGATTTAGACAGGTCAAGCTGCTATATAAAGCCTTAGGAATGATGGAATTATGGGAAAATCCATCAGAAAATATCTTTACTCACGAAAGACCCTAAAAGAGATGTATTGGGCAATGATAGCTCAAAGGGAGTTTCAGAAACACATTGATCCATCATTTACTAGTGCTTTTCTGGAACAAAAACATACTCCTGCCTACGAACGTTATTGGGACCTCATTACCATCCCTGCCGATAGGAAACTTTCCATCAATACAGGGTGGGAACTCTTCCTATCAATAAATTTACAAGCAAGTGATCAACTAACAAAGATCAGTATTTGTGTCCTTTTTGTGTTGCCCAATCTGAAAGCTTAGCCCATGTTCTGTTTATATGCCCAGCATATAAAGCCCCGCATGTCAAATGTATTAGACCAATTTGCATACAGAAACGCATCCAAAGTGGCACCGAAGCGCTAAGGATTGTAAAAACAGACTGTACGGATAGCATGGTAATTGCACTTGCAATTTTTTTTAAATGGATGTCGTCAATACGTAGGGATAAACTGAAATTATTGTAGACTGCATTGTTTTAATCTGGCCCTAAAAACAAAAATGTTTGAATCATAAAATTAGTAATAAATTTTTTACATTTTTTATATCCACAAATATTTATTATTTTAAATTGTTATGTTTGGGACACCCTGTACATAGTATCAATTGGATGGATTAACCAATGAATCTTCTCTGGTCAATATGAATAATTGATGTAATAAGTATGAAATGTTGAGCTTCTTTTATTATTTTTACTGTGTTGTCTTTTATGACTTGTAGTCGAAATAAAGACTTATTTGACTTGACTTGACTTGATTACTTTACATCGCTTATTGATGCTGCCAGTAGAGCATGATAATAAATTACAATACTGCAAGCTATCTGGAGAAGCTTGTTGGGAAGTTTCAAGAGTCCTAAAGAAAATGAAACTTCTTATCATTGATGAAGTAAGCATGGTATCAAATGTAATGCTTGCTTTTGCGCATTTAAGAATGCAAGTAATTCTGACAACCGAGTATGATGTGTTATTTGGAGGCAAACACATCATTGTTTTTGGAGATCTACTGCAACTAACTTCAGTGAAAGGACAACCAGTGTTTAAAATGCTTACACATGAAGATACAAGGAAGTGCCTAGGAAGCATTGGAAATGTTAACATATGATTTCATTTCAAATTTGTTTCCAAAAGAAAACATTCACAGAGAATATTTTTAAGAAAATTCCAGAAAACAAATCTGTCATATGTTTGATGCCAACTCTGCAGGAATGTTCAATCTTCAACAACAAAATGTTAAAGTTGGAAAATCAAGAGATTGTCAAACTGGAAGCTATAGATAAAATATAACATGAAGGAGCAACTATTATTTTGTCAGAAAAGTTTAAATCAAAAATGGATTCTTTAGAGAAGAAAATAACTAAAACAACTGGTTTGGAAAAGACTCTGTATGCATCTTTAAATTGTCGTATAATTTTACGACGTAATTTACATGTGGAAAGAGGTTTAGTAAATGGAGTAATGGGTCATGTGGTTGATTTTGTGAATTACCGAAATAGAGATGGAATTGAATTTATAGAAATTAAATTTGATGGTATTGAAGAAGTACATAAAATCAGTTGCTGTTCTGCCCGATTTTTGCTTGTGAAAGATTTATATCAAAAACTGTTTCCTGTTTCTTTGGCATTTTCGGTGACTATTCATAAATCTCAAGGTTTAAGTGTAGATAGTGCTCTAGTGAATATTGCAAGTTCTGTGTTCAATGAGGGTATGGCATATGTTGCTGTATCTCGAGTCAGAACTTTATCTGGATTGTACTTGATTGATTTGGATGAGACAAAGATTAATGCAGATCTAAATTGCGTAAAAGAATATAATAGGTTAAGAAAAGAGTATGCTCCAAATTTACCTCAATATCCTCTATTTGAAAAGCATGTGGTAGGCTGAAAAAGAAGAAATGAGAAAAATTGTAGTGAAGTTCTAGCAAAAAGAAAAAAAGTAAGTGAACCAGTAATTGTAAGCAGAAATCAAAAGGATTCAGTTATTGATGCTGCCAGTAGAGCATGATAATAAATTACAATACTGCAAGCTATCTGGAGAAGCTTGTTGGGAAGTTTCAAGAGTCCTAAAGAAAATGAAACTTCTTATCATTGATGAAGTAAGCATGGTATCAAATGTAATGCTTGCTTTTGTGCATTTAAGAATGCAAGTAATTCTGACAACCGAGTATGATGTGTTATTTGGAGGCAAACACATCATTGTTTTTGGAGATCTACTGCAACTAACTCCAGTGAAAGGACAACCAGTGTTTAAAATGCTTACACATGAAGATACAAGGAAGTGCCTAGGAAGCATTGGAAATGTTAACATATGGTTTCATTTCAAATTTGTTTCCAAAAGAAAACATTCACAGAGAATATTTTTAAGAAAATTCCAGAAAACAAATCTGTCATATGTTTGATGCCAACTCTGCAGGAATGTTCAATCTTCAACAACAAAATGTTAAAGTTGGAAAATCAAGAGATTGTCAAACTGGAAGCTATAGATAAAATATAACATGAAGGAGCAACTATTATTTTGTCAGAAAAGTTTAAATCAAAAATGGATTCTTTAGAGAAGAAAATAACTAAAACAACTGGTTTGGAAAAGACTCTGTATGCATCTTTAAATTGTCGTATAATTTTACGACGTAATTTACATGTGGAAAGAGGTTTAGTAAATGGAGTAATGGGTCATGTGGTTGATTTTGTGAATTACCGAAATAGAGATGGAATTGAATTTATAGAAATTAAATTTGATGGTATTGAAGAAGTACATAAAATCAGTTGCTGTTCTGCCCGATTTTTGCTTGTGAAAGATTTATATCAAAAACTGTTTCCTGTTTCTTTGGCATTTTCGGTGACTATTCATAAATCTCAAGGTTTAAGTGTAGATAGTGCTCTAGTGAATATTGCAAGTTCTGTGTTCAATGAGGGTATGGCATATGTTGCTGTATCTCGAGTCAGAACTTTATCTGGATTGTACTTGATTGATTTGGATGAGACAAAGATTAATGCAGATCTAAATTGCGTAAAAGAATATAATAGGTTAAGAAAAGAGTATGCTCCAAATTTACCTCAATATCCTCTATTTGAAAAGCATGTGGTAGGCTGAAAAAGAAGAAATGAGAAAAATTGTAGTGAAGTTCTAGCAAAAAGAAAAAAAGTAAGTGAACCAGTAATTGTAAGCAGAAATCAAAAGGATTCAGTTGAAGATGTTGTTGGATTTCAGTTTGAAATCAGTTCTGGTGTCAACTGCTATGCTAATGTAGTGGTTAACGTTGTTTTTTTTCTCCAAACTGTACAAGAACAGATTGCTGAAAATAGTGATGAAACATTTTGTTGTTTATTGAATTCTGTGTTTGAGAAATGTAGCAGTGATGGAACAAAAATACAAAGTGTTTCTGAAATTCGAAATGTTTTCTCGTCTAAATCAATTTTCACAGAATATTCAGCAAGATTGTCAGGAATTTCTAATGTATATGCTTGTTGTTTTGCAAGATGAAGGTGTAGATGTAGAAAATCTGTTTGGCCTTTCTTATAAATGGCAGCATGACTGCGACAATTGCTCTTTTTCAAGTAGTACTACAATTGACACTGAAAGATTTATATATTTGACTTTACCAGACTGCAAATCAGTGTCATTTAATAATCTAGTTAGACAAGCAAATCAAAGCATGGTCTGTACTCAATGGATATCTGCAATGCTATCAACATTATTTATACAAACATATGGACAGTATGTCATTTTAATGTTCCAACGACATAGATCTGATGGAACTAAATTGACAACATTAATTAAAAATGTTGTGGCTTCTCAATTATCAATTACAGGAAAAATCTTTACAACTGCAGCAATAATTTACCATGATGGTCCTTCAACAACATCAGGACATTACACAGCTTATTTAAAATGTCATAAAGGTTGGAAACACTACAATGATAGATACTCAATTGACTTTCAAACAATGTTTGCCTTCTGACTTACAAAATTCTTACCTAGTGTTCTTAAAACCGGAATTTTAGGGAAGGTAAGTGGCCTATGAAGATTGCAGCAGTTAATAAAACTTAGTTTGCTGTTCAAAATTACTTTCCCAGTGAGAGTGATGAAGATAATCAAAAACATGTAGTTCTCATAGAGGTAGTATATGTATATCACATAATGTGTACTGTATTATAGAAAATATTAATAAAAAGTAAGCTAGAGGTGAAAATAAAACTATTGTTTCATAATGTAAAAGATGTTGGATCTTTTCTTTCAGAAACTTGGGTAAATCAAAGATTAAGAATACTATTGACTAATTTCCAAAGAAAAGGACTTTCCATATACTATTTGGCCTTGTGGAAAAGTATATGGATCAAAAGTGAGTTAAGATATGTTTTTTCGAAATTTTATATTATTTATTGGATCATTCTATGGGTTTTTTAAACACAATATTTTTGATTGTGGTGTTTTTTGCCCGCTGTTATATGATGAGTAGTATTGAAGTCACTGTTTTAAGTGAAATTCAATATATTCTGAGAACAGCAAAAATAAACCATATAACATGTTGTACAAATTAATTTGTATTTTGTATTATCTAATATACATTATTCTCCCCTTCTCTTATGCTCACTCACCTATTTTCACCCTCTATCACTCCTCTTAACTCACCCTCACTGGCCTTTTCTCACTCTCCCTTACCTCCCTTCCCTTATTCTACTTTCCTCACTTATCCTCATTCTCCACTCCTTCACGACCCTTTCCCTCTCTCCCATCCACCACTTTCCATCTGTTAGTTACTCTACTTCACTCTCCTTGCCCTTCTTTCCTTTCTTTGTTCCCTCAATAATTCCCCTTCTCTCACTCACCTTACTACACTTCACTCACTCCTTCTCTCTCTTCCTCTGTCCTCTCACCTCCTCACTCCCCTTCCCTCACTCCCTCTCTCTTAGCCTCACTCTCTAAATCCTCTCACTCTCTCACTCCTCTTCCATCACGCTTACTCCCTAAAACTCACCCACACTCCCTTACTTACCTTTCTTTGCTCTCTCACTCAGTTCCTTTCTGCCACTCTTTCCTTCACTACCTCTATGTTCTCACTCCTTCACTTCCTTTGTCTCATGCTCACTTGCTTTCATCCTCTCTCTATTTTCCCTTTTTCCTCAACCTCACTGCCCTTCACTCACCCTCCCTCACTCTTGTTCTCTTACTCCAGTTCCCTCAGTTATTCTCATTCATCATCCTTAACCCCTTCCAGGCTCATGACGAGCTGGGCTCGTCATGGTGTAGCCTCCTCGCACGCTGATGACGAGCCCAGCTCGTCATGGAGCATGGTTTTTTTTAAATCCCAGCATAGGAGGAGAATTCAACTAGCACGGACGTGGGTAACTACCCTTCCTCTTTCTCTCCTCACGCACTCACCTTTTCCCGGTACCTTTGCTTCACTTTTCTTCCCTTTCTTGTCTTCCTTTGCTGCCACAGCCATTTTTCTTCCCTTACTCACCTTACTGCCCTTTACTCACTCTTTCTCTGTTACCTTCAGTCCCATTGTCTCCTCACTGTCTTACGACCCTACATTCCCCTCTCTCACCTTCCATGCCTCATAGTCATTAATCCACCGTTATTCACTCCAGCTTCTCTGTCACTCACTCCCCTTTCTTTACTCCCCT
Source organism: Lissotriton vulgaris (assembly GCF_964263255.1). Lineage (NCBI taxonomy): Eukaryota > Metazoa > Chordata > Amphibia > Caudata > Salamandridae > Lissotriton > Lissotriton vulgaris. The sequence continues at coordinate 1,542,161,715 of NC_141693.1, read as the reverse complement.
TTCTTCCTTTAATTTTCCTAATGCACATTCCTTTAGTATCTTACTCACCTTCACTTCATTTCTCTCTCCTACTCTTCTTTTCTGTCACTGAATATATCCGTGTCATTATCCTTTTAGTAAATTGCTCTCCCTCTACTTCTTTTTTACTCTCTCTGACCTTCACCATTCCTTTGTTTTCCTTTCTGAGTCCTTCACTCCTACTTCATCTCTTACTAACTTTTTAGGATGTTTAATCTCCTACTTTGTCTCTTGTATTGTGAAATATATATTGTAAATATTATGACTTACTTTTTTTTCTCTTTCACATATATTAAATTTATTGAAAATATGTAATTAAGTTTACATTACTTATAAGGTAAGTTTGACGTACAAAATTTACTTTCTCAACACTCTTTTTCATAACCTCACTACTCTTCTCTCATGCTCCAACACCCCTGTTCCCTTACTGCGCTTCCCTCACTTATTCTGAATCCCCACGTTTACACTACTTTTCCTCACTTATCTCTTACACTCACCTTCTTTCAGTCCTTCTACTTTACTTTCCTTCCTCTCTCTTCCCTTTCTTCACTCCTTCACTCTTTTCCCTTCCCTTACTCTCCTTACTCCTCTTCACTAACTCCTTCTCTTACTCCCTCTGTCCTCTTACTTCTACACTCCTGTTCCCTCATTGTCTCTCTGTTAGCCTCATTCTCTCCGTCCCCTAAGTCTCTCACTCCTCTTCTGTCACACTCACTCCCTATAACGCAGCCATACTCCCACACTCACCTTCTTTCAGACCTTCTCCTTTACTTTCCTTCCTCTCTCTTCCCTTCCTTTGCTCCTTCACTCTTTTCCCTTCCCTAACTCTCCTTACTCCAGTTCAGTAACTCCTTCTCTTACTCCCTCTGTCCTCTTGGTTCTACACTCCCCTTCCCTCACTCTCTCTCTGTTACCACTCTTCTGTCTGTCCTCTTAGTCTCTAACTCCTCTTCTGTCACGCTCACTCCCTATAACTCAGCCATACTCCCACACTCACCTTCTTTCAAACCTTCACTTTTACTTTCCTTCCTGTTTCTTACCTTCTTTCGCTCCTGCACTCTTTTCCCTTCCCTTACTCTCCTTACTCAACTTCACTAACTCCTTCTCTTACTCCCTCTGACCTCTAAGTTCTACACTCCCCTTCCCTCACTCTCTCTCTGTTACCCCTATTCTCTCTGTCCTCTTATTCTCTCACTCCTCTTCTGTCAAGCTCACTCCCTATAACTCAGCCATACTCCCACACTCACCTTCTTTCAAACCTTCTCTTTTACTTTCCTTCCTGTTTCTTACCTTCTTTTGCTCCTTCACTCTTTTCCCTTCCCTTACTCTCCTTACTCCACTTCACTAACTCCTTCTCTTACTCCCTCTGTCCTCTTACTTCTACACTCCTGTTCCCTCATTGTCTCCCTGTCAGCCTCATTCTCTCCGTCCCCTTAGTCTCTCACTCCTCTTCTGTCACGCTCACTCCCTATAACTCAGCCATAATCCCACACTCACCTTTCAGACCTTCTCCTTTACTTTCCTTCCTCTCTCTCCCTTCTTCGCTCCTTCACTATTTTCCTTTCCCTAACTCTCCTTACTCCACTTTAGTAACTCCTTCTCTCAATCCCTCTGTCCTCTAACTTACTCACTCCCCTTCTCTCACTTTCTCTCTGTTTCCCCTATTCTCTCCGTCCTCTTAGTCTCTCACTCCTCTTCTATTACGCTTACTCCCAATAACTCACCCACACTCCATCACTTTTCTTTCTTTACTCCCTCACTCAGTCTTCTACTGTCACTTTTTCCTTCACTTTCTCTGTCTCCTCATTCCCTTACTCCCCTTGTCTCACGCTCACTTGCCTTTATCCATTCTCTATCACCACTCTTTCCTCAACATCACTGCTCTTCTCTTACCCTTCCACACCCCCGTCCCCTTACTCCGTTTTCTTCACTTATCCTCATTCCCCTTGTTCACTCCCTTTCTCCTCACTCACCTTCTTTCAGTCCCCCTAGTTCACTTCCCTTCCCCTCTAGTCCCTTTCTTTGTTCCCTCACTCATTTTCCTTTGCTCTCTGACTACACTCCACTTCACTCACTCCTTTTGAATTTGTAAAGAATGCAGCTCTTTTTGGAAAATTGGAGGTAGTTCTAAAAACTGTTTTTTTTCTTCTTTTTATGTTTTTTTCTGAACAAAACCAAAAACAGGGAATGCCAAACTGCTCAACAGGAGCAAAAAAACGGGGAAAAATTAGGGCTGGGGACGGCAGCGGTGGTTTTCCCTTGTGTGTACAATGTTCATTATACTCTGTTCTCCGTAGCAAAGCAGTTCATCACACTGCTTACACTTGATAGTGATATCATTGAAAACAGGCTTAATAACATCAGTTGCTCAGGTCTTCCTCTCACGGATGATGTTGCTGCTCCCCCAGTGGATGTTGAGGCGCCATCTCTTGGGGGATTACGTGCCAGGTCTCTGACACTCTCCCGGGCATAGTTCTGGGGGTGCCTCTGTTGGACATGCCGAATCATTATGGAGTTGCCAAAACTGTACTTTCTTCTAGGGTCACCCCGTGAAAGAACTGTTTGGCAAATTTTACAATCAACCTTTGGAGCAATAACCTTTTTTTCACCTGGTGGTATGGTAAAAAAATTCCAAATAAAGTGCTCCTTCACCATGGGCTGAGGAGGCTCCTCCTCAATGAAGTCATCTGAGTCCTCACTGCTGCTGGGTGGTCTGGCAGCCATTCTTTTTACTAAATAGAAGAACAGAAAGGAACAGGTCTTGCTGTCTCCAAAGTGAAAGAAGAAGTGAAGGAAATGGGTGGGGTTTTCTTTAGTTGTAAACAAACTGTTAACAACCAATGAAAAGAGTTATTGTAAGGTCACATGACTTGACGCGCTGACGCTGCGCGCACCAGATCGCTTCCTGGGGCGCTTACGCGGCGTGAACATAGGCCCTTCCGTGGGCACTTACGCGGCGCGCCTGAATGACGTTTGGCTAGCTTTTCGGAAATGCATTTAATGTTAAAATACGGTTATTTAAAATCAAAAATACAAATTTTATAAGTATGCCACTGAATATCTTGCATTATTATTTAGTATAAATACATACTTTTTTTCCGCACGTGGAAATAGCGCTCTCGCTGCGCTCTCAGGTGAGCTTACCGGTGCGCGCACCCTGAGCGCTACAAGACAAAATGATTAAAAAAACCTAGATGAAAAATACATTGAAAAAATAATTTTGGAGAAAAAAAAAATAATTATTATTAGTTAAAAAAACAGTTAATAAAAAAAAATTCTATTTAAAAACCGTAGGTTACATACTCGACATACAAAGGAATTAGCTTTTAAAAAACCTTTGAAATTCACTGAAAAAACCATATTCCCCTCTCTCACCTTCCATGCCTCATTGTCATTAATCCACCGTTATTCACTCCAGCTTCTCTGTCACTCACTCCCCTTTCTTTACTCCCCTTTCTTCCTTTAATTTTCCTAATGCACATTCCTTTAGTATCTTACTCACCTTCACTTCATTTCTCTCTCCTACTCTTCTTTTCTGTCACTGAATATATCCGTGTCATTATCCTTTTAGTAAATTGCTCTCCCTCTACTTCTTTTTTACTCTCTCTGACCTTCACCATTCCTTTGTTTTCCTTTCTGAGTCCTTCACTCCTACTTCATCTCTTACTAACTTTTTAGGACGTTTAATCTCCTACTTTGTCTCTTGTATTATGAAATATATATTGTGAATATTATGACTTACTTTTTTTCTCTTTCACAGATATTAAATTTATTGAAAATATGTAATTAAGTTTACATTACTTATAAGGTAAGTTTGACATACAAAATTTACTTTCTCAACACTCTTTTTCATAACCTCACTACTCTTCTCTCATGCTCCAACACCCCTGTTCCCTTACTGCGCTTCCTTCACTTATTCTGAATCCCCACGTTTACTCTACTTTTCCTCACTTATCTCTTACACTCACCTTCTTTCAGACCTTCTACTTTACTTTCCTTCCTCTCTCTTCCCTTTCTTCACTCCTTCACTCTTTTCCCTTCCCTTACTCTCCTTACTCCACTTCACTAACTCCTTCTCTTACTCCCTCTGTCCTCTTGGTTCTACACTCCCCTTCCCTCACTCTCTCTCTGTTACCCCTCTTCTGTCTGTCCTCTTAGTCTCTAACTCCTCTTCTGTCATGCTCACTCCCTATAACTCAGCCATACTCCCACACTCACCTTCTTTCAAACCTTCACTTTTACTTTCCTTCCTGTTTCTTACCTTCTTTCGCTCCTTCACTCTTTTTCCTTCCCTTACTCTCCTTACTCAACTTCATTAACTCCTTCTCTTACTCCCTCTGACCTCTTAGTTCTACACTCCCCTTCCCTCACTCTCTCTCTGTTACCCCTATTCTCTCTGTCCTCTTAGTCTCTCACTCCTCTTCTGTCACGCTCACTCCCTGTAACTCAGCCATACTCCCACACTCACCTTCTTTCAAACCTTCTCTTTTACTTTCCTTCTTGTTTCTTACCTTCTTTCGCTCCTTCACTCTTTTCCCTTCCATTACTCTCCTCTCCCTACTCCACTTCAATAACTCCTTCTCTTACTCCCTCTGTCCTCTTACTTCTAAACTCCTGTTCCCTCATTGTCTCTCTGTTAGCCTCATTCTCTCTGTCCCCTTAGTCTCTCAGTCCTCTTCTGTCGCGCTCACTCCATACAACTCAGCCATACTCCCACACTCACCTTCTTTCAGACCTTCTCCTTTACTTTCCTTCCTCTTGTTAAAATACGGTTATTTAAAAGACATACAAAGGAATTAGCTTTTAAAAAACCTTTGAAATTCACTGAAAAAACCATAGGTTTCACAATCGTTATAGTTAGGAATTAACATTTAAAAAACCTTTGAAATTCACTGAAAAAACCATAGGTTTCACATTTGTTATAGTTAGGAATTAGCATTTAAAAAACCTTTGAAATTCACTGAAAAAAACCGAGGTTTCACACCAGTTATAGTTAGCGGAACATTTTACTCATACAAAACCATTGAAATTCCCACTTTATAGTTAGTTGGACTCACTATAACTCACGCGCCCGCACTCCACTGCCGATGATGTCACATATTACATCATTCATGACATGGTCAGTGACATCACTGATGACATCTCAAATGATATCACTGATGACATCACTGATGACATCATCCATGTAACAATATAATGCACCTCCTCACACTCTAATCTAACATTTGATACATCCAGTGTTGAATACAGACTACCAATCCTGAAACCATTGACACACCAATACTAGTTACTACATACACGCTCACTGATTCCTAAGTCTACACACACATCCACTCATTCACCCATACAATCACTCATACATACAGTCACTCATCAATACAACACTGTCATATGCACTCATGCCCCTATACAGACACTGACACACTGCCACTCATCCATGGAGTTACTCACAAACCTAGTCAGTCATGCAAAGAATCAATCACACTCCCATTTCCTCATCTATACAGTTATACACACATAACCTTACTTATTCAAACATATACTAACACATACTTACTCTCTTTTACAATCACTGATACAAGTACACATTGATTTCCCCCCTCCACGCTCCTCGCTTGGAGCACACTGTTTCCATCACAGCACACCTCAACCCCCTCAATCTTTTCACAACCCCCCTTTCGAAATAAACCCGGGACCCTCGGTCCCCTCCTCCATTCTATCCACCCCTTCTATGACTCCTAACTTTGTCCACCCTTGTCCTCCTAACCCCCCTCCCTAGAAACGTCCCCTTCAGCTGGTCTAGCCAACCCCGCTAACACTCACACCCCCCCTGCCATGTCCCCCAATACAGTCAACCCTACCACCCGATCCTCCATAGTTGTACACCCATGTCCCCTTAACCCCCCTCCTCCTCTACGACCTCCTCTTCAACAGGTCAAGCCAGCACCGCTAACACCCACACTCCCCCTTCCATGACTCCCATCCCAACCCACCCCAACCCTCCTACCCCCATCCTCATATATCTGCTCTCTACAGTCCAGAGCCTCCATAATAATTCAGAGCTGCCACTCCTCTATCCTCGACCTAACTAACCTCCTCCACCTCGCCGAATTATCCTTCAGAAACCTCATGCCTCAGCGGTCTCCTCCGCCCATCCCAGAACTGCGCAAACTCCCGCTACCAACAGCCTTAAGGCACCTTCGCCCTCGCAAGCACACTAGCTGTCTATCTGCGGAGGAAATCCTCGACCTCGCCTGCTCCTATAACTTTTGCCTGGTCACCACCGACTCCTCAGACCTCACTGAAAAGGAAATACAAGATATTCTCAAAGACCTCAATCCAGCCATTATCCCTCCCTGCCCACCAGACGCGAGTGCAGCACACCCCATCTGCACGGTCGCCATCGACCCACACAGACTAGCCCCCGTTGCAATAGAGGGGCGATCAGTAGCAATCTTGCACCCCCTACCCCGGACTGCCCCGACTCCTACTACCACCTCCCTCCCTGGTCTGACGGGACTCTTAATCAACTGTCGATCGGCAGTAAAGCATGCCGCCGATGCCGATGCCGCTGCTCTCATTCTGAACAATAACACCGACCTAGACATCCTAACTGAATCATGGCTTAATGCTGCATCTTCCCCATGCCTCGACCTCTTAGTACCCCTGAATTTTAACATAGCCAGACTAGACCGACCACTTAACGAAAAAGGTGGCGGAATCGCCTGCATCTATTGCTCTAACCTCCTTGTCTCAGAGATCTTAACTGATACCGCTGATTCCTGCGAATATCTAGCCCTCTCAGTCTGGAGCAACACCACCCACCTGTGCAACCTGCACACTTTTTACCACCCCCCAGGCCATAACAGTAAATTCACTGACTACCTCATGGAAATATTCACAGCTAAATACTCCCCCAATACCAAAGACATATTCCTTGGTGACTTCAACCTGCACTGGAACGACCTTAAGGATCCTCATGTCAACGCCATTAAAGATCTTATGACCGATCTAGCCCTGACCCAAGCTTGCCCTCTCCCCAACCACTCGAAAGGGGCTACCCTTGACTGGATCATCTCCAATGAGAAAACCATCAAACTCATATCCACTGACCCCTGCGACTGGTCAGACCACCATGCCATCGCCTTTCTCTTACCCGGCACCCTCAAAACACGGGCTCCTCAACCAGTGCTACCAAAACACTGGGTCTGAGACACCTAAAACCTAGATCTAATTGAACTTGAGACCCATTGCAAATCCGACCTCCCCCCCTCACATCACCTCAGTCATTGACCTCAACGATCACTACACTGTTTCGATATCGAACATTTTGGATGACCTGGCCCCAATTAAACTAAAAAGGGCTCGAGTCAAAGATAAAAACCCTTGGTTCACCGGTTCCCTCAACGACGAGAGAAGATCCCTCCGACAAGCCGAAAGAATTTGGAGACAGCACCCATCGGCAGTTCACCTGAAACTGCTTAGCCAGGCCAGAAATGCGTACAACAAAAACATCCTAAACTCAAACAAAGAGTTTTTCAGAGCGGAACTAGGAAATGCCCAGAGCAGACCTCGGAAACTCTTTAAGATGATCAAACTCCAATCAAACAAACTGTCCAAAACAGCGAAAGAAAACCCCAAGTCTCTCATCTCCTCTGAAGATTTCTCCTCGTTTTTCGCAAGCAAAATCCTAACCTTAGGTACCGAACTCAAAGCTGCCTAACTCCCCCCACCTACCACTGACCATCTGACTCCGCAATCACTGCTACCTACACAGCCCTCACCCAAGAATCTAGCACACTGGTCCGAATTCTCACCCTACGACGAAGACTCTGTCACAAATATCCTTTCCTCCTTAAACCCGAACAACCATTTCAACGACCCACTCCCCTCGAACTGTCTTGCAGCTATTACCAAATCCATCATTCCTTGCAGGACTGCGATAATCAACGCCTCGCTCAGGCAGGGATCAATCCCGATCTCACTGAAAGCAGGCAAAGTCCTCCCCATTCTAAAAAAAGCCATTGCTGGACCCAGCCTCTCCAGATAATTTTAGACCAATCTCCAACATTCCCCTCCTGTCGAAAGTGATTGAAAAATGTGTTCATATACAATTAAGTCACCACATCAGCAACTTCCACCTACTCGATGACTGCCAATCCGGCTTCAGACCGGGACATAGCACTGAAACCACCATGCTTCACATTGTTGATGATGCTCTTCAAGCCCTGGACCAAAACAAAACTTGTCTCCTAATCCTCCTTGATCTATCCTCGGCCTTCAACACTGTCAACCAAGAGATGCTACTCGAACGCCTCAAACTTAGGATGGGTTTAGATGGCACTGTACTTGCTTGGTTTAGCTCCTACCTCCAAAACCGATCTCAAAGATTCCTAATCAATGGTGAACTCTCCTCCTCCTCCGTGGTCACGGTGGGAGTCCCTCAAGGTTCAACGTTGTCCCCCACACTTTTTAATCTCTATTTGGAACCCCTGGCCGAAATCCTTCGCAATGCAAATATCTCCTTCCATATGTATGCTGATGATACTCAGATCTACATAAAAATCTCATCTCTTGCAGAGATCCTCACCCTGAACGATGCCTTGAAGCTAACCGTCCGATGGCTCGCTTCAAACCAACTCAAGCTCAATGCTAATAAAACTGAGTTCCTCCTAATCTCTCCGCCCAAGAGCAGCTCTGAGATACAGACTTGGACCAAAGCTATCACAGCCTTAAACTGTTCCCCCACCATTGTGGACTCTGCCAAATCACTGGGCATCACCTTGGATTACAACCTAAACATGAGAAAACACATCAACGCAATGGCCAAATCTGCCAGATTCCACCTGAGCTACCTATGGAAACTGAAACCCTTTCAAACCGCTCACGACCTAAAACTAGCAGTCCAATCGTTAGTTATCTCTCGGCTGGCATACGGTTGCTCCACCCTCTCCGGTTTACCCAAGGTCACTCTGGCACCCTTAAAAGCCTGCCTCAACGCAGCCGCCAGACTACTCACTGGCTCTAGAAAATTCGATCACATCACCCCTCACCTGAAAGCGTTGAACTGGCTTCCCCTAGAGGCGAGGATTCACTTCAAGATGGCATGCATCACGCACAAGGCCTTACACTCCAACTCCCCGGCGTATCTAGCCCAGAAACTTGTGATATCCGGAGGGAGCAGAAACTCACGATCTGCAAATACCTTCCTACTACGGCCTGCAGGTTTTAAGAAAAAAAAAACTACAACCGGGCTTTCACCGGGACCGCTCCAAGAATATGGAACTCCTTCCCGCCTGACATCAGAAGTATCCACTCCCTGGCACACTTCAAAAAAGAGGCTGAATCCTTCCTCATGGGTAAATTCCTTGGCTAGCCCACTCCACAGCCACCGAGAGACTTAATACCCTTGTGATTTCCTGCTCTTTTGTATGATACTTTACTCTGTAAAGTACACTGCGGTGGACTGTTGTCTCTAGTCTGTTGTTCTTCATGTAGATTTTGGTATCCAAGAATTCAATTTCTCTTGGGCTGATGTTGTAGGTAAATATTAATCCCACTGTATAGTTATTGAGAATTTCGAAGAAAGTTTTAAATTCTTGTTCAGTGCCCTTCCAAAGCAGGAAGAGGTAATTTATGAAGCGGAGCCACAATGCTACGTTTGTCATATATTGGTTGTTTTCTTCTCCCCAAGCCACGCACCTCTCCCACCTCCCCATCATGAGATCATCGTAGCTTGGGGAGAAGGAAACTCCCATGGCTGTACCACAGCGTTGAGCATACACCTTTTTGTTGAATAAGAAGATATTGTTGTACAGACAGAGTGTTATCATCTGTATTAACATTTTGGAATGTTCGTATTGGTTCACGGGTCTTTGTTGGAGAAAGTATTGGATTGCTTGCAAACCAGTCTCATGATTGATCGAAGTGTACAATGAAACGACATCGATCGTTATTGAAAACTTATATATATATTCAATTAAAAAAACATAGGTTATAGACCATATATAGTTCGGGATTGGCATTTACAAAACCTTATTTTACTCACACAAAACCATTGAAATTCGCATATAAAGTTAGTTGCACTAACTATATATCGCGCACCCGCAATCCACTGCTGATGATGTCACATATTACATCATTCATGTCATGGTCAGTGACATCATTGATGACATCACTGATGACAACTCAAATGACATCACTGACAACATCATGGAAAGGGGCGACCAACTCGGTCCCCCCGAACGTATGGCCGAGTGCCTCGATCCCCCCGGGAAGCCATTTTTGGGCGGGAGGCGCGTCTCGGCTGGTATGCCCGAAGCGGCGTAGCTGGGGCGCGCCCGTTCCCGCCCTAGAGTGGGCTGGCCTAGACACTGACGCAGCCAGCCACGCCCTCGGGGCAGGCAGGGGCGGGTATACGCCCGCCCTGAAGACGGATAAAAAGGGACGCAAGACCAGAAGACATCCTCTTGTTCTTGTGCTCTGAAGCTGCACCTCCTCGCTGCACGTGAGCTCGGGACAGAACGAAGAGCCAATTTTGAGCGTCTTAATCTTTCTTTTTGTCTTCTAGATACTTCGTTTGAAAGATGCCCAAGAAAGGCGCGAAGAGAATGTCGACTGACCAGATGGTTCGGGTCCTCATGAAGGAAATGTCCGAAATAAAGAAGCAGTTGGCGGAGCGAGACGGTGAGGAGGGATCGGGGCGTCCACCGGCCGGAGGGAGGCCAAAGAGGCCGAGAAGGGGGCCGGTCGGGGGAGACGTCCCGGTTCCCTGTTCCCCGCTCGAGGCGCCAGCCTCGGTACCGGCCCCGGTACCGAAGGAAGGGAATCCGATTCCCGTCGTAGTCACCCCGACATCCGCTGAGGATATGCCTCCCGAGTTGGCGGCACAGTTAGCAGCGTGGTTGGGGGACAGTAGCGAGGGCGCCACGGCTGCCGAAGCGCAAGCACTCATGAAACAGTTGCGCGAGAAACGTGATACAGCCAAGGTGCCCGCGCCGGATGCGGTGATAGACAAGCCACGAGGGGCGGAAGCAGCGTTCGGTGCAGGTAAGCGGCCATTGCCGATCGCGAGGGATGAGTCAACACCCTCTCGTAGAGAAAAATTGGGGCAACATGTTCCTTTGGCAATAAAGGAAAAGATTTGGGCGGGGGAATACGTAAACATTTTCTCCTTGCTCGTTGATCATTATGAGGTTGAAACTGTTAAGAGTCAAAAGGATCTGATGCATCCAAGTGTTTGGCGCGCAAAAATGGCCGCCTTTAAAGTGAATGAGAATATTGGCAACTGGGGCAATGCTTGGGGAATTTTTACGTCAATTTTGGGGGAACGTAGGCCTGAATTGCTCCCTGAGTTTCCAGTATATCAGTCACGAATTATGGGGTACTCGACATCGCACCAAGGTAACCAATGGTTCTGTTATGAAAACCTTTTCAGGAAAGCGATGGAGCATAACAAAAGTTTAACCTGGGACTGTTATGATTCTTTGACATGGGATAAAATGAAAGAGTCAGGGATGTTGAAAATGCCGTTGGTGGGGAGTACTGTTGGTGAGTCCTCCCGCCAATATGGGGGGACGCCCTTTCGGTCGGGTACGGGTACCGACGATTATCCGAGACCCGCCGGCAATACAGGGAAGAGGGGTTTCTGTTTCAATTTCAACAAAGGCCCCCGGGATCTTGTAAATTCAAGCACGAATGTAGTGGTTGCGGGGCACCCCATCCTGAGTCCTCGTGCAGAGCCAAAACGGGTGAAAATGGGGGTAGAGGAGGCGCCAAACAGGTCTAATGTAGTCCGAGGGGCGCCTTTACCAACCCCGATTGATACCTTGGCGATGATTCCCTGGCTCAGCGAATACCCAGATCGTACTTCTGCTGGGGTGCTGCGAAACGGTTTTTCGTATGGTTTCCGCATCCCGGTGGGGGACTTTCAGGGTGTCGGGACGTGCAAAAACCAACTTTCCGTCTTGCAGCATACGACTGTAGTACAGGATAAGATCCGGAAAGAGGTTATCCGAGGTCGGGTTGCCGGCCCGTTTAGTGTTCCCCCGGTACAGAATTTTGTCTGTTCTCCTTTAGGGGTGGTCCCCAAGAAGGACCCAGGTGAGTTTCGATTGATTCACAATTTATCAGCTCCTCATGGCCTTTCTGTGAACGATGCAATTGATCCAGAGGTATGTTCGGTGCGGTACGCATCATTTGATGAGGCCGTAGCCATTTTGAATCGCCTGGGGCCCGGGACGCTGATGGCGAAATCAGATATCGAGTCAGCGTTCCGTTTGCTCCCGGTATACCCGGACGACCAACGTCTTCTGGGATTCATGTTTCAAGGTTCGTATTACATGGATAGGTGTATGCCGATGGGGTGCTCTATATCTTGTGCATATTTCGAGAAATTCAGTAGTTTTCTACAATGGGTTTACACGAAGGAAACGGGTTTTCGAAATGTGATGCATTACCTCGATGACTTTCTGTTCCTTGGGGCCGCTGGGGATGATGAATGTGCCCGGGCCTTGACTGAATTTTGTGTATTAATGGATCAATTTGGCGTGCCATTGGCACCAGGTAAAACTGTGGGTCCCACGACTTGCCTCGAGTTTCTCGGGATCGCGTTGGACTCTAGTGAGGGCTGTTTTCGTTTACCAGCTGCCAAAGTGTCGAAATTCAGGGCAGCCCTGCAAATGTGTATAAATGCATCTAAAGTTACGCTGCATCAATTGCAGCAATTGGTGGGGAAGTTGAATTTTGCCCTAAGGGTGATCCCAATGGCCCGCCCCTTTTCCCGTTCGATTGCCCAGGCGATGGTCGGCCTAAAGGAGGGTCATCATCGCACGAGACTATCGGCTGAGGTCCGCCAAGACATGCGTATTTGGTTAGCATTTTTGGCGGATTTCAATGGTCGAGTCGTCTGGAACAAACCAGCCTTGTCATCTGAAGAGCTTGGTCTATGGACGGATTCAGCGGGAAGCATGGGCTTTGGCGCCATCTTCGGCACAAAATGGTCGGCACAAAGGTGGCCAACATGGTGGCATGAAGAGGGGCTGACGAGTAATATTGCTTTCCTTGAACTGTTTCCCATTTTGGTGGCCCTCAGAACCTGGCCCGATGGATTCAAAAATCACTCTGTCATATTTTGGTCTGACAATATGACCGTTGTAGAATGCATCAATAGTCAGGCAGCACGTTGTAAAATGATTTTAAGGCTGCTTAAAGAAATTGTCTTACTGTGTATGCAACTGAACGTGGTATTCAGAGCGAAACATGTCCCAGGGGTGATGAATCAGGCGGCTGATGCACTGTCTCGTTTTCAAATGCAGGCTTTCTCGGGTTTCCTTCCCTCAGCGGACCCAGAGCCGGCACCCTTTCCCGAAGCTCTCTGGTCTCTCGGTGCCCCGAACTTCGTTACCTCGTGGGAGAGAGTCTAGCACCAAGAACGAGGAAGGCATACGAAGGGGCGTTTCGGGCCTATTTAGCCTTTTTGGGGACTGAGAGAGGGGGGCTTTGGGGGCAGGAGGATTGGGTAGTACATTTTCTGATGTCCTTGCGTAGGGCTGGGAAGTCGGTGGCTACAGCCCAGAGGCATCGAGCTGCCATTTCCTTTGTTGCCAGGGCTCATAATATCCAGGACCCGACAGCGTCTTTTGTGGTACAGAAAGCGCTACGTGGGTGGCAACGCCTTGAGGGTCGCAGAGTAGATGAGAGGCGCCCGATAGGTCTGGATAGGTTGTCCCAGTTGCTGGCCACACTCCCCGCCACATGCTCGTCTCAGTTCGAGGCCTGTTTGTTCCGAGCTGCTTTTACGCTTGCATTTCACGGGGCGATGAGGATAAGTGAGCTGGTGGCAAGGAACAAACAGGATGTGGTGGGGGGTTTGTGCCGGGAACACGTTCAGATCAGGGGTGAGACGATGACTGTATCCTTTGTCAAGTCCAAAACCGATCAAGGTGGGGTGGGGGACTGCATAGTCATTCGCAGGATTCCAGGGTCCTCCATGTGTCCGGTAAAGTGTTTAGAAGAATACCTAGCACAAAGGGTGGCATCATGGGGAGGGACATTGTTGAGACACGCGGACGCCACCCCACTGACGAAGTTTCAGTTTCAGCGGGTGCTCGCGATGTCAATTACCGCAGCGGGCTTGGACCCGGGCGAGTTTGGGACCCATTCCTTTCGGATAGGGGCTGCCACTGAAGCTACAGCCAGGGGTCTTAATGTGGAACAAGTAAAACGAGTGGGGCGTTGGTCCTCCAATTGTTATAAGAGGTATGTGCGGTTGCACATGTTGTGAAGCTGTAATAATGTACTCACGCTTCTTGTCTTTTGTTTGGTTTTCAGTTACGCAAGCCTTCGAGGCGGGGCGGACTATGCAGTCGACCCAACACCAGGCCAGCGGTCAGACATCACCGGCTGTGAGAAAAGAGGTGTGGGTCGTGGGCCACTCATACATGAGGCGTGCCGCAGACGTATTCGAAGCAGGTGACATGATTCACGTAGCTGGGGAATACGGGTACAGAATGTCCTTCTACGGAAGGGGCGGTCTCTGTATTGACCAGTTTCAGGCATTCTTTGAGGGTTTGTTAGGGCGGACGAGGTCACCGCCGTCTATAGTCATAGTACATTTAGGGGGCAATGATTTGGTCACCACCGGTAGACGACTTCTCCTAGAGGCAATGCTTTCCACTGTAAGTTGGTTGGCAAGGAAAGTTCCGGGGTGCATAATTGCGTGGTCTCATATGATCCCACGAAAAGTGTGGCGGGGGGCTGTTTCGATTCGTGCTTTGAATCATTCTGTTAGAAAACTTAATAACAAAGTGAGTAGGTTGTTCCGTTCCAAGACATTGCATTCTATCTCGCATGGTTGTATTAATGATGACAGTATGTATTTAGGGGATGGTGTGCATTTGTCTCGGGTGGGAAATGAGTTACTCATAGGAGACTTCTTAGCATGGTTAAAAACGTTGAAACATGACCTTTAGGTAGGACTTTTGTGGGGGGCCCGGATAGCCGGTCAACTATCCGGGCCTGTGGCGGTAAGGTCATGATCGGTGAGCACTAATTAGTAGATCCCTATGAGTGGGCGTCACCCAACACGGATGGGAGCGCTCGGGAGAGGTGGCCATTGGCCCCTCAATGGGGAGGCGGTCCCTTCTAAGGATGGGTCGCCGGAAGTAAAGGAAAGGCGGTCAAGGCCCCTTCCTTTGTAGGAGGGGTTACAGCCCCCTCCTGGGGAATTTCCCGGGGCCAGTGACATCTGCGACGGCAGATGCGGTAAGTTGTGTGGGGTTGGGCTAAGGTCTACGATACCTTCTAGATACCTCACACGAGTATTCGAACGACCTTTAACTGGCGTCGAGTCTTTAGGTGCCCCCGTCAAGTCAAGGGAAATTGGTAGTAGTTGCACTTGAGGTACGCTTAGGGATCTTGACACCGGTTATGACCTTGCCGTTGGCCCTTAAACGTTAGGTTGTACAATTTCAATATGTCAAGAAATGTTTTGTAGGATGCTAGTTCGGCTAGGAGAACCTCTGTATTAGAGAATCTGTTAAGGTTAGCCAAACATCGCAATATGGTAATGAAATTGTACATAACATGAAACGTTTAATGTTTTTATTTTGTTTTAATAAATACGGCCGGGATGGTCACTCCATCCCACTTCCAAAAACTTCAAGAACTGTTTCCGGTTTCCCTCCTTTTGGGGATTGTGTTGAGAGGGGGTGGTGGGTATCTCGGCCATATGGAAAGGGGCGACCAACTCGGTCCCCCCGAACGTATGGCCGAGTGCCTCGATCCCCCCGGGAAGCCATTTTTGGGCGGGAGGCGCGTCTCGGCTGGTATGCCCGAAGCGGCGTAACTGGGGCGCGCCCGTTCCCGCCCTAGAGTGGGCTGGCCTAGACACTGACGCAGCCAGCCACGCCCTCGGGGCAGGCAGGGGCGGGTATACGCCCGCCCTGAAGACGGATAAAAAGGGACGCAAGACCAGAAGACATCCTCTTGTTCTTGTGCTCTGAAGCTGCACCTCCTCGCTGCACGTGAGCTCGGGACAGAACGAAGAGCCAATTTTGACCCACCCACCAGCCCCTGAAGACAGCCAGTTGTTTGTAATAAAGTTGATTAATTTTGCTTCTGTTTTCGTTTACAGGTTGGAGTGTCATGTTGATGTTGAGTTTAATAAAGAATGGTCTGTTTGAGTACGTTTTGCCATTAAAGAGATTCAGATTTAGTGTTGAATTTTATGCATGCTCTTTCGGTCATAGTGGCCAATGTATTCTGAGGTTTAGTTAGCACTGTCGTATTTAATTTGGTAGGCGGTAAGGTCATGATCGGTGAGCACTAATTAGTAGATCCCTATGAGTGGGCGTCACCCAACACGGATGGGAGCGCTCGGGAGAGGTGGCCATTGGCCCCTCAATGGGGAGGCGGTCCCTTCTAAGGATGGGTCGCCGGAAGTAAAGGAAAGGCGGTCAAGGCCCCTTCCTTTGTAGGAGGGGTTACAGCCCCCTCCTGGGGAATTTCCCGGGGCCAGTGACATCTGCGACGGCAGATGCGGTAAGTTGTGTGGGGTTGGGCTAAGGTCTACGATACCTTCTAGATACCTCACACGAGTATTCGAACGACCTTTAACTGGCGTCGAGTCTTTAGGTGCCCCCGTCAAGTCAAGGGAAATTGGTAGTAGTTGCACTTGAGGTACGCCTCCGTGCTGTCGCCCATCCCAAGTGGGAGGGGTAAGTCTGGTTAGGGATCTTGACACCGGTTATGACCTTGCCGTTGGCCCTTAAACGTTAGGTTGTACAATTTCAATATGTCAAGAAATGTTTTGTAGGATGCTAGTTCGGCTAGGAGAACCTCTGTATTAGAGAATCTGTTAAGGTTAGCCAAACATCGCAATATGGTAATGAAATTGTACATAACATGAAACGTTTAATGTTTTTATTTTGTTTTAATAAATACGGCCGGGATGGTCACTCCATCCCACTTCCAAAAACTTCAAGAACTGTTTCCGGTTTCCCTCCTTTTGGGGATTGTGTTGAGAGGGGGTGGTGGGTATCTCGGCCATACTGATGACATCATTCATGTGATAATACGATGAACCTCTACAGACTCTGATATAACCTTAGATACACTCAGTGTAACAGACACTCACAGATTGTCATTCATCCATAGAGTTACTCATACACCTAGTCAGTCATGCAAAGAATCAATCAAAACTCCATTTCCTCAACTATACAGTTATACACACCTTAATTATTGAAACATATTCTAATACATATTTACTCTCTTATACAATCACTGATACAAGTTTTCAATGATCCATGCAGCCACTCACACATTCACTGGCTCTTAAACACAGTCATTTATATATGTCAACTCTCACATGTACTGTGTTTTACATATGTACTTACTTTGACATGTAGCACTGAGATATCCATTCACTCACCAATAAACTCATGCACAGTCAACCACCCATACAGCTGTTTCCACATGCAGTTTTGAACCCATACATCTAGTGAATCAACTGTTCACACATCTATGCACAGAGTCACACACCTCCCAGCCACCCCGACACACACACTCACTTTCCCATACAAATACTTGGGCAACCAATCAATAACCCAGATAGTTACTCATATAGCTACTGATCAACACATGCAGCAGTTTACAGAACAACAGATATAATGATGCACAAATTAAGACAGTTTAATCACTAACCCATGCACTCAGTGAGACACATTTAATCACTCTCTCACACAATCAGTCATGCACCTACTAAATCCTTCATCCAGACATTTATACATCCACTCATTCTTCAATATGTAAGACATATTTTAACTTTACAGAAACATACAGTCACTGGATGTTGTCATCAGTGATGTCATTTGAGTTGTCATCAGTGATGTCATCAGTGATGGCACTGACCATGTCATGAATGATGTAATATGTGACATCATCAGCAGTGGATTGCGGGTGCGCGATATATAGTTAGTGCAACTAACTATATATGTGAATTTCAATGGTTTTGTGTGAGTAAAATAAGGTTTTGTAAATGCTAATTCCTAACTATATATGGTCTTTAACCTATGGTTTTTTCAGTGAATATATATATATATATATATATATATATATATATATATATATATATATATATATATATATATATATATAACAAATCTATGGCAAAATGAACCCCCTCATTTTGTTCCTTTGCAAATTAAATGTTTTAAGTGTTAACACTTTATTCCAATCAAGATGACTTCAGGTGTGCCATACTTTTGTCATAAGTAAGACTGTTAGCGCTCTAGTTGTTCTTTAGAACACTCTGGGACATTCTGTCATTGGGCTATAGTTGGGCTACATCTGGCTGATATTTGGGCTACATTTGTTTTTTTTGTCTCTGGTGGCCATCTTTGGGCTACATTGGGCTACATTGGGCTACATTTGGGCTCTAACATATATATAGCTCAATGTAGCCCAATATATATTTTTTCAAAGTTAATTTTCGTTAAAACCACTGGAGCATATATCTTGAGACATAGCAAAGGCACATCGGGGTACCAGTCCCTACAATTTTGCCAAGTTTGGTGGAAATCCATTCAGCCGTTCGGGCTAAAAGTGAGTTTGACCGCCCTATGGAAATTAACATGGAGAAAACACGTTTTGGGACCCCCTTTTATCTCGGCCCGCTTGACGAATCTCCCTCACATTTTCAGGGAAGGAGCGGGCCACCTACTTTGAGAAATTCGCGAAGATTCGTCCACCGGCACCAGAGTTATTCCCAATAGAATGTTGCGGATTTCCTATGGAAAGTAGATCCTAACTATAACTACCTACTGGCGACTGCCAGTTGGTAATATATATATATATATATATATATATATATATATATATATATATATATATATATATATATATATATATATATATATATATATATATATATATTTGTTGGAATGGCCATTCTTCCACACCACGTTGATCAGACTAGGGATGGCACCGCTGTTCATATCGGTAGTGTCCCTTCAATATACAAGACTGGTTGCATGAGTGAGAATGAAAGGTTCACTAACAAAATCCTTTAAGCTATCAAGAGGGACCCGCCGAGGCTGCCCACTCTCCCCGCTGCTCATCGTGATTGAAATGGATCCACTTGTACGCCATCTCCAAGATAATCACTCCCATGGGGGTTTACAGTTCCAGACGAGCCCCCTTTTAATAACACTCTATGCCGATGACATTATTCTCTATGTGCGGCAACCAGACAAGAACCTACAGCCTATACTGCGGGAGATCACACAGCACAGCACCTTATCTGACCAGCAAATTAACTGGTCCATATCGGAAGTCTTCTCTCTGACCCCGGCCCATTGTGAGTGCGGCGCAGTGTTTCTGTTAAAATTTTGCAAGGAATCAGTTAAGTATTTAGGTATACACATCCATAAAGATCCGTCCGTCACAAATTCTCCAACTAGATTATAGCCCAGCAATGGAGAAGTTGAGTGACAGGGTGGACCGGTGGTTGAAACTGCCTCTCACTATGGTAGGCAGAATCGTTCTTGCAAAGATGGTAGCCCTCCCAACGTTTCTCCATCTTTTTCAGAATACACCCATACCCCTATACAGGAGGCTCTTTGCGATGCTTTGCTCTCATCTCATAAAACTGGTATGGGGGAGGTCAATCTTGGGTCTGTTGGGACACACTGGCAATGTTGTATGAGCGGGCGGATTTGGGAGCCTGAATTCCCGCATCTATTACTTTGTAGCGCAGTGCAGCTTCTTGAAACACTGGTTTCACTCCGGCGCCAGGATTCCCTACCTGAAGCCTGAAGGTGAACTTTCTCACCCAACTCCCCAATCGCTTTTTTACTGACCGGCATGGCCCAAGACCCACAGGATCTGCAAACAATATCGACAACCAGTTGGACCTGGAGAAAACCTACCCGAGCAACTGGGTTGCAATATCTGTATTCTTCTGCACTTCCACTGGCTGGCAACGTCTGGATCCCCATCACAAGGGAGAAAAACGTGCAATAAACTTTAACAAATTTAGCCAAGGCACATTCGGACACCTGTTTCCTGGAGGGCACATATTTTCACATTTAGAAGAAGACAAGCTTAGTGAAGCCACATTCATGGATCAATTTATATTGTGTAGGCAGCAGAGGGCTCTCTGCTTAATGGTTGGCAGCTACCCCCTTTACCCACTAGACTTTCCCCCCTTGACACAGCTTATCAAAGATAGTAATGAGGAACACCTGATGTCCAGACAGTACAGAGCTGCTATTGCAATGCTCCCAACTAAGGACAAGGTGGTATGACAGGCATGGGAACAAGACCTGGGACATCCAGTCACAGACAATCAGTGGCGATATTGCTGTGAACAAACGTGTACAGTTTCCTTTAACCATAAGCACAAAATATTACATTATAAGTTCCTACTTAGGGCTTACTTTACCCCAGCTGAAGTACATCGAATGGATCCAACATGCCCATACACTTGCCCCAGATGGAATATCCCGATGGCAGGCTTTGCACACATGACATGGACATGTAACAGGGGGTCACATTTTTGGACAAGGGTGTTTTGCTAACTATCCCGCATGAGAGGCACAAATATTACTCCCTGTTGGACTTGGCCCTTTTCCTCCAACATTTTTTGCTTTTGCCCCCCCTACTTTGAGATGTCTCCCCCATGGTGAAGGTTACCGAATAGGCCATGTGTGGTGTGAGACGCCATGTTACTGTTAAATGCAATGCAATGGTGTGTACATTTATTTTCCCCCATTGTAAACATGTCCCCTGGTGAAATGATGCATTTGTGTTTTGCATTTAAAATGGCTGCCAAGGCTATGCGTTGTGCCACCTGACTGCAGGAGGTTAGTAGTCTAGTTGTTAGGTACCCAGCCACCCCTGCATTTGGAAGGAAAGTCTGGCACCCAGGGTGCTCTACTACTCCCCCTGAGCCAGTTAGAACTAATTTGCCTGTCTGAGGTGGGTTAGCGGTCTAGTTGTCTGGTACCCAGCAATCCCAGCATTTGGAGGGACCTTGTAGAAGCTTCCAGGCTTTCTGGTATAGGGAGAGCAGTAGAGATGCCATGTGCAGAGACAGAGCTGGGACAGGAATGTGAGGGGACCTGCTGCAAGGGGATACCGCCACTTGGGCCTGTGTGCTGGGCACTGCACCCATCTAGGAACCCCCTACTGTCCCCAAGGCTTGTGAAGCCTCACTTCAGGAGTTCAGGCTGCCGTGTGGGAGGAGGGCCACGCTGCAGTGGGGATGGTGAAAGCCTACCACCCTGCTTTGATGATGCCCCCACTACCTGCTGACCTGGCCCAGTAGTGCCTACTGCTTTGTCCCCTGGGCTCCTGAGGAAGTGGGCCCCCGTAGGCCCCTGGAGATGCTGGGACCCTGTGCTACGCAAGCGCTGCACAAAGAAGCACCCAAAAGGGAAGGAGCATCTCAGAACCTGCCACCTAGGAGGTGAGGAGTGTTACCCTGGGCCTGCTGCTGGGACTGTCTGCCCCTTTCGCTGTGCTCCTGGACGTGCTGGGCCTGGAGGAGGCGCTGCGTGCCAAAGCGCTATAATCCTGGAAGCGCTGTGCTTCAAAACCCCTGGGTAGTCCTGAAGTGCCTGAACTGTACTGCCAGCTGTGTGTGCCTGCAAAGCGCCGCTTCAACCAAGCACTGGACAGTTGGAAGGGATGCCTGGCCCTGGATAAGTGCTGCCTGCTAAGCGCTGTGATCTAAAAGCGCTGTATGCGGAGCTGGGTTGAGGAGAAGCACTGTGTGGTGGCTAGAGCTGCGCAGCTGGGAGAGGCTGCTTTTGTGTTCCTAAGCGCTACCATGCCAGAACGGGCCGCCTCTCAGCCTTGTAAATAGGGCAGGAGCCTACCCCACCTCCGCTCGGGGAGCAGTGTCTGCGTCTGTCTGGTGAGACCTAGAGGCACATTGTCAGTGCCTGCCTCCCACCCTACTGCCCAGGAAGCCCCTAGCGAGGAGCAGAAGCGTGGAGACAATGCCAAGAGCCCGGTGAGTGTGGGGCTCAAACAGACTGTGTTGGGGGGTGTATCGGGGCATACTGTCGGTGCCCAAACCACGGTGCCAGCATTCCGTGGTGAACTGCCACCCCCGGTACTTGTACTTTGCTGCACCGGAGGTCGCCCTGCCCCTGCTGAGAACTGCTGTTGGGCCCTGTTAGCCCCCGTTAAGCCAAGGAGGCTCTGGCCCAGGGGAGGTAGTGACTGAGGGTCCCCCTGAACTGGTCCAGTGCCCAAATTAAGTGCTGGTTGGCTGTCATAGGAGACAAGGTTGACCCCTGGCTTTTAAGCCAATCGTGGCTCCCTGTTACCTTTTTATGCCTGGGGTGCAAGTCAGGCTATGAAATGTATTCACAGGTGTTCCTGCCTCATGATGTCTGCCTAGGCTTGATATCAAAGTTGTTGCCTATGCAAATGCTTTGCTTAAGTGATGCTCTTGCGCCTAATGTTTATGGTATGCTGAATATCTTGCTAAAGGTTTCATGCCCCATGTTTTAGGCCTGCCCCGCCCTATGCCAGGTGTTGATGCTAGGTGTGTGAGGTTATTTTTGCAGGAGATGCTAACGCAAGTACGGTTGTGTTCCTGCCTAATGTCCTATTTCACCCTTACAGCTTGCTTCAAGGGGATGCCAAGGATGAAGGCCTGAGTTGGCCCCACAATATCGATCCTATGTTTTATGCATTTCCTGACATTCTTTTTATTTCAGCTGGACACTAAGGGACTTCCTTAACCATTTTTCTTATTTCTCCCATTTTCCCTTTTAAATAATCCCTCTTGCATTCATTGCTCTGGCGCCAGTTGGCGCCCCGTTGTGATTACTGCTGTTATTGTGTTTTACCTTCGCAGGTTGGAGATAATACAACACTTATTCTTTTTCCAACCAGAAGCAGTGGCATGTCTCTTTTGTAGTGTACCTGGTGTGTCGTCTGTGGGTACTGCGTGGATGCTTTACACATGTCCTCTGAAGTTTGGCCTGCCCGCTCTGCTCCATGCTACCCCCTGTAGAATTGGTAACCCCATTTCTAACATTGTTGGCGAGCGGTGGGATAGGACTTGTGTTTGCGCAGTACCACAGCGGCCACAGGTTTCATTGCAAGTAGAGCACTGCTGAGAAGTAATCACAGTTTTTGGGGATTATTGTCTGGCTGATTATTGTGTTTTCTTTAGCATTATTGCTTCCTCCTAAAAATGTGTTTTTGGAATTGTGTCACCTTGATGCCCTTTGGGTGTTGTTTATTCTCGGGTGTACCTCGCCACGATGGGGTTGGTTTATAATGAGGACGAACTCATGGAGTATACCGAGCAGGAAGTGATAGATTTCTGCAAGGAGAAAGGGATACCCCCAGTCGGCAATATTAGAACAAAGTTGTTCCTTTTCGAAGCCCTCAAGAGGGGAGAACCCTTAGAGGTAGGTGGGGACCTGTCTGATTACCCCTCCGCATGTTTAAAGGGTGGGTTTTTGTAGAGACCAGAGGGAGGGCTCCTAGTCCATAACCCTGGAGGGTGGTTACCCCAATGATGAGGAGGAAGAGATTGATAGGGCAGAGATGCCAGTAGCTGATGAGGAGCCATAAATAGGGAGTCAGTCCCGGAAGCACTGCCCCATCCCTTTCCCGGTCCCTTGAAGAGTGGGTGGACAGAAGGGAAGAAAGGGAGCATCGGCTGGCGCTGGCAAAGCTTAGGCATGCCAAGGAGTTAGCGCAGCTGAGGTGGAATAGCAGAGGCTAGAGGCAGAGATGGTCCTAGCGCAAGAGAGGATGGCGGAGGCAGAGAGGGCCTTTGCCAGGGAGAGGGTAGCTCAGGTGGGTAGGCTGTCCCCTGAGAGTGGTTGTTTTTGTGGTCTGGATTCACCAGTGAGGCTGGGATCCAGTGGTGGCAGCGAGAGTGGTTCCAGTGCAGGTAGTCCCACTCCCAAAGCACAGGAGACGGTGCCTGATTCCCAGGAAGAGGGGGACGGGTTAGTGTTCAGGGGCAGGGGAAAGCTGTCCCACCAGTCCTGGAAAGAGTTTGAGGAGGAGTGTGGGACTGCATTGGATGATTGGGTGGTGAGTAGAGCAGTGGAGGATTGGGAGGGGCTGTGCCATGCAGTCGTCAGAGAGCACATGCTGAGGAGTTGTTTCCCAAGTCTGCGTCACCATCTGTTGCAGTGTGGGTTCTCAGACCCCAGGGAACTTGCACGGGAGGCAGACCTCTGGGTAAGTGCCAGAGAGTCTGAGAGGGCATTGGGGAGTGATCCTAAAGGGAGTGGTGCAGAGATCTACCGACCCAGCGAGGCGGGAGAGGCAAGGAGTAGCCCAGCTAGGTCCCAGGATAGTGAGAGGGTTGTAGGGCCTCAAATCCTATCTACAGGAAGGAGTGAGACGGGGAGGTGTCCCGAGGTTCCCCAACCGCTGTCATAGGGCCTGGAGAGTTCTTTAAGGGAACCCCAGCTTGGGAGCCTAGGCTGTCCAGATGTGCCTTCCAGGGAAGGGGATCCCTTTGTGTCAGGAGAACCCGGAACATCAGTAATCGGAGCTCCAGTGGTTCAGGGGTCTGACCAGTCGCAGGGTTTACATCCTGGACTGGGGTTCAAGGTTCAGGGGTTGCCTGACCTGGAGGGTGGGGTACCTGTAATCAGGGTCCCTAACGGTTTGACTCCCAGGGGTACTTCTCTGGTAGGAGGGTGCGGAACTCTGGGAGGGGGTGCAGAGGGAGGAAGGTCTCTCCTTTGTCACCGACTCAGCCAAAGGACGCAGATCCCGGGTTGGGTGGCCAGGGACAGGGGTTGCCTGCCCTGGCGGGTGGGGCGACTGTAAACAGTGTCCCCCCGGAATTGACTATCAGGGGTACTACTCCAGTTAGGAGTGTGCTGAACTCCGGGAGGGGGTGCAGGGGGAGGGAGGACTCACCCCTGTCACCGGTTCAACCTGAGGGTTTCGACTCCAGGTTGGGGAGAGAGAGGTTGTTGGAGGGTGTCCCCAGGAGAAGGAGAGGGAGTAACCCCAGAAGGAGAGGTAGGGGGAGAGGAGCCTTGCCCCTAGTGATGGCCAGCCTGAGGTTTGGGACCCCAGTTGGGACGACCAGTGGCAGTTCGGTAGGAGGAGAGTGGTAAAAAGGTACTTCGGGCCTGAGGCTAGAGCCTCCTACTCTGTGAGAGAGCAAGGGCCAGAGACTTCTGGATGGCCTAGAGGCCAGTCCTGGCCTCATTCCACTAGAGAACACCAGTGGGGTGGTTCGGTTGTTGAAGGGAGGGTTGCGAGAGTGAACCATCGGGTTCCAGAGTGGAGAAGAGACTGCAGGTACTCCAGTAGTTGCAGGCCTGCATCCACCTTTTTCCGCCCCAAGCAGGAAAGCCCATCAAGGCATTGATTGGTCTACCCTGGCTTTTGACTGGGGGGGAGTTGTGTTGGACTTGGCCCTTTTCCCCCAAAATCTTTCGCTTTTCGCCCCCCTAATTTGAGATGTCTCCCCCATGGTGAAGGTTACCAAATAGGCCATGTGTGGTGTGAGACGCCATGTTACTGTTAAATGCAATGCAATGGTGTGTACATTTATTTTCCCCCATTGTAAACATGTACCCTGGTGAAATGATGCATTTGTGTTTTGCATTTAAAATGGCTGCCAAGGCTATGCGTTGTGCCACCTGACTGCAGTAGGTTAGCAGTCTAGTTGTTAGGCACCCAGCCACCCCTGCATTTGGAAGGAAAGCCTGGCACCCAGGGTGCTCTACTCCTCCTCCTGAGCCAGTTAGAACTAGTTTGCCAGTCTGAGGTGGGTTAGTGGTCTAGTTGTCTGGTTCCCAGCAATCCCAGCAATTGGAGGGACCTTCTAGAAGCTTCCAGGCTTTCTGGTAAAGGTAGAGCAGTAGAGATGTCATGTGCAGAGACAGAGCTGGGACAGGAATGTGAGGGGACTTGCTGCAAGTAGATACAGCCACTTGGGCCTGTGTGCTGGGCCCTGCACCCATCTAGGACCCCCCACTGTCCCCAAGCCTTGTGACGCCTCACCTCAGGAGTTCAGGCTGCCATGTGGGAGGAGGGCCACGCTGCAGTGGGGATTGTGAAAGCCTACCACCCTGCTTTGATGATGCCCCCACTACCTGCTGACCTGGCCCAGTAGTGCCTACTGCTCTGTCCCCCGGGCTCCTGAGGAAGGAGGGCCCCTCTAGTTCCCTGGAGCTGCCGGGACCCTGTGCTACGCAAGAAAAGAAGCGCCCAGAAGGGAAGGAGCATCTCAGACCCCGCCACCCAGGAGGTGAGGAGTGTTACCCTGGGCCTGCTGCTGGGACTGTCCGCCCCTTTCGCTGTGCTCCTGGACGTGCTGGGCCTGGAGGAGGCGCTGCGTGCCAAAGCGCTATAATCCTGGAAGCGCTGAGCTGCAGAAGCCCTGGGTAGTCCTGAAGTGCCTGAACTGTACTGCCTGCGGTGTGTGCCTGCAAAGCGCCGCTTCAACCAAGCACTGGACTGTTGGAAGGGCTGCCTGGCCCTGGATAAGTGCTGCCTGCTAAGCGCTGTGATCTAGAAGCGCTGTATGCGGAGCTGGGTTGAGGAGAAGCGCTGTGTGGTGCCTAGCGCTGCACAGCTGGAAGATGCTGCTTTTGTGTTCCTAAGCGCTACCGTGCCAGATCCTGCCGCCTCTCAGCCTTGTAAATAGGGCAGGAGCCTACCTGACCTCCGCTCGGGGAGCATTGTCTGCGTCTGTCTGGTGAGGCCTCAAGGCACATTGTCAGTGCCTGCCTCCCACCCTACTGCCCAGGAAGCCCCTAGCGAGGAGCAGAAGCGTGGAGACATTGCCAAGAGCCAGGTGAGTGTGGGGCGCAAACAGACTGTGTTGGGGTGTGTATCGGGGCATACTGTCGGTGCCCAATCCCCGGTGCCAGCATTCCGTGGTGAGCTGCCACCCCCAGGACTTGTACTTTGCTGCAACGGAGGCCGCCCTGCCCTGCTGAGAACTGCTGTTGGGCCCTGTTAGCCCCCGTTAAGCCAAGGAGCCCCTGGCCCAGGGGAGGTAGTGACTGAGGGTCCCCCTGAACTGGTCCAGTGCCCAAATTAAGTGCTGTTTGACTGTCATAGGAGACAAGGTTGACCCCTGGCTAGTGAGGGTTTTAAGCCAATAGTGGCTCCCTGTTACCTTTTTATGCCTGGGGTGCATGTCAGGCTATGAAATTTATTCGCAGATGTTCCTGCCTCATGATGCCTGCCTAGGCTTGATATCAAAGTTGTTGCCTATGCAAATGCTTTGCTTAAGTGATGCTCTTGCGCCTAATGTTTATGGTATGCTGAATATCTTGCTAAAGGTTTCATGCCCCATGTTTTAGGCCTGCTCCACCCTATGCCAGGTGTTGATGCTAGATGCATGAGGTTCTTTTTGCAGGAGATGCTAACGCAAGTACGGTTGTGTTCCTGCCTAATGTCTACTTTCACCCTTACAGCTTGCTTCAAGGGGATGCCAAGGATGAAGGCCTGAGTTGGCCCCGCAATATCGATCCTATGTTTTATGCATTTCCTGACATTCTTTTTCCCTTTTAAACAACCTCTCTTGCATTCATTGCTCTGGCACCGGTTGGCGTTATTATTGGCAAAATGCAAAGTTGCATTGAACTAGGGGAGTAAACACCTGCCGACAATATAAGGCTGGATATCCAGTATGACTTACTGTAACAGCAATAGCTAACTTTATACACAGCTGCAACCCCCAGCGTTCACACCACTGGATATTTGGCAATCATTCCGTTCATAAGTACTAGCACAGACATCAGTAAGCTTCCAAATAGTATCAATCTCTCAGACAGGTATGCCTCGGGAAATTGAGTAGAGTCACTGGCATCAGTGAATAGTAAATCTGCACCTGCCAGAATGTTCTGTTTAAATAATATTGTAATAGGACAAATAAAGTTGTAAACACGTACCCCACCTAAGAGCAAAATGACCATACATGTATTATTGTTTTATTGAGAAAATGATAAATAATGTATTTTTTTTAAAAAGAGAGAGAACTGAGGAAATAGGTCAGCCTAAATGTAAAAACCAATGCCTTGAGAGCAGAGGAAGAGACCGTTTCAAATAAATCCACATTGTTCATATGTAAAGATGATGTGACAAGCATGTAGATTTAAACCAAGCTTTATTCGTAGCGAAGCGACACACCAGTAGGAACAGCAGCGCTCCGGTCAAGGGCTCACCACATGGATCACACTTCTCCTGTCAACTGTCAACTCTCTCAACTGTCACCGGCAGAGCCACTGACGTAACGCAATGCAAATGGGGAAGGTCGCGCGGCAGGGACGGGGGCATGCGAGGGACAAAGCGCGACAAGGAAACTGTCAACGTAACACATCTCCTTCCTATGGGAAGAAGAAAAACATGAACTAAAATAACACAAAGAGTCCTTGTTCTTCATGGACTTGACCACCACTTATCGTGACAACGTGCGACCTGAATCTTCCTTGTCGTAGTCATTCATGTTAGGTCACTAACTGGATCTCTTGTTGTTCGCGGTTCCAAGAATCACTGGTTCAGTCCTTGTGGATAGGGTCCATACCATCTGGGGTGACTACTACAAAGTCATGACCTTCCTTCAACGTGGACGATTCAACTTCGTCAAAGGTGTCAGCTGAGTCCTCTGATTTCATATACTCGTGCTTCTCCACTGACCCCGCTTGAATTCGTTTAGTTCCCATATCCACTTCTGGGTGCGGACTCTGTAATTGTATTTGTGCTTTTTCTCTTCCGTTCTGTGACTCCTCATTGCACACCCATTCATAGTAGTCCATCAAGATGTTGTTCATGAGACTTCTTTTGCAGCACGTTCTTCTTCGCACTGGTCTGTGATATCCTGTTCTTTAGGATACTTCTTGGAACGGGTCGCTATACCAACGTATACATCTGTCTTCTTGCTGCACTCAATACTGGGATCTCCGGTGATGTTGCTGTCCATAAGTTCCATCACGTTCTTGCGAATTGCCTCATGGACACTTCCTTTCCTCTGCATTGACAATTGAATTGAGCAAGAAGAGTTGCCCGAGTCCTCAGTATCTTTGTACCCATATCCTCTCCTGGACTTTTTGTGCGTTGCGCCCATTCGGATATCGATCTTAGGGGGTTGGCATGGCAAGTGTTCTTGTGTCTCTTCACTCTCTTTCTCTGACTCCCCCAAATACAGCCAGTCATAATAATCCATCTTTTTGTCGCACTCTAGTCTATCTTGACACACGACCTCTTCTTCCTCCATGCATAGTGTTGGTATACTTTGTCCTTTTTCAACCAGTACACTTTCTTCCACTTTTACACCCTTATCTTTCTTGATCTTGCATATTTTGTTTCCGTGTTTTCCTTTGTTATTTTCTATATTAGCTTCACTTGTTCTTGCAGCTCTATTTGCTGTTTTTTTCCACGCATCATTGTCTTTAACCTGTGAAGTCTTTTTGCTCAACATCCTGGAATGATAATACTTTTCCTTTTCATTCTTTTCCACCCAACCCACTGGTTGAGAATTGTTTGGATTTAGGGTAATTTCTAATTTACTTTGCTCCTTCCATCCCAGTACCGAAAGGCCTTTTTTTGAAGTGTACACTGTACTCCAGGTATTTCTTCCTTGGAAACTCAATTCCATTTCTCTGCATCCAACAAGGTCGATGATTTCACCTGTGTATGTTCTTGGGGTTGCGTTTGCTTCCATTAACTCTTCTCCTAGTTCTCTTGCTAATTTGCTCTGCCACACCTTCTTGCTGACCATTGTGAAATCTGACCCAGAATCAGCGACCATGTCAATGACCACCCCACCTATGGTGATGGCACACACCGGTTTTCTTACTATCTTTTCATCCTCGCCATTGTTATCTTCATCTGTTATGATGAGTACACATAGATTATACTCAGACTCATCCGAAGATTCAGATTTTTCCTCCTCGCTCTCTTCCACATAACTCATCTTCCCCTTAACTCCCCTGTAGCACATCTTCTGAGAATGACCTATCAGTCCACATTGGGTACATTTGCTGTTCCTTACAGGACATTCCCAATTATCTGCCAAGTGCTTTTTGCTCCCACATCTGAAGCACCTCAGATCCTTGTACTTCCTAATTTCATTTTTTGTTTTACTCTCTTCCTCCTTTTCGTTTTTCCATAGTAATTGCTTCTTCCTTCTTCCGCTTAATTTGGCTACTATTCCTGTTTCCTCCTTTTTATTCTCTTCCTCTTTTATAACTGCTTTGGCACAACGCCCCGTTAATTCTTTCCTCTTTACAATTTCAATAACTTCCTTGAGTGGTTTCTCTCCTTTTGCCCATAATGTGTCTTGTATGTCGGGATTAGCCGAGCACATGACAATTTGGTCCCTTATCAGGTCATCATGCATGTTTCCGAATTTGCATGTAAGTGCCAAATTTTTTAAAGCGAATACATAGTCCTCTATACTTTCTTCCATTCCTTGCTTTCGCCTATAAAATTTATATCTGTTAACTGCTGCACAAACAGTTGGCTTGTAATAATTGTCTAAGTCTTCCATTGCATTTTTGAACACATCCCCTTCATTTTCACCACGAGTTTTTTTTGTGATGTTGTTGTACACCTTTAGGCCACCTGCCCCTAAACAGTGTAGTAGTATCTTTTTCTTTTCTTCAGCTGGTAGAACCTCATATGGTTTGTCAAAAGTCGTTATGTAATTGTTGAAGAATTCTTTCCATTCCTCCCATTTTATTTCAGGTTCCTCTTTTCCTTTTAGGAATGATTGTGGGGGTGGTAGATTGTATATATTGCCTGTTGCCATCCTTTTTTTTTTTTTAAAGTTTCCCTAGATATAGCTTCCTGATTTCCTATTTCTCACGTTGTTTCTTTCCTTCTTTTTTTTCCTTTGAACTCTCCCAATGAACGCAAAGTTACTTAATATTCTTTATGCTTCTGCGACACTCTAGCACCAATAAAATTTACCACACAAGTTTCATCTCTCTTCACTTTCTATGTAAGTTGATGTCGAACTGCGCGGTGATGAAAAGTGCTTTCTAAGCATTGAAATAAAGGTTCTAATTTTTCTCACTACTGAAATTGACTAGGACTACTTCACTCAATATCGCCCTTAAACGTCAGTTTCTTATAAATCTCACTGAACTCACTTACTTTCTCATTAACGTGACTGACACGGACACTTCCTCACTCAATATGGCCCCCACACGTCAATGATGTCATCACGTTACTCGGAAATATGTGCTGGAGCTCTGAGGTGAGTTTTACCTCACACGCTACCGCGTCTTCTCAATTACAGTTTTTTTCACAGTGCAGGGACACCACTGTATTCCCACGCCGATCACTCTACCTCTACCAGCATTCCCGGCTCATCTCACCTCAATTGTGCAGACGTCACAATTTGTGCTTCGGGTCTACCTCCGTTACTTTCAAGCACATAAAAGTTCAATCTTTTTCTCAAATCCGTTGACAGCTTAATTTTCACTCATTAATTATTCTTATGCGTCCATACCCTTCATCCGATGTCTTGCGCTGCCTTCTTCTTTACTCGATCAAATCTCAAGTCGTGGGTTCTTCAGTGTGTCGGATACCCGTCCTCGTCGCCAAGTTTGTAAAGATGATGTGACAAGCATGTAGATTTAAACCAAGCTTTATTCGTAGCGAAGCAACACACCAGTAGGAACAGCAGCGCTCCGGTCAAGGGCTCACCACATGGATCACACTTCTCCTGTCAACTGTCAACTCTCTCAACTGTCACCGGCAGAGCCACTGACGTAACGCTATGCAAATGGGGAAGGTCGCGCGGCAGGGACGGGGGCATGTGAGGGACAAAGCGCGACAAGGAAACTGTCAACGTAACATCATAGCAGCGCAAAAGGTAATTTACTTGAGGTTTTCATGTGTGGGAAAACAGCCAATTAGCATGTCATTCCTAAAACGTCCTGGCCTGCACTCAAACAAACCTTAAGGGGGCCCTTTCCATTAGAACATAGCTACTCAATCACCCCCCTGTTCCACTTAGTGATAGTCAATTTTAGAACATACCGCAGAGTATATTTCCCTTCAGAAAATGCCCAAAGAGTATTCAGCACTTACTTTTCAAGGTGGTAACGTGTAACTTGCGTTGTATTCGCAGACCATCTTGTGTTTTGTGCTATGACAGCCGCATTTAAATACCCCTCTGCCTACATCACCTGAAATAAATCGGTGTGGGTGTCTCCTCAGCATCACGTTAAAACATCCGCCATCTTGGAGTGTCGTTGGCGCCTACAAATGTGCAAAACCCTAAACTAATATTAATGGAAAGCTATATTCATGTCGATGGAAGCCACAATTATGTGGTCCATGTTATGCAGAGCTTCTCCATCTACGCGTTCAGGCTTGGACCTTTGACAGGTGTAAAAGAAAACTGAAACACCATTAGTAGTTTTCAAAGGTTTTAACGCCCGCCATCTCGAATTACCTGATAGCGCACATTCATATTATTATATATTGGATTATATAGACTCTTTAGACTACTAGTGATAGAGCATTGTGTTGGTGTCAACAATGACTACAAGTGAATGGTCCAGATTAAAAAAAGCTGGTCTGTCCATGGATTAGAGTGGCGCCTCTCACATATATGAGGGATGAGACAGAAACCATGTTCTTGGCTTCCGAAAGAATTTCTCAGCCACCACCTTAAATGGACTGAGATAACATATTCGTATGATATCATTCGTTAGGCTACCCATGCTAGATGTTCATAGGACCATATGATATTAATAATATCTTTCATTCATGGTTTGTTCTCTCCAAAACCACCGATCAAACATATCCCGGATAAAGTGTGGACTATAAAGCAGGGAAACCAAGTTTCTCACTTATGATATGATTCTGCGGTCACCATCTTGAAGGATCTCAAGTTGTATTAGTATGTATGATGATGATATTTTTGTATAAATGTGATTATTAGGCATTCCCCTATTTATTCCAACTCAAAGATTTCTGATATATTCATCCATTTAAAATATTTTATAGACCATCAGGTAATACAATTATGCCAGCCATGATTTTCAAGTGCCAAATTTGCCCATAAGTATAGTGTTTCTTATATTCAAAAATGATCGCCACTTATCTCATAAGGTAAAACCTTGAGAGTATTGAGCCAGAAATATTGATCCATTAGTATAGTACATGTTAGGCCCGAATGATTACACTGTAATTGACACATTATAGTGCAATCGATAATTTACAGATTGGCAAAGCATGTGTAAAAAACAAATTCTTAAGATCATGACTCTAACCAGTGTACATTGGAAGCATTGCAATGTTTCATTCCTTACTTTACACACTCAACTATGGTTCTATACAACAGCAATTAGTGTACTTCATGCACTGGAGGGCATTCATTAAGTCGTCGGCCTGCACAGGACTGTCTATTCTTTGGCCTCCACACTGATGGCAGCCATTCTGCAGTCACAGGCTCACAGTCCGGCTCCTGTCCCTTCTGCAGCCACCCTGCCAGTGACCCCACCTGACCAGAGAACACACACACCAGAGCACTCAGGCACCAACTCATTCCCACACAGCACACAGCAACAGCAGTCCAAGCTACAAAAACACAAGACACTCCCCAAGGCACATAAGGAGCACATATGCCAGCCCTACCACAAGCACATCACAGGACACAGAGAAGCAGAAACACATAAAACATGCTTCCACATTGCAGACCTCAGATTCCTCGCCCTCCAAGACCCCTCCAAGATCTAGAACTGATCCTGAATCAGCACAAGAAGTTGCCCTGGCTGCCGTGGGCCTGTTGCCTGCGGTGCACAGACAAAATATCGACTCCAAAATATCGAATGGACAAAATATCGAGTTAAAAATATCGACAATAATAAAATATCGATAACAAAAATATCGTTGGTCAAAATATCGAATAAAATAATGATAAAAAATATCGAGTACAAAAATATCGACTCCAAAAAATTGACAAGAGAAAATATTGATAAATAGTCAAAGTAAAACATATAGATAATATGTAGAAAAAAGGTTAAAAAAAAGTATTAATAGTAATATAAATTGTAGTTAATGTTTAGGATGTTGGGTAAATAGGGGATAAGGGTGGGGAGTAATATAATAATAATTAATTAATGAATATATGTTTTTAAATATTTTTTATTAATAATTAATTGGTAATTAATTAATATTAATTAGTTAATTAATTAATATAATGTTGTACATATTTTAATTAGTAATTAAATAATATTAATTAGTTAATTACATTAATTAGAGTAATTTATTTATATATATAATTTGTAGTTATTGTTAATTAATTAATTGGGAAAAATAATATTAATTATTAAATTAAATTAATTACAGCTAATGTGCTAATATATTTACTTTATTGTTATTGTTAATTAATAATTAATTGGTAATTAAATAATATTAATTAATTTTGGGTAAAGGAGTATTTTTAGGGTTCAGGGTCAGTTTTGGGTTTTTGGGTAAAGGGGTATTTTTAGGGTTCAGGGTTAGTTTTGGTTTTTTTGGTAAAGGGGTATTTTTAGGGTTCAGGGTCAGTTTTCAGTTTTTGGGTAAAGGGGTATTTTTAGGGTTCAGGGTCAGTTTTCAGTTTTTGGGTATAGGGGTATTTTTAGGGTTCAGGGTCAGTTTTCAGTTTTTGGGTAAAGGGGTATTTTTAGGGTTCAGGGTCAGTTTTCAGTTTTTGGGTAAAGGGGTATTTTTAGGGTTCAGGGTCAGTTTTCAGTTTTTGGGTAAAGGGGTATTTTTAGGGTTCAGGGTCAGTTTTTAGTTTTTGGGTAAAGGGGTATTTTTTGGGTTCAGGGTCAGTTTTCAGTTTTTGGGTAAAGGGGTATTTTTAGGGTTCAGGGTCAGTTTTGGGTTTTTGGGTAAAGGGGTATTTTTAGGGTTCAGGGTCAGTTTTCAGTTCTTGGGTAAAGGGGTATTTTTTGGGTTCAGGGTCAGTTTTCCCTACTGTTGCACCCACTGGAGTTGGAATAGTAATTTTAACCACTAAGCTATCCAATGCTTTCCCTATGCTTGCACTCTTTGGAGTGGGAATAGTATTTTTTACACTTCTGGTATCGTACGGTAATATAATAGTATCTTATTTAATTATAGTATGTTACTATATATATATGTTTTAAAAAATAAGATTTAAAAAAATACTTTTTATTATTTTCATTTATTATTTAATTATTATAAGTTAATTTAAGTATTTTTAAGTATATTTTAGTAATTAACTTTGAATATTAATTTAATTTAACACTGTTTATAATAAAGTCGATATTTTTTACAACTATATTATTGTAAACGATATTTTGTACTCGATATTTTTGTACTTACCTGTTTGTAGATACAAACTCGATATTTTGACTGTCGATATTTTGTCCACGATATTTTTGCAAGTCGATATTTTGTCCCTCGATATTATTTCAGTGATCCGTTGCCTGACACAACTGCCCCACCCCAGATCAGAGGGCTGTTTTGCCCAAGACTTCCACTCTCACCCACCCCCTTGGAGGCATGGAAAAAGAAGCAGTGAGGTGGTGGTAGCTCAAAAACAGGGGAGGCAGGGTAAAATCCCCCTAAGAAAACAACCAGATCCTAAGATTTTCCCCAGAAAGATACATGTGCACCTGCTCCACTTTCTGGGAAGAAGGAAGCTGTTGTGGCCACCTCACCTATCCCATGACCCAAGGCCCTTGGGGGCTAACGCATCCCCAAGCAAGTGAGGCCCATCCCTCCACATGCAACATCGGCCACTGAGCCTCCCCACTGCATTTCACCACCACCCTGTGCGACGACTCCACCAGGTCCGGCCATCCCTCAGGTTCCCACATCCAGGGATCCCTCTATCTCAACCAGTTCTCCCCCTCCCAGGTCCAGTTCTCCGACTACCCCAGATAGTCGTACCCCCACCCAGTACCAGTTTTCCACAAATTTGAAGCAGAGTCCCCCTTCCAACCCCATTTCTCCCTGAGCGATGCCTGAGTTGCCCATTTGCTGGCCCTATCCTGGTGATATTCCCATGGCTGTGGATTGAGTCTCAGTCATCTCTTTGGAATCTCCAAGCACACATGTGGGGACTCGAGTTTGGACTGGCTGTTGCCCTTAATGTTTTGCACTTTACATACTGATTCTGAGTTTACGTAATAAAAATAAATATTTATGTTCTGAGCATTGTCACTGACCTTACTAATGATGCTGTACAATTTATGTGTATATGTTCATCAGTTCCATGCTCTGAATTCACACTTTCT
Source organism: Lissotriton vulgaris (assembly GCF_964263255.1). Classification (NCBI taxonomy): domain Eukaryota; kingdom Metazoa; phylum Chordata; class Amphibia; order Caudata; family Salamandridae; genus Lissotriton; species Lissotriton vulgaris. Next base: position 1,542,125,464 of record NC_141693.1, on the reverse strand, counting down.
CATTGCCTGTACTTAAGCTGATCTTGCATGTGTTACCAGAGGTTCTGGCAACAAATGTCCACTTTTGACTCCGAGGATTCATGGGAGCGAGCTGCTTGTCTGTGATGGTCCACTCTGGTCCTGTTCATTATGTTGGCTGTGCTCTACATATTCACATGTCAGATTTGTTTGATTTTCATTGTGAGAATCTATTCCAATTTACATGATGACTTGTGAGGTGGACAGGGTACAACATATCTGTATGATATATCTTGATGTGTATACACCAGTGTCGGTGTGTTGTCATCTTGGATAGGTATGGCTTCATAGTCAAATGGATGGATGAACATGTGCTTACTGGAGTCATCAGACAGTGTGAGTATCCTGTCATTAGCAGAGGTGTTCATGTGTATGTGCTCTTGAGCATTGGCTTTTCACACATGTATGGTCCAGTTGATGAGTGCCTGTTTGTTTCCATGATCAGACACCTAGTGGAGTGTTGTGGACATGTATGGGTTGTTGCCGGAGTAGTGTGCATTGTGTCATTGTAACCTCGCTGTCCTAGTGTACACCTACATCTTATCCACATCATTTGTGAGTATGCAGACTGAGTCACTGCAATGTCTGTGTTGTGAGTCTTGGGATCCGGTCTGGCTCTTGCTTACCTTTGTTCCCCCTGTGCTGCATGTCTCTGGGGTACAAACATGATATGTGAGTTATCACATGCATTGCTGTCACTTTCCACTTTATGGGTTCCAATATGTGTTAGTCTGATTCATAGCATTCACAGTCATACCATTGGGGCATACACAAAATGAGATGCTCCACTATGGCTTTTTGTTCTGTACACTCCTCTCCTGTACAATTCTCGTGTATTCAGCACTTCAGTCAAAACATGTGCCACTCCATGCCATGCACGTGTTTCACCCTCCACACCACTCCATGGTGTGACACTGTACTCTGTGCAAATGTTTTATATCCAGAAGCATTGTGGCCCTCAGCATTGTTTCAGTATGTGATATGCACTATTTGTGCCTATTTGATTTCCGTCCTGGTTGCTGGTACAGGTACAGTACAGATGGATTTCCAGCACAGTCCTCTTGTCTTGTTCCAGCATGGATGTGTGCCTGGGTTGTGTAGCAGTAGGTGATGGGAAAAGTGTGTAGCTGTTTGCTGCAACACTGCTACCCATCCTGGGAACGCATCTTCCTCACTTTTCAGTCTGCAGTGTATACACTCCCAGCCCCAAAGCAAATCTACCACCTTGACCCCTATCAGAGTTGTGTGACTGGTGCGTGTAGGTGGGAGAGAGGGGAGCAGAGTGCCAGGAGTAGTCAGCACAAGGCAGCCTTAGGAGCCGTAAGGGTGTCACTCATGTAAATTAAGGGACCCTCACACATTGCATTTTGCAAGTTTCCCTGAACATCATAGAGCCGACCCTGCCTGCAAACTTGCAGTAGGTTGTTGCTGTACCGGGGTTACATGGGTGGAGATGCTTCAGATGTACCTCTGCTGTAGGGTGCAGCAGCGCCTTATCTGCTGGTAATGCATCAGGTAGAGCAGCGGAAATGCCTGTAGAGCAGGATCCATGGCAGCTCTGGTCGTATGCAGGTGTTCTGGTTCGACTTTTCCTCTCGGTAGTTGTGCTTCCGCCATACGCAATGAGGTGGTTTTATCACCATGGTGGGATTGACTGTTTGGTACATCGTAACCTGGTTGGTGGACGGGACGTGATTCCGCATGCAGTTCTTGACCTATAGGCTCAGTCCTGCACCCTTGCGTAACGAAAAACGTGCGGAGCCTATGTTAGCACATTGTAATATGGCGGTCGCAATGACTGCATCAGGAGATGAAAATGTGCGTTTTACGCCACCACTGCGGATGCACTTCTGTCCGCCATTGTAATCGCCCCCTTAGTGTAGATTTTTGGAGGTGTCTCCAAAAGCATTGGTTAAAGCGATAATAGCAAACTTGAATTGCTGAATTAAGGTCGTTTTTTTAGTATAATTGACTGTTCGAAGTCAATGATTATTTCTTGTTTTACTTTGGTTAAAAGTTCAAAATAGGTGGTGGTTTGCTTGTTTAGCAATGGAGCATATATAAAGAGGATGTTTGTATTTTGATAAAGTCCATGTATTGTATATAACTGGTAAAATGGTTTGAGACATATTTTAAAAGTCCCATCCATCATCCATGTCTCACAGTTCTGTAGTTTCAGTAAGTTTGTGGGACTTCCAAATATTATTATTCTTCTGTCAGCTGCTTTATTGTCATAAAGAAGAAATTGTTCTTCATTATGAGTAACTGTGAGTTCAGTTAATATTTCTACTTCAGCAAACGTTTTGGAGACAGGTGTGGTGGTAGCATTATCATTTTTAGTTCTAGCTCTTGTTCTTTTTAGTGACAATATTGAGGGCATTTGGCCATTTGCATGGTGTGGGACTCTGGGGACCTTAAGTATTTCTGTTGTAGCCTTTTCAGACCTAGGGGTAGTCTAGTTTACATTTCTGAAGCATTTTAAACTTCAATTTCAGCTACATTAGGGGGGTGGTTAAGCTCTTTAACATATAGTACAGTTGTTTCCTTTGTTGCCGCCCTCCCATAAAATTTGTTAGAATAATATTTACTACATTTCCAGTTGACTTTGTCACCTGTTTGCTTTTCTTGGGTGTATACACTACCCATGTAACATAACAAAAATGTACCTTTCTGGGAAGTAATAAATGTGGCCCTTTCAGTCATGGTGATGTTCCAAATGCTAAGACAAATATATATAAAAATTATTACAAATATTCCTGTGCTGTTTTATCATCTAAATCACGTACATTGTCAATTTAATACTTAAAATGTTGAATTTGAAGATTTGTTTCAATGCTGATGGGTTTTCCTTGCTGTTTGCCTTTAGTGTTTTTTTTAAATTCCTGATGAAAAAAAAGAGTAATTTTAATACATTTGTTTAACTGTGTTTTTAGTAGGGGGGAGTTGTGCTTAGCTTGGACTTCTGTTTGGCATTTTTTAAATTTGTGTTAGTTTATTTGAGTTTAATACTTACTTTTTTTGCAAGTTGATATTTCACACTGTTCTGTAGTTCTTCGAGTGTCTTCAGAATTATCTGTAGAGGAGATACAATCTAAAAAATATATATTCATTATTTTGTTCGTATAAAAAGTGCTTTGAAAATATTTTCAGTACCAGTAGTTTTAAAATGTTATTTTACTTACTTTGTGGAGCTAGAATCAGAGTTTTCTATAATGCAGTCCAATGTTGTGGCAGCAATAAGGCAGTTTCTCCTTATTGTTGCTTTTTTGGTTGCAGTGTAAAATAATATTTAATTTTTGTGGGTTTATATAGTGTTTCATTAATTGTTGTTTTATTTTAATTAGGTTACTTCAATTGTATGTGTATTTCATTGGTTGTTACTTATTGCTTTAATTAATTTGGCAGTTGTTTGCCATGTATGGAAAACACCAATTAAGCTTCAGTTATTGTATTTTTTTATTTAAAAGTGGGATAGTATATTTTATGTAATTTATATTATTTTAAATGGTAAATAATATATTTTTAATTTACATATAATGTTTGTAGTAAATAATTGTGTATTTATTAATTTTCATGAAATGATTTTTAAATGTCATTAAAATATGTGTTAATCGATTTATACTGTATGCTGTGTGTGTTAATTAACATTAATATGTTCCCTATTAGTTATCACAATATTTTTTGGTTCGATAATACTGTTATAAATGTACATTTTTTTACGATATTTTGTTGTCGATATTTGTGTATTTGTGACCCTATCTAACCTTTAGGAGCCTAACCTCAGTTTATTCTTTATAGACTTATACGGGTTAAATACCATCAACTAAGTAGTCTTTGAACAGTTTATTTGTAAACCTCTTTCTTTGCAGGCGGTTGCAAACTTAATTAATACCTTGTGAATCCCCGCAGGGGTTTTGGAGATAAGCAGCATATTGTCTTCAAAAAGAAGACAAGGGATTTGTTTGCCCGCCAGTTTTAGGGGTCCGCTTAGCAATCATGTAGATCTTTAATCAGCCCGTTCATATATAAAGTGAACAAGGTTGGCGCTAGGACACAGCCTTGGTGTACCCCTTTTAATACCCGGATATTTTTTGTTAGGCTACCATCTATATTGCATCTGAGATTTGCATAATTTCCAGTATGCAACAGAACCAAAAGTTGGAGCAACCCCCCCGGGAGACAAAGATCACTTAAGGCAGCACAAAGCTTAGCACGCTCTATTGAGTCAAATGCCGTTTTTAAGTCAACAAATATAATGTACAGCTGGCCTACAGAATAATACCTCCTTCCAAATTAATAGTAAAGACCTAAACACCTGATCTAGGGTACTTTTAGAGGATCTAAAACCAGCTTGCGGGTGAGAAAGTATACAAGAATCCTTCAACTAGCCTTGGAGATGCGTTAGTATCATTTTACTGAATATTTTGGGGGATACACCTATAAGGCTGATGGGCCTATGATTTCCCGGGTCTCCTTTGTCGCCATTTTAAAAAATGGGAAGAATTTCAGCTCCTCTCCATGAGTCAGGGATATCCCCACCACGTGTGTTGGCTGGACATACTGAATGGAGTATCGGATCCCATATATTAGGTCTCTGATCGATGTAAAAACCTCAGGTATCCGGTCTAATCCTCCGGCCTTTCCTGACTGTAGAGATGATATTGCGTTAATAGTCTCCTCTAATGTAAAGTGAACTTCTTCCATACAGTACACTATGAGGGGGTTCCTATTTGGCACAAAAATAGCCTCCTCAAGCAAGGGCACTTTCTCTGAAAACTGCATATGAAAGGGACCTTCCCACACTTAAGGCCTTTAGATAATAAGTGCCAAAAAGACTGTGAGTCCTTCATTCTTGATTCCTCAACTAAAATGCACCAGTTTTCTTCTTCCCACTCCCTTTGACCTCGCCCTGTATTCTCTTATAAGCTCTTCTTCAGTCGATTATTTCGTCCCTTTTTCCTTTCTTGGCTGCCCTGGATAATGCTAATTTTTTATGTTTGCATTCTTCATTATACCATGGAGAAACTTTAGCAGTGGATATTTTATAGTTACACTGTTTCATTACATTAGCCTTTATTTTGGAGGATAAATGTAAAAAGGTAGGCAGAATAATGTCTTTGCTTGGGTCCTGATTACTCAATATAATTATAACCTCAGATACCTCGTTGCAAATGGATGATAAGAGCAACTCATCAGAACTTATCTGTGGCCATTTCATTTTCCTTTTATTATTAGATGTAATGATAGGGACTGCTACTGGGCTTTTTTTGCTGTTGATGAAGAACAATTGCATGATAGCTCAAAAAACAGTGCATTATCACTGTCTTCTCTGTCGAGGACAGTCATGTCATGAATATTGGACCATAAATCAAGATCTACCATGATAAAAACAATTCCCCTTTTAAATGTAGTTTAAGCCTCTACATCTGAGGGAGTACGCCTGTTACATGCACGAACCCCATTAGTAAGAGTAAAAGACACTACTTGCTGACCAACCTTTAATTTTCTTTTCAGTGCCGGCATTTGGAGCTTTTTAATACCTCTGGCTTGCTCTTCCTCCTGTACTAGATCTTGAATACAATCAATAGGTCCATGAGTCATTAAAGTCACCAGCTACAATAAGATAATATCCTTTACATGAACTTAAGGAACTCAGTCACGGTTAGTAAAGTGTCCGAGTACTAATGGGGACTTCTGAACCGGTTATACAAATGTTTTAGCCTCAAATACATATTCCCTTTTACTGAGATAAAATCAAGGTCTAAAATTTCCTGTGAATCAATGTTTAACCGTTTTATAGTACAACTCAATGATGACTTAACCCAGATTAATAATCCTCCTGCAGGTCTACGAACTCTCGAGTGTCGGGCTTCCATTCTATACGTAGTATATCCCACCCTATAATACTTCTCAGTTGCCTGGGTCTCTTGCAGAAAACAGATATGGCTACTGTCCACAAAGCTGCCCCATTCTGAATCATTTATATTTAATTTTATCCCTGAATATTCCATGAAATAATATTTAGATACTTGCCATCAAAAGCTCTTACATATGACTGTGAGCCTTCTATAGATTTTTTTCCTATGTATCCACCATGAGGTGCACACTGATCCTTAAGTGTGACTGGGTTCCCATTCACTCTAGTACTCGAGTTACTTATAGTTTCTTCCCGTCTAGGGCTATCGACGATAACCACTTCTGTAGTGTAGTTCCTATATTTCCAATAGGCTCTGTGCATTGGGATAATATACACTATAGATTTGACATAGGACTGAGGTCAGTATGTCTCTATCAAGTATATTAAACTTAATTGTGAGTGCCAGCTAACTCAGAGGTCACTAGAAACTTTCTCGAGTAAACAAGAAGGGATTAGTCTCTGACAACCGCATGAACATGACAACTTTTTCTCCCCTAGTACCGGAACCATATCTTCAGTGTTGTGGAAACAATAGATAACTATTTCACTCAGTCAATCGTGCATGCTTCGTTTCTACAGAGTTGCCTAGAAATAGAGAGACGTGTGTTTCAATAAAAAGGGTTTATTGAGCAGTCTTATTTCTCATGCAAGAGACATGAACTGCTACAATCGTTAGACAGAATGTGAAGTATAATGAGTACAACGCGAACAGTGATATAAAATAATACTGTAATAGAATTGTCTGTTGCTATGATATATATAAAAATACATACATAAATAACACAGGCTAAAATACTCAACTGGTGCTTCTAAAATACGCCTACCCCAGTGTACCTAACCTAGGTCTAGTACGAGGGAAGTAGTAGGTGCTATTAAGATATAGTTTTAGTTCTACCACGACTTGCCAAAGGTTTCTCTAGGTTCAAATCAGCTCCATACCTCGGGACTCGATTCCCCAACAACCCACAAGGGGAGTCAGAAACACTGGAGCTGGATTCTCGGCAGGAGGATGACAGCTTCTGGTCAGTGCTTCAGCTGGAGAGTTGGCTTCCTTCGGCACTTGCTGTAGCGAGCTGCGTCGTGCATGTAGGTATTCGAACTGCACCGAACCACACTGTGCTTTGCCATAGCAAGTGAAGGTATATTTCTACCTTAAAGGTGTTTAGGAGTGCCAGTATTGACATAAAGTCGGCATATGAATATCATAGATGTTTGTGAGTAATGAATGAGTTCTTGGAGAAATCAATATCCAAGTAAGGGGAAATCCCTAACGGCTTAATAGCATGGTTTCCAAAGAAATCGTTGTGACGTAGATAACCAGATGGAAGTAGCCATGCCTGTATTTGGGTAGCATGGACTATGCCTAAATAAGGAATGGATTTCTATGCCTATATAAGGGCAGTGTGAAATGTACCTATATAAGGGCATGAATCGGGAAATGCATACGGAATCTAAATTGATGTACAACATTTTATTATGGGGTAGTCGATTACTGCAGTTACTTTAAGTCAATCTAGATTATCCAGCCCAGACAGATCCTGATACCTATTACTGGTTTCTCTGGGGAAATGATCCCTAGATGTCTGCTGAAAGTGTAGTGCATTCATAATCATGCTGCTGGAATTTCCATTGTGTTTAAGATGCCTGTAAAAAAGGACCAATCCAACTCACTCTTCTAACAAACAAGTTGTCACCATAATTAGTATTTGAGTAGTCAGAGTTGATCGATAGCCAATGGCAACCCTTATTTTTCAATTGGCTCGCAATTTCTTCTATATTGCTCTGCAATGGGGGACATTTGTTATTATCACGACATAAGGACAACATTCTAGTGGAAGATCCAATTTCCTCTCAGGTCGAGGAGGAACCAGAATTGGCGCTTCATGCATTGTCACTTTTGGATGATTATTAAATTAAAGATCATTGAAATGACCGGCGATAATTTGGGACAACTTTAAAAATGTACTCCCCCTTTTGATATTTTGTTTGCCTCACTTGTGTATCTTGGGATGTGCCCTCCATGACAACATTAGCATTTACCTTAGCAGTGTTTACCCTTGTGTAGTTTTACTATAATGCCCTATTACCACATTAGGTGGTCTAACAGGTTCAGAGCACCCCTCCATAACCTCACACTCTGGGATTCTAGACCCTGCAAAACCAGTCCCACCCAACAGAGTTTTTACTTTTTTTCAATTTCACCCATACTTTTTTGTAGTTTATCTATCCTTGCCAGTATTAGTACAAGATTTTTAACAAGTAAATTATCGAGGTGCGTAATTAAAATCTCAATATCTAGCACAGTTAGGGCTCTAATCACTGACAAAGTTGGGGTAGGTCCGGACACAGTTCTATTTTGGATGTCCATATTCCCCTCATGTAGCAGTCACTTGGATTTTGTTTTCGCTCTAGTACTGGTTCCTAATGGAGGATCCAGATTTTTTGTTTTCCTCTTCCTCTTGGCTGGCTGGTCTCTTATCGTAGGTGATAATGTGGTGGGTGGAGACAAATGGTCTGCGAGAACTACCCGATTGTCTTCTGGCATTGTGCTCGGCAGTATTTCCTTTTCAACACCCTCTAACATTATGGTCAGGATTTGTTCTAAGTTCAGAGCAGCAAACAGATTTCCCTCCATGGATAATCGACATTCTACCCCTAAAATTTCTTTGTCCAGGGCTCTAGCAGCACGTGTCAAAAAACAGTCCAATGTAGAGTTCTGGAGGGACCTCGGTGTACCCTCCTTATCGCCCATTTGCTTCCGCTTGGTGATTTGGGAATCAAGTTCACCCCCCCAATGTACTAATATAATGATGACCAAATGCAAGCAAATACAAGAACTTACTTGGCTGGGGTTTCTCGACGTTCTATAACATAGCTCTCGGATGAACTGATGTTGAGTGATGTTACCAGAGTCACAAGAGTGGGCCCAGCCGGCCTCCTTCAGCTCTGCTGGGTGCAGACTGGCCTGCCCTTGTGCGTCCTGCACCACGTGAGTTCTGGCACGTCAGTGAGCTTGCGCGGCTCCTGCTGCAAAGACAGCTGGGGAGGAAGTCCCCAATGCAGACAGGAACAGTGGCAGCAAGGGCAGCCAAGGTGATGTGGTAATGAAGGGCTCCCACCCTGAGCGAGTTTTAAGGCGCCTCCTGGTGCGTCGGTGAGCTTGCACGGTTCCTGCCAAGAAGACAGCTTGGGGTTGGTGTCCCCAATGCAGGCAGGAAAGGCAGCAGCAAGGGCAGCCAAGGCGATGTGGCAATGAAGGGCTCCTATTCCAACAGAGCCCTGAGCGAGTTTTAAGGCGCCTCCTGGCACGTCAGTGAGCTTGTGCGGCTCCTGCCACGAAGACAGCTGGGGGTTGGAGTCCCCGATGCGTGCAGGAAAGGCAGCAGCAAGTGTGACCAAGGTGATATGGGAATGAAGGCCTCTCTAGATGTACAAAAATACTTTTACTTTAGTAACTCAAAAACTACTTAATTAAATTGCACCAAATTACAAAAAGGTCTCTTTCTGCACCAAGAATTAGCTTTCTGCCAAAGTTGTTGTAATTCAGTTCAGCCATTCAGGATGCAGATGTATCACAATTCCCTAAGGGAAATGGCATGAGCAAAAAGCATTTTGAACCACTTCTTTTTCTTGGCCCCTACCTGACACATCACACTGAATTGTTTCAGACAGCAGCTAAAGTGATTGACATACTAGTTTTGAAAAATTTGGGAAGATTTGTCAAACGGTGCCAAAGTTATTAGCAAAACAAAAAATGCTTTGACCATGGAAATTAGGTCCTAACGATAACTACCTATTGGCCACAGACAATAGAGAATAGACAGACACACAGATTAAACGGCTAAACAGCTAAACAGATAAATAGCTAGACAGACAGATAGACAAATAGACAGAAAGACAGCTAGACAGATAGACATCTAGACAGACTTTCTGTCTATCTGTCAGTCTAGCTGTCTGACAGACAGACAGAAAGGCAGATAGACAGCTAGACAGATAGATAAATAGACAGGTAGGCAGACAGCTAGAGAGACAGACAGATAGCTAGACAGACTGACAGACGTGTGGTGTGTGACTAGAATTAGATATAATCATTGAATTAGATATACACACAAGACATGAATTAACTCAAAATTTAGGTCAAAGGTCGAACTTTATGAAAAGATAGTTAGGTCAAAATAGTACACTACATAGAAACACAATGCTATTGTAAAATACGTTTTTTTTCAAGTGATTGGCACCCAAAGTGTGTGCCATGTCCGTGACCCCCCATTTACTAAATGTCAGTCACTCCTAAGGTAGTCCTTAGTTAGCCCTATGGGCAGGGTGCATTGTAGGTAAAAGATAGGACATGTACCTTAAGTGTGTGACATGTCCTGGTAGTAACAAACAGCCATTTTGGTTTCTCACTACTGTGGTGCTGCCCTCCAATAGGAATGCATTGGGGATGCTCTGATAAGTGTTTCAGTGATAATTCCTGATATGAGAGGCACAACGTGGTCAAGTTTGGTATGTTTGACATACTAATAATAAATGCTATGCAATGGTGTGCACAGATTTATTATGACTATTTTAGAAATGTCACTTTTAGAAGCTTGCATTTCTGTGTGCTATGTGTCTGCCTGCCTGGTGTGAATTGCATGTCTGGCTTTTGAGTGACAGGGGCTGGGAGGCATTTGTGGCTCCAGGAGGGGCAGTTTGAGTGACCACTAGGCTAAATGGGTCATCTACATTTTGAGTCGTGGGAGGAGAAGTCCCTGGTCCATGAATAGGATTGTGCCTGCCCTAGTGTATGCTGGCTCTGCCCCCCTGTTTTGTGTCTGATGATGAGCCCCCACTTAACATTTAAGAGGAGGAGCCCTGTCAACGAGGTGCTCCAAATCTCCCCAAATCCAATTGCATCTCGTTCCCCCAAGCCCTGTGCTGGTGCAGACAAAGGAAATGTTAATATAAGTATAGGGGCTGGGACCCCATGATGGTGTGCTGTTCCTCCCTTGCTGGGGCTTGCTGCTGCAGGGGCCCAGGAGGCACCGTCATAGGGGCTTGCCTCCCTGCTTGAGGGCCCTGTGTTCTGGCCTCCCTGGGCCCCACTATACCCCTTGATACCCAAGGACTTTTTATTGCCCTAGTGCCTTGTGAGCGCTATATAAATTGCCAGCAGAGGGGAAGAGCTGGCGTCAGCAGCGTGAGGCTGCAGGGGAATCCTGACATGTGGGATTTCCCCATGATACGCTGGTAAAGCAGGAGCCCACCCTGCACTTTGTTAAGAAAAATGGGTGCCCACCCCGCAATTGAGTTTCGTCCTAAAGCGGGTGCCCACCCCTTATCTGTTTTATTTGAAAACAGGTGCCCACCTGCATCAGCGTTTTATTTGAAAATTGGTGCTCACTCCACAATTGAGCTTTGTTCAAAAGCGGGTGCACTCCCCGCATTTGCATGCTGCCGAAGGGCCCCCACTCCCTGAGCAGCGACCCGGAAAAGAATCCAGCTGGCCAGGAAGTCAGGCGCCTCGCCTGGTTGTGGGCGGGGCCTCTCCTTGTGGAAGAGAGATAGCCCCGCGGGCCTGCATCAACCGGACGGAGCCTTGCACCGGATCCTGTCAGAGATTGACGGCAGGAGGAGGGGCTCGACCGGAGTCTCCCCATAGAGCCGATTGAGGAGAAGAGCCCATGCCGGTCCCAAGTGCCAATAAGGAAGACTAGAAGAGTCTACCAAAAGCCCCAGTGAGTGTGGCTGTAAAGGAGCTGGTTCTTCCTCTAAGGCATGAGTTGCCCCAGAGGTGCCGCGGTTAAGGGGCACTGTGATGTTTAGGGTCCCGATGCGAGGGACTCGCAGGGGCCGGGATGGGCACCGGAAGGAGCCCAGTGAATAGAGCTCCCAGTACGGATTTCTTTTTGGGAGCAATTTGGCAAGTAAGAGTCCCGGAGTGGGGCTCACAGGGGACAGTGGTGCCCGTGCCCTTTCCAGCTGCCCTGCAAGAGACCAGGCAGCTGCAACGCTGGGGGAATTGTGTTTTTCATAAAGAAAAACGAGTGAGATACACTCCTTGGCCACAGCACTTTGTGCACTTTAGCTTTTGCTGCTGAGGCAGCCTGGGGACACTTGCGAGGTCCCTCTTAGAGCCCTGACTTTGCAGGTCATAGGGCATTGGAGCCCAGAGGAAGGCCAGTCGGCTAGGGGGTCAGTTCTATGTTGGTAGTGCGCAAGGTCCTATTTTGATGGCCTAGTATGATTTATACTTGTGATGCCAATAACACAATGTGCTTATCTTTAGGATGTTTATGCATAATGAGTTCATGCTGGTGAGGCCTATTTTGTAATGTGTTTATGCTAATGAGGTTTGAGCCTAATATGGTTTATGCCTAATGGGATAATACTAAGGTCATTACTGTACCGTTAGTTACTGGTTGTGTTTTATGTTTATTACCTGCATTCTGATGGTTCTGACCGTGGCCCTATTGACCTGATCCTGTATATAACCCCTTGTGAATATTGCCTAGTTCCAGTGGGCACAGTGTATATTGTGTGATTACTATTCTATAGTGTGTATGATAATACAAAAACTAATTGTATATATAACCTTGTGTGGAGTTCCTTTTGTGGTGTGCTTAGTGTGTTTCTGCTGTGTGTGTGTTGCGCAAACGCTTTAAACATTGCCTCTGTGATAAGTCTGACTGCTCGTGCCATGCTACCAAGGGGGTGAGCACTGGATATCTTAAGCGTGTAACTCCTTTGCCCGGACTGGAGTTTCTGCCTGGCTTTGGCGCGAACCTTAGCTAATCAGAAATCCCATTTCTAACATTTTGTGCTGGTGCTTTCCGGTGCTTAGCACCAGCACTTATTTATCAGGGCCAGGTCTTCACCAGGCATCTGCAACTTTGCACGTTATATTGCATTGCGGCATAGGCAGTATATAAAATCACCTTACTAACTTGGTGCATCACGTATGATTCATTACTGGACATAATTGGAGTTCAGAAAGCCACTCACAGCCTTGTGCCCCTGTGCCACTTCACATGGTGCAATAATGTGCCTGCTGTGTGCTGCAGACAGTGACTCTGGTTTATTTGGCTTTCAAAAACAGTTGCAATGTTTTTGTGTCAAACTGTGGTTTGTTCGAGAATGGAACTCTGGGAGCCGATTTCACCCTTCCTCCCCCGCTACCTTACTTTCTCTTTTTCCTAGGAAAGCAGACAAGCACCTGCTGGAGGGTAAGGTGGGTTGCATGCAGTTAGACACCACCAGTGAGCAGCTGCACCGGATGATGCAGGAGCTGCTGGACAAGGTTACAGTCACTGGCAGAATGTGGTAGACAAGATCTCCTCTGACTAGAAGATGGAGTCCAAGGTTAGTGCCAAGCGCCCCGTATGCTCCATGATGCACTCAAATCTTATAGTATCTCCCTCACCGCTATAGGCCATGCCTTGTCTTTACACCAATGAATGTCTGTTCTCATTGCCTGCTGTACTTTTTGTGTTATTCTCTCAGATGCCCGTAGGTATGTGCAGCATTTCAGGGAGGTTGTGTAGCGTTTCAGGGTGGTTGTGTAGCGTTTCAGGGCAGTTGTGTCTGCGGTAAATCCATGCATTGCCCGGTGGAGAATTAAGGTTGACATTCCCGACTTCTGGGTCTGGCCAGGGGATGCCGGGTAAGGTTAATTGAACAAGTACAGTCCATGTATGAAAGTAGCAAATTAACCCTCATGTAGAAATAGCACCGAGCAGCATACTGGTCCAGACCGTCGGACTCACTCCAGCCCTAATTTATTTACTGATTCCAATATGATTCACATTCAGTTGTGACGATTCACATTGCGATTTGCCTTAGGCGGCGGCCCTTCAGTTCAGTGTTGCCGGTGGGCGGGACGCTGATTGTGCTTGGTTTGGTTCTGCGAGGGTAGGGGCTGTGAGGCAGCGTGCGTAGATGTTTTTCAAAATGAAACACCCTGCACACCCGCACGTGCATTCCACCATGAGTCATTAGTGGTTCAGGTGGTTAGCCCGACGAGTGCAGGCAGCAGCAGACCTAGGCCGCCTATCGCTATCAGTTAATAAAGGCAGGTAAGCCAGTCCTTGGCCACCCACCACCGCCAGTAACATTAAGTATTATTTAATAAATTAAATTTGTATTGCACGCAGCTACCCAAAAAGGGTTTCCCGGCGCCTAGCAAATCGCTAGAGGGAGAGTGAAGAGGGAAGCATTTACTGCAAAAAGAGCCAAGTCTTAAGGTTTCTTTGGAAGCTAAGATGCGAAGAGTCATTTTTCAGAGAAACAGGAAGGGAGTTCCAGATCTTAGGACCAAGGAAGGAAAATGAACGGCCACCCAGTCTTACAAGTTTGAATCTAGGGATCACAAAGTCCCCATGAGCTGTGGAACGCAGGAGACGAGATGAAATATAAGGATGGATGAGCTCCTGAAGATACAATGGTGCAACGCCTTGTTTGATTTTAAACATATAACAAAGAGTTTTGAATTTGATTCTTTGATCAATGCAGAGCCAATGAAGGTCGTGGAGGAAAGGTGAGATGAAAGCATGCCTAGGGACTTGGCAAAGAAGGCGTGCTGCAGAGTTCTGCACTACCTGTAGCTTTCTCAAGCCCATCTGACACCCGCCAAGGTAGAGAGCGTTGCCGTAGTTGAGGCGGGAGGTGATAAGTGCCTGGACTACTGTTCATTGGGTTGAGACAGGGAGCATCAAGATGATCTTGCGGAGCCAACTCAAGATCGTAATACAGATGGCAGCAACATTTACCACCTGTTGCCTCATGGATAGGTTTTCATCGATAATAAAGTCCAAATTACGGACATGAGTGACCGGTCAGGGAAGGGAGCCCATTTCGTGAGGCCAGTGGTGAGGGCCCCATAGGTCCTTGTGCTTGCCCAGGATGACAACCTCGGTCTTGTCCCCATTCAACTTCAGAAATTTGAGGCGCATCCACTCTGTCTCTTGCCATAAACCACACTGAAGGGCAGATGTTGTCACGTCCTTAGTGGTGGATAATGAAAAAATGATCTGCGTATCGTCAGCATACGAATAGAGGGATAGACCCGCATCCTCCATGATGTTTGCCAGGGGTCTAACATAAATGTTGAAGAGCAAAGGGCTCAGGATAGACCCCTGTGGGACTCCGTGTGCTGATACACAGATCTTGGATAAAGCCTTGGCAGAAAAGACCTGAAAGGTACGACCACAGAGGAATGAAGCAAGCCAGGATAGGGCGGAGCTTTCCACACCAAGGGACCTAAGGGAGTTAAGCAAGATGTTATGTGACACAGTGTTGAATATGGCACTCAGATCTAATATAATGAGTGCCGCAGTTTCCCCTTGGTCCAGATATAGACACAACTTCTCAGTGACCCCAAGCAAAGCAGTCTCTGTTGAAAGGTTGGCTCTGAACCCAGATTGGGAATGATGAAGAAAAACAACTTTTTCAACATAATGTGTCAATTAGGTGTTAATGTGCTTTTCCAGGACCTTAAAGAAGGCGGGGAGCAGGGATATGGGCCTAAAATTAGACACTACGGAGGGATCCGCTTCAGCCTTTTTCAATTAAGGAATGACCATGGCCCGCTTCCACTCAGGGGGGACCAGGGCCTCCCGCAGAGAAGCGTTAAGAAGTTCTATAAGAACGCCTTTAGATGTTAAAGAAAGCTGACGTAGAATGTTAATGGGCAGTGGGTCAAGTGGAGAGCCAGACTTGACACTACTTAAGCAGTCATGGAAGGACTTCTCATCGAAAGGGAGCCAAGAGTGGAGCTTGGCAATCTGATTATAGTTACTGTAGCATGTGGGTTGGGGCAAGGAAACCACACTACACACGGAGGAAGGAGCAGAAAGATACCCATAAATAAGTTCAACCTTCTGGATGAAAAATGTTATGGCATTGAATCTCATCAAGGATAGACGGAGGAGGGGTGACGTCAGAGCCAGCCAGCTTCTTCACTACAGAATATAGAGCCCAAGGGCGTTTCTATGCCTGAGGGATTTTGTTTGCAACGTAGGAAGTTCTTGCCGCTTTACACGCTGCATGGTAACTTTTAAGGGCAGCTTTGTAATCACCAGTAGGGGAGTACGATCTCCTCCAATTTCTTTCTAAGGCTTTGCACTTGGACTTGGTGATTTTAAGATCATTGGTAAACCACGGGGCAGGGGGATAATGCGTGCAACTGTGTTTAGGCACGGGGGCCAACAGATGTCTACGGCCATAGTTAACCAGTCCAAAACAGAAGTGTTTAATGAAAGCAAGGGTAAATTAATATCAGGTATGTTAGTTTACAGAAGAGTGTTAAAAGAATCAATGTTCAGCATACCCCAGAGTCTGAGACTGCCTAAGTAGTAGCCGTTGCCAAACCAACACTGCTTTTTTTCTCTTGAGTGTGGTGGGTGACGTGACGGTCACCGGTGTGGTAGCTTCGGCTCCTGCTCCACATGAATAATCGATGATGGCCTGGCCCCGGCCGCTGGATGTGCAGTAAAGCAGTCGCTGCTCTTTTGCCACTGACAAGCGTGGCGGAATAAAGTTTAATTGTGTGTGTCTGTGCGCAGGACAGACAAAGTACTTACTGAACACATGAGTTAAGCCTCATTTACATAAATTACATTAACTCAGGGTGGTTGGGACTCAGAAGTGTCCTACACCAGTGTCAGTACAGGGTTAAATTGCCCCAGAGCGGTGAACCACAGCGTAGCAGGGCAAGGGTTCAATGCACTTAAAAAAATGTGCACAATTGTAAAAAAAGAAAAAGAGATTCTAGAGATCAGTTATCACAATAGGGCCAGCAGGGGTTAAGTTAAAGGCCCTGCCCAGCCTCTGCCCTTCTTCCACCCTTCTCCTGTCCGGGCAGTGTCATTGTACTTGCACACGGTGCCCAGCGCCATAGGCATGATTGCTCAGGGCAGGACTTGGACTAGTCACTCGGTGGTTCACTTCACAATTCACTTCATACATGTAAGTGAACTGCGAAGTGAACAACTGAGTGACGAGTCCAAGACCTGCCCTGAGCAATCATGCCTACAGCGCCGGGCACTGTGTGCCCGTACAGTGCCCTTAAGCTTAGTGGCATTGGTTTGTTGTAGAGTAGGCCGCCACTGCTGGGCCCAGGTGTTTCGTTAGATGGCATCAAAGCAGTTTGGAAATCAGCCAGAGGCAGGGTGGCATCCCACCTAGCTGTCAGCAGGTATTTTCGCAGACCCCCTGCCACTTTGTAAGGCTGGTCTCTGGGCTTTGGCTCAAACCAGCATAGAGACGTTCCTAGCAGTGATCGCAGGAGGTGCCAAAACTAAATCATGAATGCCCTTAAATGCTGTAGGTTTCATAGGTTGCCTTTATGATTATAGGGAACATGTAGAAGAGTGCCCCTGATATAAGAGAGGTAGAAATAAAGGTAGAGCAAGAGTGTTGAAGGGCAGAACAAGGAGATGTTGAGAAAAAGAGCTGAAGCAAGAAGAACAGAGGTGAGGTAGTGAAAGACATCTGAAGGTGAAACAAAGCTAGAGAGTGGTTGAGGTAAAGAGGTAGAGAGTAAGAGGTGAAATACAAAGTTCATAAGGAGAGGGAGAAGTAGAAGAATGGCTGTTGTGTCAGTGAGGAAGTGAGGGTGGGTTGTAATGGGAAAGGGGCTCAGAAAGATGAGAGAGGGACAGAAAAAAGAGGTAGAGAAGGAGAGGTAGTAAGAAAAAAGTAAGACTGAGAGGTGAACGGAGGAGTGGTAGACTGGGACAGTCGATAGGTGAAGTACGTAATGAATGGTGATGTAATTTGAGAGGATAAGAGAGAGAGAGAAAGAGAGAGAAAGAGAGTAGACTGTAGGAAAAAGTGAGGAAGGGACAATGGTTGAGGTATAGAAAGGTAAAGAAAGGTGGGGAAAAGAGGTATACCGTTGAGAGAAAGGGGTGTGGTTGATGGAAAGTGGATGCTAGATAATGAGATGATGGTGCCAGTGCAGTTTGGTGCACAGCGGAGGGTGGAGAACACACAGAGAAGTGAGGTAGAGAGTGAATGGTAGAGATGGGCACAGAGACTGGCTGAGAAGTGAGATCATGAGAGAGGCTCGCTTAAAAGATGTGCCTGAGAGAGAGGAGTGTGGCTGAAAGAGTTGAACTAAAGAGAGAAGGGAGGTACAGTAGTCGGGTACATAAAACTCTGGAGATAAAAAGAGTGGAAAAGTGGGAAGTGAAGAAAGGATACATACATGATACATGAAGCGGCCGCAGGGCACAAAAAGGTGGAGGGTGGTACTGGAAAGGGTCATGGAATTGGAAGAAGTAGTCAGAGACAGTGATAGAGAATTGAGCTGAGAAAAGGGTGAGGATTTACTGATTTGATTTGTGAGGTAAACAGACAGAGTTAAAGATTGAGCTTACGTAGATAAAGGTGTGTTAGAAGGAGAGGCATAAGCATGGTAGCAAGATTGAGGTGAGGTGATGAATAACTTAGAAGAGGTTAGGGAGGAAGGGTAGGATGGAAGCAGAGAGAGACAGGTAAAGAGTGAGGAGGTCACATACTGAGAGACAGATGAGAGAGCAACAGATGGGTAGGAGAGAAGGAAAGATATATAAATGACAGGGTGTAGAGGAAGGGTAGGTAGAGAAAGACAAACAGAGTTAGAGATAGACCGGGGGTGGGGTTAGAGATTTGGAGAGAAAAATTGAAGCGAGTAAGAGAGAGAAAGAATACCGGGGAGGGCCTTGGGAGGTGGGGGTCCAGGTTAATTGCCCACTTTGCCCTCGCCCCAAAGAAACTCTGGCAGGCGCAGTATGTTTATTGGGGCATAGCCCCCCCTCCCGCAGCTCCCTTGGCTTATCTAAACTTAAGTAAACTCTCAGTTTACTTAAGTTCAAAGGCGCCGAGGGAGAACTGACAATTATGTCAGTCAGCATGATGTCGGACTGCCCACCCCCTTCAGAGACTGAAGGGGGTGGACGGTCTGGCGTCATGTTGACTGACATGATTGTCAGACCAGTGCGGGGCAACAGGCAGCAGCACAACACAAGTGAGCCCGAGTAGGGATGAAGGGTGAATTTTTAGCCCATGCCCACTCATGCGCACTTGTGTTTTGACTTATTTGGGCATGCCCATTAGGAGCCATTTGGGCTCCTAATGGGCAGGCCGCGGGTAAAGAATAACCGTGCCCTAAGCCAATCGGCTAAGAGAGGCTGCCAGTCCGTTCCAGTGCCGACATGAAGGCGCCAAGGGGAGCAGAGGTGGCGCGGACCGGCCGGCTGTGAGGTAAGTAAGTTTTCCATTTTTATCTTTTACTCGCCATCGCCCCACCCGCCAGCCGCGACAGATGTGGGGGCAGCGGGGCTCCAACGAGTTGTCACTTATCAGCCTGTGTTTATGAGGAATATAGGAATGTGGGATCAAAAACAAGTATACTGGGGGAAAGAGGCTGAAAATGGGGTGCAAAGTATCAAAGTCCACCAATGTGTCCATGAGTGGGGTGCTGCTCTGTAGATTACATTTAAAGTTCGTGTCCAGGGCCGCGTGCGCCAAGTATGATTGTGCAACAAGAGGCGCTAATTCCAATGAACGAGGCACTGTTGTGACAACAGGTGAAGGTGCTGCCAGGATCCACTGTGTTCTGTTTCCGACACTGACTGCTATGTGAGGCGATACTACACACCTCTCATGCAGCGAGCAGCCAAAAATGATAGTTCATTTCAACGCTCTTCAGACTACGGCGGTAAGAATGCAAGTTGTGCATGAAGGCATGGTATGCACACGGGCACCTTCTGTGCACCTCACTGCAGGCAGAGCGGTCCTAGCCCTGGGAAGGTAGTTCAGTGGGCTATGTAGAGCTGGTAAGAGTTTGAAAGTTCTGTGCCGGGGTTGACAGTGCTGACATTGCTATGATGGGGCTCGCTATGCACAGTTTTGTAAACGATCTCTACAATGCGCTGTGTGCCAATGAAAATAAAATCTACACGGACTGTTCAAGGCGGTGCTGTACACTGACTGGCCAGGTGTGCAGTAGGAGAGGTGACATTGTGTACACTGCTGCTTCAGCGTTGAAAGTGTGCAGTGTTGAGTGTGAACTTGTATGTTCAGTGACAAAATGCATACACAGTTGTTCCAAAGATGCTAGGGTGACCCGAGCTGCTTTTGAGCATAGTGCTGTGAGGGGGGTGAACAGCGCTGTGGGGTTGTGCTGTATGCTCGGTGATGTGAGGGATCTGATAGCATGCACTTTTGTTGTGAGAAGATTAAAAGTGCACAGTCGTGCATGCAATGATGTTTTGGGATTGACGCGCACAGTGGTATCTCTGGTGACTGTGCACGGTTCTGTGTAAGGAGTGCCCGTCTAATCTGCCCTTGAAGGCCCTACACCAGCATTGTCAAACGTCCTTCTGTGTGTAGGATACTGTATCGAGATTGGCCTTGTGCAAAAAGCTGCACAGAGGCTGGGCATGTGCACAATGCTGCACCAAAATTGTACGCCTCACCACTTTCAAATGTCACCAGCCGCCTCTGAACTCTGGGTGACAAACCACCCCAACTACCTATACAAAGTTCTGATCCTCCCTTAAAAGAATGCATATGCCCTCCAGCCCAGTTGATGTAATTAAACCCTGATGGCATCAGCCATTCATGAGTGCATTTGTAGTCTGTAAAGGGAAAACTGCAGTGTTGTTTAGTGCAGCAGTATTTATGTACAAACTTGTATGAAATGTGCATTGTTAATCTAACTTATAAAAGTTTGCAATCGCAAGTAATGCACATAAGGTGAAGGCAGCACATGGCAGTGGTGGCCACAGCTTGTGATTCACACTTGACTTGGGAATCTTGCACTGTTGCTGTCACTGCTTCTGAAATTCAGATTATTACATCTGACTTTTAACAGTGCCAGTTGAGGATGTAGGAGGAGCCAATAGAGTAAGTGGGTGGAGCCAGTGGAGGAAGTGGGTGGGGCTCTGGGAAAAGTTGGTGTGGCCTCCGATAAACATTTGAGCACCTGGACTTCATATTTTACAAATTAAGCACTGCAGCTTTGCTTTCATTTTGATCCTCCTCTACGTGCTTTTGGTCACAGTTCATTTCATAGTGCGATAAGAAGCAATTACCTTAAAAAAACACTAGAACGTGCAACTTGTTTGGTTCCCGTTTGGAACTCTGTTCTGCTCAATCCGATTTTCATTCTGGTCAGAAAATCCAGCTGTGAAAGTTGCTGTGGAAAAGCGCTGCATTGCAGGCCACATTTGTTCCTTGGCATGTGATGCCTTCCCTGTCAGCCAGCATTCTACCCTTATCTACCTCGGTCCTTCCACCCCATCCCTCTACCTCCCGATTCTGGTTGGGCACAGGACCAGTGTCAGTCCTTCGGGACTCATCCCTCTCATCACGATTCTATAAACCTGCTAGTTTTCAGTCTCCTCCCCCGTCCCCCCCCACCTAAATGTCCAAATGCAAATGCAGTGCCCTATTCATAACAGCATTTACAAACACAACTAGACCTGTGTAAAAAACCATCATGGAAGCCAGTACCAGTAGTTGGAACTATGGCTTGGCAATCTTCATTTATGGTATACTTTTTACACTTGTAAATTTAGATTCAGTGCTGCGAGGATGGGTTTTCGCAAGAAACAACAGTGGTGTTGCCAGGAGGGAAGTTGTAGGAGGTGAAATGTCCATGGGGCAGAGGGGTTGACAGTGTAGTTGTAAAAGGTGGATTTTCGATTCGATCACTAAGTCTTATTACCAGTGATGAAGTGAGTTTTTAAAATAAATTGTGTTTTATCCACTGAATTAAACTTCCATAATTAAATAATAATAATATTGAGTTTATGAGGATAGTGACGACACAACAACTGATTCAGACTCTGAAGAAGAACCTGAGAATCCAGATTCTGAAGATCGACAAGAAAGTCGACATCTGGAAGATTCTGATGCGGATCAGGCACTGAATGAAAAAAATCTCGAGATTGTGATTCTAGATTCAGAAAAAGATGCACATTTTCTAGAAAAATAAACAGAAAAATAATCTGAGTCAAGGGAGATTCAAGATCAGGAGAGTATTAAAAAGCAGATTGAAAGCTCTGAAAGCAGGAACAAGAATTCTGGAACTGTGAAGTTAGAAGTAATTCCAGAAGAAGAGGAAGACTAATTACCAAGTACCAGCTACAAGGATGATGGTACTAATGGAGTGAAGCTGCTGAGTAAAGAAGTTAGTAGATATAGAATTGAAATCTCTGAGACAGATTCGGATGAAAGTGATGAAGAGTCTGGAGTAAGAAAATTTAGAAAAAGGGCTTGGAAAGCTGAGTGTAAAGAAACTGAGCCTAAGAAGAAACTCTTAAGAAAAGGAGATAATTGGCCAAAAGAAAATCTAAAATTCAAATTGGTGAACAAATCAAAGGAGCAGATTAACGAGATATCAAGTCAAAAGGGTGACAGATAAAAAAGGTTAAGCAGGAAGGAAAATTGAAGTAATTAGTAGTAAGGGAAAAAGACCATTGAAGCCAAAGCAAAAGTATAAGTCCCATGATTGGACCTACATAATTATTCCACCAGTAGTGGAAATCAGTAGTAGTAGTCAGGAGGACTTGGAAGAAAACAGTGACATTTATTAAAAATAATTTTCATTAGGTTGAGGTTTATTTTTGGCACAAGGCCGAAGAAATTGTGTTAGCTGAAAAAACACTTTGATGTAAGACGCAAGGTCGAAGAAAAGCTGTTAGAGGGTTACTAAAAAATTAAAAAGGGGAGGTGTATATAGTACTATTTTTTAATTTTTGTTTTAAGTAAAAACTTTATTTTTTTAATTAAAAAAAAGATGCCTAATACTGACAATTCAAGGTGTGCTATCTTTAGAAGATGTTGTAAAATATCTTCTATTTGTGTGATTCTAATTATTTTAGTTTGCTTAATTTTGGCAGTCATCTTTCCTTTTTAGCATAGACAATGAGGACTATAAAGCTAACATGACAAGCAAAGCTGAATCTAAACAAGCTGTTTATGATGTTGCAGGCAAAACTAATAGAGTTATTGAGCACAAACCAGAGATCCACCAAGATAGATCTGTTGGTGATTTTTCTACGTATTCTTTTTCAAGACTCTTGTTAGAATATGTAAAAGTCATGGATGTGAAGGATTGTTATGTTTGTGTGAAGCTTCCTGCTTCAGTTTCAGAAGGGGTCAAATATCACATGCTCCCCCTTACTTATGGATTACATGCAGTGTTATAGCTAGCTTGTTCTTTCAAACAGGTCGTCTGGAGTACTATTACTCAGAATATGATGACATTTTTGCTAGCCTGAAAGTTGTAAATAGCTTAAACAAAGTCAGACCTGCTAAGCAGATGAGGGAATTCTTTTTGGTAACTAATGAACTTACCTATGAATACGCTTCCAAGAACAATTTAACTTGCAAAATGAGAGATGAAGAAAGATCTTTTCTCAAGTTGGTTTAGGAGAGTAGGGCGATTTATAAGAGAAATGAGATGTTGAAACAGACAAAATCCAAATTTTGGCAGCTTGAGGATGAGAAGCTTAATGGTGGAAATAGTTATGCTGCTATTCACATAGTTGATCCTGTTAGTGGGAAATTCTGTATTAGAAGAGACAACACATTATACGACAATTATTTTGTCGGTGCTAGTCAATGCGAGGATACTTATCGTATCATAGGGGGATGGGGGTTTAAAGGTGGCAAAGATCCAACTTTTCCTGGAATTTATTTTGTTTGTGGGAACAAAGCTTACTTACTTTAGTCTCCCAAACCATTGATATGGGACGTGTTACCTTGGTTTAGTTGTTCCCAAACTTGTTCATGTGGACAGAAATGGAGAAGGTTCATTCGAAATTGGCAAACACCTGAACAGATACAAGAGAGAAAGTTTCTCTGAGATCATGGGAGACATATTTGGTGCAATAATTCCTATGGTGGGAATAACCCTGAATGCAATTAAAATCAGAAAGGTTTTCACAATTGTTAACAGATTGTCCACTGATACTGCAAGTGGTTTCCAATTAGTTAACACAGAACTTGTTTCCACCAGAAGTATGGGTATGCAGAACCGTCTTGCATTAGACATTCTGCTAGCAAAAGAAGGAGGAGTTTGTGGGATTTTACATGTCCATTATTGCTGTACTTATATCCCAGACAAAAACCAGAATATAGAGATGCTTATCAAAAATATCACTGAGTTTCACTCAGAAATAGAACCCATGGAAAGCGACAATTTTTCAGAACGTCTGAGCAAAAGGTTTGAGGCAATTGGGAAATGGTTTGGAGAAATTGGCAGTTCAATCATTGTCAAAGTACTTTATCCTGTAATATTAATTGTTATAGTGACACTTTTGTTAAAAATGAGTTGCATGATTCACAAGAGAAAGAAGCATGTGAGGGAAAAGAGAACAATCTACAAACTCAGAAAGGCTCAGGAGAAGGAGATAGAAATGGAGTTTCGTAGGGCTCAATATGAGAGTTCCAGACAAGCTGCTGAGACAGGGGTTTAGAATTAGTAATACAGAGAGTGTTCATAATATGATGTCTTCAAAAGTTAAAATTTTGGTAACATTTTTGGGTATTGTTTGGTGATTTTGAAATCACCAGATGAGGGAGTTGATAAAGCGAGTTTTTAAAATAAATTGTGTTTTTATTCGCTGAATTAAACTTACATAATTAAATATTAATATTCATGAGTTTATGCATGATTTGTATTCATTCAACCTAGAATAATGTGCATTTACATGAACATGTGGGAATTAACATTATGTGCTCTTGTTGCATTTGCCTGTGCGTTTAAAATAATAAATTAACTTTGTCTTTTCGTTTTGTCAATATTAATTGCGGCTGTTTAAATAATAGCATGTGCTTATTTTTAAATGTTCTTTTGTCTATGTCGTGTATTTTGTGTGGCAAAAAGCTTGTGGAGAATCCTGAGGCTCGTGTGAAAGTCTTCTTTATGTTTGCTGCTTTCTCCGTGCTTATAGCTAGGTAACATAAACTAATGGGTTAACATTAGTGAAGGGGTGGGTAACAGAACGACTTTCATTACTCAAATTAATTGATGTTTTGTGTTTCCTTGCATACTAGAGCTTCGAAAAAGAGGCCTGAGGCCTAACTTTAGATGGGTGTTTTAGTCCTGTCATGATGAGCCCAGCACAGCAAAGAATAAAAAAAAGTTTGTCGTTCATAATCTTCAGAAAAAAAAATACGAGGTACTGTGCAGGATGTGCTCCGTGTTGTATAACTTTTCCAAGGACAGGATATGGCAGAAAAGCAAAAGCTGAGGAAGCAACGAAATTGTTATTCAATAAAATGTTGCAAAGGACCTCGGAAGCTAATGTCACTTGTAGACAATGAACAATGACCTTATAGAAGGGCTCGATTTCGGAATGAAGAGGCAATGACTTCATGTGGACTGACGGCTGTCAGCCAATTGAATCGCAGGATGGCTTTTTAAAAGTATTTTTTTAACTAGTTTTAGACAGAGAAAAGGTATAAAACCTGGCCCCTTGGGAGGAGCTCTGCTGGCTCGTTCCTGAATCCTGAGAGCGTGAGATGCTGACGGACTTTTGACTCACGTAAGAGAGAATGAACTAATGCTTTTCCTTTTAGGTTTAAAATAAGTTTAGACAGGGAAATAGGGTTTAGGGAATGAGATTCTTTCTGCTTAAATACTTTTCATGCTGATTTGATTTGAACTGACAGTCTAATGTGCCTTTACTTAATAAAATGCTTATTAAATGCTAATAAAGAATTATTATTTGAAAATGACCTTTACTTGATAATAAAGTTAATAAAATAAATTTTGAAATGACAAGCTGGTCTTGTTTGTTTTGACTCTAGTTACCATTAGTTAATCCATTGCCTAGGTGGCTCAATTAAATGTACAAGTTTATAAAAAAATGACAACGATAAAATGAAGATGTATATAAATATAAATAGTTTTGTGAATAGTTCCGATTAATTAGGTCACATGATTCAGTTGGTCAATTCTTGTCTCAGTCATTTATGGGCCTTGTGATGAATTTATGAATAATGGTGAGTATCGTGGTGTAGAGTACTGCTTATGAGACAGAATTTCTTTAGGCCCGCTGGATCACCAGCAAAGTTAGGATTGTTCTGAGTTTAGATTAGGGCCTTAGTAGACAACTGTAGTGTGATGTGCTTTGCAACAGCTCTCAAACCATATAGTTTATGTTTAAAATTCATACTGTTTGACTCCTGCCTCTCACAATATCATTCTAGTTAATGTTGGTGCCACATTTGTTAACTCTTTTTCAAACTAGAGTTCGACACTGTTAGCTGAATGGCGAATGTCTTTATTGAAGCTCCACACAAAGTGCACTACAGCTAGAATAAACATGTTGACACTGTATTACCTGTGGAACATGAAATACTCCCAGAATGTTGGCCATGAGGCTTGAAACTGGTCCTAAGGTTTCCCCCACAACACCTGCTAACAGGGCCTTGAAAGAGCATCGGTAATTCACTGTGGGCTCCTCTACTCCAGATAATAAAGACATTGTCCCGGCCACAGCAAAGGCTTCTGTTCCGCAGGAGTCATGGATCTGGAAGCCCAGGGTGATGTTTGGTAATAATTTGGGATTTCGGTTTATCTCTCCAACAGCAAATGCCATCACCAGCACTTCCCTGTAAGACCTCACCTGAAAACTAAAAGGAATAGCTTGCTTGATAACTTTTATTTCGGTTAAAAGACCATAAAAAGTCCATATACAATACATCAGCACAGACAATAAAACAATAAATGATTGTAACATGTTAAAAAGAGAATTAAACTAAGAGTTATCATGATACAAGACATTTAAGCAAAATTGTGTATACAACAATCAAGTTAAAAAGGTATATCTCTTGCACCACATATTAAATAAATAACGAGAGACTGCAAACACAATGGGTGGATATGTATCATATGTCAGTATCCTACAAGCCTGTGTAAAGTGCAAGAGTCCCAAGTTCTTGCAAATGCAATAAATTATACATCATGATCAACTCTCGTGAGACGCTACTGAACATTAGGAGACAGAAACAGAATAATACGTGACTTTTCATCCATTATAACATTCATGAAATGTTTGTTGTTTTTACTTTCCTCCTGCTGTTGTGTGAGCTGCTGGCGAGTGTTAGCTGCTGGCGAGCTAAAAGGCTGCTGCTCTACCACTGAACATGGAGATTGGAAGCTGTAGTGACTTGCATCTAGTCTAGGCTTTCGATAGATATTATCACCAGACCCAGGTTCTTAAAATTTAATGACTTCCACAGGTCAGGCATGAACATCATTCAGGGGTTGCCAGAGGTCGCAGCTGTCCCAAGAATACATTGGCGGCTCCGTATTCATTATTTTCTACCTATTTATCTCATACTAATAGTGAATACAATTCTATTAGTGTAATAAAGAAAATTAAGCAGGTGTAGCAGGGACTGGACCCTTGGCGTAGCAGGGACGGGACCTTTGGTGGCAACTGTGGTGAATAAAAATGGTTTTTAATGTATATTATGTACAAGCTGTGTCAGCGAGTCCATGACAAATAGTGAGTGAGATTGAGTGAGAAAATAAATGAGTGAGATGAATAGTGAATGCAAGAGAATGAGTAAGAATGTATACAAATGAGTGTCAGGGGATCTAAGAAAGTGTGGGCAAAAATGAATGAGTGAGAATGAATGTGAGTGGGAGAATGAGTTTAAGTGAGTGAATGTCCCCGTAGCCTCGCTCATTGGCCGCCCTGCTCCCGCCTCCCAGCTGCTCCTCCCTCCCACTTGGCCTCTTATGGAGGTCGCTGCGCGACAGTGGTTGTGACCTTGACCTCAGGTCGCTCCCCACGCTGCACGGCTCCTCCTGTGCACCCATGACTCTGCCCCACTGCTGCCGCTGCCGGGAGTTAGCCGCTGGTGTGCCCCTGGTGACTGTCTCTGAGTTTCTCCACTCTACTGTACTGCTAAGTTGATTTTATTGCCTTGGCATTTGTTTTTTGTATTTTATATTCTGTTTTAGGCGTTCCTTGCGCCCCTTGCCCTCTGTGCCCCCCCACTCCCGCTGCTCCCCTGTGGCCCACCCCCTTTTGCCTTCTGTGTCCCGTCCCCTCGCCCATTGGCCTCCCCCTCCCACTTCCCAGCTGCTCCTCCCTCCCACTTGGCCTCTTATGGAGGTTGCCCCGTGGCAGTGGTTGTGGCCTTGACCTCAGGTCGCTCCCCATGCTGCACGGCTCCTCGTGTGCGCCTGCGTCTCTGCCCCACTGCTGCCGCTGCCGGGAGTTCGCCTCTGGTGTGCCCCTGGTGATTTTCTCTGCGTTTCTCCACTGTACTGTATTGCTAAGTTGATTTTATTGCCTTGGCATTTGTGTTTTGTATTTTATATTCTGTTTTAGGCGTTTCTTGCGCCCCTTGCCCTCGGTGCCCACCCCCCGCTCCCCGCTTTCCGCCGCTGCTCCCCTGTGGCCCCACCCCTTTTTGCCTTCTGTGTCCTGTCCCCTTGCCCATTGGCCGCCCGCTCCCGCCTCCCAGCTGCTCCTCCCTCCCACTTCGCCTCTTATGAAGGACGCAGCGGACAAGCTGCCCGCGCGCCAAAGGCAAGCCCGTCTGCGCCCGTCTGCGCCCGTCCGTGCCTGGACAGCGCCCAGCACCAGAACTCCTGTACCCCCCCCCCCGCAATGCCAGACTGCACTACGACTCCAGCCCCCTCCATGCACTCAACCCCGGACGATACCACCCCTGCTGCCAGACCATCCCGAAGCACACCCAAGGGCCTTTCACCTGCCGGAACTGCAGATACATCAGCATCCAGTCCGCCAAACCACCAACCAGAAAACCCAACCACCTCAGATGCATTCTCCTCAACACCCGCTCCGCTCGCAAGCACGCCATCGAACTTTTGGACCTCCTAGACTCTACCGCCCCGACGTCGCCTTCCTGACGGAGACCTGGCTGAACGCCACCTCAGCACCTGACATCGCCATAGCCATACCACAGGGCTACAAGATCTCCAGCGGAGACCGCGCCAATGGAGTTGAAGGGGGATTCGCCATCCTCCACAAAGACACCCTCAGAGTCTCGACCAACACCGACAAAACCCTCACCACTGCCGAGCACATGCAATTCCAGATCCACACTGACCCCAACACGACCCTCAGAGGAACACTCGTCTACAGACCACCCGGACCACGGCCACAGTTCAGCGACACCATCGCCGACCTCATCAGTACCCACGCCCTCGCCTCCACGGACTACATCCTCCTCGGGGACCTGAACTTCCACCTCGAGAACAACAACGATGCCAACTCCACCGCCCTGATTGACAATCTCGCCAACCTCGGACTCAAACTGCTCGTGACAACATCCACCCATGCCGCTGGACACACGCTGGACCCCATCTTCACCGCAAGCCCCCACATCTCCTTCAACCACACCACCTTACCCCACTGGACCGACTACAGATGCGTCCACTTCACCTTAAGGAAACCCACCACACACCACCGCACCTAACAGTTGCCATGCCGCTTCTGGGGCAAGGTCACCAAGGACCAACTGACCACCACCCTCGCCCTGAGACCACCCACCGACCCCATCGACCCGACACCACCGCTACCAACCTCAAACAGTGTATCAACAACTGCGCCAAAACCCTCGCCCTTCTCAAAATCTCTACAACCAACCACACCAACAAGAAAGCCGCCTGGTTTACCGAAGACCTACGGACCTCCAAGCACAGCTGTCGGAAGCTGGAGAAGAAATGGCTCCACGACCACCAGACAGCCTCACAGCCCACAAGAACTCCACCCGCAGACACCACCAATTCATCAGGACTGCAAAAAGGACCGCTTTCAAGGACCGCCTAGACAACAACGCACACAACACCAAAGAGCTCTTCAGGATCGTGAAAGAACTCTCCAACCCCAGCTCCAACACCAACACCAACGACATTCCACCATCACAAGACCTGTGCGACTCCCTGGCCACCTTCTGTCACCGCAAGATCACCAATATCCACGACAGCTTCAACTGCGACCTCCACCCACACCAGTCGCCTGACCACCTGGTCCAACGTCAGCGACAAAGACACCATTAAAACCATGAACTCCATCCACTCCCGATCCCATCCGACCAGTGCCCTTTCCACGTTTTCAACATAGCCAGCACAACCATCGCACCCCACCTCCGGAAAACAATCAACATCTCCTTCTCGGAAAGCTGAAAGCACGCCAAGATCAACACATTTCTGAAGAAACCCAAGGCGGACCCCAAGGACCTCAAGAACTTCTGGCCCATCTCCCTGCTCCCGTTCCCGGCAAAAGTGACAGAGAAGATTGTCAACAAACAGCTAACCCGCTACCTCAAAGACAACAACATCCTTGACCCATCCCAATCTGGCTTCCGCAGCAACCACAGCACCGAGACCGCCCTCATCACCGCCACCAACGACATCAGGATCCTGATGGACAAAGGAGAAACAGCCGCCCTCATCCTCCTGGAACTGTCAGCTGCCTTCAACACGGTCTGCCACCGCACCCTATCTGTGCGCCTCCATGACGCCGGAATTCAAGAGAAGACCCTGGCCTGGACAACATCCTTCCTTTCCGGCAGAACCCAGAGCATCTGCCTCCCACCCTTCCACTCAAAAACCACCGATATCTTCGGCGTCCCACAGGGATCCTCCCTTAGCCTGACGCTGTTCAACATCTATATGGCACCTCTCGCCCACGTCGCACGACAGCACAACCTCAACATCATCTCCTATGCCGACGACACCCAGCTGATCATATCCCTCACCGAAGACCCCACACCGCCAAAGCCAACCTCCACAGAGGAATGAAGGCCGTCGCCGACTAGATGACGGACAGCAGACTGAAGCTGAATTCAGACAAGACAGAGGTCCTCATCCTCGGACCCACCCCATCAGCCTGGGACGACTCCTGGTGGCCCACATTGCTAGGCAGAGCACCGGAACCCACCTGGGTTTATCCTCGACTCCACCCTCTCCATGACTAAGCAAGTCAACGCCGCCTCCGCGTCCTGCTTCAACACCCTCCGAACGCTCCGCAGGATCTTCAAATGGATCCCTCCCGACACGAGAAAAACCGTCACCCAGGCCCTCATCACCAGCAGACTCGACTATGGGAACGCCCTCTACTCAGGAACAACAGCTAAGCTCCTGAGATGACTACAACGAATCCAGAACGCCTCAGCATGACTGATCCTTGTCGTCCTCTGACGCAGCCACATCATACCCCACCTGAGAGGACTACACTGACTCCCCGTCAACAAGAGAACCACCTTCAAACTCCTCACCCACGCACACAAAGCGCTACACATCACCGGACCAACATACCTCAACAACTGACTCAGCTTCCACACCCCCACCTGCAACCTCCATTCTGCCACCCTCACCACAGTTCCTCGTATCCGGAAAACCACGGTGGGCAGGAGATCCTTCTCCTACCTCACCACCAAGACCTGGAACGCTCTATCTACCAGCCTATGACCGACCCAGGACCTGCTGCCCTTCGGAAGACTTCTCAAGACCTGACTCTTCGATCTGTAGCAGCGCCCCGCCGCGCCTTGACACCCTCACGGGTATGTAGTGAGCTTTACAAATGCATTGATTGATTGATTGATTGAATGTGAGTGAGAATCTGATGTGATGCTTGTGAGTTTGTCATTATTCTTGGAATACTGAAGGTAATTATTGTCTTATAGACGCACCCAGGCCAAAATACTGGCATACCTGCAGCAACTCTCAGCATGACTGATACCTATGCTAAATGCTGGCATTGATAACTGTGGTTAAATCTTGATATAAAGGGCACCAATGGTAAAATACTGGTACTAATATACTTGAGGTAATGCATGGCATATGGGCACCCATGGAAAAAAATACTGTCATACTTGAGAAAATATTTAGCATGCCAACACCATTTGCAAAATGCACACTGAAGGTAATTTGTTTCATAAATATGGTTCACAGGGAAGTTCAGCAGGAGTAGTGGAGCCTGAAAGAATGGCCCACTCTACTCCACCAGTGAGCAAAGGGGATGAAGAAACGTCTTTCTCCCCCAGACTACAGGTAAGGGTCAGC
Source organism: Lissotriton vulgaris (assembly GCF_964263255.1). Lineage (NCBI taxonomy): Eukaryota > Metazoa > Chordata > Amphibia > Caudata > Salamandridae > Lissotriton > Lissotriton vulgaris. Next base: position 1,542,093,494 of record NC_141693.1, on the reverse strand, counting down.
TTCCTCAGGGAACCGATCCTACCCCTTGTGAAGGAACAGCCCCACCGATGGTTAGGCCTGGCCAGGCAGAGCCACTGAGAGCAGGGAAACCTTAGCAGGAAGTAGCCAGTCTAGAACAGGTATCCTGCCCTCTCTACTCAGCCTCAGTCAGCCTAGGGCTGCAGAGGTCTGGGATGTCTGTTGACACCATAGGGCCTAGTAGTACTAGACAGGTGGATAATTCTTAGCCATCTAAGGGATCCCTCTTACCCTTAGCAGTTGAAAACCCACAGAAGGACTATGTTGTGCAAAGTAAAACCTGGGACAAGGCTATTCAAAACCTTACCTGGACCTCCATTGTTCCAATCAGAAGGGATCAACCAACAGCTGTAGGCAGCCAGAGGATGACCCCTAGGGATATATATATATATATCTGAACAGAATTACACCAAACTTGGCAAAAAGAGTTCTGTTCGCAGATGGGCCTTTTTGTTAAATGGTATAAATCCATTCAGTATTTCCTGAGAAAATCATAAGAAAAATCATAAGTATATAATGGAGGTGTTACAGTAAGCTTACTGTACTCTGTACCTTCCGGAGCACGATCTGCATGCTGATTGGATGTCAACTGTCTATCAACACTACAAACTACTGATGATGATGATGAGTGATGTCATCAGTGATGTCACTGACCATGTCATGAATGATGTAATATGTGACATCATCAGCAGTGGATTGCGGGTGCGCGATATATAGTTAGCGCAACTAACTATATATGAAATTTCAATGGTTTTATGCGAGTAAAATAAGGTTTTGTAAATGCTAATCCCTAACTATATATGGTCTATAACCTATGGTTTTTTCAGTGAATTTTCAAGGTTTTGTAAATGCAAATTCCTAACTATATATGGTCTATAACCTATGGTTTTTTCTGTGAATTTCATTGGTTTTTTAAAAGCTAACATCTGTAGCTGTAAAATGTATTCTTCTTTAAATCCCAAAATATATTTTAGATGTTTATTGATAATTTTTTTTTTAATATTTTTTTTCTTCGCTTCCGGTAAGCGAACCGGGAAGCTTTCCGTTAGCTCAACTTGATGCCGCGACCTAGTCCGCGAACCGGTAAACGTTTCGTTAGCGCAACTGTGACGCGTCGCGGAAGCGCGACGTATCACGTTGTCGCGTAATGCGTCTTATGACGCGCCACGTTAGCGCTCCCGGAAGTGTTCCGGACCACGAACCGGAAACGATCCGGGACGCGGCGCGCACCGCGTAACGTAAGCGGAACAGGTCATGTGACTTGTTTATCAAACTTTTCATTGGTTCATTTCACTTTTGGTTTCCAAATGACGTATGACTTGGTCATGTGACCTAAAAATAACACTTTTCATTGGTTCAGAACTTTTGCTTTTCCCAAATCATGAAAACCCCTCCTTCTTTCCTCACTCTGACTTTCATCTTGGTGAGAGAAAGACCATTTTCCAGTATTTCAGCAATGGCTTCTATCCTTGCTTCAGCTGGTGGACCCCCACCACCACCTCAACCTCCTCATGGGAAGAGAGGACCACCGTCACAATTCATCTCCAACAGAGAGGAGGAAGAGGAGGACCTAGAAGAAGAGGACACAGATGAACCACAATTTATACAGGAGTTGCCCCGTGTTTCCCGAAGGAAAACAAGTTTCATATGGCAATTTTTTTCAATCCCTCGAGGGGAGAAGAAGGTCAATGCGACGTATGCCACCTGCCTAATTTGCAAATACAGATTATCTAGAGGCACTGACAAAAAGTATAGTATGGGCAACTATACTATGCATCGCCATATGGCCAGGTGGCATCCATTAAACTACAGCCGAGCAGAGTTAAGGGACCTGCAAGATAATCCCCCGACAACTCCTGTGGCCAGATCAACGTCAACTATCTCTTTGACAGGAAGAGAGGCACAGGAAACTGTGCCAAACATACAGCAAAACTTCAAACACATGAAGTTTACCTGCATATATTGTGGTGCTCTGCTCTCATGTGGGAACATGAGCGTGAAATTAATCAACATGGTGTACAAAAACCACAAGTGCCCTAACCCACCCAAACAGTAATTTTTTTTTTGCTCCTGTTGAGCCCTTTTCAATGCCTGTTTTTTGTTGTTTCCCCTCCATGAAAAACACAAAAAAAACATAAAACTGTTCTAAAAATACAAAAAAAACAAAAAATGTTCAGAAAAAAAAAAATAATAAAACAACAAAAACATAAAAAAAAAGTTATTTTCAGAACTACCTCCCCTTTCAAATAAAATTGCTAGAATGTTTAGCACTCTGGCAAGCTCTATTTCTTTTGGTTCGCTTTCCGGTTCGCTGCCCGGTTCGCGAACTTGAAGCGAACCAAAAAAATATTTTTTTTAAAAAAAGAAGAGTTAGTATAAGGGAAGTAAACAGAGAGTAATGTTAAAAGAAAGACAGCTATAGGGAGTAAACCAGAGATACTGTTTAATAGATCTATTTATTAATTCAGGATGACGATAAGGTGTGATCTCTCCTGAGGTTTGTTTAAGGTGAGACCTACTCAGGGTTACAGATCAATTTTACACTTGTTGAAGAATACAGAGCAGATAATGCATGTGAAGGCCTACCAATGAAGTAAGTCATGTCCTCTTATTACATCATTCATGACATGGTCAGTGACATCATCAGCAGTGCATTGCGGGTAAAAAGAGTAGAAAACATTTACCTTATAATTCTTGTTACCTTTTTAAAATATTTTTTCATACTTTCAATCTGTAAAAGAGAGAACAAACATTTCCAAAAATATTTAAACATGTATTTAAAAATTAGAAAAGAAAAGGGAAAAGGTTCAAGAAGAAACAGTTTTTCAACAACTTTGACATTTACAGAAGCCTCTGCTTCTCTACGTCCCCTACACAATCCTAAAGATATATATTTTAAACAAACAGTATCTTCATGCTGATGAACTGAGGCCTATTTTGGAACATGGTGCTTCTTTTGCACTGCTGATGTCTCACAATAGTGATGCAATAGCAGCGCAAAAAAGATGTAAAGCCATCATAAAATTGTGTCTAACATTTTAAATGATTGTTTCAGGATGCAAATAAGATGTGTGCTTTCAAGAGCTTTCTTTGAGGTGAGGCCTATTCCTTTTTTTTTAAAAAAAACAGTACCCAGAAGTACAGCACTGTAAGCATTAAAATTGACACTTACAGAAGACTCAGTTTCTCCATATCTACCTCACATTTCTAAATGTATATCATAAGTACAAAAAGCAGAACATTAATTATACATGTTAAATGGTTTATTTTTGCTGTTCTCAGAATGTATCAAATTTCACTTAAATCAGTGACTTGAAGGTATTCATCATGTAACAGCGGGGAAAAAAAAACACAATCAAAATGATTGTGTTTAAGAAACCCATACAACCTAAGAAATCTGAATTCAAAACTCCTTAAAATTAACTTACTTTCAATGACGTCGAAGAATGTCCTATGAACAGCGTTCACTCTGTTGTGCTATAAATATTTTCAGCCCGCCACTTTCTGAAAGAAAACCTCCATCGTTTTGAAAAATATGTTACATACAAGAAAAGACTTCTCACATTCTACCACATGTTTTCACTAGGCCAAATCATGTTGCAGCGATTCACAACTCTTGTAATTCTTCCAATCAAATCCCGTCATTTTCTATTTTCGCAACTTTCAAAAAGAAAACATTTAAGATTATTTTCACAATCCTGGGCTACTAATATCTTACCCTTCTTTGTCACTCATGTTCTCCTTTTCCTATGACACTGATACTGCTTACTATGAAGCAGACTTACTTGCATCAGGTTTATATAGTTGGATTTTTAAATTGACATTATAATTAAAAGTTTTGGACCAATAATCTAGACAGCATTGCAGACTTACATTCCCTCTACTTGATGAACCTTTTGCAATTCCTCACAGGAAATCCCGAGATTCTTTCTTTAAAATTTTGGTTTTAAAAACACCAGATAAGAATTTTTAAGGTCAAACGGCAATTTTGTTTTGAAAGTTACAACGGAATCATTGCAGAATGACCAGCCGTTTCGAGACTTTAAATAAGCTGTATAATGTCCTGATGTTGTTGAAGGACCATCGTGATAGATAATTGCTACAGTTACAAAAGTCCTTCCTGATATTGACAGCTGAGAAGCCACAAATTTTTTTATTAAAGTTGACAATTTTGATCCATCAGGCCTACATCGTTGGATCATTAAAATGACATACTGGCCATATCTACATATAAATAATGTTGACATCATTTCAGATTTACATTGGCTACACTCCATGTTGTGATCCGCTGCATTTACTAGCTTATTAAAGGAGACTGATTTACTGTCTGGCAAAGTTAAATATATAAATCTTTCTGAGTCTACACTAGTAGTACTTGATACCATACAGTTCTCGCAGTCATGCTGCCATTGATAAGAAAGCCCAAACAGGTGATCTACATCTACACCCTCATCTTGCAATACATCAAGCATATACATTAAAAACTCCTGACAATCTTGCTGATTATTTTCAGAGAAGTCTGTTTGACCTGGACATTCATCTAACAGATAACGAACTTCAGACACACTTTCTACTTTTGTTCGATCAGTGCTACATTTCTCGAAAACAGAATTCAACAAACAGCATAAAATTTGTTCTGAATTCAACAGAATCTGTTATTTTAAACTCTCTAGTGAAAAGAGAACATTAACCACTACATTTGCATAGCAGTTGACACCAGAACTGTTTTCAAATTGAAAACCGACAACATCTTCAACAGAATCCACTTTCTTTCTGCTAACAATTTTCGGTTCATTGACTTTTGGTCTTTTTGCTACAACCTCCCTACTATTACTGATATTTCTACGTTTCCGGCCTACCACACGTTTCTCAAACAAAGGATATTGAGGCAAATGTGGCGCATACTCTCTTCTTAACCTATTGTATTCCTTAACACAATCTAGATCCGCACAAATGTTTGTGACATCACAGTCAATCAAGTACAATCCCGATAAAGTTCTAACTCGTGACAATGCCACATATGCCATACCCTCCTTGAACACAGAACTGCCAATATTCACCAATGCACTGTCTACACTTAAACCTTGCGATTTATGGATTGTCACCGCATATGCCAAGCAAACAGGAAACTGTTTACGGCGAACATATAAGTCTTTAACAAGCAAAAACCTAGCAGAACAACGACCAATTAGCTGTACTTCCTCAATGCCATCAAATTTAATTTTTAAAAATTCTATTCCATCCATCCATAAAGAGGGCAGACAACGCACTGCTCCATGGTTCACTACAGAACTACAGCAAATAAAATCGAACTGCAAAAAGCTTGAAAGGACCTGGAGAAGGAACCCGAGTGTACAAGCAAAAAACAGTTATAGCTCAGCTCACCGGAGCTATCAGTACGCGGTGCGTAGAGCAAAAGCCAAATACTTTCAGACGCGTATTGAGGATGCTGAGTGCTCCTCGCGAGAACTGTTTAGGATTTATAAAGAAATATCTCTAGTTTCTAGCTCCAATACCCCTTCTAAAACCTCCATGGAAGGATGCAATAAAATCGCTGACTTTTTTTCTTATAAAGTCAAGAAGATCTATGCCTCCTTCTCTCAACAACCAGAAAAGGGTATAGACTTTGTAGCAGACAGCTCAATGACAGCCCCTGATTCCTCACTACGAAATTTCGATGTCCCCGTAGCTGACAAACTAATAAAGATCTGTCGAAGTGTGAAGTTGACGTAAATAATTAATTTACTCTCTTAATTTCTATGCAGGTAAGTACTTAATCAATAATAACTCAGATCGGATGAAAAAAGACAGAGTCCGTGGTGTTAGAGTTTCTAAGGGTTTTATTCCTCATAAAGGAATGGTCAAGACCAGGATATCATGTTCTGACCACCACAGGGGTGTCAGAAGGGATAGAGCGCTCCAGTTTATTAACAATACATAGCTTATATACTTAATTCACATCATAGGCAATAGTGTAGGAGGCGTAACAGCTGAGAGAAGACAAGATAACAGTATACACGTGGTACTAGTACGTAATCAAGAGGCGTGAACTAGGCGTGAATCAGAGGTGTGTGCTAGAAACGTCACTGATAGGTGACGCAAGTGGGTGGCACCAAGGGGTGGTGCTAACAGAATTGTTGCCATGTCAGCAGAAATCGGAAGCTTGGATGCGTGCGCAGCTGCATGACGTGTGATTGACGGGGTGCAGGGGACTTGACATTCATACTGACGGAAAGAGACAGAAGTCTGGCATGTCAGATCAACTTGTACTTTTATCGTATCTGATATCTGATGTTTAGGAACCATACTATCTGGGCAGAAAGGTCTCTAGGGCAGAAGCTATTCTATGCTAACTGTGGATGCGTGTATAAGCGCCTAAGTGTCTACATGAGAAGCGTGGGGGCACGAGGCCTTCCATGGGAGCATGGTAACAGAGGCTATGAATTACTTGCACTGAGACAGGTCGGCCCTTTGGCTCTGCAGCTGGAGAGGATGTTTACCGGAGCTCGTAGGCAGGAATGCATTCTCGAGGAGCGGAACAGATAACTCGAAGGTTATAGTCAGTCTTGGCAGAAAGCAGGCTGAGCCGAGCGCGAGGGGCCGCGCTGAAAGTAAGTCAGAGTTCACGGGTACAGAGGTAGCCTGGGCAGAGGCTGTCAGAGTCAGGAGCCAAAAAGAGGTTCGATGGCAGAAATTCAGGGCCTACTCTGTTAGAGCAGGGAAAACATGTAAAGTACACTACAAAAAGACGGTGGCATAGCATATTTAAGAACGGACTATATAATCCATTCAGGATGGATCTGAAAGAGGACAAGTTAACGTTGGACGCAAATGTATTTGCGTCTTCATAGCTGGTACAGGAGGGAAGTTACATGCACTTTAAGCTGGTACATGGAGTCGGTGGGGTACGCGCTAGGGAACATAACATGACCAAAAATTTATATTTCCTCATTCCCTCCTTGTTCCCTACGGACCCTTCATGATATATCGATCCTCATGAATCGATCAGTTTGTTCTTGTAACATCATTTGTTCTTCTTTCTTTCTTTTACGTTTTGAGAGAAAACTGGAATGTTCAATACAAGAGGTGGCACACAGTCCACAAATCGCTGGCCCACACTGCAGGCACAGGCAGCAACTGAATACTAGGACTAGGCCAATGCCTAGGAAGGATAGGATCTTCCATCCCCAAGCGGTTAACGTTGTCCAGAACCAACCGGACCAAGTCCAGGTGCCTGGATTCTGATGTATCTGATTAGCAATTTTATGGAGACGGGTGATAGCTTGATATACAGATGGTGCGTTTTGTGGTATGAAAACACAGCAACTTGACCCGATGACCTTACAGGCTCCACCTCTATCTGCCAAGATAACGTCAATAACAAGACGATTCTGAAGGACAACAACCCGCATGGCGGACTGCTCTTCTGTTAAGTTACCTAAGGCGGAGGCAGTTTCATTCACTACTGCTTCAAGTGTTCTAGTTAATCTGCGTATTAATTTACTATTCTGGACAGGTCCTAAAAAGAAAAAGAATCCTTTATTAAAATCGGTGTACTGTTCCCATGCCGTTTCTGTGTAGTCGACAAGTGGGATATCTCTTCTGGGTCTATTCTTTACTAGATTAGTATTTCTATGGTAATCAGGGGGAGCTAGGAAAACAGGTGGCAGAAGGAACGCAATGTAACAGGTACCATCCCAATCTGGAGGTAGACGTATGTATGCGGTGTGACCACAAACAAAGTAAGAATGACTAATAGCTTTAAAGGACGATTTTCCATGATCACTGAATTCGACCACAGTAGTACATTTACTATGACCTAAGCGTACTGAACCTTTCTTCTTGATACATAATTCACCAGTGACTGGCAATACTGACATAGTGGGTATAACAGGTGTGTCTTCGGATTCAACAGTAAGAATCATAAGGCTAATTGTGTAATTACCTAATCCATACACTTCATTTTCTAGATCAGTTCCTATTCTAGTGGGGAGTCCCTCCTTATCTGGGTAACAGACGTCGAGCAGGACCAAGTTCAGGTTTCCCCAAACCCAACCCCCATCGAAAACAGCAATATCAGGATCTAAGGAATTAATTATTTTAAACCATGCTCCGCAGGAGCCATTGTGAGTGAATGGGTACGGAAAGAGGGGCAGAGCTCCCTTGAAATTCTGGAAGGGAGGGAGTCGGCCACATATCCAGCAGTCTGTAGCATTGTTAGTTTGATGAGAATGATGTAGCATACTAATGAATGTATTGTTGCGCAGCGCAAGTCTGTAGGAAAGTTCGTGTGGAGGTAACTTACTGAAAGTGTGTTCAGCAGATACATTATAAACAGGTTGTTCACGCTTGAAAATAGGGTAATAGATAGGTAACAGGATGCTAGCAACAATGATTAGAATACTGAGAATAAACATGATTAATAGTGTCACTATACAGTGACTACGAAGTGATTTACAATATGTACGTTTCTTGGCTTCTCTCTCTCTCTCTCTATCTCGATCTAGGGGATACATGTCAGAAACTATTTAACCAATTCACCTAGGGGAGGACTTAAACAATTAAACTGTCTGACTTGCTAGATCGGAGTTTCATGCGATAATTTTCTTGAGGAGTTTTTTCTCGTTCAGATTCGGTAAAGTCTTTTAACTCGACACAGTCTTTGGTGGGGGTGGACGAGTCTCGATCAGGTTTCAGTCCAGCAAATCTCTTCACATGACTCGTGTGAACCCACCCCTTTCTTCCTTCGATTTTCACGGCCGTCCTTGTGGTGAGAAGAACGGTCTTCGGGGACTTCCAGCGGGGCTCCAGCGGACTCTTTCTGTCGAAGTTGCGAACTAATACAACGTCGCCAGGACGGACGTCGTGTGGCTTTACATCAGTGTTGTCAGGAAAGGCTGCGGCAACCTGTGAACGACATGATTGGAGTGCAGACATCAAGGAGGCAAGGTAATCTGTCAACATAATACAATCAACATCAGTAATCTTTTTCGGAATGGGCGTCCCCCACATATTCGGTGGTCTGCCAAAGACCACCTCGTACGGGGATAGCCCTGATCTCGAATGGGCAACCATTCTCATATAGAATAGTGCCACTGGCAGGGCGACTATCCAGTCGACCCCTTTCTCCTGACATATTTTGGCAAGGCGGATCTTTAGTGTCTGGTTATGTCTTTCTACAAGGCCTGCTGCTTCGGGATGTCGGACACAATGGAACTTCCACTGGTATCCCAGTAATAAAGAAACTTCTTTCATTAATGCAGACGAGAATGGCTGACCGTTATCTGAGTACACGACACGAGGCAAACCGTATCGTGGGAAGAATTCACGAACCAGCTGCTTGGCAGTGGTCGGAGCAGTGTAATCTGGAACTGGGTATGCTTCGGTCCAGCGGGACAGAGCACAGACAACTACGAGAACATATTTAAATCCTCGACAACGGTCCATCTGGATATAATCCATCTGGAGGACTTCAAAAGGGTGATCGGGAGGATGAAATCCACCTTGCTCTACAGGGACGCTTTTTCCTGGATTGAACTGACAACAGATCATGCAAGTACGCACTTTCTGTTTTGCGGCTGCTCGTAAGTGCTTATTGTTCCAAAGATTTTGTAAACTGTCTAACATCGCTTTCTCTCCTAGATGTGCAGGACTATGTGCTGTATTTATCATGACTTGAACCATAGAGTCAGGGAGAAACCATGTAGATTTTCCCTTCGTCATCCAACCTTGATCTGTCTGGATCCCTCCTAGTTCAATCCATTTCTTTATTTCTTCTGGAGTAGCATGTGTCTGAATATCGATAACATCTAGTGCGGGATCCCTGACTGTCATGCAATTTGTCGGTCCTATTGTCTTTGTCATGTCAGTTGTCGGAGTGTGAGTCAGTGCTGTATGTTTTGCTGTCTGGTCTGCCAGGTCGTTACCCTGAGAAACAGAATCTGTGACTTTAGTATGTGCTTTACACTTCATAACGGATATTCCTGAAGGCAGATGTATTGCTTCCAACAATGCTTGAATGAGGGGACCATGTTGAATCTTGGCACCATGAGAGGTCAAGAAACCTCGTTCTTGCCATAACATGCCGAAGTCGTGCACGACTCCGAACGCATAACGGGAATCAGTGTATATGTTGACATTTCTATTCTTGGCTAGAATACAGGCTCGGGTCAGAGCGATGAGCTCTGCCGCTTGAGCAGACAGTGTATCAATACGATGTGTTTCTTTAACTTCAGTTTCAGTGGTCACGGCATACGCGGCCACTAATTCTCCTGTACTTGTTCTCATACATGAACCATCCACATAAAGTGTCAGGTCAGGATTTGTCAATGGAACATCTGTTAAGTCTCGTCGGGGCTTTGTTACTGTATTAATGATCTCTATACAATCATGCGGGGCTGGATCTGTCATAGCTGTAGGTAACAGTGTTGCTGGGTTCAGGATACTGCAGCGTCTGATTTCTATGTGTGGCTGGAATAGTGTCAATTCGTAACCTGTCAGTCGTGCTATAGTCAAGTGTTGAGTTTGGGTTCTGTTTAAAAGAACCTCTACAGAATGTGGAACTTGTACTGTTAACTGATGACCTAGAACAATTGAATCGCTTTGTCTTATTGCTAACGCTGTTGCTGCCACTGACTTTAAGCACGCAGGTAGCGCCTGGGCTACTGAGTCCAATGTACTTGAAAAATAAGCGCAAGGCTTATGTGAACCTGCTTGGTCTTGAGTGAGGACAGACAATGCTGTACCATCACGTTCTGTAACAAAAAGAGTAAACGGTTTATTGTAACATGGTGTCGCTAAAACTGGTGCTTGGCATAATGCTTTCTTTAATTCCTCAAAGGCTTGTGTATGTTCCTGAGTCCAAAGGAGGGCAGGCGAAGTTGCTGCCTCCTGCGTCGTTAACTGGATGAGTGGTTTAGCTAGAAATGCATATTGAGGAATCCATTGTCTGCAGTACGAGGTGAGGCCTATAAAGGCCCGCACTTCCTTTTGTGTCTGGGGTCGTGGCATATTTAGAATTAACTGAATGCGATCGGGAGTGAGCTGTCTCCCCACTTTGGACAGCAAGTGACCCAAGTACACAACTTGCTGAACACAGAATTGTAGCTTCGAAGGAGACACCTTGTGTCCCTTGTCGGCCAGAAAATGTAAAACTGTCAGTGATGCTTGTTCACATTCGGACTCACTTCGTGCGGTGATCAGTAGATCATCGACGTATTGCAGTAAAGCGGTGTTAACTGGCATTTGAATACAATCTAGTTGTTTTTTCAGTGCTTGACTATAGATGCTGGGGCTTTCTGTGAATCCTTGAGGTGCGCGGGAAAATTTGAAACTTCGTCCATTTAAACTGAATCCGAAGAGATATTGGCTCTCCGGATCAATAGGTACACTGAAGAAAGCGTTCTTGAGATCAATTACAGTAAAGAACGTTGCTTCTGAATCAATAGCAGTCAATAGGGAAGAGATATCGGGGACCACAGGGTACTGTGGTAAAATGCATTTATTTAATTCTCGAAGATCAATCACCAGCCGATATACTGGCGGTGCATTGCGGTCTGTACGTTTAAGAATTGGAATGATGGGTGAATTACAGATATTAGAGTCGGTCTCTACGACCACTCCCTGGGCAATAAGCTCTTCAATGATTTTCAGTAAAGCCACTACAGCATCGGGTGGTAACTTGTATTGTCTGATTCTGGGTAGAACAACTCCTGTCTTGAGTGTAACACGATATGGAGTGATATGCATACAACCTACATCAGCTGGGCCTTTTGCCCATAGGTGATCTGGTACATTTTTCAATCTGACATCAAAATCTCGCAAAACATAATGACCCTTGAAATCCCGTAGAAAGAGTCTAACTCCCTCCGGGGAACAGCAAATTATAGCTCCTAGAGCCTTCAGTGTTTTAATTCCTAACAGATTTTCTGGGCATGAGTTCGTAAGTAATAAATCTGTAACTCGTGATAATGGACCCACAGCCAACGGTACTGGTTCTGATACTTCATTTACAATAGGCTGTCCTGAAAAACCAAGGGAAACATTCTGTGAGCCTGAGAGGGGTGCCCCTGGAACTTCATTATGACTGATAGTGGTGCGGCTTGCCCCTGTGTCAATTAAAAACTTTCTGTCTTTTCCCAATACGTGACTATGTACATAAGGACCTTCTTGAGCTACAGGAATTTCAATAAGAGGCAAACCACCTTCCCTCTCTAGGCTGTTTCATGTATATCGGGGGTAATCTGGATATGCAGATTGGGCATATTGGTACATCTGTTGCGAAACTTGCTGAGTCGCGGCAATGGGCTGTGGCTGTGGTACTGCTACTGTCTGTGCTGTATGGGATGGAGCATGCATAGACTGTGTATTCTGTATTGGCTGTACATTTTGTGAAGTCTGTTGCTGGACCTGATCTTGTCTAGACGGATGCGGTCTTTCTTTAGTTTTACCTGTTAAAATGTTATGTTTCAGGACTGGGCATTCATGTACATAGTGACCTGGCTGTTTACAATAATTACATGTCCCTTTAACGGGAGCTGTATTGTGACTTGTCTGGGTCCCACCTTTTCTCTGACCGTCGGCTGGAACCGTCTGAGCTACTAACATTTTCATTTTCGTATCTTTCATACGCTTTTGTTCCTGATCTTGTTCTTCCCTAATTCTGTTCTGATGATATTGTAACATTTGTAACATCTGGGATGGCGTATTTGCCTGCCAAGTACTTTCAACCTTGTACACTCTATTTTTAACTAATGGTAGGGAGTTCTCGACTAGTTTTGATACAAAAAGGTGTGGATATGACTCGCTACTTGGTTGTAGGCCACTATTTATAATGAAACATTTCTCGAATCTTGAGTAGAAGTCACTAGTATCTTCATCATGTTTCTGTTTACAGGACGAGATGGCGTCCCAATCTTCCTTTCTAGTTGTCAATAATCTTGGCAAAACCTGTACTATTAATCCGGGCAATGCTTTAGTCCTATCCCCAAGGCCTAACCCTGGGATTCGTTTGCTTTCTTCGTCTTCTATTTCTGCCCATGCTATCTTTGTCTCTCCCACCTCCCAATCCTTTTCCTTTAATTTCTCGTAAATGCCCGTGGGCAACAGTACTTTTAACATTTTCATAATATCATCATACGTGTAATCCCCTATTAACAACATGTCTTTAAGCTCTCTGTGAAAACCTGCAGGGTCTTTATCATGGCATGGAACTAGTTTCTTCATTTCTAACAGTTCTAACTTAGTCAATGGTGTGTGAACATACACACGTTTCAAGACTTGATCCGCACCCATAACTGGGTGTACTTCTCGTAAGGGGTTCTGACTTTCAATGTCACTACCGCATTGCATGTGATACGTTTTTCTTTCTGGGGGCGGAGCGGGAACATATTCAGAACTTATGAAGGTGTTGTATTTATGTCGTTGTTCTAGAATTATTTGTATTAACTTGGTACTAAAACCTCTCCATCTATCCATAAGTAGTGCTTCTAACGTTTCGTGTAAGGGACCTGGATCAGAATGTTTGTTTCTGAACTTGATGAGGAGGTGCTGAATCATGTATACGCCTGCTAATTTCTGCTCGTCTGGGGAAAGGTTCAAGAATGTCTGCGCTAACGTATCATCATTATATATGCCTGGATTTTCGGCCCATAACACGGCTGACCGGGCTAGTTCCTGTTCATCCATAGAATTGAGTACATGGTACCCCATTCGGTCTCGAAGCCTTTTATCAGTTTCCTGGAACTGATGTTCAGAAGAATTCGGATTTGTTAAAGCAGAGAGAAAAACTCTCTTGTGTTCTAGACAGATGCCTTTCCTAGGGTAGTTTCCCTTACCTACATACGCTATAGTATCTGTAGACCTTCCTGGTTCTGCAAGTTCTTCTTCCTCCTCGGAGGGAGCTTTTTCCTTCTGGTGTGCGGTTATCACTGCTTTTCTGATTTTCTGGTACATACTGGCTATGCAAGCCCCCCTGTTATGTTTTCCTTCGGCTATATTTTGACCCCACTTTGTTAGTGCATCTAATTCACTTTGATCTGTCTCAGGCCTGTCTCGTTCTCTTATTAGACAATTTATGAAAAATCGTAATATCTGTGCTTGAATGTCAACTTTCTGTTTATCCATGGCATCCTTGATACTGTCAGGGTCTTTCCCTGTTTGAACAAACTCATATATTCTATCTAGCCGTTCCTTCATTCCTACATAACATAGCAAGCTATCAGTGGCAGATCTTAACCGTAGTGATGCCAATATCATTAGATCGTTATTTCCGGGTACTGGATCATATCTACAAACTGACATGTTTTCCTTTAATGCGTCAAGTCGGGGTGACTGGAACGCGAGAGGACTCTGCGTGTCCCTGAAATTGAATCTGCGTGTTAATGGCGGGGTCCGAAGACCCGCGGTCGCACCTCCTGAGGCGGATGCTTGGGCATTATCTCCCTGCGGAGTCTGGATCTGAACATGAATTTGTCCTTTAGTAGGATCAGGTAGGACTTGTTTCGGTAGGTCAATCTTGGGTAGGGGAAGTGGCGGAGCTGGCGGAACAGGGGAGATCTGTCGCGGCACTGGCGGAACATGATCTGGGGGCGTAGTGCCACCCCCGTCCCTGTCAGTAGGCAGGGCACGAACAGGCAGGTTGGCGTAAGCTGGTGCTACATCCTCTAGATAAGAATTTAGGAATATGTCTTTAGTAGTCTTATGCATTACTTTAGTTGGAACTAATGGTGGCGGCAGATTTTTCGGTATTTCTGATAGGGCCTCAGGTGTACCTTCGGCCGCAAGATACATTCCGTTTACAAGATTGTTTCGGGCACGGTCTATTTGTTCTGATTTTACTCGAATTCCTTCAGTAACTAATTCGTTTTCTTGAGCCTTGTCTGATTCTTTAAGTCTGTCTTCTCTACGGAGTGCTTTCTCAGCACGCTTATGTGATTCCTTACGCCAAAATTCTATGGCGTCTTTCTGTGATTGTCTAGCTTTCTTTTTCCATAATGCTTCTTCTACCTTCATGATGCACTCGGCATCCCATGTTCCGGTAACAGGCCATCTGTGTCTTTCGTCTAGGTGCTTGGTGTAATCGGCCCATAAATCTAGATACAATATGGCATCTAAGCCATGCTTGTGGTACATAAAGTTGCCTGGAGTGTCCCTAGGGGGAATAGGAATTTCTTCCTCCAGTATCCCTTTCCTAGTTCCTATCTGTTTTAACTTGTTGAAAAACGGCATTTTGCTTACTTATTTCTGAATACTCGATCCTTACTACTTAATACTGGTTACAGCTTAGTTGATACAAGAAACACAATAATGCACATTAAACGGTCACATTCATACCACGACATTAATCACATGAAAACATTTGAGACATAGATGACTACCCCCCTATACTGGATGTACTGCTCAACAGTACAGATACACTGGTGTAACAGTGCAGAAATTCGGAATACTAGATATACTGCTAAACAGTACAGATACACTGCCTAAAAACAGTGCAGACCGGACTTGCGTACCCAAACCCGTCTAGATACGACCCAGCAATGGTACTCACCGGGAAGCACGGAAACAGAAGGCCTCGGAAAACTCGACTGGATTCGACTCGGTACTTCGGAAAACTTCGGAAAACTTCGGAAACTTCGGAAACCTGGTGGGCCTCTTGACACCTCGGACCTTGCTTCTTTCGGCTAGGCTCTGGTCGGGATCCTCCGCACTCCTCACCGCCTCGTCTGGGCACTGATCGCAGTCTTCGTCACCTCCTTGGGTCAGAGGGAGATGCAGGAAATCCTGCCGGTACGCGTAGGTTCCGTCTAACTGACGGCAGGGGACAGAGCTTGCAATGCGCCAACCGGCGCGTGAGGTGGGGGAGGGGTCCCTGTTCGGGCGCCAAAATGACGTAAATAATTAATTTACTCTCTTAATTTCTATGCAGGTAAGTACTTAATCAATAATAACTCAGATCGGATGAAAAAAGACAGAGTCCGTGGTGTTAGAGTTTCTAAGGGTTTTATTCCTCATAAAGGAATGGTCAAGACCAGGATATCATGTTCTGACCACCACAGGGGTGTCAGAAGGGATAGAGCGCTCCAGTTTATTAACAATACATAGCTTATATACTTAATTCACATCATAGGCAATAGTGTAGGAGGCGTAACAGCTGAGAGAAGACAAGATAACAGTATACACGTGGTACTAGTACGTAATCAAGAGGCGTGAACTAGGCGTGAATCAGAGGTGTGTGCTAGAAACGTCACTGATAGGTGACGCAAGTGGGTGGCACCAAGGGGTGGTGCTAACAGAATTGTTGCCATGTCAGCAGAAATCGGAAGCTTGGATGCGTGCGCAGCTGCATGACGTGTGATTGACGGGGTGCAGGGGACTTGACATTCATACTGACGGAAAGAGACAGAAGTCTGGCATGTCAGATCAACTTGTACTTTTATCGTATCTGATATCTGATGTTTAGGAACCATACTATCTGGGCAGAAAGGTCTCTAGGGCAGAAGCTATTCTATGCTAACTGTGGATGCGTGTATAAGCGCCTAAGTGTCTACATGAGAAGCGTGGGGGCACGAGGCCTTCCATGGGAGCATGGTAACAGAGGCTATGAATTACTTGCACTGAGACAGGTCGGCCCTTTGGCTCTGCAGCTGGAGAGGATGTTTACCGGAGCTCGTAGGCAGCAATGCATTCTCGAGGAGCGGAACAGATAACTCGAAGGTTATAGTCAGTCTTGGCAGAAAGCAGGCTGAGCCGAGCGCGAGGGGCCGCGCTGAAAGTAAGTCAGAGTTCACGGGTACAGAGGTAGCCTGGGCAGAGGCTGTCAGAGTCAGGAGCCAAAAAGAGGTTCGATGGCAGAAATTCAGGGCCTACTCTTAGAGCAGGGAAAACATGTAAAGTACACTACAAAAAGACGGTGGCATAGCATATTTAAGAACGGACTATATAATCCATTCAGGATGGATCTGAAAGAGGACAAGTTAACGTTGGACGCAAATGTATTTGCGTCTTCATAGCTGGTACAGGAGGGAAGTTACATGCACTTTAAGCTGGTACATGGAGTCGGTGGGGTACGCGCTAGGGAACATAACATGACCAAAAATTTATATTTCCTCAAAGTCTGGGTCCCCTAATGATCCGGCCCCGGCCTGGGTATTCTCAGAGGGTCTAACAGCCCTGGAACCTCACATTTGACACGTCCTACAAACCTCCTTTTCCACTCAACAGGTCCCGATGGAGTGGAAGAAGGCCATAGTACTGCCAGTAAGGAAAAAAACAACTGTAAGCCTGGAGGTACTGGAAAACCTCAAACCCATTTCCTTATTGCCGTACGTGGCGAAGGTGGCTGAGAAGGTGGTCAATGCTCAGCTCACAGAGCACCTGGAAAAATGGAATGTACTCCATCCCTCACAATCAGGATTCAGGGCGGGCTACTCCACGGAAACGGCCCTCCTAAGAGCTACTGAGACCTTAAGAGCAGGGGCAGATGCAGGTCATACTATGGCCTTGATTATGCTCGACCTAAGTGCGGCTTTTGACACCGTAGCACATTCCATCTTGCTACGGTGTCTGCAAGAAGCCGGGGTCGCTGGTCCTGCGCTGTGCTGGCTGCAATCGTTTCTGACGGAAAGATATTTCCAGGTACAGCAAGGGACTTGCCGCTCAGTGGAGATGTCACTAGACCAGGGAGTGCCTCAGGGCTCAGCTCTGAGCCCCACTCTTTTTAACCTATACATGGCCTCACTAGCGAAAGTCGTACATTCCTATGGGGTGGAATTGGTGTCGTACGCTGACGACACCCAGCTGCTTATCTCCCTATCGCAGAACACCTCCAACACCCCACACAACTTTAAATCCTGTATGCAGGCTCTAGCAGATTGGATGGATACCCACTGTTTAAAACTAAATGGCTCTAAAACAGAGGTGCTGGTGGTAGGAGGAAAAAGTGAAAACTGGTCGGATGAGTGGTGGCCTTCATGTCTGGGCCCTACCCCAATACCATGTCAGGAGGCTAAGAATTTAGGGATCTGGATGAATCCTGCTCTCTCATATGATGGCCACATCAGGCGTCTTGTGGGCAAATGTTTCGGAGTACTAAAGACTCTAAACAAAACCTTAGACCTCCTCCCTCTATCGGCCAGAAGGACACTAACGCAGGCACTGGTGACCTCGCGATTAGATTATGGCAATATCTTATTCCTTGGGGCTACCGAGGGCAGCATAGGTCGCCTACAAGTTATACAGAACTCCGCCGCCAGACTGGTGCTAAGAAGACCCAGGAGAGCCAACTCGAAAATGGCGCTGGATGCGCTTCATTGGCTACCTGTGAAGAAGCGTGTGCGGTATAAGTGCCTCCTCTTCTGTCACCGTATCGTCTGGGACAGGTCACCGACTTACCTAAAGGATTTAGTCAGCAGATACGAACCAACTAGAACCCTCCGTTCGGAGGGCGCCGGACTGCTGACAGTCCCTAGGATTAAGAAGGCCAGAATGGGTGGACGCTCCTTTGCACTCCAAGCAGCTCAACAGTGGAACAAACTTCCCTCTGCACTGAGACTGGAGAGCAGTGAAACGCGGTTTAGGGCTCTGCTTAAAACTTATTTATACTCTTCATAAATCCTGGTAGTTTGTCTGCTGATCCATGGACAGCGTCAGCGCGGGGACACGCCGCGATGGCGTTACTGAGCGCTCTACAAACTCTTTATTATTATTATTATTATCTCTATTTCTGTATTTCTCAAAATCAACAACATTACCCATTGATCCATTTACCAGACCTCTTTCAACATGTAAATTCCTTCTCAAAATGATTCGGCAATTTAAACACACATTCAAAGTCTTTTCAAAACCCGCTGTTTTAGATATAGTCTTCTCTAATGAATCCAATTTTGATTTCAAATTCTCTGACAAAATAATTGTTGATCCCATATGCTCTATTTTGTCAATAGCTTCAAGTTTCACAATCTCTTGCTTTTCTAAATTCAACATTTTGTTGTTGAAGAAGGCACATTCTGCAAGAGTTGGCATCAAACATATTCCGGATTTCTTCTCAGTAATTTTCTGAAAAATATTCTCAGGCACAATCTCTTGTTCGGGATATAAATTTGAAAGTAATCGTGCATTTAAAGCTTCTTTTCCATGCTCGGTCACTTTTCCAATTCTAATATCTTGTAGAATTTTCTTGTAATCTTCATCCTTCGCCTGACGCATATTTTCATGCATTTCAGCATAATTGAAGTTTAACCATATATTGACGTTGCCAATGCTCCCTAGGCACTTCCTGGTATCTTCATGCGTGAGTATTTTGAACACAGGTTGACCTTTTACTAGTGTCAGCTGCAGAAGATCTCCGAAAACAATGATGTGTTTGCCACCAAATAACACATCATATTCAGTTTTAAGTACTTATTGCATTCTCAAATGCACAAAGGCAAGCATGACATTGGAAACCATGCTTACTTTGTCAATGATAAGTAGTTTCATTTTCCTCAAGACTCTTGAAACTTCACAGCAAGCATCCCCAGATAACTTGTGGTATTGTAATTTGTTGTCATGCTCCACTGGCAGCATCAGTAGACGATGCAAAGTAATACCTTTAATGTTATGTGCTGCCAGTCCAGTAGGAGCGGTGACAACACAAGACAGCGATGACTCAGTCCTTTCCTGCAAATAACAAGAAATTGCTTTAATGAGGAAACTTTTTCCAGTTCCCGCTTCTCCACTCACGTACAGTCGGACAGGCTTCAACGATGTACATGAGCACTCTTTCTTCTCATGACTTAATCCGTGCTCAATTTGCTTGGTAACTTCATCATATATTTTCCTCTGCTCAACGTTGAGTTGTTTTTCCAAGTCTTCTAAGTTAACTGAATCCTCCTGAGCATGTGCCATGGCTCTTTCCACTTCATTCATAGCAGTGGCAGCTTCATTTTCGATAATAGGTCCTCCAAGTGGATCTTGACTCAATGAAACAGAACTCTGACTGTCCTGAGAACTGTCTCTGGCAATCTCGGCTGCAATCGTTGCTTCCTGCTCAATTTCCAAAGTTAACATTTCTTGATATTTGGGAAAAGCAGGACATTCTATGGTCTCCTTAGCAGCAGTGAAAGAGTCTTCGTAACAGAGGAAATCTCCAAGCAGTTCCTCTTCTGCACGCCAAGGCTTGAAAAGTTGCAAAAGTGCTAAATAGAAAAACTCCTTTTTTTCTGGAGATTCGCCACTCAATTTTCGATGGTTTACTAATTGGCATTTTCTTTGCTTGACCAGGCATCCCTCACTTCCAATTACAACATACACTCCTTTCTCAATATCTTCTTTGATGTTCCTCTTGAATATATAATTTTGTAGAACCTCATATAGACAAACATTCTCAAGGTGACTGCTTTGATTTGGATAATATGTATCCAACATGTTGGTCTTCAAAATGTCGGTACTGTTTGGTTCCTTTTCTGCCAAATACTCAATTTCCCGGACAGGTTTTAGAACTCGATTTCGCGTTGCAGCAAGACCAAGACTCGCCCAAACGATACTCCTGGATTTGGCATAGAGACTTGCTGAAGACAATCGATCAGAACATTCGTAAGCTCCGATTTCTCGATGGGACAACATCTTCAGACTGAAACTGTACAACTTCTTGCTGAGGCTCTTTTCATGGGAAATGTCCTCCCACATATCCTTCAGTTCTGTCTTTTCTTTTTTGGTGATGTAAGATGTCACATACCGAGCCACAGCCATACAGTTGTCAGCCACAAACTGTATATCCATGTTAGCATTCCACATGGACAAAATCACTGGGTTGTAGTCGTTGATGTACTTGGACTCTTCGTTCCTTTTCAAATTGTATGTATTTTTGGGTGATTTCCTCGTCACATTATGTCGCAGTGAAGACATCAAACTGTTCACTCTTCCTTTAGAAATCACCGGTCGTGGAAAGTTGAAACGACATTTGGTGTAGAACTTGTCCTTGTTTCTGAATTTACGACGACAGTACTTTCCACAACGATGGCTTTGGAAACGTAGAACTTGTTCTCTTAGGCTTTTCTTCTCCGTTGCGTTTGGAACAGCACACGTAGAATACTGTTCTATGAAATTCATCACTAAGTCATCCGAATCTGTTCCAAATTTAGGTGCATCCTTGATCCACAACAACATATGTATATGAGGAGCACCTCTTGCTTGGTACTCCTTTCTCCAGAAGAAATCCAACACCTCTCCAAGAGGTGGATTCTTCTTATTTGTGATGAAAGACATCATAGCTTCAAATCTATGATTGAAGTACCTGCATACATTCACTGGATCCAAAGAACACAGTTCTCCAGGTGTCTTGAATTCAATGTTTTCAATATTTCCATTTGCCTCTCGTAGAAATTCAAGTAAGTCTTCCCAGCCATACTCGGCACAGCTCAGAGTGAGGAACCATGTCGGAGTTCCTAAGTTCCTCAGCATACATTTTAAATCACCATGACAACGGTACCAGTACTCATTAGTACCACGCTGACACGCCATGAGATTAATTAAGTGAGAATCCAAAATACTGTCTTGGACATTGACTTTATGCATAAAATCACTTGCCGAGATGTTTCGCATCTGTATACCACTTTTTAAGATGTGGCTCACTGCATATGACAGTCCAGACAGATCGCTTTCAAACAGGAGATGAAACAAATAGGGAATTCATTGACGAAACCTAGGATCTTCTGCATACAATCGTAAAGTCCGGTATTCAGATGCAGGAATTTGATGAGGTCGCTCATCATATCTTCCTCCTCGACCTGTGGGAAATAGCTGTGGGAAACACCGAGCTTCCAAACTTTCCTCCCAAACACTAATGGGACTCCCTTTGTCTTGTTTCATTTGAAACAACTCAATAGCATTCCCCATGACTTCCTTGGAATGCAAAGGATGAACACTATAATGTTCATATATTTCTTCACTTTTAGAGGCCTCTACTTTCTCAATTTGGCCAGCACACAAATCGCTATCCTCTTCATCACTTACTTCCTCTTCTGCAACATATACATTCTTATAGTACTTATTATTTTTCTTCAAATACAATGTTGCCTTTTTGACTTTCCTAACATCCACTAAATCTTGCCATATTTTCTTATTCTTTGTCGGAACCCCATTAACCAAGATAACCAGAGGTTCCTCTTCCACTTTTTCTACTCCAATTGTGTTAATGTTTTTGTTCAAATCTAGAGGCAAATAAACAACTCTTCCCTTTATTCCTCTCTGTAAATCTGCTGGAGGCAACTTCCCTGTCTTTGGCTCCATTCTTACAATAGCCTGAAAGAGATGGATACTTTGAATCAAAATAGATTCATAAGTATTTAAATCCTTCAATTCAGAAGGAATCTCAACCAATTCCAGATTATTATGAACTGCCCTAGCAGGCATCTGGTTTTGGTTTAATTTATTACAACAATAAGTACACACACGTTGATCCGATCCCAAATCAAAATAATTTTCTACCATCAAGTATGTGGCAAAATCCTTCCATTCACTATTATTTTCCCTTTCACTTTTTGCATATAAATCCACTAACTTAGGGGGTCATTAGGATGGAGGATTTTCCGCATCCTCCGGGCCGGCGGAAGCCACCGCCGGCCCGGAGGATGCGGAAAATCCTCTGCGGACCCACCAGGACCCACCGCCACATTAGGATGGCTGGTGGGTCATGGTTTAGGTCCGCAGCTTTTCCGCCGCGGCTGGCTTACAACCGCGGCGGAAAAGCACTAAAATGGTGAAGGTGTCTCTTAGACACCGTCAGCCAGATTAGGATGTGCTTGGGAACATGCTTTTCCGCGGCGGCTTTTCCGCCGTGAAAAAGCATGTGTAACTGCACTGCAGGGGCCCGTTGCGGGCCCCCTAGGTGTAGTGGGGGGTGGGGGGTGCACATGGGGGGCACCTATGGTACCCCCCTGCATTTGCGTGCACAATGCAGCAGGCACCTCGCGGTGCCTGCCGCTTTGTGCACGCAAATGCTGTGCATGCATTTTTAACATTGCTGCGGGTGCAGCTTGAAGCTCCACCCGCAGCAATGTTAAAAATAGAGGATGTGACCGCCACCCTGGCGGCCACATCCTAATCTGCACAGAGGGAACGCCGCAGCCCATGCGGACGTTCCCTCATGCTCTGGGGTCGCGGACGGACTCAAGTCCGTCCGCGATCCTAATGACCCCCTAAGTCTGATTCTTATAATAAGTGCGTCGACAACATACACAAGTGAAATTAGGCCTCTCACTTGATTTCATCTGAAACGTGGCAATTTCCTTCTGAAAATTATCTGTACTGGAAACCTGTACATTATCTTCAACATTACCCTCTACTTCTGGGTCAATTTGAACATTCTCATCTTTACTACCAAAGTAACAAAACTCAATTTCTTCACAAATATTCTTCACATCTATTTCAGAACCATGCAAAAGAGCAGCACATAATTGTTTAAGCATAATTGCTGGACTCTTAGCATAATACAACATTCTCACTAATTTTCTCACTTTATTATGATGCACTGCTAGCATCCTGAAATGATGAAAAACACTCTGGCATACTCTCCTGGAAAGACTAGCCAGTGAATGACCACGCAAACCTGTCATTTGTCTCACTCTGCAAGGATCTAAATCTTGCAACAACTTCATTTTCTGCTTCAAACTTTTCTTATTAAATGTCCGTATAAAATCACAAAGCAAATTGATGGAAACCTGTCGCACACTGCAAATAGAACTACACTTCCAAATGTACACAGGACCCTTAGGACGTCTTCCTAAAACCTCATCACTTAGCGCCTCTTCTGTCTCTGTTGTCACAAGTTTTTCTTTTTCAACTGGACAACCATCCTTCACTTCATAAGCTCGACCACTGGTGTCAACTGCAAACACCAAATCATTATCCTGAAAATAACTCTCCTCATTAAAAAATGCCTCACAACTTGAACTATGCATCCATTCTCCGGAAAAAACTTCACAAAAGTTGCTACGATTTACTACTCTCTTCCATCTACTTTTTGTTTTGAAATCAGAAATTACCTTGCTTAGTTTCCTAATTCTATTGATTACCAAAATAAACAACTTTCGCTTAATTTCAGAAGCATGATCAATAATTTTCTCTACATTTTTCTTCTTCTTATAAAATGCCACTTTCTGTTGGCCTTTCTTAATATTTTTTAATAAATTAACTATTATCCTGTTACGGAACATTCGTTTTCGAATGTCCCTAAACTGTTGTTTCCTTCTACTATCATGCACAGAGTTATCTCTTCCTCTACCAGTAACATTTTTGATGGGTCTTTCCTTTCCATTTAAATTGCTTTTCTTTTTCTGAACTGAAACATTTTTGGGATAAATACTTTTTTTACCAAAAATATTTCTTAAGAATGATTTTGTGCTATTACCCGGAGCTTTCTTGGTGTTTTGAAAAGTATTTGGGGAAGAGGACTGCTGCAATAAAAGATCATCCTGCTGTCTTTGACGTTTTCTAGCCTTTCTAATTCGATTTTTCGTTGGCATTTTTCAAATTAAGAAAAGATCTGCAGTTGAATCTGTGGAAAATATAATAAAAAATGTTATTAACCACTATTACCAAACAGTAAATGAATAACAGTCATCAAAAACTTAATGCCCTACTTATTATTTAACATAGCAAATCTTTTGCACCAGCACTGCATCATAAAAATGACACACAGTGGTACAAAACAGGCATACAACAATCATAAATCTCTCCCTAATATTTTAAATGATTAATTCAGGATGACGATAAGGTGTGGCCTATCTAAAGGTTTGTTTAGGCCCAGATCTTTGGACTGGGGTGAATGTGTGTCATTGATCCACATTCGGTCCATCACCTGTTTTGTTTGTTTGAGGTGAGGCCAACACATGGTTGCAGATAAGATTTTCACTGAAGAAAACAAAGGAGATAATACATGTGAAGGCCTACCAATGAAGTAAGTCATTATTTGAAATCAATTACATTTCTGGATATGTCCTGCTAGAGCTTCATAGGTTGTTTTGGGTCATATTTATAAGGCATTTGAGTGTCTATGATGTTATTTTACCCTTTTTAAATGGAAAGCGTACCTCATGGGGCAAGTTTCTTGTAAATACGCTCCCACTTGCGCTTGGCAAATTTAGATTTTGATTATGGGAGTTACATAGCCATGTTAATAATGTCCAAACAATGGTGCTAGGGCATTCCAAAAAACGCTTTCATGTGTCTCAAGGACATTTTCAGTCATTTCCTCTTGAATGCAGGTATACAATTGATTTATATGCTGTGTTTAAAAACGATTTTTTGAAATCAATTACATTTCTGGATATGTACTGCTAGAGCTTCATAGGTTGTTTTGGGTCATATTTATAAGGCATATGAGTGTCTATGATGTTATTTTTCCTTTTTAAATGGAAAGCGTTCCTCATGGGGCAAGTGTCTTGTAAATACGCTCCCACCTGTGCTTGGCAAATTTAGATTTTGATTATGGGAGGTACATAGCCATGTTAATAATGTCCAAAAAATGGTGCTAGGGCATTCCAGAAAACGCTTTCATGTGTCTCAAGAACATTTTCAGTCATTTCCTCTTGAATGCAGGTATACAATTGATTTATATGCTGTGTTTAAAAACGATTTTTTGAAATCAATTACATTTCTGGATATGTACTGCTAGAACTTCATAGGTTGTTTTGGGTCATATTTATAAGGCATATGAGTGTCTATGATGTTATTTTTCCTTTTTAAATGGAAAGCGTACCTCATGGGGCAAGTTTCTTGTAAATACGCTCCCACCTGCGGTTGGCAAATGTAATTAATGTAAAAAGACAATATAACAAACGGAAGAAAATAAGAAAGAGAAAAGATAACTAAATATCAATAGAAAGCCTTTTTTTGTTCTTTTTCACATATGGGATTGATCGATTACTGTAAGATCAATAGGTTTAACCTAGAATGAACTCTTGCAGTCCCGTAGCAACTTTTGCAACAATTGTACTTTACAAATATTTTTCTTACCTGAGAGAACCACTTATCTTCTTGATATGAACTACCCAAAATGAACTCTAAAAAAGAACTTTTGGAAAAAGAACTCCTAAAATGCACTTTGATATTATATTAGAATTACACCTTGATCTATGTAAAATGTCAATGTGAATGAAAAGCAGAACTTTAATTGAGTACTTTACATTATATATTTCACACTTTTGTAAATTTACTTTTACTTCAGTACTTTACTGAATACAATGAGGTGAATAGACTCAATGTGTTAAAAATGGCGACCTCAATATGCCGTGATTTCTCACTCAGAATTGGTAGTCTAGTTGTTTTTAAAGGGTATGGAAACTAACAAGGGTACCTAACACAGAGCACAACATAAATTGTCTAGACACAAGGGAAGACTAAGTATAGTCGAAACGCGTAGGCCGTCCTGTTGCTGAATGCACGTGGTGTTTGTGAAATAAAAAAACTTGAAAATTAACTCAGCTGCTGTGGTGCCGTGACTTCTGTGGTGACTACGTGAGCCCAGGGGATCCGAGGTGAATTATATGCGACGTCTGGAACGCACATCACAGGCACTCGTGAGTGAGGATGAGCAGGCTACAATCCAATCCAGCGAAAATTGCCTTTTTGTACAAAACGGGACTGACGTCTCTACTTTACGAGCGTGAAAGCATTAGAGCCTGACCAGCGTCTTCACGGAGCTGCAATCAAGGGAAGACGCGGAAGTGGGACGGTGAAAGCCGCGGCGGTGAGTACACAGGGCAGGGGTGGGCGGGTCTCGAACTGCTCTGCAGCACGGCGTAGGCGGCGCGGAGCGGCACGGGAGCGGCTGGAGCTCGCAGCTCCCAGCTGATTGTACGAGCTGCCGGGGGGAGTAACCGGGGCGAAGGAAACGGCGATCTCAGCACTAGGCTGCACATCGTAAATCCGATTGTATCAGCTGTTAGCGTAAAAGCCGACTTGGAAGAATACAAGAAAAAATAACGCCCACAGGTCCCACAAATGGCCCAATAATTATACTGGTGTAATGAAGGAGTACTAATGACTTGAATACATCGACTGATTACACCAATAAGTATATCTTGAAACTTAATCTTTGCCCACAGCAAAGAAAAGAAACAGCAGCTACATCTGGAACCTGTCAGGTTTGGGAATAGCCAGCAGGAAATCCTTTGAACAGTACGAACACAAACAGATAACACCAGTGCAAACCAGCAAACTGAAAATAATACCAATCTGAGTTTTTTTGAATCATGGCTGACAAATCAAGAAATCGCCAACAAAGGGCAAGTGAATTGTTGAATGACGAAGTAGTTCCCCTAACTAACACCAACACAGGAACAAACAAGAAAAGCACAACAGGGGAAAAGGAAACAAGAACCATCCTAAATGTCATTAGGGAACTTCAACAGAACAGGATCATGGAAGTCAACAAGTGGTGGGAAAAGACAACTTTGGAAAAATACATTGAATTCAAAAGGGTCCCAAGGGGGCTCCGAATTTTAATCATGCCCACATTGAATGACTTACACCTGGATCTGCTCAAACAGTGGCAACAGGATACAAATGAATGTTCATTCAAATTAATGAGAACATTAATCATACATGCGGAGAGAAAATTGGATAAAATAACAGCAATAATCCAAGCATTGGATTCAGAATTGTCAAAATTTCCCTCGTCTGAGGAAAACAAAGAATTAATAGACAGCATGGAAAAGAAAATAAATAAACATGAAACAGAGGTGGAGAGGAGAAATGCGAACGAGTTCACAAGAGACAGGTTAGACTATGCAAATGGGCCTATCTACACGTTTGCCCGTAAATATGACACACTAAGGAGTAGAGTGGTGATGGACAAATGTGCTGGCACCTCTGCAATAATTACAGACAACGTAGATAGTTCAGAAATAAGCTCTGCGGAGGAAGATTTAACCACAACACCACTGGATTTTTGGGGGGAGATGCAATTAGCCCAAATGACAACGCGGCAAAAAGGAAGAGGCAGATTCAACACATGGGGGAGAGGACAGCAAAAAACACCAGAAGGGGCAGGAGAAGAAGTAAAACCAAAGAGAGGAAAAGGAAAACAAAAATAACTCTCCTGAAGATGAAAGCAAACCCAAATGACAACTTGGTTATCAACATTTCGAATAAAATCTTAAAAGACTCTCAAATTAAGCTGCTCAATAGGGGATTGTCTTATTGCCCCAACAAAGAACTGGACTATGGGAATGCACGGATTGACCTCTACAAATTTTTCAGAAAAGTCAAACTCAAGAAATACTTCTTGGAGAAGAAACCCTCACCTGGGAACCGACAAAAAGAAAGAATTGATTTATCACCAATATTGCAAAAAGACCTTCCAGCATTAAAAACCTTAACCTCCCTAGACACAGAGGTGTCCTCCAATATAGAAGACACACAAGACTCCACAGTATCAGACATGGAATTCTGTAAAACAATTGGGGTGCCAACAAATAAAGGAGGAGAGAGTGGACTTAAAAAACAGTCCAGATACTGCCCACAACTACCAGCTGGCAACAAAATTGACCTGTTTCAAGAGATCATGGTGGAGGAAATCACAAGAATGGCATCAAGACCAGCCAATAATTCAACTCAAACCAAGAACATAACCCCCCAAAAAAAGAACTGGAACCTGACTCCAAATGAATATAAAGCCATGTCAGAACTAAAAAATGATTCGACTATAATCATCAAAGCCTCTGACAAAGGAGGTAACGTTGTAATCCAAAATACATCGGATTATGTGGAGGAAGCAAATCGTCAACTAGGAGTCAGAGAACATTATCAACTGATGGAAGAGAATCCTATTGATAAATGGATGGAAGAATATCATAACCTCCTGCTAGCATGGAGAGACAGAGAACTGATCGACTTTAAAGAACTCATGTACCGAAAAACAGAGAATCCCATCACGGCAAAAATCTACTTTTTATCGAAAGTGCATAAGTCGATTAACAGACCACCCGGAAGACCCATTGTTAGCTCAATTGGATCTCTTTCGGAATCAACTTCAAGATTTATAGAAATTTCTTTCTGATGAACTACGTAACAAAATTGCCCTCCTATCTACGTGATACCATGGACTTTGTAAATAAATTGAAAAACATGGAATGGGAGACGGGTTTTCTCATGGCAACCATCGACGTTTCTTCACTCTACACATCCATACGACATCAGGATGGTGTAGATGCTGTAAATTCTTTTTTGAAAGAAAGATCAATAAACTTCCTGGAACATTCTGCCATGCTGATCGAGATGTTGACCTTCTGCTTGACACACAACATCTTTCTCTTCCAAGGCAATCTCTATCTACAACAACAGGGGACGGCAATGGGAAAAATTTTTGCCCCCACATATTCAAATCTACTGATGGCCGTCTGGGAAAAAGAGGTTCTATCAGAAGAGAACAAAAAACATCAGAAAATAAAAAGTTGGTATCGATATATCGACGATCTCTTTCTAGTATGGGACGGAAACCAGACAGAGCTACAGATCTTCATAGAATCCTTAGAAGATAATCGGTACAATCTACACTTCACCTCAACCATCAGCAACAGCAGTGTGATCTACTTGGATGTAGAAGTGGAGATATGCAACAACAAACTATGCACTAAAATGTACCGCAAACCCACATCCTGCAATAGCATTCTCCATGCTAACAGCGGTCATCCTTCAAATTTAAAATGGAGTATACCCTATGGAGAAATGCTAAGGGCCAAAAGGAACTGTTCTGAAGAAAAAGATCTCAATATAGAAATAGAAGGAATGTTTGGTTGTTTTCTTTCTAGAGGATACCCATTGGAAGTCCTAATAACAGCAAAATCTCGCATGCATCTAAAGGATAGAGCGGATCTCCTGATCTCTCGGAAAGAACAAGCACAAACAACTGAAGGTCAAGAAAAATTGGACAAAAGAGAATTGGAGGAGTCAGGAAATAAAACACGTCTCATTATGGACTTTAACAATCAGAGTCAGAACCTCAAAAGGGTGATAAAGAAAAACTAGGAAATTCTCCTATTGGATGAAACTCTCAGGGGACACTTAACACCCTATCCAAGCATCACCTACAGGAAAACAGTGTCCTTAGGAGATATTCTGACAAAAAGTCACTTTGAGATTAAGCCGAAGGAGAAAACATCTTGGCTGAATACACCAGGGTTCTGGAAGTGTGTAAAATGCAAAGCCTGTGAGCATGGACAGAACATCAAAGAATACACACTCCAAAGTGGCAAAACTGAAAAAATCACAGATCACATCACATGCGATTCAAAATTTGTAATCTATAGACTCAAATGCCCGTGTGGAAGAGACTATATCGGGAGTACAATTAACAAACTGAAACTGCGAATCTTACAACACCTGCGTGCGATCAAAAATAATGACCCGAATTATCCTATGGCGAAACATTTTAATGAACAACATCAAGCAGACTGTAACAAACTAACATACTCAGGTTTAAAAATCGCCAAAATGTCTGAAAGAGGGGGAGACTGCACCTTAAAGTTAAGGAAGATGGAGAGCAGAATGATTCTCGACATGGGCACGGAATACCCATACGGACATAATTTGGACGCTGAGCTTTATGTCCATCTGGAAAAGTAGTCAAATAAATGTGATCCATGACAAATCCTCACAATCCAATCTCTCAATGAGCATTGTCTGGATATGAACTCATAAATTGTAAATAAAATTGTAAGCCCAAGTAAATACAGATATCCAAAAGGAGGAATTAACCGAAATTGAGCGAACAAACTGACTCACTCAGTTAAAATATAGGACTGGTAAGATAAAGGAAACATCAAATAAAATGTACTTCATGGAATCGATCACCGGTGTGCAGGAATAGACTCCCCCATACTGAAAAAGACCAACATTGTTGCGGGAGGACAAATCTACTTCAGAATATAAATTTTGAATGAAAAAAGACAATATAACAAACGGAAGAAAATAAGAAGGAGAAAAGATAACTAAATATCAATAGAAAGCCTTTTTTTGTTCTTTTTCACATATGGGATTGATCGATTACTGTAAGATCAATAGGTTTAACCTAGAATGAACTCTTGCAGTCCCGTAGCAACTTTTGCAACAATTGTACTTTACAAATATTTTTCTTACCTGAGCGAACCACTTATCTTCTTGATATGAACTCCCCAAAATGAACTCTAAAAAAGAACTTTTGGAAAAAGAACTCCTAAAATGCACTTTGATATTATATTAGAATTGCACCTTGGTCTATGTAAAATGTCAATGTGAATGAAAAGCAGAACTTTAATTGAGTACTTTACATTATATATATCACACTTTTGTAAATTTACTTTTACTTCAGTACTTTACTGAATACAATGAGGTGAATAGACTCAAGGTGTAAAAAATGGCGACCGCAATATGCCGTGATTTCTCACTCAGAATTGGTAGTCTAGTTGTTTTTAAAGGGTATGGAAACTAACAAGGGTACCTAACACAGAGCACAACATAAATTGTCTAGACACAAGGGACTCTATGGTCCAGTTGAAGACTAAGTATAGTCGAAACGCGTAGGCCGTCCCGTTGCTGAATGCACGTGGTGTTTGTGAAATAAAAAAACTTGAAACTTAACTCAGCTGCTGTGGTGCCATGACTTCTGTGGTGACTACGTGAGCCCAGGGGATCCGAGGTGATATATATATATATATATATGTGGGCAGTCAAAATATTTAAATTTTTAAATCGACCTATACTAATCGTAGGGGCAGAATATCGAAATCTAGAATGTCGTTCACCAGAATATCGACGACAAAGTAAGTAATAGTGATTTATTTAACATCGAAGTAAGTAATATCGAAGTAAATATTATCGTTAGCAAAAATATTTTTGTAAATATTATCACTTTTTTTTTAGTCTTATGTATTTAGTATGTATTTTGTATGTATGTTTAACATGTTTTTTATGTGTTTTCATTATTTTTAAATATATGTATTAAATGTTTAGAAAATATATATTGTTTTGAATTTTTTTTTGCGTTTTAGTATTAGAGCAGGTTATGGGTTTATAGGGGAATAGGGTGGGAAGAAATGTTATTATAATAATTAATATGTTTTTATTTATTGTTATTGATTGTTAATTTATTGTTAATTAATTGTTAATTGGCAATTAGTTTTTATGAATTGGTTAATTCATAATCATAATTAATGTATCTTAATAGTTAGTTATTGTTAATTAATAGTTCATTCGTTTTTATTAATTGATAATTACATTTATTTTGTCATTTTTAATGTGTAGCCGGTCTTGGGTGTATAGGGGAATTGGGGGGAAGTAATTTAAATATAATTAATATGTTTTTATTTGTTATTGATTATTAATTTATTGTTAATTATTAATTGGTAATTACTTTTTATTAGTTGGTTAATTTTAAAATATATACATTTATCATTTTTGTTTAATTTTGTGTTATTGGTAATTAAATTGTTACTTAATTATTAATTGGTATTTTTTTTTATTAATTGATACATTGATAATTAAATTGTGTTATTTTGTATGTGTAGCGAGTTGTGTGTTTATAGGGGAATAGGGTGGGAAGTAATTTAATGTTATTTAAGTAAATATTAATGTGATAGGTATTTATTAATAATTATTTTGTTAAATAATTATTAATATAATATTTATTTTATAAAAATATTTAATTGATAAGTATGGTAATTCAACTCCTATGCTATCCAATGCTTTCCCTACTGTTGCACTCCTTGGAGTGGGAATAGTAATTTTAACCCCTCCGCTATCCAACCTTTGCCTACTGTTGCACCCACTGGAGTGGTAATTGTAATTGTTACCCTTACACTAACCAACGCTTTCCCTACTGTTACACTCACTGGAGTGGGAATAGAAATTTTAACCCCTACGCTATCCAACGCTTTCCCTACTGTTGCACTCACTGGAGTGGGAATAGTAATTTCAACCCATACGGTAGCCAACGCTTTCCCTACTGTTGCACTCACTGGAGTTGGAATAGTAATTTTTTACCCCTACGCTATCCAACGCTCTCCCTACTGTTGCACTCTCTGGAGTTGGAATAGTAACTTTTACCCTGACCTTTTACCCTGACACTATCCAATGCTTTCCCTAATGTTGCAATATGTGGAGTAAGTATATTTATTAGTGTGTATATAGATGTTTCATTAATTTTAACATTACCTGTATTAGTTATTTTGTAAATATGTTTTAATTTTTATATCTATGTTTTCAAATTATATGTATTATTTACTTATTTTTACATTAAAACATTTTTAAAAACCAATATTTTTTACATCAATATTTTTTACAACAATATTTATTTCTCGATATTTTTGTTCTTACCTTTATGTAGATAGGACTTCAATATTTTTGTCTTCGATATTTCTGTGTCGATATTTTTGTGGGTCGATTTTTTGTCTGTCGATATTTTGGCAGACATTCCTATATAAGACAGTCATGGAAAGAAAGGCATCCATGGTGACCAGTGCTCTGAGTTGCTCAAATAGCTTAAAGATATTGATCACAAATTGTTGAGATGCTCCAAGACCCTACAGGGGAGGAACTTCTCAGAAGACCAAAGGATAGGGAGTATCCATGCACCTACAGGAAATTCCTTATATGGCCACTTAGGAAATAAAGTCTCAACTGGGCAAGGCTAGCCTTATCTCCTTTCGTTGAGGGGGGGGGCTATGTAGGAAGGTTGGATCCTTCTGCATGGATACCCCCACTTTCTGCCAGGTACTAAGCTGTTTTTTTGACTAGTCTGAGTGGAACCCTGGTAATCAGGACCCCAGTCTATCTGCTTTCTCCCTTAACTGTTAAGTTATGTACTTAGGTGCACTCCATATTGGATACTGGGTTTCCCCTTGTCAGTCCCTAGTATATGATACCCAGGTACCCAGGACATAGGAACCCCAGAGGTCCCCCATGGGCTGCAGCATGAATTATGCCACCCATGAGAGCCCATGCAAAATGGATCTACCGGTCTGCCATTGCAGCCTGTGTAAGTTGGTGTATGCACCACTTACTAAGGATATATATTCACTATATCTAGGGGTCACTGCACTTAAACCCTATAAGTCACCTCTATAGCAGGCCTTTACAATCCTGAAAGCAGGGTGCTTGGTGTCTAAGTGAGAGGGTGCCCCTGCATGAGCAGGACACCCCTGTAACTTATGGAGTCCATTCTTCTGGGTTGCCAGTGAAGCAGCCATATACTAATATAGAGGGGCATTATGTAACTAAGCGATGACTATCTCGAAAATGGCTCCAACAAACCCTATTGTGTTTAGTGTCAAACATGTTGATATCATACCCCCACACCATTACTGGTGTGGGAGGTATGATTCCACCCACAGGGAAAGCCCTACATTAGTCTCTTGGTCTTCCCGGTTCCAGTCTTGTAGTCCCAGACAGCACAAAATGGTTGCTGCCAACTAGAGACACATTTTCACCCTCCTGCTGCTGAGCTAAGCTTGAGCAGGGGAAGGCAGAACAATAGGCAGCCTGTCACAGGGAGGCATGACAACCTCTCATGCAGGATTTATTGTATTTGGACTGGGTGGGTGCACTTGCCAGCACCTGGAAGTTTGCATGAGGGCACATTTGGTGTCCCTGTGCACAGTCCAGTTCAACCAGTCTGGGAGCCATTGGCTCCCACTCTGGTGCAAAACTGGACAAAGCACATGGGATTATTCTCTCCCTGTCCAGACCCTCTCCTGTGGGTACTTAACGGCTTACCTGGCTGTAGGTCCTTAGATTCATTGTGGACAATATTCAAAACTGAAACCACTGCACTTTAACCATCTGAGCACTCTGGACTTTGTTTGGGTCAGACTTTTTCTCCCCCTCAGTCTGCTGCATCGTCTCAGCCTGTGCACCATACAGGATCCTTGGAGCATCCAATACACCTGAAGATAATCTCCCTTGGAGTGAAGGAGTCACTCCCCTTCATTCGCTGGCACTGTAACCCTGCTGACCAGTCTGCTGATACCGAGCTACTGCAGACTCCCAAGGGTTCAACAACCCAGGAGGTGGGTTTCTATATTCCCTAGAGGCCCGAGCTGCCCTCCCACTCAGTTTGAGGCCAGAATCCCTTGTCGGGGCTGAAGCACCTGAACCCCTGTGCACTGTGTCCTCTTGCAAGTGCAATGCGTGATGCAGCAGGTACATTGGGCTCCAAGTAGTCCCAACCTCTGGCATTTTCTCCTACAAAGATCTTTAACTACATCACACTGTGTGCTCGGTGGCCTGTTTTGTAAAGCTGCTCTAGGTCCTCTCACGACTCCTGTGCCTCAGGCTTGTGGTTCCAATTAAGGGTCATTTTTGTTGTTCTTGGGCTCCCCTGATTGCTCGGACCTGCCCTTACTCCCCTGCTTGTGGTGAGTCTTGTGGTGAGTCTCCTGGATCTTGCTGGTCCAAAACGTACTCTGTTTTGACTTCCTGTAGGGGTTGCCTTTGCCAAAGCTTGTTGGGTCTCCCGCTGGACACCGACCCCTTAGCTATCGAGATCCTTCTTGTAACAGCTCGTATCCAGCTCCTGGTCATCCCCAGCATCGGCTGGTCCCCGCAGCTGCAGAGTCAAGGTCACTGTCAACTATCCTGAAGCACCCGACTTCGGAGGGCATTCGTCTTCCTAGTCTCCTTTGTCACTCCTGAATGACATAGACACTTTCCCCTCTGTTTTCAGGTACTCCTGATCCAGAATCCATGTTTGGATTCCCACATACACTTTCCCCTCTTCCAGCAGTTGCAGTTTTCTAAAGTCCTAAATTGAGTTCGACAACGGTTTCTGACACCACTTCACATCTATGTCCGTGGCTTCCATGGGAGATAACTTGGATGCTTCGGTATCCACCGATGGGGTGGCTCTCCAACCTTCTGTCTTCAATGGGGTTTGTTCAGGGTCAATGGAAAGGGTCCCTAATCTTTAAAATTCCAACTGCGGCTTGCACATAGACTTGTACCGAACAAGTGGTTGTGTTCACACAATGCACATGCACTCCCTGGGGTCCCTATCTACTCACTTTGGGTGATTCCTTGGGGTCCCAGCAATTATATGCCCTCTCGATATTGTCCTGACTTGAGTGGGGGTTCTTATACAACTTTCTTAGTATATGGTTTGGTCCCCCCGGTCCCGCTGTGTATTAGTACTATTTACTGTGATTTCTTTGCTAAAGTATTGTGTGCTTTGTGTCTTTTTTCGTGTGGTAGATACTATAATGTACTAGATAGTGTTGTATAATAATTACATATTTTGTATAACTACTGTGTGGTTCTACTTTATCTTAATTAATACAATGAGAATGCATTCTGGTAAAACAAGCTGATTTACACTCACTCAAGACTAAGCCTGAAGGCTGCTCTCCACAGCTACCACTTGGATAGCTTTCTAAGGTTGTCTGATACCTCTTAAATCACCTGAACTGGTGCACGGTGCCCACTTACATTAGTGGACATCATATACCAGGCCAGCTTTTCACAGTTGTCCTCTTCGGCTGGCGATTTGTGCATTGACCTTAGGCACAAGGTTACTACATTGCATTATCCAATAGGGAGTACCACTGCACAACACGTTTCCATTGATGTGCTCATCATGTGGATCATTTTACAGTGAACTAATACTGTCCACTTTTCCTCTGGTTCACACCAACCCACTCTGAATCCTATTGAATGCCCACTGCCCAGCACATTGCAAAACACACAGCACAGCTTGTGGATTGGCCTAGACACCGCTTTTGAGATTTGAGGTAGAGACATATGCCATTGACTCTGACATCCTCCATCCCCTGTTCTAGGACAGTGACTGGTAGTGCTGCTTGAAAGTCTAGCAATGCTGGCACTGCATCACACTCAGCATGCACAGGGGATGAAAGAGTGAACTCTACCTGTTGCACATAGGAAGCCCGAAGGCAAAAGCAGACCAGCATAGAGGGAGTGTTGTTGTCAGGATTCAAAACCACTAACACCTCTGGCAGGGACATGTTACAGCAACGCAGGTTTAAAATGCAGTGACAGGGAGTTTCTCGTAAACCTGACAAATATTGAGACTTTCATCTTTAGATGTGGATAGTAGAAGGAATCAAGAAATTATTTTATTTCTGATGAAGGGGCATGGCACCTCGCATTCACTCTCTGCCCCCTTACAGACTCTGCCATCATATACCCACCTTTGATT
Organism: Lissotriton vulgaris; assembly: GCF_964263255.1. Taxonomy (NCBI): domain Eukaryota; kingdom Metazoa; phylum Chordata; class Amphibia; order Caudata; family Salamandridae; genus Lissotriton; species Lissotriton vulgaris. The sequence continues at coordinate 1,542,056,311 of NC_141693.1, read as the reverse complement.
TGTATATCATGTGTGCAAGGGAGACCCAACAGATGTTCTCAGTCTGTGACTGTCTTGTTCCAGAGGTCTAAACCAAGTACTCATTCCATCTCAGATGTATCACGGACATCATTTTGATGCATACAATATTGAAACATAGAAATATTGGGAAAAATATATAGATAACTAAAATACCTTCCTATACTTACTTTACTAGTAAAACAACAAATATTGAGAACACAATAATCATTAAAAATTTCACATTTTACTTCTATTGAAAACTTATATGTAGGAAAAAAATATTGTCAACTTTAAATAAACATACATGTAAAAAATATTGATCCATGCAATATAGATTGCAAGAATATCGCAATATCATTATTAAATATTTTTTAAATAACCTTTTGTGTAGAACAGTTATTAGAAAAAAAACTAACATATTGTTTACACAAGATTAACTGAAATATAGATATATTACATCACCAAAATATTTAACTTTCACCCCATTAAATGATATTACTAAAATCATAACAATACAACCCCAAAAATGTGCATTAACTACAACCTCAAAATAACAAATATATACATATACACATTTATATTAAAAACCCTCAAACTATATTTTACACATTAGAAATACAATGTAAATTAGTGTTTAGCATAGAAAAAGATAGCTGATAAAAAAAAATCAAACTAAAACTAAACCAACAAGTATCAACAACTTTAACTAAAGAAATCAGGCAACCAATTTAATCAACAATATAGCAGGCACACTAATTTAATCAATCAATCAATCAATCATTTGTGAAGGGCACTAAATACCTGCGAAGGTCTCAAGGCGCTGGGGGGGAGGCGCTACTGGTCGAACAGCCAGGTCTTGAGTATCCTCCTGAAGCTCAGCAGGTCTTGGGTCTGTCGTAGGCTCAGTGGGGGGTATTCCATGTCTTGGCGGCGAGGTGGGAGAAGGATCTCCCCCTGGTGGCTGTTCTTCGGATGCGCGGGACGGTGGCGAGTGAGAGGTCGGCGGAGGGTAGCTGGTGGTTGGTGATGTAGAAGGAGAGCCTGTAGTGTTTTTATCTAGGAACATGAATCGATACTACCATTTTATGCCCTTACATGGCTATAATCAATAGATATACCTATAATGGCATAAGAAGCAGATCCATATTTCAGTAAATCGCCCTTGCAGCCCAAGGCATGGCAAAAGCTACTTCCTTAGATTCCTAGAAAGCACAACGAGTTCTTTCAACATACCAAACCTCCAGCAACCTGGGAAATCCCCGCTTGCTTTGTTTTGATTTGTAATAGAACTCCTGCGAGCACTGTATGAACGGTCAGTTTTAGTGACATCTTTATTGACGTCTTATGTCCAAACCTTACGTCAAACTCGGCACCTTTCAGGTATAAATATACCAACGTTGCCTTAAGCAAACACACAGTGGTGGTTCTGGAGCAGAGCAGCTAATCTACTTGCCGAGAGCCCAGCAGACGCAGAGAGCCCACGGACGCTGCCCCTCCTCTTTGACGCGCTGAGAAAGACGCTGTCTTTTCTCCTGCCGAGAAAATCCAGCTCCGGGGTTTCCAGCCTACCCTTGCGGGTGACTGGGATATCGAGTCCTGAAAGAGAGATACCAGACCTCCTACATTCTGTTCCCAAGGTACAGTGCTGACTAAACCCTTAGAGAGAATTCTTGAGTCATATTCTTGGCAAAAACCTACTTAACTTAAACTGCTACTTACTTACTCCTTCCCGCGTATTAGGCTTAGGTCAGGTACACCGGGGTAGGCAATTTTAGAAGCACCAGTTGAGCACATTAGCCTATGTATATATGTATGTATATATTTTATCCATTTTATCCATTTTAAAGTGTCTTATGGCTAAGAAACCATATCAATGCTTTTACAGTATTATTTCATAATACTCCTTTTACTGTACGTACTTTACTTTACATTAAGTATTGCAATTGTGGCAATTCATTTCTCTTGCATGAGAAGGAAGACTGCTCAATAAATAATACCTTTCATTGAAAACGCCTGTCTCTCTATTCTCTGCACTCTGGTGAAACTAAGAATGCACATCTGACTGAGTGATATAGCTTTCTATTGTTTCACACAACTCTAGAGATTGACTTTCATTCTGAGGGAGCAAAGTTGTCATGTTTATGCGGTTGTCGGAAGCTGAATCCCTTCTTGTCTGAGCCAGGGAAGCTGATCCCTTTCTATTCAGTCAAGAAAGTTTCCAGTGACCTCTGAGCTAGCTGGCGCAAACCTAAATTAAGTCTAACATAGTCAGTAGAGACCTAGATGACCTCAGTCCTACGTCTACACTGCTGTTCATGTTATTCCAATGCGCAGGGCCTATAGGGAAAATAGGAACTCCACTACATGGTGCAGAACGTTTGGTAAGGCGATAAAACTAACACAAGACATTAGAGTAACTCAGTCGTGCTTTTTCACGCAGACCCTTTTACCCGTAAATACTCCAATAGACGTCTGGAGTCGGTGAAAGGTTAAAATCCACCGGAACTTAGTAGGAAGAGATTCCTATGTAGAGTTTTTGGTTTAGTCAACCTTGAAGGATACAGTGTTCCAAAATATTGTGCACCTAATCTTTTGTCTCCTTGAAACTTGATCTGCCACAAAAAAACCTTTCTGCCAGTAAAAATGCCAGGAAGTGAAGACGAAAGGGAAGCAGCTAGATTAGCAGCCCGACTAATGGACGATGACACGAGTCTCCTACAGAATGACCAGAATGCTATCCTCATTCTGGTCAACATAAGAAAAACTATAACTTTAAAACTTATAGAAAACGGACTTTATCATTTTTGTGATAAAGGCACACGAATATCGGCAGACAGAGGCATTCTATTCATGGATAAACTTTCCAGCGGCAAACGCTACAACACACGAATTCCACTATTACAAAATAGAGGAACCTCCGGATGAATACACACCTTTCGAGGATGTGGAAATCCCACTAAATTACCAAGAGCACCTGCTCTGGTTTAAAGGCACCCTAAAACATAATGATCACATCACCAGGCTCGGTCCACTAGGTAGAACAGGAGCGACGTGGCCGGTTCTAGCCAGCTACACACCACATCCTGACATTGATAAAATGTCAGACAAGGAACTTTTAGCCCAGCTAAAATTACTAATTAAAATTCACAGACAGTTAGTCCAATATGTAATGCGGACTGCAACAGTCCAACCAGCTGTTAATATTCCACAGCTGACCCCTCATCAGGGGAACACAAATAAAATTACACCACAGAACATACAATCATGTCTTGGTAAAACACCCGCAAAACGGGAACAAATTCCATTCTGGCTAGCACAGAAAATAACTCAAATAGAGGCAGTGTTCCCAAATACTACCGCTATTGAGAAACACAGAATTCTGACTATCTGCCTTCCAATGGGGGTTGCACCACATGTGGAGGACTGTGACACTTGGGGCACAGTCTTTGCTTCCATTTACACAAAAACACATGGTGTTCCGTCTCTGGCGGTAATACCGGATGTGCTAAGACAGATTCAAAATTAATACGGTCCAGAACCTGCTTTAACTCTTGGTCTGAAATTACTGAAAGACTTCAAGCAGGTCTCGGCTATATTATTAGCCAACATAAAAGGAGAAGCAGAATCTGTGGCGATCCGCCAAAAAATAAAAGAAACAGATATAACAGACCAACCAATTGAACTAGCCAGAATCATAGAAAAATCTTATGAAGAACTAGGTAGAGATAGTTTGGGTGGGAAACCGGTAAAACCCCAACTACTTGAAAACCCTGAAAAGATATTAATTAAGAACAATCTGAGCACTCCAAAAAAGAGCTCGGATGGAAATATACAATCCACTCCCAAAGAAAAAAGTTTCCAGTCCAGAGGAAGGTCTCCTCAGCGGAGAGAAAAAGCTCCGAGCCGAGAACACCAGTCTCCCCAAATGGAGCCCTCTGAGAAAAGATACAACCTTAGAAATAGAGATAATTTGAAAAAACCTGATAGATATCAAGATATTGATACACGTCCCTCTCGATCTTTTTCGCAGAAATCGGAAAGAAGAGGACCGTCAGAACACAGGGAAGAGCACGTCAAGTCCAAAGACAAGGAACCTGCTCAAAGTAAAAAATTACAATTTCCACGAAAGAAGGTAGCCAGTATTAAAATAATCGAACATGCCGAGGATACTGAGGACACAGCTGAAAAACAGAGAGTGGGCACAGACAATGCTAGACAGCGCAGCAGAAATCACCATAGCTCGCAAGATCCTGATGAATCATCTGGAGTGGACACGAATGAATACATTCAGGAGGAAACTGCAGATACCAGAGTTAGCGAACCTCATAAAATATACAAAATAACATTGCGTATAGAGGGAGATAAGACTAGGAAGGTAAGGGGTCTGTTTTGGGATAACCTCTCAAAAGGCTATGACATCCTGTTAGCCGAGAAAGACTGGCCACCAGAGTTTGTCAGGGAGTGCCCTCATGGTGAAGAAATGATTATGCCTGTCTTCTCACATCATATTCCAATACATAGAAAATACATATCTGCGAGAAAATGGGCAGTAGCTCAAGCACCTGCATCATATAAGAATCATGTAGGATGGGATGAGGACTCACCTCCTCACAAAATACAGTTAAAAAGTCAACCAACTGCACAAAGACAGTACCCAATTAAGCAAGAAGCTAAAAAACAGGTCAGGGAGATCTTAGATCAACTTGAATACCAAGGGGTGATTGAAACTTGCACCTCTCAAATGAACAATCCTTTGTTTCCTGTCTCCAAACCAGACGATTCATATCGTCTAGTCTTGGACTACAGACACCTTAACTCATGTTGCAAAACATTTGCGGTACAAAATTCGCACAGTGCGGCACTAATGAATAACATAGTTCGCAAAAAATACAAAACAACATTAGACATCTCTAATGGATTCTTTTGTCAAAATATCGCACCGGAAAGCAGGTATTTAACCGCTTTCTCACTAATGGGGTCACAGAAAAATTTCTGTCGACTCCCACAGGGATTGTTCTCAGCAAGGGTAACAGAGTTACTACAAATGTATGATGATGAGGCATTATCCTATGTCGATGACATCTATCTCACAGACGACGACTTGGATACTCACTTGAAAAGAGTGAACACCATAATACTTGGGTTTGCAGCAGAGGGTTACAAATTTAACTTTAAAAAGTCACGAATTGCCCATCTAACTGTCCTATTTTTAGGATATGAATTATCAAGTGAAGGCAAAAGTGAAGGCAAAAGCCTAGCAGACAACTTCTTAGAGAAGTGCGCTGTACTGCAAGCACCAAAAACGCTGAAGAACTTACAATCAATACTAGGCTTCCTGAATTTCTGAAGAACTTACATTCTAAATTATGCAGAGAGAGTTAAACCTCTCTAGAAATTAATAAAACCTGATTTCAAACCAATCAATTGGACTCAAAAACATACAGAAATTTTGAGATCACTGCAAACAGACATGTTAGCTAAAACGAAATTAGACACACGCGACAATACACGCAACCTTGTAATCCGAATCATCCCAGGAAGATGCGGATTCACGTACCTGACCTCTAATGAGGGAGAAACGGTACCAATAGCTTACAAATCACACTTGTACACAATAGCGGAAAAAACATTCAGTCTTACAGAAAATACTGTGAAGGCGGTTCAGACGGCTATAGCTAAAGAAAGAGCCCTAGCCCAAGGCAAAAGAATAACTGTTTTTACAGCAGAATAAGCCTTTGAGGCATTATTCAGCCAAGTTAATCTAAAAACGGTGGCACTGGATCCAAAATGGATACAGTGGGAAAATTCTCTTGCTGCAGAAGACGTGACATACTATTTGTCCCGAACATGAAAAAACTAAATGATTTGAAATATGAAGAAGAATATCCTCTGCCAATCGAAATTCTGCCTCTCCAACAGTACTCTTGTATAATCTATACAGACAGATTTGTACAGCATTACAATGTAGATGATAAATCCTACAATGCAGCCTGCACGATTGTTAAATGTCGCTGGCTCTGCGGTAAATTAAGACCGAAAATAACAAAAACTGAATCACTGAGAAACTGTTCGGCTCAGCGAGCTGAAATCAGATCTTTAAAGATGGCGCTTGAAAATGCCAAACGTGAATTCCCGACACTAATAGTGTGCGATTCGCATGTCTGCGTCAAATATTACAATAAAGATTTGCAGAACTGGGTTCAAAAAGATTACAAAGATGACACAGGTGCCACAATCAAGCATGCTTTGGAAACAGGTAGTTCTTTTACAGAAAGAACTACAAAAGACTTGTTCACGTTGCAGGGAATTCATTGGCTAATACAGCCACAGCGGAAGCAACTCAACCGGCTTCCGTAGCCACAAAAAAGCATTCAGAAAAATACATAGATGGGGAAACCATGCTAGCGGTAAAAACGTCTTCAAAAGACAACTGTGCAGCACTGCCTGTGAACTATCCACTCAATTATACGTACGTAATTGACGCAAACTCCGTTCCTTTTGCTCAAATCCCTGGAGTGGGGGATAGGGTAATTCCAAACATGAACAGGAGAATCTTATTAATAGCAGACGCACACATGGGTGAAGGTCCGAGGCACAAACAGATGAAGGAATCTCTGACAGAATTACAATCAGAATACTGGTGGCCGGGGATGAGCCTGCAACATTATAAATTTGCAAAAAGCTGTCCAGACTGCAACAGAGATCGCAGTAACGAGCCAACCGGAGTATTGCCATGGCCATTTCTGTAGTTAGCATAAGGCTATCTATACATAAAATCCAGCGTCCTATTACTTCCATTTAAGACTATATTCACTTAAAAATGTGGACCCAGCGCTCGGTTGACTCCAGAACTGTTATAAAAGATTTGCGAGTCTTCATCGGCACATAATCAATTGCCATGCTTCATTCTGACCAGAGTCCTGCTTTTAGCTCTCAAACTTATAAGGAGGCCATGATCAGCATGGGCATTGGGTTGTGGTACTCTTGTCCCTTCCATCCTGAGGGAAACGGGATTGTGGAAAGAAAAAACCGAGACATAAAGCAATCTATAACGGCAAAGGTACTAGGTTCGGGTGATGGGTGGGTCCAGTATTTAATAAGTGTCCAAGTTAGTCTTAATAATCTGCCAAGAAATTCTCTAAAAGGTTTCAGCCCGTACGATTTATAGTTCAGAACTAGAATGTATGTTCAGGATTTAGTGGTAAAAGATAAGAAAAAATGCTTTGACATCACAGATCGTTTGGCTCTTTTACAGGACTTAAATGAAACAAGAAAAGCCCTGAGCAACATAAAGTTAAAACAACAGCCAACAACCACTGAAGATACACCACCACTTGTCCCAGCAAGACCTGTCTGGATTCCAAAGATTGGGGATCTGGTCAGAGAGAAAATAGCGGGGAAGAAGGAATTTGGGCCTTCTTACAGAAAAGCAGTACCTGTCATAACAGTCAACTGAACGAGATCAGTAGTACTACCACCCCTTGCTGGTAAAAAGGAGAACCGAGTTGTATCCATTGACCTGGTAAAACCACAATCATGTGGCCAATAATACGTAGTAGGCCCAGTGGACTCCCAAGAAATAGCAGAATACCAAAATTTGCTACTATCCAAGAGGTTCAAACTGAGAGACTAATCACATTTGATAAACCTGCAGTGAATACAAAAGGACTATGCAACAATGCCATGGAACTTGGGCCTCTTGAAACACAAATTGAAACAGTTCATCAAGAAACACCGGTCTACAACGATGTAGCCTCAGACTGTGCTAACGAAAGACAAATTGAAAAAGCAATCCCAACAATTGACAGAACTGCATCTGGCTACTTCATCAATTTCGATAACTTTTCTGAAGATGAAAGCGACCCTGAAGTAACGCCAGCAACAAAGACTTTTAAAGACAAAGCAACAGAACTCTTTCATCAACTCAAAGAAACTTATCTTATTTCTCCATGGTTAGAATTTTGGATTGTGTTAGGTGTATTTTTCCTCCTGATCTGGCTCATCATGGTACTTTGTTTGGGAAAATTCATTGAGGGAAAATACAGTACAATGGACACAGCAAGTCAGAACATCAACTTGGTCCTAAAGCCACACAAGTCATCTCACATCGAGAAAAGCGAACTTTCATCAGTGAATGTCACAGCCATTCCAATACCCGGCGGGGTAGTTTGGGACAAAACGGATTACGAAATCTATGGACCGGTCGAACTCTTGAAATATCCTCACCAGTTTAAGGTTTCACTAAGTGACTTTGTAAAACCAAGTACATTCTCTGATGATTGGGACTTTGAAAGCATAAATAATATGATGTCAGATTTAGTAATGTCAGCAAAATTTACAGAACCTGATTATTTACAGGTTTCATCGAACTATGAACAGATGTATTGCTATAACCACTATGCACACCACTACTTGCATAAATCTGCTCAACCTAGAAATGTTTTTAAATATAATCAATGGGAACATTGTGCAACTCCACCTAAAAGCAGTTCGAAAACATTCTATGAGAAATTCCCATACTTCTCAGGGTTTAACACAAGTGATGCAGTAACATTTTATTACAAACTGTTAGATAAAACAGGGACAAAAACAATGCTGACAAATACTAAATTGATTTATTCGGAAACATTTTATGAAAAAATTATTACATTTGGTTTTGATTTCTGGAAAAACAACATTGAAACAAAAACCATCTGGGGTACAAAAGAGTGGCAGGTACAAGGCCTAGAAGCATTATTTCGAGCCTGCATGATCCCAGAACAAATAATGTTCTTGAATGACACCATTCAACAAACTACCTGTCTTGGCCTGGCCAAGATCAAAGACTTAAACAAACTGTCTATTCCAAAGCCAATACCTGATAATACAACCACAGATATTGAGATAGACATATCCAAATTTTTAGATAAAAACAGAACACATCCTGATTGGAAAACGTGGTTGATCTGGTCAACAGACACAAATAAATGTCAAGATAGATTCCTGAACAAAATACAGGGGTTAAAAATGACCAGACCAGACCCTAGATACTCCAAGAGACAACATCCAGGGATAGTAACAACATACAGTGTACGGAAACTCTGCCTTGAATGGCTACAAACATCCACACTGCCAGAAATGAAGCAACACTTGACTTTACTCAAAGACGGTGCTGACTTGCGCTATTTCATAATGGGACAACGCACACAGCATCAAAAACGTTTCATAGCGGCCAGTATATACGCTGCATACAACGAAGCATGGAAAGTGACTCAAATTGAGACTGCAGAGAAAATACGAGAAATTGATCGTATTAATTTGGAAAAATCACTTTCTGTTGTGGACAATGGGTTAATGACTCTGTCCTCCAGAATATATTCACTGGACAGTATTGTATCATCTGCTATAGATAGAATAGATCAGGACTAGCATCTATCTGAAGTAATGTTCTCCCCTGAACCAAAAGAATAACTTTAAGCAAACCGGCACACAGCGTTCCCCTGAACTCTGAATTCGGCCTTCAGCTTTGAAAAACAAAAGCTACTGAAAACATTTGGAACTATTTTTTCCTCTGAAACAAAATTATTTTTTCCAAATTCCAAAATATTTATCTTTTTTTGGCACATGCACTCTTACAGTAGGATTATTCATAAAGAACAGAGCTTCTATTTTTAGTAATTCTAGAGACAATATATTATCTCAGCCTCTAGTACACTTACAAGTAATCTCATTTATATGTGATGAAATAGTCTCGACCTTCTTTTCTGTAATTAAGAGACATTTCATGTGTAATTTCTGCAAATCATTCAGCTAAAAATATATCCATTTGTTTGAATGATTACACTGCTTAAAAACGTACATGACCTATAATCTTCCGTGTATTTCGCATACACCATTTCGAATGCAAAATGTATTTTGGGGTGGGTTGGAATACACATGCATCTTTTTGCTTAGTTTTTAGTAATTGATGGACATAAAATCGTGGAGTGGGTGTAATTTTTTTTATCTAGGAACCTGAATCGATACCACCATTTTATGCCCTTACACAGCTATAATCAATAGATCTCCCTATAATGGCATAAGAAGCAGATCCATATTTCAGTAAATCGCCCTTGCAGCCCAAGGCATGGCAAAAGCTACTTCCTTAGATTCCTAGAAAGCACAACGAGTTCTTGCAACATACCAAACCTCCAGCAACCTGGGAAATCCCCGCTTGCTTTGTTTTGATTTGTAATAGAACTTCTGCGAGCACTGTAAGAACGGCCAGTTCTTAGTGACATCTTTATTGACGTCTTATATCCAAACTTTACGTCAAACTCGGCACCTTTCAGGTATAAACATACCAATGTTGCCTTAAACAAACACACGGTGGTGGCTCTGGACCAGAGCAGCTAATCTACTTGCCGAGAGCCCTGCAGACGCAGAGAGCCCACTGACGCTGATCCCTCCTCTTTGACGCGCTGAGAAAGATGCTGTCTTTGCTCCTGCCGAGAAAATCCAGCTCCGCCATTTCCAGCCTAACCTTGCGGGTGACTGGGATATCGAGTCCTGAAAGGGAGATACCAGACCTCCTACATTCTATTTCCAAGGTACAGTGCTGACTAAACCCTTATAGAGAATTCTTGAGTCAGATTCTTGGCAAAAACCTACTTAACTTAAACTGCTACTTACTTACTCCTTCCCACGTATTAGGCTTAGGTCAGGTACACCGGGGTAGGCGTATTTTAGAAGCACCAGTTGAGCACGTTAGCCTATGTATATATGTATGTATATATTTTATCCATTTTATCCATTTTAAAGTGTCTTATGGCTAAGAAACCATATCAATGCTTTTACAGTATTATTTCATAATACTCCTTTTACTGTACGTACTTTACTTTACATTAAGTATTGCAATTGTGGCAAATCATTTCTCTTGCATGAGAAGGAACACTGCTCAATAAATAATACCTTTTATTAAAAACGCCCGTCTCTCTATTCTATGCACTCTGGTGAAACTAAGAATGCACATCTGCCTGAGTGAAATAGCTGTCTATTGTTTCACTCGACTATAGAGATTGACTCTTATTCTGAGGGAGCAAAGTTGTCATGTTTATGCGGTTGTCGGAAGCTGAATCCCTTCTTGTCTGAGCCAGGGAAGCTGATCCCTTCCTATTCAGTCAAGAAAGTTTCCAGTGACCTCTGAGCTAGCTAGCGCAAACCTAAATTAAGTCTAACATAGTCAGTAGAGACCTAGATGACCTCAGCCCTACGTCTACACTGCTGTTTATGTTATTCCAATGCGCAGGGCCTATAGGGAAAATAGGAACTACACTACAAGCCGTTTGTTGAGGTAGGCTGGGCTGGTCTTGTGGAGTGCCTATTGTGTGCGTGGGTGAGGAACTTGAGGGATATCCTCTTGATGACGGGGAGCCAGTGCAGGTTTCTCAGGTGGGGGGTGATGTGGCCATGGCGTGGTATGTCATGGATCAGTCGTGCCGAGGCGTTTTGGATGCGTTGTAGTCGTTTGATGAGCTTGGTCGGGGCTCCCGCGTAGAGGGCGTTTCCTTAGTTGAGTCTGCTGCTGACGAGGGCCTGGGTGACTGTTTTTCTTGTATCTTTCGGGATCCATCTGTAGATCTTGTGGAGCATGCGGCGGGTGTTGAAGCAGGAGGAGGAGACGGTGTTGACTTGCTAGGTCATTGAGAGCGTTGAGTCGAGGATGATTCCCAGGTTGCGTGCGCGGTTGGTGGGTGTTGGGGTTGCCCCCAGTGCCGTCGGCCACCAGGAGTCGTCCCAGGCTGAAGGGTTGTAGCCGAAGATGAGGACCTCCGTCTTGTTCGAGTTCAGCTTCAGATGGCTGGTCTTCATCCAGTCAGCGATGGCCTTCATTCCTTTGTGGTGGTTGGCTTTGGCGGTGATGGGGTCCTTGGTAAGGGAGAGGAACAGCTGAGTGTCATCCGTGTAGGAGATTATTTTGAGGTTGTGCTGTCGGGCTACGTGTGCTAGCGGGGCCATGTAAATGTTGAACAGCGTCGGGCTGAGGGAGGATGCCTGGGGTACGCTGCAGATGATGTTGGAGGCTTTGGAACAGAATAGGGGGAGGCAGACGCTCTGGGTTCTGCCGGAGAGGAAGGAGGTGGTCCAATCCAAAGCCTTGTCTCAGATCCCTGCAACGTGGAGGCGTGCACGTAGTGTGCAGTGGCAGAGAGGTCTAGTTGGATGAGTGCTGTGGGCTTGCCGTGGTCCAGGAGGGTTCTGATGTCGTCAGTGACAGTGATGATGGCAGTCTCGGTGCTGTGGTTGCTGCGGAACCCTGACTGGGAAGGGTCCAGGATTCTGTTTTCTTAGTGGTATCAGGTTAGCTGTCTGTTGACGGTTTTCTCGATTACCTTGGCCGGGAAGAGGAGCAGAGAGATGGGCCGGAAGTTTTTGAGGTCTCTTGGGTCTGCCTTAGGTTTTTTGAGTAGGGCGTTGATCTTAGCGTGTTTCCAGATCTCTGGGAGGTCGTGGTCTTGAGGTAGAGATTGATGACGTTTCGCAGGTGGGGTGTGATGGAGCTGCTTGCTCTGTTGAAGACATGGTGCGGGAATGGGTCTGACGGTGAGCTGAAGTGGATTGTGCACATGGTTTTGATGGTGTCATCAATGCTCATCCTGGCCCAGGCTAGCAAGGGGTCATGGTTGATGGTGTGCAGAGGGTCTGTTGTGTCACTGTCTGTTGGGGCTGTATGGGTGTGAAAGCTGTTGTGGTTGTCTGCTATCTTGCAGTGGAAGAAGGTGGCGAGGGAGTCGCACAGGGCTTGCGACCGCGAGATGTCATTGTTGTTGGAGCTAGGGTTGGAGAGTTCCTTCACGATGTTGAAGAGCTCCTTGCTATTATGTGCATTGTTGTAGAGGTGCTCTTTGAAGGAGTTCATCTTGGCCGCCCTGATGAGGTGGTGGTGGTTTCGGTTGGCGTCCTTGTGTGCTGCGTGGCTGTACGGAGTTTGTTCACTGTGCCATTTCTTCTCTAGTTTCCGGCAGGCTTGCTTGGAGGTTAGGAGTTCTGGGGTGAACCAGCTGGCCCTCTTGCTGGTGTCTCTGTAGGGGCATTTCTTCAGTGGGGCGAGGGTGTTGGCGCAGTCCTCGATCCAGTGTCTGAGGCTGTGGGCAGTGCCGTCGGTGTTGGAGGGTTCAGTGGGTGGGCAGAGAGTGAGGTTGGCATGTAGTTGGTCTTTGGTGATTTTGCTCCAGCAGCGGAAGGGGATCTGTTAGGTGCGGTGGTGTGTGGTGGTTTTCTGGGAGGCAAAGTGGATGCAGTGGTGGTGTGGCTGACAGAGACGTGCAGGCTTGAGGAGAAGACGGGGTCGAGCGTGTGGCCGGCGGAGTGGGTGGGCGTTGTGACGAGTTAGTTGCTTCAGTCTGAGGTTGACAAGGATGACGATCAGGATTGTGGAGTTGTTGTCGTTGTTGATCTCAAGGTGAAAGTTCAGGTCTCTGAGGAGGATGTAGTCGGTGGAGGTCAGGGCGTGCGTGCTGATCAAGTCGACAATGGAGTCGCTGAACTGGGGGTGGAATCCAAGGGGTCGGTAGATGAGGGTGCCTCTGAGGGTGGAGTTAGGGTCTGTGTGGATATAGAAATGCATGTGTTCGGCGGTGCTGAGCGTGTCTTCGGTGCTAGTCGAGACTCTTTGCTGTTCTTATGGACGATGGCGATTCCTCCTCTGACACTGTTGGTGCGTTCTCTGCGAGTGATCTTGTAGCCATCTGGGATGGCTATGGCGATGTCGGGTGAGTAGGAGTCTTTAAACCCGGTCTCTGTCAGGAAGGCGACGTCCGGGGATGTTGTCTCGAGCAGGTATCAGAGCTCAACGGCATGCTTGCATGCGGAGCAGGTGTTTAGTAGTAAGCATCGGAAGTGGTTGGGGTCTTTCTTGGTGGGTGGTTCGTCGGCTCTGAGGCTGGTGTAGCTGCAGTTCCGGCAGGTGAAGGGTCCGTGTGTGCATTTCGGGGTGGCCTTGAAGCAGGTGTGGCTCCGTCCGGAGTTGAGAGCGTGCAGAGTGCTGGCGTCATAGTGGTGGCGGTCGTTGTGGTGGGTGGCGGGGGCCAGGGGTTCTGGTGCTGGGCGCGGTCCAGGTGCAGATGGTGCAGACTGGCTTGCCTTAGGCGGGCCTTCGGCGCTCCAGCGGCGCGCCCGCTGTGCAGCTGCGCAGCAGCCGGCATATATGGGGAGGTGAGAGGGAGGAGCAGCTGGGAGGCAGGAGGCGGGGGCAGCAAATGGGGAGTGGGCAGTCAGGGGGGCAGGGCCGCAGGGGACACAGCGGCAAGGCGGTGAGGGACAACAAAGGTAGCAGAAGGAAAAAGGAGCACAGAAACAAGGGAAAAATGAGTGTCACAGAGGGCAGAGGGGCAAAAAAAACGAGTTGAACAGAGGGCAGAAGGGCACAAAAAACGAGTGGAAAAGAAGGCAGAAGGGCACAAAAACAAGGGAAAAACGAGTGGCACAGAGAGTAGAAGGGCACAAAAGAAAACAAGTGGAACAGAGGGCAGAAGGGCACAGGAAAAACAAGAGGAACAGAAGCAGACGGGCACAAAAAACGAGGGGAAAACGAGTACACAGAGGGCACAAAAAATGAGTGAAACAGAGGGCAGAAGGGCACCAAACACGAGTGGAACAGAAGGCAAAAGAGGCACAAAAACAAGGGAAAAATGAGTGGCACAGAAGACAAAAAGGGCACAGAAATACCGGAAAAATTAGTGACACAGAGGCAAAATACAGAATACTGAAATACAGAAGCAACTAACTACAGAAGGCAGAATGGGCGGGTGCACAGGGGCAGTGAGGGGAACAGAAGGGAAAACCGGGCAGGGACACGGGGGCAGCAAGGGGTACAGAAGGAAAGACCAGGCAGAGAGAGCATGGGGACAGCGAGGGGAACAGAGGGAAGAAAAATGGGCATGGACCACATACAGGCAGCGTGGGAAGTCAGACAACAGCAGTCACAGACGCAATGAAAATACAGTAAAAGCAATAAAGCGGAGGATAAACAAACCTACCTACGGCCTACCACTGGCCGCCAGGGATTTACAACGTAAATAGTTCTTTATCAACAAGCTCTGCAAGACGAGGTAGCTGTGCCAGATTCTCTGACCCAATCATTATAGAAGAATTATATACATCTCAACAACTGCCTAGCCAAGTATGTGAAACTTATTTTTAAACTAAAACATACATGGTAATAAACATAACATAGTAAAATAGCAACTGATTAATAAATCTCTCTTCAACTTCTAGCTCTTTACATAGACTTCCTAAAAGAACAAAACAGAATGATTTGGAAAAGCGATAAACTGCCAGAAAAAAAGAACTATCAGAAACAAGCAAAAAGATATAAGAACGTATGTATACATTAAATAATAAAAGACTATACACTCACCCAAATAGTGAGTAAAAATAAACCTAGCAACCGTAACCTCTACAAACTAATAAAATTAACATTTAAAATGAAACATTTATTTTCTCATCCCTCAGAAAAGAAAGCACGTGCTCCACATTCCAACACCCCCAACTGAAAAGCTGCAAAACAGTGTAAAACATCTAAACAGAACATACATGTAAGTATACAAAATAAAAAATAATAGTAGTTGCATAATTTTACATGTAAATAACGAACATACAAACTTTAAAATCTTGTATATATTTAAACTAACACACTACTTTTAGATACAATGACAGAGGCAGCAACATACATAACCTCACAGAAAGGAAAGCAGCTACTGAATCACACGGACAAAAACCGCATTACAGAAAATATAAATTGAAGTTTACCAAATATTATTCCAATGCATGCTATGGGAGAGCAACTACAAACGATTATGTTATTCATGTAAGAGAGCACAACCATACCCCAAATGTGACAGAGAGTAGTAAGGGAAGTACTGCAGAATACAAGGGCAGCAAGCTCTAGCTCCCAGGAACCAACAACCAGAATCCCTAAAGATATACATCCTAAAGTCCCTGAACACATCACAGGCCAACTACCATCTAAAACCACTTTCACACTTTTTTAAAGCACTAACAAAAGACATAGAAATACTTGAACATTTAGCTATGACACCTATCCTTTTACATGGTAACCTGCGCATTGAAAAACATTTCCTAATATTCTCTACAGCAAATAACTTGCTGAAAATAACTCTTGTCAAACCTGTATGATGGATGAGACCTTCAAAATGTGTCCCAAACCATTCACTCAGATATACACCATAAATGATGAATATCATAACACAACTATCCCATGTATATATGCACTGCTACCAAATTAACAAAGCAGCACATACTAAGACCCCTTAAACTATATTAAACATAAAGCAAATAACTTCTACCACCCCAAAATAAATTAAGACTTTGAGTAAGCCTTGATTCAAACCATTTTAAAAATCTGACCAGACACAGCCATAAAAGGCTGTTACTATTATTACAATTAAAGAATATAGAAACACCTCCAACAATCTGCACCTGGAGCCCGATTACACCTTTGGCGGTGTGGGGTGGGCAGCATGCCTCCATCGCGCCCTCGTACTGCCAAGAGTCACCATCACCCACCTGCCAGATTGCAACTTTAAAGTAGTCAGTCTAAAAAAATCAAACTCAATCCATCACATAAAATAATTGCGACACATAAACCACATAGTTCCAACCCACAATCACATAATATTTACAAAAACCAAAAAAGACCCAAAAGAAACAAAATAAATAGACTTAGTGTTGTGTAACTGCTGATTTTCCTCTGTATCCACATAGTCAAAAATGGTAGTCCACCAAAAAAATGGAAAATATGAACCAATGGCCCGACAAAATTGCAAAAATGTAATATATTGAATGAAGGTCCCTCAAAGCAATCCAAAGTATCTAGGAACCATACAAACGCCCAAAAAGTGTTTTAAAAAAAGAAAACCTCTAGGAAACCCCAAAAATAAATCATAGTAAAAAGCATTGGTTTAATATAAACCAAAAAGGATTTTCTTAAATAAAAAAAAATTAAACTCCAATGCCCATAGGACAAATTTGTAGACAAAACCTGTACAGTGAGTAATAAAACCCACCCTCAAAACCCACTACAATCCAAAAAATACAAATGCATCACATTTAATCATCAAAATATATGTACTATATACCAATTTAACATAACATAAGGATACATTACTAAAATAGTATAAAAAAACAAAACTACAAACTAGTGAAACCCACTACTACTAATACATCTAAATATACCACAAACCACACTATATCTAACATTTTAGATCTCCCTCAAACACCCCTCCTACCTTTAAAAAATGACTTACCACTTCTGACGAACAGCAGCATCTTACTGAAGCCTGGTTCTGAACAAATAAACAAAAAATAACAGAAATAGGTAGCACACTAGTAGGTAATCCAAACAAATGGCCTCCAATTGAAACAAAAAAAGACTTTCTCTCCATTGAAATGATTGTGAAAAAATGTATAAAGCACCGGGCTACTCAAGAGTCTCCCGGCGCTATTCGCCGGGAGACTCTTCCTGAAAGGAAGCAGATAGATACAGATGGTGATAACTAAGAAAAAAAGCAAAGTCTTACATTGTTTCTTAATACTAGCTTAAACCTTTGTTTGACACTGGTCAAGAGGGAGTGAATATGCGATGTTACATCACATACGATACATTGCATGCTATTACAACTCGGTCATTACAACAACTGCATTGTTACATCGCATACCATTACAACGCAAGTCGTTACAACACTTGCTGTAAAAATTACTATTCCAACTCCAGTTTGTGCAACAGTAAAAAAAGTGTTAGATTTTAAATCCAAGACCTTATGACCCATACAGCAAGTCATTGGAACAGCTTGCGTTGTAATGGTTTGTGATGTAACAACGCGGTCGTTGTAATGACTTTATTGTAATGGCATGCGATATATTGCATGCGCTGTAAAGGATGTCTCCCGAGGGGAGCTTGGTCCACCAGACAGAGCACAGGAAGGAAAAAGAGCGACCTTCCACAGTAGCCAGACAAACCTTAGGTACCTTGGACAGATGATTACCTCTTGCAGGGCTATAAAAGGCAATCCTACCCGAAAGATTTCCAGTCCAGAAGAATGAATAGCCCTATGCATTAAGAGAGC
Source organism: Lissotriton vulgaris (assembly GCF_964263255.1). Lineage (NCBI taxonomy): Eukaryota > Metazoa > Chordata > Amphibia > Caudata > Salamandridae > Lissotriton > Lissotriton vulgaris. The sequence goes on along the minus strand of NC_141693.1, from coordinate 1,542,038,207 downwards.
TACTTAGTTATGTTTTCTAATGGGAAGCCAGTTCAAATTGCCTAAGTGACAGAATCAGCCGGGCTGCCACATTCAAAACCACCTGAAGTCGATTTAGGAGATATTTTGCCAAGCTTGCATATACTACGATGGCGTAGTACAATCTGGACATCACCAGTTCCAATATCACAGCAATCTTCATTGAAAATGACAAAAAAATATTTTGCCATGAGCAGAATGCCAAAGCAAACACTGACCACTGAGATCATTTGAAATAAATAGGAAACATGTAAACAAAATTGTAAAAAAAAGTAAAAAATTGTAAAGTTTAAAATAATAGTGTAAAATATATACAATTATTTAATATATAGTGAAGAAACATGTTTTAAATTGTTTTGAAAATACGTATGTAAAACAATTTTAAAAAGTTGGAAAAGAGTGGAAAATGTGCAACTTACACAAGTATGTTAATATAATTTGCAGTCCTTTATTTAACACTAAAAAGCGTTGAAAAGGTTTTATTAAACCATATAAATGTGTACCGTCTCCCTAAACCCTTGAAATAGAGTGCAAGACCACAAAAGATGCAGGGAGATGGCACTTATCATCCTGCACCGTACGCACCTAGTTGTCCTAGTGGGATCTATCCTATTGAGCTGAAATGGGGGTCACATATGTGCGGTGCGGGCAATAAAAGTGGAGATATTTAAACCTGTTATTGCATGATACCATCCTCATTAACTCACAGGCCCACGCCCCAATCAATGTCCATGATGGGATCCCCTAACTCTGTCTCCACGGTTTTCCACCCTTCGTAGGGGGATTGCTGCATGTCTCCCTTAAGGGTTTTATAAAAAAGGGTGACCAGGTACCTCCCCTCTCCTCGGCTCTGAGGGCTGCCCAGAACCTGGGAGGCCTCAGCAACACCAGGAAGTCACTCCACACCTCTCTTATTGTACTTTCCAGTTTCGTGTAGTGCAGAAAGTGTCCTGGTCCTATGCCAAAGGCATCCTATGCCTCCGTAAAGGTACGAAAAACCTCACCAAGATAGAGGTCACCTGCTACCAAACAGACTCCCGGTCTCCACTGAGAAACAGAAACATCTGCTGAAATTGCCTTATACAGCATCAGATCCTGGAGCCTTAGTTCTTGCCCACCATTTCCCATATTGCAGCTGTGTGTCTCACCAAATACGGAATGGAATGATGCGATCACCCCCTCTCATCAATACGTGTGCCAAAGTTTCATCCTCAAACATGTATCGAAACAATCTCTTCTCCCTGTTGTCAGGCTCCGGAAGCCACATTGCGTCATGCAGCAAATGTGCCGCAAAATAATAGTATCCTACATCCAGGAGAGTCAGACCTCCATGTAGGGCCACTCTGCTGCTCTTCCCCGCCGAGTCCAGTGGGACCAATTTACTATTCAGCTTCTAGAAAGGTTGTGGCCCCAGTGGGCACAAAGAATTCTGAACTAGCGGGAAACATCATGGGACAAAGACCGTTTGGCAATTGCTGCCCTGCCCATTGTTGACAGTGGCAGTCTATTTCAAAAATCAACTGATCCTGTGAGGCATTCAAGGACCCTGTCCGCATTCAGAATCTGGTAAGCAGAATCAGCATGAGTTATCTACATACCAAGGTATCAAACGCTATCCAATTCCCAGCGGATCTCTGAATCCGGGAGGTGCTCGAGTGATGGCACCACCACCCTCCCAAGAGGAAATAGCAGTGTTTTACAAACATTTACCTTTAAGCCAGAGATCACCAAAGAGCCTAATCAAGACCGGTACTGCTCCAATAGTAGAGTGTATTTAGATTGGCGCATCACCTGTATATAATGAGTTCCCTACGCAGCAGTAATGGCAGAGGCTCAATAGTGATTGAAAGTGGAGTGGCGGAAAAGGGCATACCTGACAGGTACCCCTCCTCACCGAACACGCCTCCAACAGTACACCCTCAACCAATGACTGTGGCTCAGTGGTTAGAGGCGGCAGACCCGGAACTGGGATCGACCGTGGACCAGGGTTCGATTCCCCGCCTCTGCGGGTCTCGGGCTCAAAATTCCACGGCCTCGACAATTCTCGCTCCGGTGCCTACTCGACTCACGGGGTCTCACTCTGCAACTCTGGGCAATAGCTTGCTTAATCTCCACTACGGCCCCTCGCGGCGGGATGCCTGGCTTTCACCCTGTGGACACCCTGCCGGGGCCTCTCACAGGGGAATACCAGGACGGGTTCCCTAAGCAAGCGCCAGGATGCCCTTTGGGTGACAGGTTGCGCTATATAAGTACACCTACATTTACATTTACATTTACATCAGGTCAGTATAGAGTAGTCTCACCCAGTTGCAAAGAACATGGCCAAACACCATACCCTGCAACACTGCCATCAAGTATCCCCACTCCACGATATCAAAGGCCTTCTTGAAGTCTACTGATGCAAGAGTCAGTTCCCGATCATTATCCATTGTTTCATGCACCACTTGTGGGAGCCAGTGGAGGTTAAACACCATACTACGGGCTGGCATAAACCAGCACCGGTGTTCATGTACCACTCCCCGGATAACCCACCCCAGTTTCCTTGTGAAGATTTTGCAAAGCATTTTTATATCAGTCAAGCATAATGAGTGGCCGGTAGAAGAAAAAGTTCACAGGGTCTCCGCTAAATTTTAACATGAAGGATGTAATCTCCCTTGTGCATGGAGAGTGGGAAGATCTGGTTCACTAGCGCCTTGAGGAAGTCCTCACATTTCCATAAGTGCAGATGAGCAGGTCTGAAAGAATGCAATTGGAGAGCCAACCCTGCCAGGGCCTTTGATCTTGTTGAGGTCACAAAGGGCTTTTCCCAACTCTTCTAATGTGATCAGCACATCTAACTCCTAGACAGAATCAGGTGCTAGGAAATGCAAACCCACTGTGATGAGAAATTCCTCAACAGCCCCAGCGTGAACAAATGTGACAGCCAGATAAACACATTTTAAGTGCTCACTAAGAGAATACAAGATGTCCCTCCGACTTGTCACCATTGTGCCACCTGAAGATCGAAAATGTAAAATAGGGGAAGCCTCTGTTTCCCACTGAAGGATCCAAGCCAGGAACCAATAGGATTTTTCCCCCGCTTATTCAGTCATTGTAGGTCCTGAGTGTACATTTTTCTAAGGTATTCGAAAGGCCCTGGACAGTACGCTGTGCCTGAAATGCCTCAGTGCGTGCCGCTCCTGAGCCTGCCTCCTTTTTATGCAGATCAGCCAAGTACCACTCCTGTACCTTTGTGTCCGCCTCCCATTGTCCTCATTCACCACAGATACCCCTCTCATAACCACTTTGTGCACTTCCCACTCAATAGTTCTGGTGCCCTTAGACTCACAGTTTGTTGCCAAATAATCATTAAGTTAGGTTGCCAATGAATCCCTACGCACCTTCACTTTAAACAACAACAAACGTTCCCAGTGTGAATTTCTGGGCCTTGTACTGATGATAGTCTAGTCAGTGAGTGACAGCCAGAAGCCACAACTGTAGGAAATTAGGTTACTGGTTGACGAGGGTGGAACCTTACTCGTGCAGCAACCACATTTCTTGTCACAAATCAACCACAAATTAACTTGTGCGCAGTCCTCTGTTAGCGTCATACAATAGAGGTCAGGCTTAACTTAGAGACAATGTGTAAAGTAGATATGCCGCACTCAAACAGTAATAAAGTGAAAAAAACACAAGAGAAATCCTACATCAATTTGGGGAAAATAGAGTAAAATTTAACACAACATTGGACACTAAAATGACAAAAATACAATTTGGAGATATGTAATTCTATAGGTTTTGTAGAAATAAAGTACTAAGGAGCAAAATCGCCAACTGTGGTTATCCGGTGGTGGTAGACCAGGTCCTACTCACAAGTTCAGGCCAAACGTGATGGAGTGCAGGATGGAGTTCAGTCTGCTTAAAAGTTCCATGTGGCCTGGGCATTAGATACAAAGCATTGGAGGGCCTTGTGTGAATAGTGCGTTCCGAGGTTTGATGATAAAATGCATCACGTAGTGGTGGAGGAGATAACCATCAGTGAAAATTAGTGATTTAAGGTCCTATGTCATCGTCAAGGAAGCTAGTGGGGCTTGCGGACACATGTTTTGTGATGCATCAGCACAGGGCACGAGATGTATTGCACTAGGCTATGTCGACGAAGAAGCTGCCGGGGCTTGTGAGGAATGGTGCTGAAATGCGTCGGCATTGAGGAAGTGCTGCATCACATTGACCCCGAGTTGATGGGTGACTGTGTTGTGCTGTGCTGTGATACATGGAGATAGGTCAACGTCAAAGAAGCCTGCTATGTCCCTGTGGATTGAACAGGAGACCAGCCAACAGACAACTGAAGATTTCTAGGAGTCCTGGGCCCACAAAGGCAGACTGGATTCAGCAGGGCAGCTTAAAGCAGCAAAAGCGTGCAGCAGCAGCAGGCCTTGGGCAGCAAGCAGGTCAGGAGGGCAAGCCAGACTTCCCAGCTTTATGACTGGTTAGCAGAGGTAAAGTGTGCTGTGTCCCAAGGCTAGCAAAAACAAATTCAGCAAAAACTCGAGGATTAAAGGCAATTTTTTCGGGAAAGCCAAATCAAGGATGTCTGGTCCAACAACAACAAATTCAAAATTAGCATGCACTCGACATCAGTCAGTAACTCTCTGCTGTAGGGAACCGTGACATTTGCAAATGTGGCTTATCCTTTCAAAGGCTCATTGACTTTTGGCTCTACACACTCAAAAGGTAAGTCAAAGAAGTGAAGGGGCATTGCTTTAACTTTTGGGATGTGGAGGCCTAACACAAAATCCTCTTAAACCCTCCTTTCTCTCTATTTGTCGCTCCTCTCAGCCCCTCACTCGTCAAAGAATCTCTTCTTCTCTTATCCAACCACTATCCCCTCTCCCCTTCAGTCTCCCTCTTTTCCTATCCTCCTTCCCTGTTCCTGTCCTTCCTTCTCATCCTTCTTCCCCCATTTTTGTTTCCTCTGTATCTGTCTCTCTCACTTCCATTCTGGCTCCTCTTTGTTGAGGTAGACACACTGAGCTAATTTTGCCCTGCGTTTCACTCATTTGGGTAAACACAATTTCTTATTTGTGCAAAAAGTATTATTAGTGTGGGACAATAATTAATCCACTTCGATTAGGCAAAGGAATGTACAGTGGACTTTCATTAAAGCAAATATTAAAACAGAAAAGTGTAGTTGAAAAATAACTTTTACTTTTAATATTCAAAGTCTGCAGCTTTCAAAACTTCATGTTGAGATGTTATTATTATTGCATATTAGCAGGATTACTTTAAATGGGCAGAAGATTTTAATTATGGAAAGGAGGGAGATTTGGCTATGTCAATGCATAGTTTAAATCTAAGAGGGTGTTGTTTAGGGGAGGGGGAGAGACAGGTTGACGGTTAAGTAAAAATGATGTAGAGACTTTGAAGTTTAGGTTCTATGAAACTTGCCATGGTTTACATTATGTGATGCACACCTGTCTTGTTAAAGCAGCCTTTCTCACATAGTCATGCTTCCCTAGTTATCAAAGGATTGGTCGGTTTGATGAGGGGGTGGAGTCAGTAAGGGGTAAGTAGGCAGGTGGCCATCTTATGGTCCGCTTTTAGGTAGGTGTACCCCACCTACCAGGAGCATAGTAAGTAAGGGTGCAATTGGGGTCACCCACCCACTCTGTAACAAGGGTTTCAAAAAAACAAGAAACAAAAGAAAGCGGAGTTCCTAAAGTTAGAGTCATGCAAAGGCATAAATGTACAATAGTTATCACAAAGAATCCCACATCGTCATGCCTTTAGGTTTCTGGAGATTGTATAGCCGACCCTTTCACCATTCTCCATTGCAGTGTGCCAGGATTCTTCCCGGTCTGGAATGTTTGGGGACGCACGGGTCGACAGTCACCTCTTCTGAGAATGTGAGGACCTTTGGGAGGCCCGCTAGGCATCACCCAGTCCTCCATCCAGCCCATAGTATGCTCTCTCCGTTTCCCCCATGGAACTTTCTAGGGCAGCCCCTCGCCTTGTACATGACTCTCTCTGCCGCCATGTATATATCCATTCCCATCTTTCAGTCTCTGAACTGAGGTGGGGCTGTCGCTCCCCATGTTCGAGCTACATCTCGTTCTGCCACCACCAGAGCCAACAGGGTGAAAATGAGCTGCAGACGGCCTAAATTTACATCCCCAGGAATGCCCAGCAGTGTGAACCTAGGGTCCAGTAGTAGACCTTGTTCAACTCACCCAACACGGTTTCCCAATATCTCTGTACAACAGGGCAGTCCCAAATGGTATGGTAGAAGTCCCCCTGTGTTTGTCCACATCCCAGGCAGTTTGGGTCACTGGTGCGGCTCATGGGGTGGAGTCGGGCCCTATCATAATAGACCCTATGTAGGACCTTGTATTGAATGAGACGAAGATGGGATTTAAGGGCCACCTCACGGTGGTGCTTTAAAGCTGCCTCCCAGTCTATATTTTTAATTGTACCTAGGTTATGTTCCCAGGACTCCCTCAGTCTCCCCAGCCTGTGTGGTGCATTATTATTCAAGGTTTGATATGTCAGCGAGACCGCCTTAGCAAGTATGTGCTATTATAGTAGGTGTCCCTCCAGTGGTGCATACTCTGACAGTGAGAAGGATAAGGAGCCCTCCGCCTGCCAGGCATGTCGAAGTTGTGCATACATATTTGAGAAATTGGGAGGCGTGCAACCCAAAGTCTGCCTGCAGTGTACGGAAACTTTTGCATTAACTCTTGGCTATAACATCACCAATGGTAGAAATGCTAATGACATCCCATCGCTCGAAGCCCCTCAGTTTGTTTAGTTCCTATAACCAGGGGCAGTGCCAAAGAGGTGTTTGTTTTGTAGGTTTGCGTTCCCACCCCGCCCTAACTAGGAATGTGTGGGGGAGGGATTTCCATCTCTGTACATCTGTTGCAAAATTGGCTATGACCACTTGTTAATTGAGCACATCCTTAGTAATGCCTTGGATGCAGGTCACATATCTAGTGCTCATTACGCCCCCACATATAGAGGGAGAGATTGTTTTTCAACCATTGATTTTATTTTTATGTCCCCCCACTTAATAGACCGCATAACAAAGTCCACAGTGCTGGAAACATCATTTGGAGACCACAATCCTCTCACAATTACCGTACATTTAGGGCCAAGCCCTGTATATGCTTATTTAAATGGTGCAAGAGATATCACACCCTCGGGAGACGGCCTGCGATTGAAATGGAGGGGAGTTGATAGCGGGGCCATATTAGAAACTGTGAAAAAGGAACATTCCCACCTGATTAACTCCTGTTTATCCTGTGATGGGAATTGCCTTAGGATAATCGCGGACTTTGGCAAATTATGTTTTGTTATAAAAACTTGCTTATCAGTTCCGCTGCCAAAGAAAGAGAAAGACCCAAGGTGGTTTGCCCCGCCTGTTCATCAGCAAACAGGACACTGCACAGGGCATTAACTACTAAACCCAGATGCACAGCAGAGGTACAGGTCGCTAGGAAACATTATAAATTTATAATTGCCGAATGGAAAGCTGCATTACTGACGGAGCAGTGGGAGTCACTGGTCGGAAAGGGAAAAACCAGAAGAGCAGTGGCCCCTTCTGGACGGCCGTCAGGAAAATGTGAGATATGGGCAAACAATTAACTTTGACTAGCTGTAACATAACCAGCAGTGTTTGGGAGACCCATTTCTCTAAAATATATGCCACACCAACAGAGGAAACAACAAGTTTTGTTCCTGGTCGTCTGTGTTGTTTACAGATTTATCTCCATGAGGTAGAAGTAGCCATCAGACAGAGCCTTGGTAACAAGGCTCCTGGTCCTGATGGACTCCCTATAGATGTTATTAAGTTCATTCCGGATTTATGGGCACCGATCCTTCTTAATGTTTTCAACAGTTTGCCCTCAGTGCCTATGCCCAATACCTGCTCCACTAGTACGATAGTCCCAATCTTTAAAAAGGGCGATAGGTCAGATCCGGTCAATTATCAACCAATCTCACTCTTGGATAACACCTTAAAAATTCTGGGGCGAGTCCTTTACAACAGGGTGTTAGAGTGGACAGAAGAAAGCGAATTATTGGACCCCTGTCAGATGGGATTTAGGAGCAAGGTGGGCATGGTGGAGCAATGTCTGAATCTGAAGTTGGTAATTGACAAGTATAACATCGCTCGATCGTCCCCTATCTATCTTGCATTTATGGATCTTTCATCCGCCTTTGATCTAGTCAACAGATCCAAACTTTGGTCCATTCTTTTGGACTATGGACTAGATGAGGCTCTTGTTAACTTTCTGGCTTATCTCCATACTGACCTTAAGGCACAAGTTAGGATTGGGATGGGCGGGGAAATTTCCGGACCTATTAAAGTAGGTAGGGGGTTAGACAGGGGTGCATTCAAGCACCCCTGCTTTTTATCATCTACATCAATGGTTTAGCAAATCTTTAAAACAGGTGACTCCAGATGTGCCAATAATCCAGGGGCAACCATTACCGATTCTTTTATACGCAGATGATGCGGTCCTCATGGGCCGCACACCTAATGCCCTCCGCCAACTTGTTAAAACTTTTGTTCAATATTTGAAGGCTCTAGACCTGCGCGTGAATTTAAAAAAATCTTTTATCATAAACATGTGGCCCAGGGAAACGGAAGCTCAATACCATACATGTAGGGAGAGACAAATTAGAATCTGTGAATACATTCCATTATCTAGGGTTGGTTTTTGCTGCAAACGGCTCATGGAGTGGGCATTTGGCCCACGCCACGGGCAAGTTCTCGAAAGACACCAATTCCGTCTTGAGCTTGCCACGCCCAAAGAAAATAGGTGCCACTAGAGCTATTTTAAAAAAAATTAAGTTACAGTGCATACCAGTAGCCACATATGGGGCAGAGGTTTGGGGTTTGGGGATAAGACCCAGTATTCAACAAGAAGAAAATCGATTTTGTAGAAAAATACTGGGTGCCCCAATCTCATTCTCTGAGTTTATTTGTCACAAGGAATTAAACCTCCCCTATACATGTGATTTTATTAGGACAAGACCAGCTCTATTCTGGCTTAGGATCTGGAGGAATAACTCGGCTGCCCTAACACAGGATATTATAAATGCCTGTCTTAAATGTGAAAAGGGCTTAGCTATCCCCTGGCTTGTGGGAGTTTTAAAGACACTATGTGCCGTGGGTAGGGGAGATCTCCAAAGATAAGAATGAGGTTAAACAAGCACTATATGCACTTTATGACTCAGAAAGAATGGGAAGGGAATCACTCTAATCTACCGTTGTGACATCCATGGGGAATGAACTGTGTAGGCAACCACTCCCACCCTATCTTACTCTCCCCATGACCAACTGGGAAAGATGACTGTTATTCCGCCTAAGGGCAAGCTCTGTGAAATTTTTATTGGGCTTTCCTTTGGGTTATCATCATACAGCACATTATAACCCAGGCCCATGTGATGGGATAAGCACACAGAATGATTTGCACTTCCTATTTTTCTGTAAATTTGATTTAAAGTATATTAACTGGTTTTTAACTCCATATTTTAGAAAACGAAGACCCCTTTCTTTAGGGGAGTCTGATTTAATGTTGCTTTCTTTTGATACAGATGAATTAACTTTTCGAACTAGCACTTTCTTGAGACTGATAACCCGTGTACGCAAAATGATGGAAAACCCCTGAAAAATTAGATTTATGAGAGCTGTAATAAATTTTAAGGATCATGATTACTGTAAATAGATTTGCATAGAGAATGAGACTGTTTTTATTGTATGTACTTTTATTAATTTTATGAAATTCGAATAAAGGTCTTTTGAAATGAATTGAATTGGTTATGACTCGTTGGATATTCGTCTGGTATGACAGCCTCTCGTGTTTGGTGCGGTAGATCCCAAAATACGTAAACCTAGTATGTGCAATCTGTTGGGTCCCAGGGAGAGCCTGCCAGGCGGACACGTCTCTTGGGCTGTAGATGACCGATTTGTGCCAGTTGATGGCATAACCGGAGCATGTCCCGTAGAGGTCCATGACTTCAAACAGAGCTGAGATTGTGACAGTCGGTTGAGTAATATAAAGCAGGATGTTATCCGCATAAAGCAAAACCTTTTCTTCTGCAGCATCCGTTGGGGTGATGCAGAAACCTCGAATCCCTGAGCTCCGCCCGACTACACAGGCCACAATCTCTATCGTAAGAGAGAAGGGTAGTGGGGAGAGTGGACATCCCTATTGGGTGCCCCTTCTGATGGGGAAATCCCCAGAGGTCTGACCTTTTCACCTTTACCCTTGCCTGGGGATCCCTGTTTAAGAGCCCTATCCATTGCCGGAACTTAGGACCTATACCAAATTTAACCAAGGTGGCCTCGAGGAAGGGCCAGTGTACCGTGTGAAACGCCTTTTCTGCATCTAGGGACAGTAGCAAGTGCGAGTCGTCTCGGTCTTGAACCGCCATGAGCCAGTTGTGGGTTCTATGTAGCTTCAGCTGGGTCGCCCGACCGGGCAGGAATCCCATTTGGTCTTGGTGTACTAGGTTAGTGATGACCTGACGAAGTCGCAGGGCCAGGATAGTCGCTTATATTTTCACCTCCATATTAAGGAGGGAGAAAGGGCGATAGGAAACACAATCCGTGGGCGGCTTCTCCTGATTTTGGATAGGTATAATCATGGCCATTCGCAGATCCAGTGGTAGGATCCCCTCTTGAGAGGCATCCTGGAAAAGCTGCCGGAGGTGTGTACATATGATATCAGAGCTTTCTTGTAGAATTCTGCAGGGAGGCCGTTTGGTCCCGGGGTCTTCCCAGGACATATAGTTATAGCCATTTTAATTAGTCTACAGTTATATCCGAATATAGGCCCTCCCTGTCATCGTCGTCCAATGATGGGATTTGAATGTCCATCAGATAATCGGATATGGCCGCATGAGCCCTCAGGTCTTAGGCTTCGTAGAAGCGCTGATAGTAGGATGCGCATGTCTGCACTATCTGCGTATCCTTTGTCTGTGTAATTCCTTGGGAATCTAACACGTTCTCCACCCCCCGTTCTTACGGCAAAGCCATGCCAGGAGCTTTCCCGACTTGTCGCCCACATCGTAAAGCCCATGCAAGGTCGCTTGGTCCTGTGCCTTAGCCTCCTGCATGTCAATAACCCTATATTGCGCGCCTGTTAGATGCCTCAACACCTGCAGGTCTCTATGTGTGAGATGCCGCCTTTCTAGGGTAAGAATTTGGGCTTCCAATGTGGCGAGTTCTTCCTGGGCCTTCCTATTTTCACAGGCTATCCGGTTCTAAGCCCTATCACGTAACACTGTTTTATAGGCTCCCCATATCGTGACCCCTGATTGCACAGAGCCCACGTTTTTGGCAAAGAAGACCTTAGTATCCGCACGAAGACCCTGGAGCACCTCCTTATTCTATAGGTTCCAGGCCATTAATCTCCAGCCTCCCCGACTGATGCAGGTCCTCTCTTCCACCCGAACATATAGGGGCGAGTGGTCAGACAAACCCCCGGCCATGATTTCCACCTCATAAATGTCCTGGATGGCTCCCTGGTGGAGCAACACATAATCCAATCACAAATGGACTCTGTGCGCCTCGAATAATAGAGTACTGCCGATCCCCCGGGTGCAAGTGTCGCCACACATCCACCAGGCCCAGAGTGTTGGCCAGGTGGGCTAATTGTGTAATGGGGTGTGGGCTAGAGTTCCCGAGCGGTCCATTGGGGCATGCATTACGTGATCAAAGTCACCCCCAATGATGTGCGTCTATCCCGGTGTCTCTAGTAGTATATTCGTCACCCAGTATGGGGTCCTGGTCTGCAACTTCGATGGGGCATAAACAGAAAGGATAGTGACATTCCTCCTCCCCCATGTCCCAGTCACTCTCACATAGGTTCCCTGGGGATTTATCCATGTCTGTATGATCCGGAAAGGCGGTGACTTTTTAATTAGGATAGCAACTCCTCTAGAGCCTGAGGTGTATCCCCCATGTGCCAGGACCATATAGGCCCCCTTGCAAGGAACCCAAACTTTGTGCCCTTGCAATGGGTCTCCTGCAAGAGCACCACATCCGGGATGGAGCGTTTTATAAATGCTGACACCAGTCCTCTCTTAATTTTGTCACCCAAGTCGTTAACATTCCAGAAAAGCACTGTAAAGGGGCTAGCCTCCAGACTCATCACAGCTGAATATTGTGTATTGGTGGGCCACATGTAGGTGGGTAATGAAATAATACCCAGTTTGAGAGATGTGGATGAATGTGTACATTTTCGAACTTCTATACCTGTACCTCAGCAAACCATTATGAGCCATGGGAACCAAAGAAACTACGTGTAACCACTTACTCCCTTATTCCCAACCCCACACCCCACCTTCCTCCTCCCCAGTGTCACACCCCTTTCCAGGAGCTCATGGTAGTGCATAAGGGCGATAGAGGTATGTCGCTCGCCCAAAACTCACAGCACAAGTTCAACTCCGCAGCCACCCCAAATGAACTAAAAAGAACAGTCCTGAGTCAACAATAGACAGGCAGTGCCCGCTGTCCCCTCTACTCTTCACACTCACCATAGAAATATTGGCGGCCAAAATTCGACAAAACCCGGAGATCCATGGCTTCACGTGGAATGAGTCAGGGGGTACTCAGGAAAAAGTTTCATTATATGCCGACGATGTATTGTTATATATTACGAACCCCGAGGTCTCCGTAGGGACACTGTTCAGAGAGTTAGAGGGCTTTGGGGCAATGGCAGGCCACACCATCAACTGGCACAAATCGGTCATGTATACGCCGCGGGGAGCAGTGCAGGGAGTAGCGTTACCGGACCGTCTACTCACAACCTCGGAGGGGTTCCAGTACCTTGGGATCTATATCACCCTGGACAAGAAGCTCTTGTTCCAGAGAAATGTGGAACGAATAATGAAAGAGGCAGTAGAAGACATGACGAGATGGAGACAGTTGCCGCTCACCCTACTGGGAAGGGCGGCGATGTATAAGATGATTACCTTACCCAAATTCCTATAGGCACTTCAAAATGAGTACTATCCGCTCCCGACTAACACTATCACCAAAATCCACGCAGACTTGCGATCATTCATATGGCTAGGCAAACAACCACGCATCGCACTCCAGACACTCCAACGACACCAATATAGTGGAGGGATTTCATTGCCGAACCTGGAGGCATACTATTGGGCGGAACACCTGACCCCCATAAATGACTGGTTACATGCACCAGCGGACCACCCGACGTATGCATTAGAAAGGCATAAATTGTCCACGCACAATGTACTTCACTATCTGTATGGGGGGAAGGCAGGGAGAACGCTCTTGCCCGCTACTATGATTACGATTCGAGCATGGACACGGGCCACGAGATCCACGGGGTGGGAGGAGAGGCCAACACGTCAGACACCACTATGGCACTGCAAATGGTTCACGGAACTCCAAAAACTGAAAGGCTTCCAAAGGTGGGATGACATAGGGATTTCTACTATTGGGGATGTGATTAGGAAAGGGGAGCTGAAGACATTCGCGATGCTACAGGCAGAGTTTGAATTACACCCCACACAACAATACAAACACCTGCAGCTAGTACATGCCTGGAATGCGCAGGAGATATCACTACAGGATATACCGGAGTATTCACCCCTAGAAGGGAGACTCCTACAGGAACAGATGGTACACCAGGCAGTGTCTCTCACATACAAAACCCTTACAAACAATATGTTGGAAAATTTGGCGAAACTCAGAGGTGTATGGGAGGCGGAAGTGGGGCAATTAGAGGACTTGGACTGGGAGCTGATACTGATGCACCCCCGAGAAGTGGCCATTAAGTCACGGCTGAGGCTGATCCAATTAAATGTGCTACACAGGACATACTTCGATCGGAGGCGTCTCCTCAAGATGGGTAGGATAACAGACGCCACATGTCTTCGGTGCAGATCCGAACAGGGGGATTTTTACCACACTATCTGGTCCTGTGAAAAGATTCAAGCATATTGGTCTCACATCTTCACGGAATTGGGGGAGGTACTGGGAATAGAGCTAACACTGGACCCGAAACTGGCACTACTAGGAATGGTGACCGAAGTAGACCTGCCACGCCCGCATATCATTTTCCTGGTGCTGGCACTGGTGGTGGCGAAAAGGGACATTGCGAAATATTGGGGGGTAGCGGAGAGGCCAGAAATAGAGGAGTGGAGGAGAGGGCTAGACCTCTATATGGCAGCAGAACGAGTGACATACAAAGCTAGAGGCTGTCCCAAAAAATTCCGAAGGGTATGGAGTAAATGGAGACAATACCATGGCCTAGAAGTGGGGCGAATAGGAGGTGACACATAGAGGGGTAGACGGCCGAAAGAAGGTGGAGACATTGAACATTCAGAGACTCCAAACGTATGAGCTGCTATATTGTGACATGGGTGGGGAGACAAGCATCAGTATATTATGCACGAATGGAACTGATGGATTAGTGACACATAGATTGACGAACATGTGATCTGACGGTCACCCCCTTGAGGGGGGTATGCTACCAGTTTTGTAGAAAGGTGTGATTGGGAGGGGGGGGGGAGTTGTGGGAGAAAACAACAAAAGCAGGATTGAGGGGTTCCATGCAGAGCTCATAGGCCTTAAAATAATTGCACACTACTGGAAGAGAATTGTGTTGCCGCCCGGCCCTTGGGTTGCGGGCATAATGGCTGTGGAATAGAAACATAATGTAAGTTTGACGTGCTACTGTGGGCTTGGCACACCTGTATTCTTTTCATACCTGCACAAAAATAAAGTTATAAAAAAAAAACAATAGACAGGCAGGAGCCAAGGACCGGAAGTTTAGAAAGGGGAAGGGGAGAGTCAAGTGAGGAGAAGAAAAGCAAAAAGTAGAAAAGGGAAAAAGTAAGGGCTATCCAAAGCCTGAGTCTGTGGTCATTCCCGGCCTCTCACCTGCAATGGTGGAGAGCACTTAAAGCACTCTGCAGGACTCGCTGTCTATATATCTCGTGGGGCAGGAGGGGGAGTATCCAATCAACAAACTCCGTCGTGCTATACTGATGTCACGGCCAGTCTCAAAAGCTCATATTCAGGAGTGCGAGTCAGGGGGGTCCCCCTGAGACACCAAAGTTTCTGTCCCTGCATCTTGCGCCATTGCCACTATTGCGGCAGCCAAGGGATGCAGAGAGGGCTCTTCCTCGCCTTCATCTCCGGACGTATTGCCTCTAGTGTCTGTCTCTGTGCCAGGTTCAGGGTGGTTGGGGATGCGGAGGGTGTGTGGGCCTGCCAGCAGGCGAGAGTCCAGTGAACGACCACTACACTGTCGGATCCTACCGCTACCCCTTGATGCATAAGGCGTCGCCTCCTTCTGATGGCTTCTCCGGTTACCCTTTGGACGTAGCATTCCTTGACAGTCAGAGGATCGCTGGGCACTCCCCACGAGTGGTTAGCTACGACGTGGCGGGATTTCTGGTTGCTTCAAGAAGGGTCTTTCCTCGATCCACCACCACGCTTCCTCCAGTGTTTGGAAGAAGTGGGTCTTCCCCAGGAATAACACTTTCAGTTTTGCGGGGAATAGGAGCTTATTTTGAATTTTGCGCTCTCGAAGTTTTGTCTGCACCGAATCAAAGACCGCCGTTGCTTCTGAACCTCCCTGGTATAGTCCGGAAAAATCATTATACACGTGTTGTCGTGTCTTATTTCTCCAAGTTTCCTAGCTTTTCGAAGGATCATGTCCCTGTCCTGGAAATTTAAAAAACGCTCTGTAACTGGACGCGGCTGCACCCCCGGGGGCGACCGCACCATTAGGGCCCTATGTGCCTTTCTATGACAAAAGAGGCGGAGAACAGATCTGTCGGGAATGTGCGGTGGAGCCAAGCGTGAAGAAATTCCATCATTTTTGTCCCTTCAATGCCTTCTCCAAAGCCCAGAAAGCGGAGGTTGTTGCGTTGTGTCCTGTTTTCCCCATCGTCAACACGCCACTGAAGATCTTTGGTCGAGTACTGGAGGTCAATCATGCCTTTTCGGAGGTCCTGAAGGGCATCTTCAGCCTCACCCAACCTGGTCTCCGATTCTGTGATCCTGGCCGCCAGGTTTTGTAGGTCTTGCCTCAAGAGTGTCACCTCCATGCCCATTTCTCCTATCTTCCCCTCCAATGCTGTCCTAGAAGACTGGATTGCCTGGAGGAGAGTGTCCGTATCAGTGCGGGCAGCCGGTTGTTACTCTGGGGGGGGTGATTACTTTTGTGTATCGATCCATTTTCCCCTGTCGCAGCAGCCTTGGGTCTTTGTCCTTGACCGCATTTGCAGGTCTCCGAGGTGAGGCTCGAGATGTGGGACATCAAGGTCGGGGTTCAGTGCCTTGATGGCAGCGAGGGGGACTAGTTCTTCACCACCCCCTGCAGGATGATCCCTCAAGGCAACTCCTGGCCGCAGAGCCCCTCGCCGTCTCAACTGGGGGCTATTCGGTCCTACCAGGGGACTTTCGCTCCTTCACCAAATCGGTCAACTGTTGGGCCATCCAGCCAATACCGGATAACAGAGGCGCTTTACAGGACTGCACTTACATGCATCTAGGGGACTAGGCCGATCAGAACAACCAGGATCCAGCAGAAGCACCCCCCTCTTAGCGGCAGGGCAGTTGAAGAGGTGTCATCTCCATTTCAGCTTCTCCGGATCCCTCTCTGACAGAGCGGGGTGTCGGATGAGTGTCACCGCCTTCCCGGTAGCAACGGGGGCCCATGTCGCAGAAGCCACACACAGCGTATGGAGGAGGGCCGTCGACCCCCAGAGACAGTCGGCTCCCGCTTCAGCTCGGTCCCAGGCCCAGCTCACAGAGGGAGGGGGGGGGGAGTCAAAGGTGCGGTCTCAGGGAACTGAAGGGTTTACCCCCGTAGGCCGCAGTACCACAGGAGTCCGTTGTTGCCCAGCGCTCTCATCGATCTGTTGTGTCCCTTCTTCCAAAGTCCCGAACCCCAGGCTTCGCCACCGGGTGGTTCAGAATCTCCCAGCCACCCAGATCACCTGGTGCCGTTGGGCAGTGCAGCGCTCTCCAGGCTCCACCTTAGGGCACAGGCGTGTTGCTACAAGACGTGCCTTCCTTGCGGTGCCGATCAACAGGAGGCCACCTTTCCGGGTGCAACTCAGCCCTGCAACGCAAAGCAGGTTTCGGGGCACAGTCCCTACAGCACCTCCCCGCCAGGGCTCCGAGCAGGCACACATGCCTGTGGAAGCTAATAATCGCCCTGAGCGGGTCTCCAGGGCTCCGCACTGCGGAGGCGAGGTTCCGGATCGGCTCAGAGCCGCATAGGTGCCATTTTGGCAGTGCGGACACAGCTTCTCTCCTGGACCAAGATCGGCAGCTCCCGGGCAAGAAACTGCTCAATCGTTGTCCTCAAGGGAGGTTAGGGTGTCAGCTGCATCTGAGGTAGCAAAATAAATGTTCTCTGAGCCGGTTAGACTGCTGGAATTATCGTTGGATGGTGCTTTCCACCAGAGCTTGGCGAAAGTGCGTCTTACACGGCCATGCTGTTGTGTATGCCCCCTCCCAACTCTCTTACAAGTGTTTTTTTAATGTAGTGTTTAAAGGTTGCGTGGGGGATATTGGCTGGAATGGAACTGGTGTGTTCTTTTTAAGGTTGCTGTGCATTTTAGGGCAGTGGTGTCGGATGAGTGTCACCGCCTTCCCGGTAGCAACGGGGGCCCATGTCGCAGAAGCCACACACAGCGTATGGAGGAGGGCCGTCGACCCCCAGAGACAGTCGGCTCCCGCTTCAGCTCGGTCCCAGGCCCAGCTCATAGAGGGAGGGGGGGGAGTCAAAGGTGCGGTCTCAGAGAACTGAAGGGTTTACCCCCGTAGGCCACAGTTCCACCCACAGGAGTCCGTTGTTGCCCAGCGCTCTCGTTGATCTGTTGTGTCCCTTCTTCCAAAGTCCCGAACCCCAGGCTTCGCCACCGGGTGGTTCAGAGTCTCCCAGCCACCCAGATCACCTGGTGCCGTTGGGCAGTGCAGCGCTCTCCAGGCTCCGCCTTAGGGCACAGGCGTGTTGCTACAAGACGTGCCTTCCTTGCGGTGCCGATCAACAGGAGGCCACCTTTCCGGGTGCAACTCAGCCCTGCAACGCAAAGCAGGTTTCGGGGAACAGCCCCTACAGCATCTCCCCGCCGGGGCTCCGAGCAGGCACACATGCCTGTGGAAGCGAATAATCGCCCTGAGCGGGTCTCCAGGGCTCCGCACTCCGGAGGCAAGGTTCCGGATCGGCTCAGAGCCGCATAGGTGCCATTTTGGCAGTGCGGACACAGCTTCTCTCCTGGACCAAGATCGGCAGCTCCCGGGCAAGAAACTGCTCAATCGTCGTCCTCAAGGGAGGTTAGGGTGTCAGCTGCATCTGAGGTAGCAAAATAAATGTTCTCTGAGCCGGTTAGACTGCCGGAATTATCGTTGGATGGTACTTTCCACCAGAGCTTGGCGAAAGTGCGTCTTACACGGCCATGCTGTTGTGTATGCCCCCTCCCAACTCTCTTACAAGGGTTTTTTTAACGTAGTGTTTAAAGGTTGCGTGGGAGATATTGGCTGGAATGGAACTGGTGTGTTCTTTTTAAGGTTGCTGTGCATTTTAGGGCAGTGGCTTAGCGACCAGGTACAAGGTTGGTTTTAGACATTATGTAAGGAAAGATGACAGGGGTGGTTATGCTGCTATATGGGTGAGTTCACAAACCCGGCGGTAGAGGCATTATAGAGCTCAGAGTTGTTTACAGGTTAACATGTTAACTGAGGCAAAAAAAAATGATTACAGAGGCAAAAAGGTTTGTTTGGGGGTATAGGTGTTACAATCAAAGAGCTGTGTGTTCAGAGGATGCACCATCTCGCCCAACAGGCCTGTTGACTATAAATCCCATGAAGCTCAGTGCACGCAATATGTGAACCTAGTCAATACTTTCACTCTGACAAGCACCACTTGGTTCAGTTTCCAGCACTTTGTGGGCCCAGTAGCAGCCCCCACACAAGCTGTTAGCATTGGGGATGGATTGGTTTTCTTGGGCAGTTTCATGACACCACTGTCCCCTGGACAATGAACATTGCACCTCGTATCCAGTATAAAGAATTGGGGCAATCTTTTTGGCAAGGTTTTGGTTTATTTGGTTGACTACTTATTAAACACAAATGTATGTTTATCTGGCAGTGTCAATAACTCATTTCCTCTGTTGACCAGTGTATGTGGCCCAATGGGGGTTTTACCTATTGCATATTAGGCTGTGTGCTTGAAAACAACATTCCAGTGGCATAGTTGAGGCATATTCTGCAGCCCAGGAAACACAGGGGTTTCTGATAAAAAAAAGCAGGAGTGGCCCATACAGGTAAAAGTGGTGAAGTGGATGTGTGGGGGGGGTTGGGGTTGACAAGTTAAAATACATTTTTTTTAAAAGAAAACCACTTACCTTGTGATTGCTGCATTGTCAAGTTGGTGATGCGGTGTGTGCAAGATAAGTGGTTTTCTTTTTTTTATTTTACTTTCCATCATCATGTGGTCTGATGGATATTTTTAGCCATACTTTCCTATACTTGGAATCCTCTCCAGGTGTCAATCTAGAGCAGGAAACTTTTCCTCAGCACTGCATATCAGTATCACCCCTACATGCTCCTTTCAGCTCATCTCTTTCCACGCCTTCTAAAGTAGAACAGGAGCTCATCTCTCAATGTTATGTTCTGTTAAAAGCATCTGCACGGTTTCATGACGCTCAGGTGAGGATCAAGGCATTGACAGAGAGATTGCTTAATCAGTGTATGCCTGGATGAACAACCAGTTCTTCAGCTGTTTTCTGAACTGGGCTAAAGAAGTCAGAGACCTTATTTTAACTGGGAGAGAATACCAAAATTGCGGGGCGAGGACAGAGAACCTTAGTCCGCCGTACTTCTTCGGTTTGGCTGATGGAATTTCCAACAGGTTCAAGTGGGAGGATCTAATGTCTCGAGAGGGAATGTAACGGTGAAGACAAGCCGAGATGAAAGCAGACTGTTGCAATGTAGTGCTTTAAAAATGGTGCAGCCAATCTTGAACGCACAGCACTTAATCAGTGGAAGCCAGTGAAGGCTTTTCATAAGTGTGCTGACATGGTACCATTTAGGCTGATGAAAGGTCAGCCTGGCCGCCTGGTTTTGAACTCAGTTGGTATGCCGGAATGCCAACATACAATGAGTTGGCATAATCCAGACAAGAGATCACTAAAGCTAGAGTGACCAGAATCATGGCTTCCCTGCTCAAAAGTCTACAGATCTTCTTTATTCTACGCAGCTGAAAGATGGCAGCAGAGACAACTGACTGATCTGGGCCTTCATGGACAAATCATTGCTGATAATAATCCCCAAGTTTTAGAGGAGGCAGCTGGCACAGGGGGATTGCCCAATTTAGAGGCCCAGAAGTTCGAACCCACCCGTAAGAATCAGCTCAATTGTGCCATTCTTCTAAAACAAATTCCAGTATGCTAGGGAATGATGTCATGAGAGGGTGCAACCATGCTGCGACTGCAGAAAACAGATGTCGGTCACAGACCTGCACAAATTATGTCTTTGGTGTACAGTTCATGCACCCAAAGGAAATCCTGGACTGGGAGGTGACGCTGTAGGTCATTAAACAGGCATTGGCATAGCCAATAGGACTCACCATTGGGACCTTATAAGTGTTTAGCCATGCTACAGTTGATGTTGTTGCACCAAGGATATTGTGCTGGATAACTAAACACTTATAAGTTCCCAAAGGCGAAACCTATTGGCTATGCCAATGCTTGTTTATTATCTGTACACTTTTAATGTCTAGTTTATATGCTTGCAATTGAAGACTTGTCACGGCTCGACATATTGGCGTTGCTAATGCTCGTATTTAATACTAACTGACTTTCATTTAAACTTTGGAGTGGTAAGTACTGTGAAATAGTGATAAAAAAAAGTATTTGGCTGCAAATATTTGTTTTGACAAACATAGAAAGCCTCTGTTTTGGTGCTCGAGAATATGTTAGTCTTGTACTGCAATACTTCCAAAATATATTTAGGTATCAGCGATGCTCATGCAATGATCTGCGAGTGCAGTACTACCTGTCTTAGGCGGGTTGCAGACTTCTTTGTGGAGGAATGTCCTGCGACTGTATGAATGTGCTTCCTGCTCCGCCCCCTCTGACAGGAGAAGGGAACTGTCACAACTGTCAACAGAGACAGCTTCCAGATCCGGATAAAATGTCAGAGAGGTTCTGTAAAAGTTGTCTGTCCTACCCAAGAATGTCAGCAAGGTGGTGCTAAGTGAAAAAAAGCCAAACAAAAAAGATGAAGATTCTGAGAATGCAGGCCGTAAAGAACAGGGAAGGCGAACGCCTTGCATAAAAAGTTGACGAAAGCTCAAAGTACAGCGGTGTTTGGACGCGGCCGTCCAGGAGTAAGGAGTCGGAAGAATGCGGGGTGGTCGCTGTATCGAACCAGCAGCCCAGCTGTGGCTCTAGTGTGTGTGAGAACAGCCTCATCGGGCCCCGGTGGGTGCTGAGGCTCCCAGCACAAGCATGGAGCTGCAGACGGAGAGTTCTGGTGCCACAGCCCCTCACCCCAGCGCCAGCAGCAGGCTGAAGAAGCCCGACGTGAAGGTGGTGCTGCTGGGGGACGTGCATGTAGGCAAGACCTCCCTGCTGCAGATGTACATGGAGAAGAGGTTCCAGGACACGGTCAGCATGGGGGGGGCACCTTCTACCTCAAACAGTGGGGATCCTACAATACCTCAATATGGGACACCGCAGGTAAGCCTTAGCCACAGGGAGGGAAGCCACCTTTCTTTAAGACGTCTGAGCATGTGAGGAAAATAGGACAAGCATTGGCTGCGCTCGCGCCTCGAGCTCAAAGTTAAACAAGCGCGTGTGCCTAAAATTGTGTCGGCAAAAGTTAAAGCTTTTCCCTTGGGGAGCGAGCCAAAGGCACCATGTGTTTGTAAGTTAATTACACACATGTGGTGTCAAGCTCGCTCTCGCAAGGGAATCGACAAACGTGCACGCGTTGCCATTGAAGGCAATGTAACGAGTGCACGTTTTTGGCTGAAAAGCTGAAAGTGTGGGCTAAAGGTCTTTTGCCTAAGCAGCGCATGTGAGCTGCGTAGGCGAGACCTAAAAAAAGTTGCACCCTTCGCGTAGGTTCAACTCCTGCAAGAAGTTGCAGGAATGGACTTAGCCTCGCTCAAATTCCTTCTGTAAGTCAAAATCAAAGTCTAGGATAGAGATGACTTTTTCCCCAGCACTAACTAGATGATGTATTCTACATGGATTTGCAGACAGGCCAGTGAGCTTGAAACCTCACTTGAGTTTGGGCTTACCTTTCAACTTAAGTCACCATTGAAAAAAAGTTCCTACTCTCCAGTAGTCACTCAGAAATAAGCTGGGGTACTGTATTCAACAGCTGCTCAGAGTTGAGTTCAAAATGAATGTCCTGACATGCATTCTGCAGCTTGGGCCATCTATTACTGAACCATTTCTATGTTTTATTGAGACGCTCACTGATACTGATGGCCACTTAGTGAATCTCTGCTCCTGCCCACCTGTATGTAGGTTGGTGGCCAGGCATCACAGACCGGCTGTTAGCAACTCTGATTTTCTTTACAAACATCCTACTCAAGAAAGCCTTGTGGGTCATGTCTCCACTAATAATTTGAATCCCAACTCATTCCCCATCTCTCCTCCAAACAGGGAATTCGATAGGATTAAAGCTTTTGGAAAGTGCATGTTTTCCTCCAATTGTCTGGCAAAATGCTGCTTTTTTACTAGGTATATATACATGTGTCCTGTGAAACAAGGCCAGTGAGATCCAGCTAGCAGCCGCAGACCTTGGGGCCTCTTTGGCTCAGACAATTCATGATGAACAAGGCAGGGCCAAGTTTGTTATCCCCCCAGGTCTAGATATCACTCTTCCCTGATGAGAGCAGTCAATACTTCATCAACACTGGTGTATAGGCGCCACAACATTTTCCAGTGATGTGCAGGCCTTCCTCAAAGATGTGCCCTTTGATGGGCCACACATTTTTTAGCAAGAAGGCAGGCTCAGTGTTAGTGCGCTTTAAGGAAAGTAAAGTAAAAATGTGTTTCTTGGGTCTATTTCCCCATCAGTTCAGAAAGTTCAGAAGCTATTCCAGTGGGCTGGCATATAGGGGGAAAAACAACCTTTACAACGCATCGTTTACAATACATGCGTTTACAACGCAAGTCATCACAACAACTTGTGGAAGGTGTTGGATTTGTTGGATTTTCAATCCAACACCTTCTCTACTGTTGCACACACTGAAGTTGGAATAGTAAATTATACTATTCCAAAATCCAGCGCCCCCCACCGAAAGCCGTGGTAACAACTTGCATTGTAATGCCATGCAATGTAACAATGTGCCATTGTAACGACTTGGATTGTAAATGCATGCGTGGTAGAGAGCGCCATTCATAAAGGTAGATAAAGTCTCCCCACCCAGTGTAGCAGTCACCCAAGTTCTTTTGAGGCTCTTTTATCGGAGACTGGCAGACAGAGCATAAACCAGCAAGGACATCAGTCCTGCCAATCCTCTTCTCTTGCTACAGGAGCCACCAAACCATTTAGGTTTGCTTTTATTGGTGCATGGTGACCCAGTGGAGTGACAGGATAGCGATCCAATTAGTCTGACAGATGAGTTTCACAATTTGTAAAACATGGCTATGCCCTGTCTTTTCTTTTTATCCTGCCAAATATTCCCTCACATCACAGTAAACTTAAGATGAGACCTATTCACCGTTCTACTGCAAGAGGTACAAGCGTTACTTTCAAGGATTTTATCAAGAGGGTACTGGGGACTCAGATAAAGAAGGGGATTGGTATTCTCACTATTTTCTTGTTTTGATGAAGGATGGGGGTCTCATGCCTATATTTATCTGAATGCCTTCCTTCAAAAGGGCAAAGTCAAAATGCTCACTCTGGTCCAGATCATGTCTGCCCTGGTCCAAGGAAACTGAATGGTGTAATTGGAACTGTAGGAAACGCATTTCATACACTCGTCCTGCTGTCCCACAGCTTTGGATGTAATATTTAGAACTCTTTCATCAGCTTGAGGATTTTCTATTGAAGGTGGGCTCGCCATATTTAATCATTGACCTCCTCCAGATGACGGTGAACCTCCTGATATCAGTGGAGATAACCATCAACAAGCTGAGGTCACTCCTGCCTCCATCACAGAGTCTTGGAGCTGTCTTGGACCTGTGAAGTTCTGGGCCTTCCTTCCACCGCAACAAACCCAGGACATTATGGCAATGATCCCTACTTTGCAACCATGGTCCTTTATCATGGTAAGAACATCCATTGGACTTCTTGACCTCTTAGTCTCCTGCATCCTACCTGTGAGCTGTGCCAGGTAGGTTTTATGTGCTCTGCAATGGATTCTGAAGTTCCAGGTGGCCCAGCACCAGTAAAATACGAAAGATATCATCCAGATAAGGAGGAGATGGTGTGCAATTTTCGGTTGTGGCCGTTCAACTGAAATTGGTCCAGTAGCAAGCCCTTTTCCCTTCCCCAACAACAGCTGATGATGGTGATGGATGCATTCCTGCTGGACTGTTATTTGGGCAAGGTGGAGATCATAGGGCTCCGGTCTCTATCAGAGGTTTGGCTTGGATTAAGCAGCTGCAACTGACTGTTTGATCTTCCTTGTGGTTTTGAGGATGTCATCCTTGCTGCCAGGTGTCCTTCAATGAGATCCATTTATGCCTGGCTCTGCATCAAATGTGCCTGTAATACTAATGTCTTTGAAGTGAAGCTATCCAATTTACTCTTGTTTGTTTCATCTTTGACCAGAAAGGCCTTGTTTTGGGCAGTGTTAAAGTTGTTTTTATCAGCCCTTTTACTCCATCACCATCCTTGTCTAAATCATTGTTTGTGATACGATTTATTAAAGGTTTGAAACCCATGTTTCTGTCCAAGCCATTTGTGATGATACAATGGGCCCTAAGCTTGGTATTTACATTTCCCATGTGTATTCCCTTTGAGTCAATACATAGTTGTTCACTGTTTCTTCTGACTTTGAAGAATGTTTTCATCATTGCAATATGTCAGCACTATGTGTTTAAGAACCACAGGCACTTTTAGTGCAAACACCATATACCCACTTTTTCCCACCCAAGTTTGTGCTGAGGGCTCAGACAACATTCTTGAAAACTGTTGTAACTCCTAATCACACTGGCAATCCATCATACTGCCACTCTGAGTTCTTTGCTTCCCTTCAGTTCTCAAAAGAGTAGGATAGGCTCCTTCAGCATGACTCAAAAAGTGCTTTGATGTTTTTATATTTATTGCACCATGTGAATCCTCAGCTTTTTTGAGGAAGAAGACCTGGCTTGGCGGATAGTCCTCTGAATCAAGATTTGCAATTAACTGGCAAAGAATCAGAACCAGAAGGTCTGAGCATCCATTCTGCCATAGCCAAGGCTGCTACTACTGCATGGGCTCATGCACGACTTCTGCCTGGGCATGACATTGGCGTTATTGCATACATTCGTAGCGCATTACTGTCTTGACAGCCAGGTCTGGTGGGAAAAGCAGGTTGCCTGCTCAGTCCTGCAGAACTGTTTGATCTGAGACTTCTCCACCAGCCCTCCATCTGGGAAGATATTACTTTGGTATCTATTCTAAGATGAGGACTCTGCAGTTAGAGGAATCCATCAGACGAACAAGCTACTTAACTTCAGTGTAAGAAAGTGGCTCCTTATATACAGAACCAAAGTAAGGTACAGTGTGCACAGAGTCCACAGTCCCCAGAGGTTTGGCAGAGGCTAAAGTTAGATTTAACCCTACTCTCTAAAGTGTTAGCTTGGTCAAAGAGTAAGGCAGTATCAGAGGAGAGTGTAAAGCATTTGATGTACACACTCAGTCAGCAAATGGTCTCACACAGTCAAGAACTGAACTCTAGGCCAATTGCTTGTATAAAAAAGATATAGTTGTTTTATTTTAGTACCAACAATGTATCCAAATATACTTTCTCCGAATTAGCTACTTTAGTTAAGTACTTTTAAAATAGGCAATAGACTTTTGAATACAATAGCTACGATTGTTGCAATAGGTAACACAATTTCAAACACAATGTTACATTGAGCTCAATGGGAATTCCTAATTAAATGCAATTAATTACTTTAAGGATTACTTTTCTAACCAAAGGGCTGGATCCTAGATTCAGTACTGGGACATCTCTTGTTAACAGTTGAGTAAAAGCGTTTTGGTTACAGTTGTGATTTTTAAGGAATAATATTGCATTTTAAACGTTGACAGAAACTTTTTCACATAGAATCACCATTGTTATCCTATGGGAGGAAATTCACTTAGCAGGTAAGTAGTCTTAACGTTACTTTTCCTTACTCTACCACTCTACCGCACTCACTCTACCACACTACCGCACTCACTCTACCACTCTGCCACCCTCAATCTAAAAGGCTCACTCTACCAATCTATCGCACTCACTTTACCGCCCTCACTCTACCGCGCTACCACCCTCACTCTACCACTCTACCGCCCTCACTCTACCGCCCTCGCTCTACCACTCTACTGCTGTAACTCTACCGCCCTCACCCTACCACTCTACCACCCTCACTCTACCACTCTACTTCCCTCACTCTACCACTCGACCTCCTTCACTCTACCGTGCTCACTCTCTGCTCTACCGCCCTTACTCTACCGCCATCACTCTACCAGTCTACCACCCTCACTCTACCAATCTACCGCCCTCACTTTACCGCCCTCACTCTACCACCCTCACTCTACCACTCTACCGCCCTCACTCTACCGCCCTCGCTCTACCACTCTACCGTCGTAACTCTACCGCCCTCACCCTACCACTCTACCGCCCTCACTCTACTGCCCTCACTCTACCACTCTACTGCCCTCACTCTATCACTCGACCTCCCTCACTCTACCGTGCTCACTCTCTGGTCTACCGCCCTCATTCTACCGCCCTCACTCTACTGCTCTACCGCCCTTACTCTACCGCCCTCACTCTACCACCCTCACTCTACTTCTCTACCGCTCTCACTCTACCACTCCACCGCCCTCACTCTACCGCCCTCACTCTACCATTCTACCACCCTCACACTAGCACTCTACTGCCCTCACTCTACCGCCCTCACTCTACCGCCCTCACTCTACCACCCTCACGCTACCACCTCACTCTACCGCCCTCACTCTACCGCCCTCACTCACTCTATCGCCCTCACTCACTCTATCACCCTCACTCACTCTATCACCCTCACTCTATCACCTTCACTCACTCTATCGTCCTCACTCACTCTATCGTCCTCACTCACTCTATCGTCCTCACTCACTCTGTCGCCCTCACTCACTCTATCGCCCTCACTCTATCTATTTATCTATCTATCTATCTATCGCCCTCCCTCTATCTATCTATCGCCCTCCCTCTGTCTATCCATGGCCCTCCGTCCCTCACTCTATCTATCTATCTCTATCTATCTATCTATCTATCTATCTATCTATCTATCTATCTATCTATCTATCTATCTATCTATCTATCTATCTATCTATTGCCCTCCCTCTATCTATCTATCACCCTCCCTCTATCTATCGCCCTCCCTCTATCTATCTATTGCCCTCCCTCTATCTATCTATCACCCTCCCTCACTCCATCTATCGCCCTCCCTCCCTCTATCTATCGCCCTCCCTCCCTCTATCTACCGCCCTCCCTCTATCTATCGCACTCCCTCTATTGCCCTAACTCTATCTATCTATCTATCTATCTATCTATCTATCTATCTATCTATCTATCTATCTATCTATCTATCTATCTATCTATCTATCTATCTATCTATCTATCTATCTATCTATCTATCTATCGCCCTCCCTCTATCTATCTATCGCCCTCCCTCTATCTATCGCCCTCGCTCTATCTATCTATCGCCCTCCCTCTATCTATCTATCCATCACCCTACCTCACTCCATCTATCGCCCTCCCTCCTCTATCTATCGCCCTACCTCTATCTATCTATCGCCCTCCCTCTATCTATCTGTCGGACTCACTCTATCTATCACATCACCACAGCATCACTCAGCACCACCCCAGCATCACTCAGGGGCACAACAACATCACTATGCGCTACCACAGCATCACTGAACGCCACAGCATCACTCGTCTCCACCACAACATCACTCATCGCCACCACAGCATCAATCTGTGCAACCATTCACAACAAATGGTTTAAATATGTTCTTTCAATGTTTCAAGCTTTATTACAAATGTCACAAAAATATGTTAATATTTAACTTCTGTTCTTGGATTTTCGTCAGAATAAAATACACTGAACATAATCTTCACAATAGTTATTTACAAAAGTTTAAGCTATTGCCATTATAAATTACAAGAACTTTTATTTAAGTATTAATTATTAATAAAAATGAAAAGCCATTGTTATTTGTAATATCAATACATCTAAGTTACGTAAATACAACACATATTGCATTACAAATGCTATAGGTGTCACATTTGCGAAAGTTAAAACTTTTGGAATTGTAAATGACAAAGCTATTAATTTAGCTATTTTCAAAACCAACACATAAATACAAAATTTGTCATTAACAATACCAATAGCTCAAACTTTCCTAGTGCGAGACCTATTGAATTGCAAATGCTTGTGGTGCCTTTTGGCCCCCTGTTAGACTCGTTTTTTGTGCCCTTCTGCCCTCTGTTAGACTCGTTTTTCCCTTGTTTTTCTGCCCTCTGTCCTCTGTTAGACTGGTTTTTTGTGCCCTTCTGCCCTCTGTTAGACTCGTTTTTCCCTTGTTTTTCTGCCCTTTGTTAGACTGCTTTTTGTGCTTTTCTGCCATCTGCATCACCACATCATCACTCAGCGCTACCTCAGCATCACTCAGCACCACCACATTATCACCCAGCACCACCACATTATCACTCAGCACCACCACAACCCCACTCAGCACCGCCAGAGCATCACTCAGCACCACCACAGCATCACTCAGCACCATCACAACACCACTCAGCACCACCACAGCACCACTCAGCGCCACCCCAGCATCAATCTGCGCAACCATTCAACAACAACTGGTTCAAATATGTTCTCTCAATGTTTCAAGCTTTATTACAAACATCACAAAAAGATGTTAATATTTCACTTCTGTTCTTGGATTTTCGTCACAATAAAATACACTGAACATAATCTTCACAAAAGTTATTTACAAAAGTTTGAGCTACTGCCATTATAAATTAAAATCACTTTTATTTAGGTATTAATTATTTAAAAAAATTAAAAGCCATTGTAATTTGTAATATCAATACATCTAAGTCATGTAAATACAAAACATGTTGCATTACAAATGCTATAGGTGTCACATTTGCAAAAGTTATAACAATTGGCATTGTAAATGACAAAGCTATTAATTTATCTATTTTCAAAACCAACACATAAATAAAAAAAATGTCATTTACAAGACCAATAGCTCAAACGTTCCTAATGCAAGACCAATTGCATTGCAAATGCTTGTTTTTATATGTCAGTGCTTCCTGTGGAGGTTTAATTTTCGTGACAGGCGCCTCATTGCCTATTTGTAACTATTCTCTGACCCTGCTTCAAGGGTCAGAGCAGGGTCAGAGAATAGTTGCAAGTAGGCAACGAGGCGCCAGGAAGCACTTACAGGCTTACAGCAGCAGGTGATCAAGTTGAAGTTAATTTCTTTGTAACCCTTTTGTAAAAGATTACAAAAAATTGGCTTCAACTTTTTCACCTGCTGCTGTAACCCTGTAAGTGCTTGGCTGAAATTCGTCCCCGCTGATTCGCGGATTTTTCTGCGATTTCGATTTCGTGATTTTTGATTTAAGTTGATGTTTTAGACAAGCTGTTCTATGTGTAATTATGAAAACAAATGATGCAATAACAATGTTCTTTGACCAAAGTAAAATTGTACTTCAAGCACTTCTTGTATGCAATACTGATTAAACAAGAGTATTAAATGTAAACAACATCCAGTTACCAATTCACTGTTACATGCCAGAAATAATTACATATTGTATAAAACATTTTTAACATAACAAAAAGCCCAATGCATTTAGGGTTCTCAAAAAACCCTTCTTCAGGGGTAGAATTCAAATATATGTTTATCACAAAATTGCGTGGTTCCTTTCCTACCAGTGGGCGCTACAACATAAACAAGAAAAAGTGCCATAGTGTTATCCTGATAAATCACCAATGAGCAATACTAAGTACAGATCAATAATAGGAATTGCACATGGAGAAAATCAGAAGTAAAAATACCGGTGCAGAGAACGTGAATTACCGAAGGAGAATATATGACTCCTACACCCCGTGATAAAGATAATCAAAGAGAGCGAGTCTAAAAGAGAAAAACAGCGAGAAACACAAGTCTCCTTACATAACCAAACTGTTATCTTAGTGTGTACAATTCCAGTGCCACTCCGTAAATACAAATGAGCCAGTTGCATGCTGAACAGTTCATCCCAGTGATTAAGCGTGCCCGCTGAGAATACTAAAAATAGAGCATGCGTTACTCACTATACTGAGCTTGGGTAGGTAAACTCTAGGTAAATGAAAAGGCATGGTGAAAAAACTGCCTACACCAACCTTTCAGTGAGCATTCAAAGCAAGGTCCACATTCCAACTAGATTCTGGAGTCGTAAATCCAGTAGTGATCAGCATATTTTTGCGGGTTTCAAATCATGTGCAATGAAGTCTGTGGAAGCATATGGTATTTAGTGTATTTGTCAGTGCCGTAAACATAGTTAAAAAGCGAGGCAAACAACGTACGCGGGCTCACCTCTGCCTCCTCAACATCCTAAAATAAACAATGGAACCCTTAGTAAGTGCGTGTCTATTGCAGTACGAAAAACAAGCCACTAGCGTATAAAACCGCTTAGCATATGTTTCAACCAGCGCTAGTTATCACTCACCAAGCCACTTCAAAGACGGCCGCCTGCTTTCCTCCTTCACCACCATGAAACAAAGACGCCATAGCCATGCGTCGTCACGTACCAAATTATAACGTCACTCGTTTATCCACATCGTTATGTGGCCACAATAAACTTTATTGAAAAAGGGCTCAGTGTAATTCTCTAGTATGAGCACCTACAATTCTTATACCCGTATGCTTGCTCTGACAGAATCTAATCCAGTGCTTTAACAAAAAGTGGTAACCAGTTAGATTTTCAAGATACACATTTGTAAGAAAAACTACCCTACTGTGATGGGTATATTCCCATGGTGTGAGTGTTGTCAAAAAGAATAGAAATGTAAAGGAACCTAAATGATATGTGAATAAACACCCTAGGCAATCAGTAATAATGGCAAACAAGTAACAACAATTGACAGTAAAAACTCAAGGTGCACAAAAAAGTTATTTTATATTAAAATTGGTCAAGATTTTAATGCAATAGTTAAAAACAATACACATATATAACATTTTCATGAACTTACAAAAAGTACAAACTGAACCTAACAATAAAAAGCATACATTTCATAACTGACAATACATTCAAAAATAAGACTCATTTAATGAATAAAAATCACACTGTGGCGAGTGTATTTCGACGCGCGTTTCGGCGTGAGAACGCCTTCTTCAGGAGCCACCAAAACGTGTTGGTATTGTTATATGGAGTCTCATGGACTATATATGTTGTCGAGACGTTCAAATATATAGGATGATCAGCAGGTGTCTGGTTCATCAGGTAATAAATTTACCTTTCAATTAATTCATAGAAGGCCTACTTGGACGCTATGTTGCTAGTGATGCCGCACAGTAGAATGGTGTAGAACGATTAAAATCTTAAAATAAAATAAAATGATCTTGTAGAGGACCCGAAGTTACAGGGAAAAATTTCTGTTCCATAATCAATTAAATCGACTGGTGAACGGTATTTGGAGACCGAATGCCTTTCAAGGTCCGATCAAGAAAGTGCGGTATTTAAGCAAAGGCCGGAACCTAAATGAAACACAAACCATAATCACCAGTGATAGGTGTGCTAAAAATGACAAAAAAATTGAAATAAGCAACCAAAAGGACATGTGCAAATCCTGTCCAGACACATTTTGAGTATCACTGTATAGATGATGATACTACATACGTACATCTGTCATTTTCAAAGAAAACACAACATTTCATACTGGTCATTAAGACCCCCAGGAATGATTGTTCCTAAGTATTTCATCCAGAATGTCTCCATACGAGACAGTGATGTATGATAATCTTTTCCCACTATGTCTTCTACCTTCTCTAGTATCGTAAACCTGATTTGACAAATTTATGTGTGGTGCATTTACCCAATGTGGGCCTAGGCTCGACGTCAAATGTTTATTGCGAATCGTACTCTTGTGCTCAATAATTCGAGTCTTGACTTTCCTTCAAGTCCTCCCGACATCAACTAACCCACATGGACACTGAATGGCATACCCTCAGTGATGCAATATGATGTGTGTCTCAATGTATTTTGTGTTCTGTGTTGGGGTGTGCAAATGTGTTGCCTAAAATTACATTGCCGCACTGACCGCAATTCCAACATTTATGCATGCCCTTAAATATGGTGTTTTGGGGTGTAATTTTTCTTTTAAGGAGTTCCCTGAGATTTTTAGGACGGTTGTGTGCAAACATTGGCATTCCATCAAATATTTTGATGAAATCAGGTTCTTGCGCAATTATCTCCCTCCTCTTTCGGACTCTCCTTTTGATTTGAGCGGCTTGTATTGGCTGTTTGAGAACGAATACCATACATTGGTTTGGAGACTTAACTGATTTTTGAAGTAAATCAGTGCGTTTTTTTTGTTCCACCCTTTGTTTTGCATCATCAGAATTTCATCTGGGTAACCTCAAGCCTTAAATCTCTCCTTTTGATCGTTTATGAGGTTTGTGCTTGTTGTTGCATCCAATGTAATTCTTTTTATTCGAATAAGTTGTGAAACCGGTAGATGATTTCTTAATGCAATCGGATGTGCACTTGAATAGTGTAAGGCATTGTTAACATCAGTTGGTTTACGGTACACAGTGGTAGAAAAGCCATATGCTGTTTTTTGAATCTCGATGTCCAGAAACTGAATTTTCTTGGGTTGGATGTTATGTGTGAATTTTATCCTGGGATTCTTTAGGTTCATATAGCGTATGCATTCTTCAAGTGTCATTCTGTTGCCTTGCCAAATGACTAATATGTCGTCAATATATCTCAGATATAAAGTGGTGTGTTCAGGCCATCTTTGATCTTGTAAGATGTGTGCGTCTTCGAAGTACGCCATGAAAGTATTCGCGTACGATGGGGCTCCTGGAAACTCCTGATGTACCCTTCTGTTGTAAATAGTACTGCTCCTTCCAAACAAAATAGCTATGATATAAGTGAAATGGAGTAAGTCCAATAAAAATACACCAAAGTCTTTGTCAATAGTGGAATTTAGTAGCCTCCATTCCACCGCCTCCAGACCTTTATTTTGGGCAATGGACGTACATAGTGCCACGACATCTATTGTACAGAATAGTTTGATCGTCTATAAGATGACTCACGCTGTCCAGTTTTGTAAGGCAGTCTGTGGTGTCCTTCACATATGTTCCCCAACTCTGCACTAGCGGTTGTAAATGATGATCTACGAAACGTCCAATGGGTTCATGTCAAATCACAGAGCAGCCTAGGCAGCCTCTCAGTCAGGACACTGGTAGTCAGTTAGGTTTCAGGGGGCAACTCTACGATGCCCTCTGTAGTGCATTCTACATTAAAACCCACACTGCCATCAGTGTGGGTTTAATGTGCTGAGAAGTTTGATATCAAACTTGTCAGTCTTCAGTGTAGCCATTATGGTGCTGTGGAGTTCGTAATGACAACCTCCCAGCACCATATACTCTTAATGGCATCACTGCACTTACAGTGCCCAGGAATGGCCCTGGCTACTGTAGGGGCGCAGGGCTCATGAACCTGTGCCCACACCACTGGCACAGTTCACCCAGCTAGAGGGGTGACTGATGTATGCCAGGGCAGTGTGTATGTGGGTATGGCACACAGGGATGTGCGCCATGTCGATTCTTGTTTAGTTCTGCACCAAGATACTCAGCCTGCAAAGGCTGTGTGTATGTGTCAGGGTACAGGGCCCCCAAGGGTAGCACAATAAGTGCTGCAGCCCTTAGGGGTCCTCTCTGGTCACAGTGCCCTGGGTACCTAGGGTACCATTTACCAGGGGCTGACCAGTGGCCAGAGATGCCAATTGGGTTTAGGTTTCAACACAGTTTTAGGGAAGGAGCACAGGCCCTGGGTACCTGGTTGGTAGGAACCCTGGGGGCACTCAGTCAAAATACGTCAGCAATTCAGCAAGAAGTGGGGGGCATACCATGCACAAAAGATGGCACTTTCTCACATTCAGTAATGCTCCTTGGGTTGCATGCTTGGTGTAACCATGGATCCCTAACTGCACCAACCTCTGTCCAATTTTTTACAGTATTCCACAAAAAAGATCACAATTTTGCCTCACCTAGTATTGTCCAACAACAATATCCATGTGTACAATGTGCACATAAAGATTTACAGACTTTAGCTTGGATTGTCTTTCTTTTTTTAGCATGATTTTCTTTGTGAATGGCAGGTAAGCTGCCTGTTGAAGTACAGCCAAGAAAGCAGCCTACATGTAATGCTGTCAGTGAAGCAAGGTTCTAAATATTCCAGATAGTGTATTTGGTGTTACAGATGCGCTCTTTATCATCGCTGCCGAGTAGCTCCATATCATTTGTTTCACAGTTCTTGACTCTTCTGTGAAGATTTTAGGAAAAGACATTTTAACAAAAATTATTGATTGGGCAAATGAGAGGGAGATCTTTTCTAACCTACAATGTGGGTTTAGACGAGGCAGAAGCACTATGGATCAGAGCCTGAATCTATATCTATTAATAAGTAAATATTCCATGGCTAAAGAGGGCTGCTTGAGGATGGCATTCATTGACTTATTCTCCGCATTTGACCTGGCTAACAGGTCAAAGCTATGGAATAATTTTTTGGAAAAAGGACTTGACCCTTATCTAGTTTACTTCTTGGCCAATGTTCATCAAGACCTTACAGCATCTTTTAGGATATCCCAGGCTGGTGAATGAACTAGATCTTTTAAATCGAGCAGGCGCGTCCAGCAGGGATGCATTTTGGCAACTCTGCTTCTTACTCTTTACATTAATGATCTGGATAAATCACTAGTGGAGGCAGCCCTGGATATTCCACGTGTAGGAGTCTGTCCAATCCCTCTTTTCCTATATGCGGATGATGCTGTACTTTTAGCCCGCACTGCGGTAGGCCTCCAGCGGCTCCTAGACGCCTTTGGGGCCTATATGCACTCTCTGGACCAGATAGTGAATATTGGAAAGTCACATACTATGTCAACAGGCTACAGAGCTAGAAAAACTAAATCCTTTTATTGTAATGGAGTGGAAGTTTCTTCAGTGTCCTTTTTCACCTATTATCGGGTTTCATTTGATGATAGGTCATCCTGGGTTCCGCAACAAAAATTTTTAAAAATGCAGTTACCCGATCTTCTTTATCTCTTTTAGGGTTTGCACAGGGTTTGGGGGCTGGACCTATAGAGGCCATTTTAAAGGTTCATAGCCTATGGATCCTCTGGGGTTAAAAAGAGCAGGCTCGGGTACAGTTAGTCGAAAATACATTTCTACTGAGTCTTCTGTCTGTACCACAATCCACCCCAACGTATGCTATTCATCAGGAAGTGGGGCAAGGCTATGTTTCTGATATTTTGAGAACAGCTCCGTTGCTCTATTGAATCAAAACATGGCTGAATCCTGATTTAACCCTGAAACATTTGATATTGAGGGACTGTGTTAAGCTAGATAAGTCTTCTAAAATTAAGTGGCTGTCCTATGTTAAAAGCGTGTTATCCAAAATAGGATGGCCAGAACTTTTTGATGCCCCTAAAACGATCCAGAAGGAGGATGTGATGTGGTTGAAAATGAATTTTAAGAATTTTTTGATGCTGGAGCGAGAACAACAGGAGCTATGCAAACCTTTAGTTTGGACTCATTCCTTGTTAAAAACAACCATCTTTATGGAACCCTACTTGATAATGGTGAACAAGCCTTACCATTGCTGGCTCCTAATTAGGCTCCGCTTTAATTTGATTCAGCTCACATTAGGGGATTTTCCGGGATGGTGCAAACCTGATGACGCAGAACCCTGTCACTGCGATAACTTCTCATTCCAGGATACTTTACATTTCATGATGTTCTGGGACTTTTATTCTAATATTTGCATGACATTTTTGGTACCTATCTTGGGCCTTATTTATGAAAAGTGACGCATCGCTGCGTGAAAACAGCGATGCGTCACTTTACACTGCGCACTCCTTGCGACACCAATGATGCGTCATATTTAATGTATGACGCATCATGTCGCAAGGAGTTACAGATACGTCAGTATTTCTGACGTATCTGTAAGTGCAAAAGTGACGCATTGCTGGAGTGTGTCACAAAAGTGACGCAACTCCAGCAATGCGTCCTTTCACATGGGGAAAGCCCCATGTGAAAGGGCTTGCGTCAGTCTTACGCCTGCTGTGAGGCAGGCGCAAGATTTTGACGCAACAGCGTCCTAAAAGTGACGCAGTGAAATCTCATAGATTTCACTGCGTCACTATTACGAGGCTTTTTGCGGGGGAATGCCCCCTCTGCATACATTATACCTGACGCAGGTATAATGTGGCACAGGGGTTTAAAAAGTGACGCATCTACCTAGATGCGTCACTTTATAAATATGGCGCAACAAGTCGCATGTTTTACGCCGCCGATGCGTCACAAAAAGTGACGCATCAGCAGCGCAAAACTGACGCAAGGCCTCATAAATGAGGCCCCTTGAGAGGAAGGGGTTTTTTACAGGGTAGACCAGCGCTAGTTTTTTAACAGTCATTGTGTAACCCAGGACATATTTGTAATATTGCATCTTTTCTTGTTGCTGCTGTGAGGCTAAAGAAAAAAGAAATCTGATGATGAATTTTGCCTAATCAAGACATTTAAGGATTGTTGAAACTTTTTAATTTTGAAAACTTGGATAAGATGTTTTAACCTGTGATATTGTTTTTATACACTTTGTCCAAATGTTTTGTAACATTGTCAGTTTTTTGCCTGATTTTGTTCTTTTATGATTTTAATTAATCGAATAAAGTAGACTGACTGACTGACGGACTTCTCACATAAGTTCAAGTTCAAGTTCAGTAATTTGTATAGCGCACTACTCACCCAGAGGGTCTCAAGGCGCTTGAGGGAGGGTGGGTACATTACTTATCGAATAGCCAGGTTTTTAGCTGCTTTCTGAAGGAGAGGAGGTTCTGTGTAAGGCGGAGGTGAGTGGGGAGAGAATTCCAGGTCTTGGCCGCTAAGAAGGAGAAAGATCTTCCTCCCATGGTGGATCTATTGATGCGCGGAATTGCGGGGAGGGCTTGATTGGATGAACGTAGTTGGCGGGTGGGTGTGTAGAAGGACAGTCGTTTGTTGAGGCATTCGGGTCCTAGGTCGTAGAGGGCCTTGTGTGCATGGGTGAGGAGACGGAACGTTATTCTCTTGTTGACGGGAAGCCAGTGGAGATCTTTTAGGTGACCGGAAATGTGAGCTTGACGGGGGATGTCCAGTACGAGTCTGGCTGAGGCGTTTTGGATGTGTTGGAGTTTTTTCTGTAGTTTGGCTGTTGTTCCGGCGTAAAGGGTGTTTCCGTAATCTAGTCGGCTAGTGACTAGTGCGTGGGTGACTGTCTTTCTTGTTTCGGTGGGGATCCAGCTAAAGATTTTTTTGAGCATGCGTAGGATGTTGAAGCAGGATGACGAGACGGCGTTGACTTGTCTGGTCATCGAGAGGGAGGAGTCTAGGATGAAGCCCAGGTTACGTGCGTGATCTGTAGGTATGGGTGCTGTACCCAGAGCCGGTGGCCACCATGAGTTGTCCCATGCAGAGGGGGATGATCCTAAGATGAGGACTTCCGTTTTGTCCGAGTTTAGTTTTAAACGGCTGTTCTTCATCCATTCGGCTACTTCTTTCATTCCTTCGTGTAGATTGGTTTTGGCGGTGTTAGGGTCTTTGGTGAGGGAGAGGATTAGCTGGGTGTCGTCTGCGTAGGAGATGATGTTGAGGTGGTGTTGTCGCGCGATGGATGTGAGGGGACTCATGTACACGTTGAAGAGGGTGGGACTGAGTGATGATCCTTGTGGTACGCCGCAGATGACTTCGGTGGCCTCTGATTTGAATGGGGGGAGGCGGACTCTCTGGGTTCTTCCGGCGAGGAACGAGATGATCCAGTCCAATGCTTTTCCTTGTATTCCGACGTTGCTGAGGCGATGTATGAGTTTGTTGGGACAGACTGTGTCGAAGGCGGCGGAGAGGTCAAGTAGGATGAGGGCAACTGTTTCTCCGTTGTCCAGAACCGTTCGGATGTCGTCTTTAGCAGCGATGAGGGTGGTTTCGGTGCTGTGTTTGGCTCGGAAACCGGACTGTGAGGGGTCGAGTGAATTGTTGGATTCGAGGAAGGCGGCGAGCTGACTATTGACGGCTTTCTCAATGACTTTGGCCGGGAAGGGGAGGAGTGAGATGGGGCGGTAGTTCTTAAGTTCAGAGGGGTCCGCTGTGAGTTTCTTCAGAAGGGCGCTGAGTTCGGCATGTTTCCAGCTTTCTGGGAAGGTAGCGGAGTTGAAGGAGCAGTTGATGACATCGCGGAGATGGGGTGCGATGATAGAGTCTGCTTTGTTGAAGATGTGGTGGGGGCATGGGTCAGTTGGTGAACCTGAGTGGATGGAGTTCATCAGACGGATGGTGTCTTGAGTAGTGATTGGGTTCCTGGTGCAGAGGTTGTGAGAGTGCTGTTTTGGTTCGGAGGTGGGTGGAGTGGATTGTTCTTCGGACAGGTTTTCAAAGCTGTTATGAATGTTGGCGATTTTGTTGTGGAAGAAAGAGGATAGAGAGTCGCAGAGGTCTTGGGAGGGAGTGATGTCGTTGGTGCCGGCAGAGGGGTTGGTAAATTCTTTGACGATGTTGAATAATTCCTTGCTGTTGTGGGCGTTGTTGTCGAGTCGATCCTTGAATGCTGATTTCTTGGTGGATCGGATCAATTGGTGGTGTTTGCGGGTGGCGTCTTTGAAGGTGGTCAGGTTGTTAGTGGTTGGGTTTTTTCTCCGGGTTTTCTCGAGGGTACGACATAACTTCTTGGATTTCTTAAGGTCATCGTTGAACCAGGGGGCCTTTTTGCAACCTTGTTTGATCTGGTGGTTTTTAAAGGGTCCTAATTCGTCAGCGTTGTGGGTGATCCATTGTGTGAGTTTGGTGGCAGCTTGGTTTGGGTCCGATGATATGGCGGGGGGGTTTTGGTTAAGCGATGTAAAAAGTTGGTCGGTGGTGATTTTGTTCCAGTTTCTTCGAGGAATAGGTTGTGGTGGGATGTGGGTTGTGGTCTTTTTGTAGCTGAAGTGAATGCCGCTGTGGTCCGTCCAATGGAGAGCTGTGGTGTGATCGAAGGAGATGTGTTTGCTGGAGGTGAAGATAGGGTCGAGCGTGTGTCCGGCTAAGTGGGTGGGGGTGTCAACAAGTTGTTTGAGTCCGAGATTGGCCAAGTTGTCCAGAAGGGTGGTGGTGTTGCTGTCATTAATCTTTTCCAGGTGTAAGTTGAGGTCTCCCAGTAGAATGTAGTTCTCGGAGGTGAGGGCATGTGGGCTGATGAAGTCAGTGATGTCTTCGTTGAATTGTGTGCGGGTTCCTGGTAGTCTGTAGATGAGGGTGCCTCTAAGTGTGGTCCTGGGGTCGGTGTGGATCTGGAAGTGAAGGTGTTTGGCAGTCGTGATGTTATCGTCGGAGCTGGTCGTAATTCGGATGGTGTTCTTATGGACGATGGCGATGCATCCTCCTGTTTGGTTGGTACGGTCTTTTCGGATGATCTTGTAAGCGTCCGGGATGGCTATGGCGATGTCGGGCGCTGATGAGGCATTCATCCAAGTTTCTGTAAGGAAGGCGACGTCTGGCGATGTAGTGTCGAGTAGGTCCCAGAGTTCAGTGACGTATTTGTGGACCGAGCGGGTGTTCAGCAGAATGCACTTCAGGTGGTTAGAGTCGGAGCTGTGTTTGGAGGAGGAGGATTTGGTGTGGGTCCTGATGCAGGCGAACTTGCAGGAGTGGCAGGCGAATGGTCCGTGGGTGTGTCCTGGGGTAGCTACGCAGCATTGTGGGGTGCGTCCGGGGTTAAGGGCAAGGAGAGTTGCGGCGTCATATGTTAAGCGAGTGGAGTGGGTATTGCGAGGACTAGGGGGCCTGGCGCTGGGCGCGGTCCAGGCGCGGACGGGCGTAGACGGGCTTACCTTTGGCGCACCTTCGGCGCGACTGGGGCGCGACTGCTGCGCGCAAAAGCATCTGTCATATGTGGATAGTGGAAGGGGAGGGGCGAGGGAGGGTCAGCTGGGAGGCGGTAGTGGGGTGGAGGTCCGGGCAGGGAGGCACGACAACAAACAACAAGATGGCTGCAGGCCAAAAGCGAAACTGGATTGGGGTGCAAGTAAAAAATATACGCTATGCACAGATCAAATCCAAACTTCTATGAACGCAATGCACACAGAGAATTATAAATCCAAAGGCAGCCAATCACTATACAATGCAGTTAGAAGCGCGATATTCAAATATAGCGCTACGATCAATTTATAAATCTAGCAGCAGGCAGGCACTAACGCACGATTAATAAATAAAGCGACAATACAATTAAAAATGTCAAGCAGGTAACAAATGCAGTTCAAGTAGGCGGTCTGGCGGTGCAAAGAGCTGATATACCGCAACAGTGCTGGGAGCTGCGTGGGGAGCGACCGCTTCTGACGGTTTTCAGGACGGTCACAGCGTAGCAGAAGGCAAGTAAAGCTTACAGTATCAGTGGGAGGAGGGTCAGCTGGGAGGCGGTAGCAGGGTGGAGGTCCGGGCAGGGAGGCAGGACAACAAACAACAAGATGGCTGCAGGCCAAAAGCGAAACTGGATTGGGGCGCAAGTTAAAAATATACGCTATGCACGGATCAAATCCAAACTTCTATGAATGCAATGCACACAGTGAATTATAAATCCAAAGGCAGCCAATCACTATACAATGCAGTTAGAAGTGTGATTTTCAAATATAGCGCTACGATCAATTTATAAATCTAGCAGCAGGCAGGCACTAACGCGCGATTAATAAATAAAGCGACAATACAATTAAAAATGTCAAGCAGGTAACAAATGCAGTTCAAGTAGGCGGTCTGGCGGTGCAAAGAGCTGAGATACCGCAACAGTGCTGGGAGCTGCGTGGGGAGAGACCGCTTCTGACAGTTTTCAGGACGGTCACAGCGTAGCAGCAGGCAAGTAAAGCCTACAGTATCAGTGGGAGGGAGGGTCAGCTGGGAGGCGGTAGCGGGGTGGAGGTCCGGGCAGGGAGGCAGGACAACAAACGACAAGATAGCTGCAGGCCAAAAGCGAAACTGGATTGGGGCGCAAGTTAAAAATATACGCTATGCACAGATCAAATCCAAACTTCTATGAACGCAATGCACACAGTGAATTATAAATCCAAAGGCAGCCAATCACTATACAATGCAGTTAGAAGCGCGATTTTCAAATATAGCGCTACAATCAATTTATAAATCTAGCAGCAGGCAGGCACTAACGCGTGATTAATAAATAAAGCGACAATAAAATTAAAAATGTCAAGCAGGTAACAAATGCAGTTCAAGTTGGCGGTCTGGCGGTGCAAAGAGCTGATATACCACAACAGTGCTGGGAGATGCGTGGGGAGCGACTGTTTCTGATGGTTTTTAGGACGGCCACCAGCAGCAACAAAACAGCATGTGATATTCTGATTCTTGATAATTTACTTTTATTATTGTTTATTTAGGATCAAAACCTTCTGCATGTGAAATGTGTTTGGTTTACATCTGAAATTGAGCAGTTAAAACTCATATGTAGTGCACTACAACTCAAAAATCTGTTTTAGCCTTTAAGTTCTAGGAGTCACCCTTCTGCACCTCACCAGTGCCAAGTCCTTTTTATGTTCTTAATGTTTGGAGCACTTCACAACATTTCTCAACCACGAATATGAAGACCAAATTTGTGTCCTGGTTTCCGCGCATGTTGGGGATGTAGCAATATTTTTTTAACAAAGAAACATTTCTTATGTAAGAATGTGTGAGT
Source organism: Lissotriton vulgaris (assembly GCF_964263255.1). Classification (NCBI taxonomy): domain Eukaryota; kingdom Metazoa; phylum Chordata; class Amphibia; order Caudata; family Salamandridae; genus Lissotriton; species Lissotriton vulgaris. The sequence continues at coordinate 1,541,996,058 of NC_141693.1, read as the reverse complement.
AAAAAATATTTTTCTCTACCACAGTTTTTGCAATGGTAGTGGAAGTCAATATTTAACAGTCAATGCCAAATCAATATTTCTTATTTTTGCAGTTTATACCAACTTGTGGTTTGTGGATTTGCTTATGTCTATATGTTTCAAAAAATGCAATTCACTTGGTTGGGTTTCAAGTCTGCTGACTGACCCCAAACTATAATGTTATAGCTGTACTTCATGGAGTAAGTGAGTAAATTGGGTGTTTTAGGGATATTGTAACATTTCAAAGTTAGTCTTGGTAAGAGAATGTGCTGGGATTTATGCCTTGCTACGCCATCCTTGATTCCCCTTGGTCTCAATTTTTCAGAAATACCCAGGGTTGTTGCTGTTCCCCTTGACAAGTGATAGGAAATTAGGATTTCTCTAGTTTTCAATGTTATTGTATTAATGAATCCGAACTCTGAAGCGATCCACCTATAAAAACTTCACACAACTCAGTATAACATAAAGTATCTCTATAACACATAAAAAATCTATACAATTAATGGAGGCATCCGAATGTGGATCACTAACCCCAGGTTCACAACAGTATAGATTTGAAAAAACATTTTAAAAAGTTACACATTTGGAAACAAAACAGTTCATTAGGGGGATCAATTATTAACTGTAAGGCCTCTGAAGATGATCGTACAGAAAGTTTCAGAAAAATTGGCCTCTACTATTTACAGAGGTGAAATACGATAGCTGGACAAATGAATAAGAAATACTTCAGATCTTGGGTTCCACTCTGGCAGATATTGCATACTTCAGATGTTTCGTACCATTTAGATGTAACAATTTAGAGGTAGCATGTACAACAGGAACAAGATCCAAAAGCATGTGACACTATACGGCATGGTCCATTTTACATAACATTGTACCTCTTTTCATTAAAAAAGTGTATTTTACCTGTTGATATCCCTTCTTGTTTGACGTAGACCTTGGTGTCCAAGCAAAAGCTTAAGGCACACAAAGCTTGTTTTAAACTGGCCTTTAGTTTGTTCTAAAAGCCTGATCTAGCAATGTCCATAAGCTCCACTGCATATAGTGGGGTAGCAGGAGGTTTTGCCCAATATGCCACTAGGAGATTTGGAAAGTGTCTTTTGCCTGTGTCCTCATACAGTGCCCCCAAACCCATGGCCTGACACTGGGCTTCATACATATTGCTTAAAATGTAATCACTGTCAATCACATGTTTGTACATTATCTTCCCTAAGGAGGTGTAGGACTAAACTACTTCCACTTTTTGGTTGCTTACATGGGAAAGAAAGCTGGAATATTTAGGTAGAGATGTTAGTTTTTAAATAGTATTATATCAGCATATTGTTACAATGCCTTCAGTAGGTTATTGTGACCCTTAGGGGAATGATACCGAGATCACTATGTGAGTCGCATACAGGAGACATGAGACTGACCGTCCCCCAAAATAGGCGATAAACCCTTACTTTGTGAATGGGAAGCATATAGGTCTGAAATATAGAGAGAGAAGTTTTAGCGGGACAAGAAGGCATCCTTGTTTTAGGCCATTCTTCATTGGGATTTATGTGAAAGACCACAGTCCCACCTTAATAATACCTTGCTCCATATGAAGGCATGAAGGGCGATAATTAAACTCCATAACACTTCATGCAGTCATTGAAAGAGAGGGAAGTCAGCAGTGGCGGTTTCTGGTTAAGGGCGTCGGGGCTCCGCCCTCTTTATTTTCATCCCCCCAGCGTCTGCATTGCTAAATTAAAAAAACTCTTTAAGGGAAGTCTATTATAAAAAAAAATTGCACACGTTTGTTGGGGCAAGGCAGTTGATGTGCTGACACACTGCCAGCCAGTCCGATACATTCCTAAACTGAGTCTAATGTATTTGCTGGGTGGATGAGCTCACATCCCTGAGGTCTGTGAGGTCATCAGCTAGGCAAAGACCTAGACTCGAGCTCCAATCTCCACCCCCTGATGACGTGTGGGTAAAGTTTGGCCCGGGCACTTCAAGTTGAAGCCCTGAAGCACCGGGGATCCACGTCAGTCAGGGAGAGGAGATGATGGTTACCCCACCCTTTCCCGATTCGTCACACAGGGTGTGGTACCTGCCCTATGATGAGTTGTGGAGGGGTGGGGTAAAGGCTGCAAGCAGGCGGGAACCATTAATGAAAATGGGGCAGCCCAAAAGGATACGGACCTGGGTATAATGCGATAAGAATAAACAGTGGTCCAGAACCTATTTCTTAATAAACTCATTCAATCAGTGCATATTCAAGCATTTAAATGTTCATGGGCGTTCCTCACAAATACGCTTAAAACCATAAATGAACTGAGTTACTCTGAGCAAAAGAAATATCACTACAACAACAATATATCAAAAAAGAGAAAACAATATTTATTAATTGTCTCTAATCACAAGGTTGATATTCCACAAAGTTTTCTCAATATTTTTAGAATAAAAAAGGTTGCCTGGAGGAGCGTGCACAAAAGGGAGTGATCAAAGATGTGTGCAGTGAATCAAGAAGGAAAGGAAATTTAAAAAAAAATAGACAAAATATTCACATTGATTTTCTGTAATTACGGTCTTTCAATTTTCCGTAAAAAAACAACCTGGCCCACATGAAAGTTAATAACACCTAATATCTGAATCCACTAAATACAGACAGTCATGTCAAATGCGTGCACTTTTTTTATATATAGCAGAAATGGGTCCAAGGTAGAGTTAGTATCGTCGACGTTTCGACTCGACTTAAGGTCATCCGGTGAGTTAAACCTGGACCGTGCAAGTCTTCATCAGGACAAACAATAGTGGGGCAACCAAGGGTTGAAGATGACCCTATTAAGAATAAAAGGGAATGACCCAGTTGTAGTGATATATGGCCAAAGAATTAAGGGATCAATTGCTTACCCAAAGGTACAAGGCTACACAACGTATGCCTCCTAGTCAGCCGAGAGGTACTCCTGCAAAACATAATAATACAGAATATGGGCTACTAGTACTAATCAACCCTGTGTGCTTGTGCAATCACGCAGGTGTGTCCATAATATTACCTTTTCAAAATGATGATTCAATCATTCATCAAAATATGCTGATCGTGGTTCCTACCAGCCGTGTTCTAATACTCAACTCCATTTCCTGTCTCACTCAATGGGGAAATTCTCATGAAAAAGGGGTGAGGGATAGACTAATCAAACTTCTTTTCATTCAAAACGCTAACTGTTTAAATGTTCCCTGTGTCGAGGGTATTTACCTTTAATCGGTAGCATCATTTCAACAACGCTCCTGTCCCGCAGAGATCAGGTAGCTGTATCAAGAAAAGAAACAATGTTTCTTAAGGAAGCGGTTCACATAGTCTCACGCCTCCCGACTACCGTAATGAATCAGGCCTTTTAACATACGGAACGGAATATCCTACCATTCTGCCGTAGTTGCAGACTTGGACAAAACTCCTAAGTTCCAAAGTGTGCCGGCTGTTTGCCCATTGCGGAACACGTCACCTGACTCCTAAGCGGTACCACTCTGTTATTGGATGGTACGGCATGGAACTAAACAAAAGACTTATCGCCCACTCGCAATTTCGGACGATGCGTCAATTAACCATGTAATAAGGATGATTTGGCATAAAATTGATAACGGTAATGCCCGTATCCAAATTTATAATCCCCATCAATTAGTAGTCCCATTGGGAAATCCGACTGCAGTAAAAAACGCGGGCGCCATTTTAGAATGGGAACAATTCAGGATATACAAGGTTCAAAGTGGACTCGAACAATTATCCATTGCATGAAATATCCTGCCGGGCACTCAAGGATTTGGTATAAAATTAATAAGGATAATACCCGTGTCCAAATATGTAAACCCCATCAAATAATAGTCTCATTAGGAGTTCTGACTGCAGTGTAAATCGCGGGCGCCATTTTGGAATGGGAACAATTCAGGATATTGAACAAGGTTCCATGTGGGCTCAAACAATTATCCATTGGATAAAATATATTACATTTCATATAAGCCACCTTCAGTGGAAATTATCAATCGGTCCTATGCAGTACATTACATAGCAAAGTTTACCCTCATCCGGACGATGGAAATTGAAGTACTTCTTGCTGGTATTCGTGCCATGCATTGAATGCTGTTGGCAAAACCTGAAACTCTCGCATCAATCTTGTTTTTGCTAATACATATTTCCTCTATTCTGTACAGCTATTTTCAATTCATCATATAATTATATTTTGTTTGCACAGTAATTTGTGACCGCTGGGTCGGTGACTGGTTAATACTAGGGTATTTGTGCTGGCGAAGGGCCTGTGCTCTGCAGCTGCCCTCACAGTCCAGCTGCTTCGGGAACCTGATGTTTGATAGACATAGATGAATATGAGGACAGGTCACAAACCTTATGTCTTATTGCATTTTTCTATAATGATGACAGTACACTTTTTGGTGGTTGATTAATCAGTTTGACCGTACTTTCCATTTTTCACTGTCCTGTTTTGAGTCAGAGGCCAATTTAATATTTTGTTTTTCAATCTGTATCTTTTCAAATAGAGACAATTTGTCTGAACAGTTTCCTGGTTGATTTACACTATAAAGTGGCACCAGATGCTAAAGTCACATGCAAAGATTGTTTTATGTTTAATATGTTTCATTTATTACATGCAAATATCAGGAAAATGCACTTTGAATGGTATCAATACTTCTTTCTGGTTGGGTTATGACCAGCGGCGGTGCGTCCATTTGGGGCGTTGGGGCATTGCCCCACTAGCCATGTGGACGACTGTCATGCTGATGCTGCTCATACACGCTTATTAATTTTTTTAAATTATTTCTGAGTGCGCACTTTTTCGTGACTCGCCTAGAGAGAGCTCTGCCGGGACAAGCCCGACTGCACCGGGGACATTGTGCTGCGGAAGGACTGTGGGGGCGGGGCTGCGGCAGTGAGTGACAGCGCAGAAGAATAGAGATTTGGACAGCAGCTGCAGCAGTGAGTGTGCGCATGTCAAAGTAAGGCCTAATAATTTTTAGTTCTGGCCCAAGCATTCGCACACGAAGTACTGCTTCTTTCCTCGATAAATTGTAACTCGGACATTGGCAGGGACCAGGGCCCACAGGTCTCATTATGGGCAGGAATTTCGCTGCTCTTAGCTAATCCAGGTGCAGTAGCGCTGCTAATGCTGCGCCAGGATTGGCTGGAGTCACCGCGCTGACTACAGATGGTGCCGCCAGGCGTGGGGTGGTGGTGGCTGCTCATGCCGCACTGCATGGCCAATCACGCCATGGCGTATGCAAAGCCATGCAGTGGATTGGCCATTTCCGCTAGTGCCTGTTGCGTCACGAGTCACGAGAGAGTGTCCAGTCCAGTCGTCGTGTCCTTCACTTCGTGCTTGGCTCCCCACAGTTTGTACTCACTAAGACAACAACAGTACAGTCAATGTAAGTTTTTTACACTGTGTGTGACAGGGCTGCGTTAAGGAGGCTTGGGTAAGAGCATTACCTCCCTGTGATTGTTCTTTCCGTGTTCGCTATGTGTGCACTATGATTACGGGCTGCGGGGGTGTGAAGTGTGAGACTCCACTCTTGCCAATCTTCTTATTTGGGTTGCGTTAATGAAATGGGGGTGAGTGCAGTGCTTTAAGTGGGATAAAAAAATCTGGGGGTCTCTCAAAGGGGCGTGGCCAATGTAATAAAGGGCATGGCTTAAAAACACGTAATCTAAAAATCTAAGTTTAGCATAGTGTGCTTCCCGACTTGTATTTTGATGTTTCTGTCATTGCAAACGATATATGATACAGCACGTAACATCATACAACCTACAACAAATTAGGACTATTGTATTTGTCAATGGTTGTTAGTTGCATAAGATAAATAAGCAGCAATTATGGCTTGTTTTCTTCAGCGCACGGCTCACCCAACTTATTACAGTGACACTCTAGTGTCTGTGTGTACAGCAAGGGAGGCGTGTGCCTGGGGTGGGTGGCATGATCATCTGATTGTGTCGGGGCCGGGGGCCGCAATTGTCTGGTGACTGGTGTGGTACTGAAAATTCTGGACCCTGCTATTGTGTGGTACCGAAGCTCTATACTCGTGTCAAAAATATAATCGTATCATGACGATTTTGGTATCGGCAGACCGGTAATGATTGGGATACCATACATATCCATTTGTGTCATGTTCAAGTGACGAAATCACCCTTAAATATAGGTTTTTTGTCTTGAACCCTCGGGTTCCATCTTGTGAATAGCAGCCATTTTGTGCATTGCCCTTACAGTAGGCTCTCACCATGGGAGAACAAGTATTTAAGGACATAACCTTAGCATGGGTTTGTGCTGACTTCTGCATGACCTGACGAAAGCTGACCCTGTTGCTTGAGGCTAAACTTGCCAAGCCAGTTCCTGCCCTTTAGCTGATCAAGATTATAGATCAGAGCACAGGACATTGTAAAGACTTACTACACACAAACGTGCCTATCTTACTTCCATCTGTTCCTGTTCCTGCCTCCACGAGCTATTTATGACATGGTCTGTGATCTTACTGTTTTGGGTTTATCCGGCCTTGTCAGCTAGAGAATGTACGCATTATGTGGACATTGTTTATGGCCTGGACTTATCTTGAAAGTGGGTTTGTCATCATACAGTGCTTTGTGTGCACGTCCTGGGAGTGACCAACAATAATGTACTTCAAAGAGAAAATGTGTGCCTGGGGCATAATAAATTGTATAAAAGGTCTGTGCGGAGACCATTCAGGCAAACTGCCTCATTCAGTTGCTTTAGGTGTGACTGGGCGACGTAGCCTCACAATTAATTGTAATAAAGATGTCTTTTCATATTTCAGATTCTCTGTTGATTTCTTTGCTGCTTTTGAATGGACTACTTATTGTTAAGACCCCTGAGAAGGAGTAATCAGAATTTTCAGGTACTACAGTTGGCGCCCCAACGACGGCCTCATCAAGAAGTGACTATCTGGAGGAGTAATCTTGTCAGAGGACAGAAATCTACTGGGGAAGGCAAGACAGAAATCTACTAAAAGAGGTACTTTGTGCACAGAGGTTCTGGGGGATTCTTTGTCTCTGCGGCCCAGTATATTTTTGATTTTTCTGACTTAAACTCTCCAAAAGATGTCACTCCTGACTGAGGAACCCTTTTGGCGTAAGTTGTTTTTAAAAAAGAGACTGTTAGAGCAGTTAGAACTTGGCAGTTAGAATTTGGACAACTATTTGTTTGGTATAGCTTTGATAGGTTTGTATAGGTTTGTATATGCAAATTGCAATTTGTGTAGGCAGGTAATCTGCTTTAGTTGAGGTATAAGTGGGTCGCTCCCAGTCCTTTATTGTTCTTTGCTCAGTTCGTTTTTGTCCTTAGTTCTATTTGAAGATTGCAATTTTCAATAACCGAGGGTCTTGTATATTTACAAGTGTATCGATAGAGATAGCCCCTTGAAGTTTGAAGCTAGATTAGTGAGCTATAAGATGCCTGATCTTAGCAAATTTGAAGGTTTGTGATGGCCAACTTTGTATACGTTTGGATTAGCCGGTTTACTAACATATTTCTTCCTTGGTGATTTTGTATCCCCAGGGAATTAAAATATGACATGATACAAAACAAGGATCCTTTGCTCCGTGCAATTTTATGAATGGAGATATGCAGAACGATTTTTGGTGTTCTGCCAGCTACAGCTAGTGAATTGAGTGTATTTTTGGTTTCCTGCACATTCGGTGGTCTGTTGGGCTGTTTCTGCAGTCTTTTGGAACACTATTGAGAAGTGTTTCTTGTAAATATGACTTACAGCTACGTACAGTCTGGACTGTCCTGTTTTCGTCCTGAGTGTTAATTTGTGGGTTTAAATGTGTATTTAAATGTTTATGTGGTTTTTCTCATTAGTGTAACTTCGGTATGTACATAGCATTCGCGCAATTTATGAAAGCGCTGTATTGTGAGTCCTGAATGTTTCAACACTTTCTGTTTATGTCTGAAATGAGCTCAATGTGTGTGTGTGGGTCACATTCAATAGATATAAATAAGGTCCCAAACAAAAACGAAATTACCTATTTTTGCAAAAATAAAAAAATTTACAGCATTTTCCTAAGATGCACTGTATTAGATGTTCACAGGCAAACCTTTCAGCTGCAGTATATTTGATAGGAATGTTCATTCAGCCAGCATTTTTTTCCAGTTAAACACGGGTGGAATTTAGCATAACCGTCCTTTTAAATAAATGTGGCGCAAAAATGTGACGCAGGAATGTGATGCGTTTTAAGTTAGGCATATGCGCTTAGGTTTGCGAGTTAATGCATCTAAATAATAGGCAAGAGATGCAGCAGGCTCTTATATGTAGAACAATCACAGAGAGGAATAATTGGTTTTATTAGAAAAAATTAATAATTATGAAAAATAATTATTAAAAATAAGTGCTACAAAAATCGTTTTTTAATATTTATAAAGCTTAACACTCATACTATGACCTCCTAGCATTAAAATTTGATTTAAGTTATGTTGCATCACTAAAATGACAAGCATTCATGTGTATAATTTCCCCTTGGCATAGGCGCAAGCAAGCTCATTTTTATAACGTATAAGTTATTATTTTCAAATGCTTGACTCATGGGTTATGTAATAGATATTCTAGTAATGCATATTATGTAAGAGAATGGTAGGATATTCATTTTTTAATGCCCAAAATATGAAAGTCGATTTTGAGTAAAAGCACTGTTTAAACTGCATTTTGCTTTCATTCAGAGTACTTTTTAAAGTGTCTCAGGCTTAAGCAAATGCATACATTTAGGTTTTTGATATATATATATATAAATATATATATATATATATATATATATATATATATATATATAGGTTGTGCCTTCTTATAATTCAGTGGGTTAATGTGCCAGTACACAGGCTTGTTTTAATATCAGGGTTGAAGGTTCTAGCTTCAGCTAGGCCTACGGAAAGTTTGTTCATTTAAGAACTGATGAAGTGTATATCATAGGACTGCAACAAGCATTTTCTCTAGAAAAGTGGTCTGTGTGTCTTTAAGGTTTTGAGAAACAATGACAGTTAATGTAGTTTACTGATCTGGGAATAGAGATAATTTTGGCGCCTAAAAAAAAAGAGAAAATATTTTTCAACATAGAGTGAATTATTGTAGGTTAGAGCCTTCTGGATTTGTCAGCTTCAATGTGGCAGAGGCCGGGGGGCGGGAGAATTGCAGAGGCTGGCTCGAGTGCGCTGCTGAGATGTTATCTTTTAGTTTCCTGTAAACAATGGAGAAGGCTGTCATGTTGACATTTGTGACCCTTTAATTAGGACTTTGCCTCTGAGGAATGCAGAATGACCTTGCTGAACTGGCCTCTAGAGGTGAGGTTTCTGGTTTCTTCATGAGAACATCAATAAAATGAAAGAACTTAATTTAAAAGGGAAAATAAATAGGGGTTTCTCTGAAGGTCCCAAACATCGTGTTAAATGCTGTGCAGAACTGATATATTTGTGTCCCCACGCATAGGAAAATATTGTTTGCTAGCTGCGTTTATTTTACAGAAAATGAAGTGTTGCATCAAGTCTTAGATAAAAAATAAGATGCAGCCCTTTTACAAAATTTTGAAGGCTACAGGCTACAGGCCTAAGTAAAAAAAAACGATTTGCTCATTAGGTATTATTTTTCAGTGCACATTATAGGTGCCAAATTAATATGGAGTGTCAGTATAACCATTTCTTTTAGAATGGTAAAAATAAGGTGGCTTGATGTTGCGAAGTGCACTGACAAGAAAGTAACAGTTAAGTAATGAAAATTTATTTTTGTGTATGTTACAATGTTTTTTTGTGTTGTGTATTTTTCTGCTTCTGCCAACAGATTATTCATGGATTGTTCTAAGGCAGACAAGACACGTGAGTTTGGTTAATTGAAAGGAGATGTGTTTTTGCGTAATTTCTTTGGAAAAAAAAAATGTGTTCATGTTTTCGTTTGTGTATTTGGCCCTATCCTGAAATATTTTAGTTGGTCCTGTATGTTAGGAGAGAGACAGTAAAGTTATATTTGACAGTAGACTCCAACTGTGCTGTGTTCTACTGTCAAAATGAGGGTACAGGCCCAAATATTGGGGGTTTTTTTGGCTACAGGTTTACAGTGCATAAAGTACATTTGCCATGGTGCTGTGTGTCACCGCTTGTCCACATATGCTTGTTTTGTCTGTGCTGCCTTTTTGTGCTTGATATACAGCGAGTATATCTGATGGCTTGATATGTGCATTTTTTATTTTGTGTATGTTTTGTTTTATTTTGTTACTATTACAAGTTCTCCCGCGTTGTGAAGGGATCCGTATGACGATACGTATTGTTGCACAACAGTTGGATGAATTTGGTATAATGTTAAATTTCACAGATATGGTTTTCATACTGTGAGGAAGACAGGCAGCACTTTTACCAGTGCATGCCTAAATTTGGCTATAATGATATTGAAGAAAACTAAAAAGATATACAGAATCAAAGTGTGTCATCTGCTGTTAGTCACTTACTGCACATTCCCTTAAAGGAATAGGCAGCCCTACATTCATGTATCCTTGATTGGACCTAAGGATGGAATTATAGATCTGTGACTCAAGGTGGCCTAATTTTTATATTGCATTACTTAATCATGTTCTGTTTCCCAAATAGCATATGGCTTTGTCCCTTGAAAGGAAACCAGGTTTCATTTTTTTCTCTCCTGAAGAGAGAACAGGAACATTAGTTAGGATTACCGTATATGGTGTACTTGCCAGCGGTAGAGTTAAAATTTGTGTAACTTTGGTCTTTTGTGTATTCCCCGTACTCTTGGTGCTGTGTCACATGCCTGAGGCACCCAAGCAAACTCTTGTTCTTCGTATAGATTTTTCTTTTGTTGCTTCTCCCCTGACCAATTTTGCATCATGCTTAGTTATTGGGAATTTTAGTTGTGTCCTAGTTCCATATCCCCTTCTCCATATTCATTTCACCAGTCAGCCCATTTATTATGGGTGTATTGTTTATGTGCACACTTCTAGACTGTAGTGATGTATCAGGGACCCCCCATGTTATGTAAAATGTTTTTTCAGACTGACTGTCAGGGTAGTGATAGGCTGGTTAACTGACCCAATATTATAGTAAGACAAGTTTTCCATCTCAATAGGAGATATCTTAAGTTTACCCTTTTGAACATGGCGAATTTTCAATGTCTATTTTACATTTTTCAGTTCTCTTTTTTCCTGCTGCTTTAATTTTTGGTGGGATCAGATGTGTTCTTATCATGCAAATACCAGGACTTTCTAGTGCTTGTCCTTTGTCTGCACATTTGATCATTAGCCTTTGTATTGCATAGTGCACCTGATGCACATTTTTTTAAAGGGACTTTTTTCTTCATGTCCTTGATAATCTGTATTATGTCTTTCTCTATTTTGAGATGTCTAAGATAAGGAATTTAGGAACACCTAGGCTTAATAATTGAGGAAAATATGTATTTACCCCATTAGACAATGCCACTGTGTGAGGACATCTATTTAGATTCCTATGGCGTATTGCCACTCCCTTGCAGATTGCAGGCCACCTGCTTGCAGTCCCCTTGTTAAACCCATGAACAGTTTTTTGTGCTTGATTTGAAGGAAACTAACAATTGTGTTACATTTCCTATATCACTAGGTTCTGCTGGATCTTCCAGAGTCAAAGGAAGAGTGATACCCTGCAGACCTGTGATCAAGACTAAGCCCACTCCCCATCAGTGACCGCTACAGATGAATGACAGATTTCTTGGCTCTACAGTTTCTGCAACAAGGAAGTCGCGAGGTTGGACAGCAATCATCAGTGTGACATCAATGGTACCTCCCAAGCAAGGCATTTGCTTCATTGGAAGGCGTTGCAGAGAAAAAAGAGAGGAGCTGGTTCTTTGTTTGCCACAGAATGAAAGCTTCTGTGTGTTTGAGCTTTGTACCTGTTATGTGCTGGAAACCTCTGTCAGTGTACAGTCCCTTGAGCTCTTGGCCCGAGTTTTGGCCACACACACACCTCTTTTGCTTTGCTCCAGCGGAAAGGCAGTGCACCCAAGGATCCACGTTTGGAAAAAGGCACTACATTCTGGTGCCCATGAGAGAGCAGCTTGAGCATCCTCTGACACAAAATAATGAGTGTTGGAGTCTGAAAGGGCTGCTGATCTTGCTGGGTTGTTTCTCAGTAGTGCTTGGATCTGCACGCGATGTTTTGTGCCCATGATCAATGAAGAGCACATCATTTGTAGTGTCTGCCACAAAGAAGAGACACTGGTGCATTGTTTTGAGATATTGAGACTTTCAAGTGAGCTGTGGGTGTTTGCCAGGAGGGCACTCCAACAAAGCAGTACTTTTTCTCATGAAAAGGCCTGAATCGAAGAAGCCCAGCTCGATAGAAGAAGACAGTGGAAGCAGATTGATGGCCAAGAACTATAACTATGGACAAAAAAAACAAAACTCTTTTTTACTTTTTGATTGTGCAGCGCTCTCATCCAGGGAACTTGCTCGTTTTTGTTTTTCGAACCGCCATCCGGTTCTTCTGCTAGGGTCGTGGTTGCCACAGTCTTTGGAGTGCAGCTGGAGACGGTTAGGTCGACAGTTCTGGTTGGTCTAAGGGAATTACCCTGGACTGAACAGAAGCACTCTTCAGCAGAAACAACCTACCACCACGGGCAGCAAATTAGAGAGGATGGAGTTTTCTGAGATGGAGAGACCTGCCAAACAAACGAACTTTAAAGACAAAATGTGTATATTATTGACAAAGAAAAGATCTTTGATATTTTGTATTTTCATGTTGCTTGGTATGATGACGTTTTTAACTAGATATGTCTGCTTCACTTTTCAAGTGACATTCGCACCCACTACACAGCCTACACCTCCTCCCACTGCTTCCTTGCACTCTTTTCACCCTCTGCCTGAACATGAGTCCTCTAGAAGATTAGAGTTTATTAATAACTCTTTTGTTCAACTGTTACACCAACGCCAATTAGTAGTAAACACCACTAACTGCTGGGTGTGTGGTCTCATGCCACATAAGACAGATAAGGGTATCCCATACTTGGTCCTACCATTCAGCTACTATGGTTCTCTGTGGGCATTTCAGGCGGTGTTCATGTTTGCCATCGAACCATATCCCCCACGTTCCACAGTAAGGAACTCAAGCAACAAAGCATTGGTAGAAGGAATTGCAAATATGAGCAGAACAATTGACTCGTACAGAACGATTCCTAGAGATGAGTTGCAAGCTTATGGGGTGGTTCTGGGAACTGATATCTGCCTGGGGATAGAAGATTCTGATAGTCATTGGGATAATCTTAGCCATCCTTTTTCTGTTCTGTCTGTGTGTGCAGTGTGCTCCTGCAATATGTGGCCTCTGTGCTATATCATGTGTAAGGAAACCTGTATCAAGAGATGAACTAAGTAATAGGATGATGCTACAGCAACATCTCAATGACTTTATGAATACGGACCTGGACTCAGATTAGCATGAGTAAAGGTTATTGCCTATATAAGGGCAAAAGGAGGGCCTGTGGTACTGAAAATTCTGGACCCTGCTATTGTGTGGTACTGAAGCTCTACACTTGTGTCAAAAATATAATTGTATCATGACGATTTTAAAATCGGCAGACCGGTAATGATTGGGATACCATACATATCCATTTGCGTCATGATCAAGTGACGAAATCACCCTTAAATATAGGTTTTTGTCTTGAACCCTCGGGTTCCATCTTGTGAATAGCAACCATTTTGTGCATTGTCCTTACAGTAGGCTCTCACCATGGGAGAACAAGTATTTAAGGACATAACCTTAGCATGGGTTTGTGCTGACTTCTGCATGACCTGACAAAAGCTGACCCTGTTGCATGAGGCTAACCTTGCCAAGCCAGTTCCTGCCCTTTAGCTGATCAAGATTATAGATCAGAGCACAGGACATTGTAAAGATTTACTACACACAAACGTGCCAATCTTACTTCCATCTGTTCCTGCCTTCACGAGCTATTTATGACATGGGCTGTGATCTTACTGCTTTGGGTTTATCCGGCCTTGTCAGCTAGAGAATGTACGCATCATGTGGACATTGTTTATGGCCTGGACTTATCTTGAAAGTGGGTTTGTCATCATACAGTGCTTTGTGTGCACGTCCTGGGAGTGACCAACAATAATGTACTTCAAAGAGAAAATGTGTGCCTAGGGCATAATAAATTGTATAAAAGGTCTGTGCGGAGACCATTCAGGCAGGCTGCCTCATTCAGTTGCTTTAGGTGTGACTGGGCGACGTAGCCTCACAATTAATTGTAATAAAGATGTCTTTTCATATTTCAGATTCTCTGTTGATTTCTTTGCTGCTTTTGAATGGACTACTTATTGGTAAGACCCCTGAGAAGGAGTATGAGGATTTTTAAAGTACATCACTGGGCTGGCGTGTATTAAGCCTGCCTCAGGCCTCGGCTCGGAGTCAGAGGCAGTAAGTATTAAGTGCGCAGGCAGACAAAACAAAACCTTTGTGTCCAATATATTTAGAATACAACGAATAAATTAGACATACAGAATTTGTTTTATCTGCTCAGTTCGCACTTAAGACTATTAAACCCGGCCTGAGAGGCGGCCTCCCCAGAAACTCCTGCGACCTGTCACCTGCGCAAAGACTGCTTGCCGGCCACTGGGCTGGGTGAGGGGCAGCTCGACTACCATGACGCCACGCCGCCAGGCCAGGCCAGGGAGGGCTCGCGCTGCGCGCACACCTGTGGACAGTGGCCCTCTCAGTGTCAGTCACTGCTGTAACTACTGCAGTGCAGTGCACCCAATATGTCACCAGAAGGGTCCGCGTCTCACTGCCCCCCCCAATGCCATGTTCTTTTTGCCGCTGGGCTCAAATTTACACTGCTGCCATATTATGTTGATACAGTTTATTTTCTTGATTTGTACTGTGATTGATAGCATGATTGTTGGCAATATTGTATTTATCATTAGTAGTGTTCATTATTATTGTTATTAAATAGTAAGGCTCGACATTATTATTATACTCCTTATTAGGATAGTGACATCTCACAATCTGTGTTTCAGCATAAGCGAGACCAGGCAACAAACAGGAAAAAAAGATGTTATATAAGGTAGAATGTTTCACCCTCAAATGCTTGTTTAACTGATAATTGACAGCCCTCTCTTCATAGGTCACACGGTAATCATTCACAGGGCACCAGAGGGTGGTTGGTTCCCGCTCTGCTGTCCCGTGAGAGGAGCTCGCGGCCCCTTCCATATCCATTCTAGCCGCGGCCTAGGACCGTGATCGGACCATCTGGGGTGGTGATTCTGACATGCGTTCACTTCACACAGACGACACATACTCGTACTCAAGAGGACATACCATATGACAAACAGAGTTTGAAAGCACCCAGTGCACACAATGACAGGAACATCTGAACAAATGAGCTCCCTTGCATACACCAACTCCACAGTTAAGCTGTTTAGAACTCAGTAAACATCCATGAATGAAATTGCCAAACACCCTGGCAGCAAAGAGGTTAAAGTGCTTGCAGGGTCCCTGTTTGTGGTGGAGTTGGACTTGGCATGTGGACAGCAGTGTGCATTACATGTATGATTGTCATCAATGTCTATTGGCACAATATCAACAAGAAGCTGTGCGTGGTTGATTAGAGTGATGAAGTAACCCACTCTCTACTGGTGTCATGGCTGTCACCAAGTGTAAACAGCCATGCCTGCGCATGTCTTCTGTCATTGGTTTATGAAAGGTGCCCAGCGTGGTCTGACCAATAGACAGTGCTGCTACTGACAGCACTTTGAGTGAAGTGCAGGACTGCAGTGAAGAGATGTTGCACTGCAATTAGAAGTACTGTTGGTGTCGGAGATGCTTCGATGCACATGAATCAATAGTTGTATCCTTTGTGACCAGAACAGAAAGAACAATCATGCCAAAAACCAATGAAAAAATACCTAAATGTTTCTTTACATGACTGCATACAGTCCACATGCATCAGTGTGCAAAGTCCCTATTGGCACAACACCGGCCTGCAAAGCCCAGCGCAGTGGAGGAACAATTAACCCAGCCTCCCCAGGCAGTAACTACTGGGCTGCGCAATGACTGTTTGCCGGCCACTGCAGCTCAACTCCCATGACGCCAGGCCAGGGTGGCCCTCTCACTCACTGCACCCAATATATTACTGGAAGGGTCCGCGCCTCACGGCCCCCCATGTCAGTCACCCCTGCCATGCCCTTAACTATAAACCCCTCGTGCCGACCCGGTGCAGTTCTACATATCGCCCACCCCCGCACCCTTCTACACCTGGGCAGGCCCAACTCTTGGTGCCACGGGATAGCCTTGCCAAACCCAGCAGGTGATGAGCGGACGCGGGGACGAGACGGGCTCTGCCGTCGTCAGCTCCGGCAGAGTCTGGTACTTGGAAAGAAACCCTACTCAGTGGTTATTAGTGCATTCTCTGGGAAGGTGTGGCAGTTGATCTTGTTGTCATGTATCCTAGCACTAATGTGGCCTTATCATAGATGTGCATTCAGGAGCTGACCGAGTATTGAATTTTAACATGTTTGGACAAGGTGAATTAAGTGTGCAGTGGCATCCTTTCTGTAGTACTTAGTGTGAGGTTACATTACGATAAGACATTGGAAGATGCAGTTGCTGTCTAACAGGCAGCATGTGTCAGCACAGAGTGTGCAAGTTTAATTTCTATAGATATGCGATTTACGAATAATAGAAATATACTCACTGATTGTTAGGGGCCACTACTAGGTGTCATTAACCCAAGCGAAGGAACGGAAAAGGATCACAGGAATACTGTTTCATTTCGAGATGTTTAATTATGTTTCTTTATTTTCCCAGTAACAGCTTTTTTCAGACACAAAGAAATAGACAGGAGAGGGGGAGTCAAAGTAAGGAAGGGGCGGATAAAGATGGGGAAAGACTGAAAGAGGAAAAGATAAAGACTTTAACAGCCAGTGTGACACCAAGACAGACACTGAAAGAAAGAGGAAGACATAAGACAGGGATTCTGAGACAGCCAAACTGAGGCAGAAAATACAAAGGCACTCAGAGCCTGGGTGAATACCAGACAGGAACAGAGAGAGCAGTAGGACATGCAAAGAGAGGAAGAGAGAAAGTGGAATGGCAGATAGGGAGAGAGGCAGAGAAAGGGAGAGACAGAATAAATACAAAGATGCGGAGAGGCATAATTCGGGATTAAATTGGAAAAGACATAGTTTGACGGGGAGAAAGATTCAGCGACAGCAAGAAAAATGAAAAAGCAGGAAAAAAGAAGGCGAAAAAGCCAGAGAACAGGAGAAATGAATGGGGACCCTTTGTTCTTTGTGCAGTTTTGCTGCTTGCTGTCGTCGGATTGCCCCGGACCCGCTTCGCTCCTTGGACCCCGGATTTCCTCATCAGCACCTCGCGGTTCCCGCTTTGCGGGACCCGCTTCGCTCCTGGGACTTGGTGAAGAGAGAGGCTGCAAGGACTGACTAGGGCGCAGAAAGGGCTAAGCAGGGCTGCGAGCAAGTGCAGGGACTCAATGTACCAGGAGTCCCTGCCGGCCGATTGACTACACCTGGCCCGCTCTCCCTGCTAGCCCCGCCCCCTGAACACCGGGTGTTTGAAAGACCCACCTTATCCTCTGCATAGCGGGACCCTTTGTTCTTTGTGCAGTTTTGCTGCTTGCTGTCGTCGGATTGCCCCGGACCCGCTTCGCTCCTTGGACCCCGGATTTCCTCATCAGCACCTCGCGGTTCCCGCTTTGCGGGACCCGCTTCGCTCCTGGGACTTGGTGAAGAGAGAGGCTGCAAGGACTGACTAGGGCGCAGAAAGGGCTAAGCAGGGCTGCGAGCAAGTGCAGGGACTCAATGTACCAGGAGTCCCTGCCGGCCGATTGACTACACCTGGCCTGCTCTCCCTGCTAGCCCCGCCCCCCTGAACACCGGGTGTTTGAAAGACCCACCTTATCCTCTGCATAGCGGGACCCTTTGTTCTTTGTGCAGTTTTGCTGCTTGCTGTCGTCGGATTGCCCCGGACCCGCTTCGCTCCTTGGACCCCGGATTTCCTCATCAGCACCTCGCGGTTCCCGCTTTGCGGGACCCGCTTCGCTCCTGGGACTTGGTGAAGAGAGAGGCTGCAAGGACTGACTAGGGCGCAGAAAGGGCTAAGCAGGGCTGCGAGCAAGTGCAGGGACTCAATGTACCAGGAGTCCCTGCCGGCCGATTGACTACACCTGGCCCGCTCTCCCTGCTAGCCCCGCCCCCCTGAACACCGGGTGATTGAAAGACCCATTATTATTTGTTCAAATAACCTTTTAAGTGGGTCACGTTACCGCTACGCGGGAGCGCGCGGGAGTGCGCCGGGCTAAGCCCGGGCAAAGGGCGGGCCCTCTGTGGCCCTCAGAGTCCTGAGGAGCCTGGCCTGGGCCACAACCCCTGTTCGTTTACATACCGCCCAAGGGACAACTGGACACATGAACTGTAAGTTGATTGCAATCCCTGATTAGCGTTTGTGGACTGTTACTCATAAGTATCATTTAACTGTTACATGTTTAGGATCTTTATTACTCTCTATCCTGTGCATTAAGGCCGCTTGAAAATCGGTGGTGGGGATTACCATGAACTGTCGGGAAACCCGGAGCATGGCAGTCGCAGAAGCAAAAAAATTGACTGGTACCCTAGATGATTTTATTGTCCGTACACATGCACTGATTGACGAGGGTATAACACTAATGGACAGGAGGGTGTCGCAAGATTTGGCTATAGCCAGGAGATCTTCTCTAGGCCCAATTGCCCAGGCTTGTACGCCTAACCCGAGAGCCGCCCTGTAAGCCTTGCCTTGGTACACAATTCTGGGGACACTGGGGATCTTGATGCCTTAAACTCGCAGCAGGATCTGGAGGCCACCCCCAACCTTGACCTTATAACAGTAAGCGTCCCAGACAGGATAGATTTAGTTAACCCTACCGGGGCTAGTGATATACACCAAAAGGGGCTAAAAGAAGGAGCAATCCCCAAGCAAAAGGCAAAAAAACCCACTTCTACTAAAGGGAAGAAAGCACAAACGGTCAATAAGCGTAACAACCCCTTCTTAGTCCCATCAAACACAAATGGGGCAGTCTGTGCAATTGACACTGGGGGGGCACATTCTACAAACACCGGCTTGCCTCTAAGCCTCCCAGACGACACCATCATAGATAAAAGTCTGGAGGAAATCATGGAATTAAGTGGAGAAATTACTAGCTCAGCTCAACATAGTCAGGAGGGGTGTGGGTTAAATATGTTTGACAATAACAATATTTTGAACATATTAAAATCTTTACTTGAACCCATGGAGGCTAGACTGCGCCGCATAGAAACCATCTTGACCAATATTCACAAAGACATCAGTGCCCCTAGCCTCACCACGAACCCCAAAACATTTCACACCACTAACACAGCCTCCAAGTCTTCTTTGGCTGGCAAAAAAGCCACCGTGGTTAGTAACAACTCTTCTAATAGCACAAGTAACACCCCTGCTGTGGAAGGCACTAAATCTAAAACCACAGTGTCAAAACAACCTGAGACTTCATCTAAACCTAAGCCACCCCCCCAGGTTAAATCAAATGACCCTATTCCACCGACCCCAAACCCGGTATCGATAGCCGAACCCAAGGTAATGGCCCGTAGAAACATCCATCTTCCCCCAGATGCATGCCCCTACGTAGTGATCCTCACCGGGGTTAGTGTAATTTCACCTTCAGAAACTGAATCCAACCAGGCCCTAAAAAATAAAGTGTGCCACTGGCTCTCTAAAAATTATCCCTTACCGCCTAACATGCCAAGCAACATTTTAATGGTGGAAAGAGCCCCATGGGTGGGAGGAAATAGGAAAAGTCTGCAAGGGGACTGCGTGGTGGTCACCTTTGAGAATACACAGGTGGTAGACTTAATCTGTAGAGGGACCCCCAGATACCAAGCTAGTACTGTCACCGCCAGGTCCCTCTCTTACTTCTACCTACCTGGCAACCAAACAGATAACAGATGGAGCTGGTTAAGGGGCCCACAGGAGACAACAACAATTCACAGGCAAAACCACCCTTGGGAGGCGCACCCTGCAGGCTGGGATGAAGGTGTTAATGCGGGTTGGAACTTGGCTAGGCCTAGAAGAGGAAGACCGCCTTACGGGGGCTCTGTGGCAGGGCCTTATAATAGCCACCCACCCCACTACCAACAGTTTGCTCAGGGATATGACAATTTTTTCAATTTCCCCACCTCTAATCGATATGATTATTTGTCAACTTTAGATGGGAATGATTGACAAACACAGGTCTCTCCCTGTATAGAAAAACCTGAAAACAACCCCTCATTCTCTAGGCAAATGGATAAGAGCATTTTGGACGGGCAGATGTCCTGTTCAATCACCATTAATTGTGAGGGTGGGGAAGGAAGAGATCCTCTTAATGTAAAAACGGCTGGGCCTTGGAGGGGCGAGGATTTGTCAATAGCAACTTGGAATATTGCGGGACTCAAAAATAAAGTGGATAATCCTATTTGGCGGGACCAAATAGGTTCCATGGACCTAATAGCCCTGCAGGAGACCTGGGATACTGAAAATCTACTGACTCTGGACGGGTTTACCACCTTCTCAACCCCAGCAGTTGGATCTTCGAGGGGGCGTGCCAGAGGGGGTTTGGTTACTCTGATTTCTGCCAAAATCCCTGGGACATACACGCAAGTAGCCACTGGTTGTCCTTATTGTGTTGCTGTCTTAATCTCCTATAGGAATCATCACAATGTCTTGGTCATAAATTTTTATAACTCATTTGACAGGGACAGCCCAGTAAGTAATTTGATGATGTTAAGTGCTTTTCTGGCCAACTTTAAGGAGTCGGCAGAGCATGACTGTACCATTTTGTTGATGGGAGATTTCAATATTCACAGATGTAAGGAAAACTGCCCCCCCAATGTGTTATTTGGTACCCCGGACGAAGAAAATACCCATTTTGAACACTCAGAGCAGGGTACCTTTCTGGAAATAATGTTGGCTGAACATGGGCTTATTTTACCAAAGGCGGATGATGAGGATATCCCCACTTTCACGGGCCATGGTAGTGGCTCTGTGATTGATTATATTTTCCTCTACAGCACTAATGGAGCCCAAAGCAGTAGCTACACAGTCTTAAGGTCCCACTTCAGTGATCATAACCTTGTGGTTTTAAAAGCAAAGAATATATTTGTCATCAAGGATAGCTGTAAAAACCTGACAGATAAGCATGATCTGCGGTTAACGGATCAAGCACGCAGAATCAGATGGTGTAGAGTAATCCCAGATGAGTTTTTTTGTAACTTGTGTGAGAGTAGTAGGGATGACCTGATGCTGTGTTTGGATGAACGGGCTGGGGATGGCGAAGTAATGGAGGCGTACAAAAAGGTCTGCATTGACATTCTCTCCAAATTGACTGTTCATGGTAAAAGTAGAACACAAGGGAATGACGGCTGGTTCGACAAAAAATGTTCAGCAGCAAACCGTAAACTTAAGGCTGCCCTCAAATTAGAACCAGTTGACAGACGGTTAGTAGCTACCCTTAGGAGAGATTATAAAACATCAGTTGATGAAAGGCGGCGCGAGATTAGGGAAGACGCTTGGGCTGATCTAACCTCTATAGAGGTATTAAAAAACAGCGCCAAGTTTTGGGCGGTGGTAAATCAACCTTACTTCTCGGATTCCAACAACAATGAATTGGATTGTGGTATCCAGGAAGAACGATGGCACACACACTTTAGTTCAGTTTATGAAGACGAGACCCAGGTGGCAGAACGCCTGACCGTATTCCCTCAATTACCATACACCCTATCTGTGAATGAGGAGGAGGTGGCAGTGGCCATTGGTTTGATGACCAGTAACAAAGCCCCCGGGCCCGACGGCGTCCCCTCTGACCTTTTTAAAGCTGATACTTTATTTTGGTCCAAAGTTTTAACTAATGTTTTTAATAGAGTCTCTAAGACGGGCATTCCTGAGTCATGGTCACAGTCGGTAATCGTGCCAATTTACAAAAAAGGGGATAGGGGGGACCCTGGTAATTACCGACCCATATCCCTTATTGACTCTGCAGTTAAGGTTTTGGGGAGGGTGGTTTTAGGTAAATTGACCACCTGGCTAGAGGAGACAAACACACTTTCACCTCTACAGTACGGCTTCCGCAAGGGACGTGGCACAATCGACCAAAGCCTAAATTTACAGCTGCTAATTGGGAAGTACACCTTAGCTAAACCAGGTTCATTGTTTATTGCTTTTATGGATCTGTCCTCGGCGTTTGACCGGGTAAACAGATCTAAATTGTGGGACCAGCTCCTCAACATCGGAACAGACCCCAATATAGTTTACTTTCTAGCAGATCTCCATAGGGATCTTACTGCAACGGTCCGCTATGATAGAAAGGGGAACTGCACGGAGAAAATTAGCATTATCAATGGCGTGAGACAGGGGTGCATCCTTGCTCCCCTGCTTTTCACACTATATATCAACGACCTTGGCAAAGCTTTGAGTGGAGCCTGTAAGGATATCCCGAAGGCTGGGAAATACTTGTTGCCTGCCCTACTGTATGCGGATGACGCTGCACTTCTAGCCAGAACCTCATTAGGACTCCAAAGCTTGCTGAATTCTTTTTATGTCTTTATGGATAATCTTGACCTGAGTGTTAACTTTGGGAAGTCTCACGTCATGGTAGTAGGTCACAAAGCCAAGGCAAGGAAAAATGTGATGCCACTTTTTTGTAATAAACACAAGCTGTCGCGAGTCTCTAGATTTCCCTATTTGGGGGTGGTCTTCGATGAGGGCTCTACGTGGAACCCCCAACTGGTGGAGAAAAAAACCTCCTTGGCACGCTCGACCTCCGCAGTACTAAGATTCTCCCGTAAACTAGGAGTGAAACCCATTGAGGCAGTACTAAAAGTATACGCTTCTAAATGTATTGCAATTGCCACGTATGGGGCCGACTTGTGGGGCTTCAAACAGGTCTCATCGCTCCAAGCCTCAGAGGACAATTTCTTAAAAACTCTTCTTTCCCTGCCTAGCTCTACCGCAAACTACATAGTTCACCAGGAGTGTGGAGTAGGCTATCTGGAAGACAAAATTGCCCTGGCCCCCTTATTAAAATGGTTGGCAGTTTGGCTAAATCCAGAGCTTGATGTAAACCATGAAATCCTAAAAGATTGTCTAAGCCTGGATCATTGGGACAAAATCACCTGGTTGAAGTACGTGCAACAAATGTGTGTAAAACTGGGACGTCCAGAATTGTTTGATAAACCTTCAAGCTTGGTGAAAGGGGATATAAAATGGGCCAAAAACACCTTCTTGCTGAATAGAGGAATGGACAGAGAGGGCAGGGAGCTGCTTAAATCCTCTGTCAGGTCCCATCAGCTGATTGTTTCACCCGACCCCGAACCGGAACTGTACCTTAAAGTTGTTAACAACGCTAATCATAGGTACTTGTTAACAAGGTTCCGTTTGAATAAAATACATCTCTTAATTTCTGGCCGCCCCGTTTGGACTAGAAGTAAGGATTTAGTATTATGCACATGTGATGGTTGTTCAATCATGGATACGGCTCATTTTCTGTTTTTCTGTGACCACTTCAAAGGTATTAGATTTAAATTCATTATACCATTGCTAAAAGGAAAGGGTTTTAGGCAAGTGAAGCCAGCCTTGCTGTACCTCCAACTCTTGGCAGAGATCTGGGTCATTTTCAATGTGGCTAAATTTTTAACTATCGCAATGAGACTTAGCAAAAAGATTGCTTGGCCTTAGAGGACTTTGTATAAACATAAAATACCGTCCGAAACCTTAATCAAGGTCACTAATGTGCACATTGTTGTTTTTAAAAGGAAAAAACTTTACACTCTGTATATTTCTGTTTTTATCCATGTTAGCTGCTATATTTTTTTATGGGCGGATTATGGAATGTTTTAATGCTTGTACACTTTTATGGTTTTTGTGATTTAAACCGAATAAAGTATCTTTTGAACTTTGAACTTGAATGGGGAGTGTGAAAGAATCAGAAGAAAAGATGGAGAGAAAGAAAAGAAATATAAAATGAGGAGAGAATAGGGAAATAGGGAAAGAGAGAGAGACAGCACAAGACAAACAGACAGCTGAAAAAAGGGAGAGAAAGAAACTTGAAGAAAAAAACAGAGGACCATGATGCGACAGGGAGGGAGAGGCAGGGAAGGCAGGGAGGCTTCAAACAATGAGGAAAAAGTGAAATAAGGAGAGAAAAAGGAAAGTAAACACATTTCAGATTTGTAGAATGTGTGCCTTTCCACATATGCCTTAAGATTTGTTGCAGATGACAGTGAAGTGATTCTTTGTCTCTGTAGTACTTGCAAGATTTGTTGGCCTTGGCAGAACTTTTTTCTTCCCTGAGTTGGTGTGCCTTAACCCTAGATTTTGAGGCACTCCTTTCCGAGCACTGCAGCACTGCCGCTCCAAGCCTTCTTCCAGGACTAGTATTGCGGCCAAAACCCACCTGTCTACATATATAGTTCTGGTCTGGAGGCCCCCTTCTGATCGTATGGCCAACTGTGGACATCCACAAATGACTGTCCCTGCACACCCCAACTTACTGCACCCGCTGCCGCTGTTTCGTCTAGGCCTACCTTTCTAGAACCAACACACAGTGCACTAATGGCTTATCTCTGGAGCCTCTATACAGCGCTACTTATAAGGCTGCGCCTCTTGTTTCACACCTTTACGTTGCACATTGTCCTTATTTTTACAGTATCGTTTTTGCTAACTGAGCACTGCTCAATCCCCCCACCTTTCCATTCCCCCTTGGGGAAGCCAGATGACAACAGAGGGCAGGTGGGAGGGCATGGGAGAGCAAACTGAAAACAGGGGGAAAGCAATCATGAGGTGTTGCCCAATAAGGAATGAAAAGATACATTTTGCCCCAAATGTTTGGTCCTTGTTTTTTCAGTGGAAAAGCCTTAATGTAGGATTCCAAGTGAAGGCAGGGTGAAGAAGCAGTCGTAAGCATGAAGGATGCCTTAGAAGAGCCCCTGTCACCAGCTAAGAGCTTCAGGCACCTCGGGCTCCCACTGGTTAATTGCTGAAAAGAAGAGCCAAGGCTAGGCAGCATAGATCACAGCCCATATCAAGTTCCTAAAGGTGTTGTTGCACCAAGGATGTTGTTAATGTTTTTCCTAGAGAGAGATCAGAGTTTTGTCTAATGGACGTTTTGACTCATGGAAAGGTAGCACAGAAGGTTAATGTGCCTGCTGCAAAGAACATGTACCTGATGCATATCACAAAATGCACATGATGTAAATAGGTCAGTGAGTCACTGCTTTTGTCAGAGAGATCCTTTTGTTACTTGCAGTTTGTAAGTTAAAATCCTAACATACAACTGCGAGCTAATAACGGTCATCTAAGAGCTGCATGCAAACTGCAAGGATAAAATTGGAGTGTTATGTATGAAGCTCTGTGGATATACTGAATAAGCAGATACCTATGTTATGACATCTATTAATGTAATAACTGCACTTTCAAAATTGCTTTATTAACCTTCCTGCTTTCTCAAATTTGCTTGAAAATGCACCATTTGTCCATGCTTTTAAAAAAAAATTCTCGGTGGGAAATCCCCCCGAACCCTGCTTAGGGGGTTCGGGCTGGTTTGCTGCGCTCGCTTGCTACGGTGCAGTATGATTATCATTTTACGGCTCACCACTTTCAAATGGCACCAGCCGCCACTGGAAGTCAGAGTTTATAATTAAGCCGATGATTTGCAGTAACTATTCCCCATCATTCACTCCCTTTAATGCATGGAATTCTTTCAGAATACCATGCTGTTTATATGAGATTGGATAGCAAGCATTTAAAGATTAACATGATACGACAGATTGTCATCACTCACAACAAACAGGATCTGTGGAATCCCTCCTCCTAGCATCTATCGATGGGCGACCCTCCTAAGCCCAAGAATTCTATTGAGACCCTCCGAATTTTCATTGATAAGAATTTATTGTTGAGACCCCATTTGGGAGCTGTCACTTCTGCCTGCTTCGCTCAACCACGAAGACTAAAGAAAATTAGCAAATTTTTAACTTTCAATGGTCTAATTCAGATTGTGCTGGCATTGGTAATCTCTAGATTAGATTATGCCAATTCCCAATATTTTGGCCTCCCTAAAGGACTTATTCAAAGATTGCACTTGGTTCACAATCAAGCGCCAAGGCTCATTTGTAAGCAGCCTAGACACTGACACATTACCCTTATATTAAAGACACGCTCAATTTTTAAGTCAAGTTGTCTTATGTTTAAATCCCTAAATACAACGTCTTATCTTTCTTGGGGCAAAAAATATGTACCTAACTGTAATCTTATCTCTTGGCACAAAAAGTTCCTCAGAATTCCCCCTTACAAAATGAAGTTAATAGGTGGGTCTATATTTGCTGTGTTGACCCCTCGGACTTGGAACTCCATGCCCCCGGAGATTAGATTTACCACTAATTACATGCATTTCTACAAACTCTTGAAGACTGGGCTCTTTTGACAAGCTTGTTATAAAATGATCTCTAGCAGGATGCTGTCTTCTACTGTTCACGAATATGACTCTTTATATCGCTGATTTTACTCTACGATACATTCACAACGCGGTTGATACAACGACCGCGTTGTCACAACACACTGCCATTACAACGCAAGTAGTTACAACGACTTGCGCTAGATGGCGTGCTGGACTTAGGAATAGTATGATTTACTATTCCAACTCTAGTGTGTGCAACACTAGTGAAAGTGTTGGAATAGTAAATCATACTATTCCTTAGTCTAAAGCGCCATCTAGTGCAAGTTCTTGTAACGACTTGTGTTTGCACGCAGTGTAAAATCCGCAATGTAAACGCTGTTTCCCACTGTCGACTACCAAGGAACCTCCCTGGTGAACAAGAGCTTTATAAAAATCATAACATAACATAAGCTACATGGCATGCCATAATACAACAGCATTTTCCACGGCACTGAACGATCCACTTTATCAAAAGCTTTTGAAAAATGTATATATATCACACCAACTTCTAGTGCCTATATACTTTTCATTAATTAGTTGTCCTCTGCCCAGGAGTTTAACTGTGCCAACAAACAGTTGGGAATACTTTACCCTCTGCATCTAATAGAGCAATCTGATGATAATTTGCAGGAATATTATGGCACTGTCCTATTCTCCTTGCAAAATGTAAAGATGAGAACAATAATGTAGCCCAAAGGGTAGCTTCTTGTTTTACTATGGAAGTTGGTACTTGTCCGGACCCATGGTTGCAGAAGTGTACATTCCAGAGATGGCAGAGTCAATTTCCTTCATTGTTGGAGGATTATGGGTAGATGTCCTGGGTTCAAGGTTGAGGAGCCTCTCTAACTCTCCTTGTATAATGTAACACCAGTTACATTATACAAGGTCACATTAATTTTTTTAAGTCACTGGAGATTTGCCCAGAATCACAGGATGTTGATCCAACGCCGAGACTCAAACCTAACTTGTTCACTTCCAAACTTCCAAAGTTGGAAGCTCTCGCTGTAACACCACATACGGAATAGATTGAGGGTGGCACTCGGAAGGTAGATAAAAGCTCGGCTCATTATGGGCTTGAATTTCTAACAGGACCTCAAACTGAGGCAGGCTTAAAGGCTCAAGCCTGGATGAAGCTTTTAAGGCCAGCCTTCCTAGTGGGAAATGTCAAGGCTTAGGTATGGTAAAAGGGACCTCCTTAACTTTGAACTACTATTACACTCTGCTTGGAATCCTGGTGTTGGTGCTAAAGCCTATCCTGCTGGAGATTATAAGAGTTGGGCTGTTAAGTATAGACATCCGCTAATACTCTTAAATAACTCTCTAGATGCTCTGTAGGCCTGTTTGGAAGAAGATATGAAGTCAACCTTGGGGATGTAGGCTATCTTAACCACTTCGGTGCTCATGACGGCTCCAAGCTGTCATGAGTCACGGTAGGTGTGTGCTCATGACGGACTGGAGCCGTCAGAACGTTGCCACTCCGCCCACTCCCGATTAATTCTCCACCTGTGTGGGTGAATTAATGAGTGGGCGGAGTTCTGATGGCTCCAGGCCGTCATGAGGGAACGCCTACCGTGACTCATGACTGCCAGGAGCCGTCATGAGCAGCGCGGCGCGACGCCCACACCCCACCCGCACCGCAGCGAAATTCACTCCGCAGCAAAGGGGTTAAAGAACTGACAAAAATTGGACACAACATTGGCCCACCCAAACAAACCCTTGGCCCATCCAGATGAAAATTCCGGGAACCTGGCCTGGTTGCCACGTTATCAGATAGCTTGTGTTTCAAAAACTATAATATTGAATAAAGCTGCCAAGGATGAGACAGTGCGGTAACTAGGGATGAGCGGGACCAGAAACTGAATGGAGACCTGGCTCGAGCACTTCTGCTGCCACAAGCTCAACCCCCTTGTCAAGCCTCACTAATGGAGGGTGCAGGACCGGCTTTAGTGCTGTTGGCGCCCAGTGCGACAATCATTTTTGCCACCCCCACACCCCATGACCGTCTACTGTGGAAGAGGGGTGGCACAGCGGCCAGGGTGCCTGACTCGGGTTCATGGTTCGATCCCCGGCTCTGGCAGCAGGTTAGCCCAGCACCATGTGACTCTGGGCATTAGCTTGCTTAATCTTCCCGATGGCCCCCAGTGCCAGGACACCTCCATAGGAGGTAGCTGTGCACTTTACAAATGCTGGAAAATGCTGGCATTTACTCTGATTCTCCGCCGCACCAATCGCACCTAAAGCCGGCCCTGGAGGGCGAACAACGTACTCATTAGTCGGAGACCATTCAGGCGGGCTGCCTCATTCAGTTGCTTTAGGTGTGACTGGGCGACGTAGCCTTACAATTAATTGTAATAAAGATGTCTTTTCATATTTCAGATTCTCTGTTGATTTCTTTGCTGCTTTTGAATGGACTACTTATTGGTAAGACCCCTGAGAAGGAGTATTCAGAATTTTCAGGTACTACAGTTGGCGCCCCAACGACGGCCTCATCAAGAAGTGACTATCTGGAGGAGTAATCTTGTCAGAGGACAGAAATCTACTGGGGAAGGCAAGACAGAAATCTACTAAAAGAGGTACTCTGTGCACAGAGGTTCTGAAGGATTCTTTGTCTCTGCGGCCCAGTATATTTTTGATTTTTCTGACTTAAACTCTCCAAAAGATGTCACTCCTGAATGAGGAACCCTTTTGGCATAAGTTGTTTTTAAAAAAGAGACTGTTAGTGCAGTTAAAACTTGGCAGTTAGAATTTGGACAACTATTTGTTTGGTATAGCTTTGATAGGTTTGTATAGGTTTGTATATGCGAATTGCAATTTGTGTAGGCAGGTAATCTGCTTTAGTTGAGGTATAAGTGGGTCGCTCCCAGACCTTTGTTGTTCTTTGCTCAGTTCGTTTTTGTCCTTAGTTCTATTTGAAGATTGCAATTTTCAATAACCGAGGGTCTTGTATATTTACAAGTGTATCGATAGAGATAGCCCCTTGAAGTTTGAAGCTAGATTAGTGAGCTATAAGATGCCTGATCTTAGCAAATTTGAAGGTTTGTGATGGCCAACTTTGTATACGTTTGGATTAGCCGGTTTACTAACATATTTCTTCCTTGGTGATTTTGTATCCCCAGGGAATTAAAATATGACATGATACAAAACAAGGATCCTTTGCTCTGTGCAATTTTATGAATGGAGATATGTAGAACGATTTTTGGTGTTCTGCCAGCTACAGCTAGTGAATTGAGTGTATTTTTGGTTTCCTGCACATTCGGTGGTCTGTTGGGCTGTTTCTGCAGTCTTTTGGAACACTATTGAGAAGTGTTTCTTGTAAATATGACTTACAGCTATGTACAGTCTGGACTGTCCTGTTTTCGTCCTGAGTGTTGATTTGTGGGTTTAAATGTGTGTTTAAATGTTTATGTGGTTTTTCTCATTAGTGTAACTTCGGTATGTACATAGCATTCGCGCAATTTATGAAAGCGCTGTATTGTGTGTCCTGAATGTTTCAACACTTTCTGTTTATGTCTGAAATTAGCTCAATGTGTGTGTGTGGGTCACATTCAATAGATATAAATAAGGTCCCAAACAAAAACGAAATTACCTATTTTTGCAAAAATAAATAAATTTACAGCGTTTTCCTTAGATGCACTGTATTAGATGTTCACAGACAAACCTTTCAGCTGCAGTATATTTGACAGGAATGTTCATTCAGCCAGCATTTTTTTTCCAAGTTAAACACGGGTAGAATTTAGCATAACCGTCCTTTTAAATAAATGTGGCGCAAAAATGTGATGCATGAATGTGACGCGTTTTAAGTTAGGCATATGCGCTTAGGTTTGCGAGTTAATGCATCTAAATGATAGGCAAGGGATGCAGCGGGCTCTTATATGTAGAACAATCACAGAGAGGAATAATTGGTTTGATTAGAAAAAAATTATTAATTATGAAAAATAATTATTAAAAATTAGTGCTACAAAAATCGTTTTTTAATATTTATAAAGCTTAACACTCATACTATGACCTCCTAGCATTAAAATTTGATTTAAGTTATGTTGCATCACTAAAATGACAAGTATTCATGTGTATAATTTCCCCTTGGCATAGGCGCAAGCAAGCTCATTTTTATAACGTATAAGTTATTATTTTCAAATGCTTGACTCATGGGTTATGTAATAGACATTCTAGTAATGCATATTATGCAAGAGAATTGTAGGATATTCATTTTTTAATGCCCAAAGTATGAAAGTCGATTTTGAGTAAAAGCACTGTTTAAACTGCATTTTGCTTTCATTCAGAGTACTTTTTAAAGTGTCTCAGACTTAAGCAAATGCATACATTTAGGTTTTTGATATATATATATATATATATATATATATATATATATATATATATATATATATATATATATATATATATATATATATATATATATATACAGGTTGTGCCTTCTTATGATTCAGTGGGTTAATGTGCCAGTACACAGGCTTATTTTAATATCAGGGTTGAAGGTTCTAGCTTCAGCTAGGCCTACGGAAAGTTTGTTCATTTAAGAACTGATGAAGTGTATATCATAGGATTGCATCAAGCATTTACTCTAAAAAAGTGGTCTGTGTGTCTTTAAGGTTTTGAGAAACATTGACAGTTAATGTAGTTTACTGATCTGGGAATAGAGATAATTTTGGCGACTAAAAAAAAAGAGAAAATATTTTTCAACATAGAGTGAATTATTGTAGGTTAGAGCCTTCTGGATTTGTCAGCTTCAATGTGGCAGAGGCCGGGGGGCAGGAGAATTGCAGAGGCTGGCTCGAGTGCGCTGCTGAGATGTTATCTTTTAGTTTCCTGTAAACAATGGAGAAGGCTGTCATGTTGACATTTGTGACCCTTTAATTAGGACTTTGCCTCTGAGGAATGCAGAATGACCTTGCTGTACGGGCCTCTAGAGGTGAGGTTTCTGGTTTCTTCGTGAGAACATCAATAAAATGAAAGAACTTAATTTAAAAGGGAAAATAAATAGGGGTTTCTCTGAAGGTCCCAAACATCGTGTTAAATGCTGTGCAGAACTGATATATTTGTGTCTCCACACTAAGGAAAATATTGTTTGCTAGCTGCGTTTATTTTACAGAAAATGAAGTTTTGCATCAAGTCTTAGATAAAAAAATAAGATGCAGCCCTTTTCCAAAATTTTGAAGGCTACAGGCCTAAGTAAATAAACCGATTTGCTCATTAGGTATTATTTTTCAGTGCACATTATAGGTGCCAAATTAATATGGAGTGTCAGTATAACCATTTCTTTTAGAATGTTAAAAATAAGGTGGCTTGATGTTGCAAAGTGCACTGACAAGAGAGTAACAGTTAAGTAATGAAAATTTATTTTTGTGTATGTTACAATATTTTTTTGTGTTGTGTATTTTTCTGCTTCTGCCAACCGATTATTCATGGATTGTTCTAAGGCAGACAAGACACGTGAGTTTGGTTAATTGAAAGGAGATGTGTTTTTGCGTAATTTCTTTGGAGAAAAAAAAATGTGTTCATCTTTTCGTTTGTGTATTTGGCCCTATCCTAAAATATTTTAGTTGGTCCTGTATGTTAGGAGAGAGACAGTAAAGTTATATTTGACAGTAGACTCCAACTGTGCTGTGTTCTACTGTCAAAATGAGGGTACAGGCCCAAATATTGGGGTTATTTTTGGCTGCAGGTTTATAGTGCATAAAGTACATATGCCATGGTGCTGTGTGTCACCGCTTGTCCACATATGCTTGTTTTGTCTGTGCTGCCTTTTTGTGCTTGATATACAGCGAGTATATCTGATGGCTTGACATGTGCATTTTTTATTTTGTGTATGTTTTGTTTTATGTTGTTACTATTACAAGTTCTCCTGTGTTGTGAAGGGATCCGTATGACGATACGTATCGTTTGCACAACAGTTGGATGAATTTGGTATAATGTTAAATTTCACAGATATGGTTTTCATACTGTGAGGAAGACAGGCAGCACTTTTACCAGTGCATGCCTAAATTTGGCTATAATGATATTGAAGAAAACTAAAAAGATATACAGAATCAAAGTGTGTCATCTGCTGTTAGTCACTTACTGCACATTCCCTTAAAGGAATAGGCAGCCCTACATTCATGTATCCTTGATTGGACCTAAGGATGGAATGATAGATCTGTGACTCAAGGTGGCCTAATTTCTATATTGCATTACTTAATCATTTTCTGTTTCCCAAATAGCATATGGCTTTGTCCCTTGAAAGGAAACCAGGTTTCATTTTTTTCTCTCCTGAAGAGAGAACAGGAACATTAGTTAGGATTACCGTATATGGTGTACTTGCCAGCGGTAGAGTTAAAATTTGTGTAACTTTGGTCTTTTGTGTATTCCCCGTACTCTTGGTGCTGTGTCACATGCCTGAGGCACCCAAGCAAACTCTTGTTCTTCCTATTGATTTTTCTTTTGTTGCTTCTCCCCTGACCAATGTCGCATCATGCTTAGTTATTGGGAATTTTAGTTGTGTCCTAGTTCCATATCCCCTTCTCCATATTCCTTTCACCAGTCAGCCCATTTATTATGGGTGTATTGTTTATGTGCACACTTCTAGACTGTAGTGATGTATCAGGGACCACCCATGTTATGTAAAATGTTTTTTCAGACTGACTGTCAGGGTCAACATGAGTTAACTGACCCAATATTATAGTAAGACAATTTTTCCATCTCAATGGGAGATATCTTAAGTTTACCCTTTTGAACATGGCGAATTTTCAATGTCTGTTTTACATTTTTCAGTTCTCTTTTTTCCTGCTGCTTTAATTTTTGGTGGGATCAGATGTGTTCTAATCATGCAAATACCAGGACTTTCTAGTGCTTATCCTTTGTCTGCACATTTGATCATTAGCCTTTGTATTGCATAGTGCACCTGATGCACATTTTTTTAAAGGGACTTTTTTCTTCATGTCCTTGATAATCTGTATTATGTCATTTCTCTATTTTGAGATGTTCTAAGATAAGGAATTTAGGAACACCTAGGCTTAATAATTGAGGAAAATATGTATTTATCCCATTAGACAATGCCACTGTGTGAGGACATCTATTTAGATTCCTATGGCGTATTGCCACTCCCTTGCAGATTGCAGGCCACCTGCTTGCAGTCCCCTTGTTAAACCCATGAACAGTTTTTTGTGCTTGATTTGAAGGAAACTAACAATTGTGTTACATTTCCTATATCACTAGGTTCTGCTGGATCTTCCAGAGTCAAAGGAAGAGTGATACCCTGCAGACCTGTGATCAAGACTAAGCCCACTCCCCATCAGTGACCGCTACAGATGAATGACAGATTTCTTGGCTCTACAATTTCTGCAACAAGGAAGTCACGAGGTTGGACAGCAATCATCAGCGTGACATCAATGGTACCTCCCAAGCAAGGCATTTGCTTCATTAGAAGGCGTTGCAGAGAAAAAAGAGAGGAGCTGGTTCTTTGTTTGCCACAGAATGAAAGCTTCTGTGTGTTTGAGCTTTGTACATGTTATGTGCTGGAAACCTCTGTCAGTGTACAGTCCCTTGAGCTCTTGGCCCGAGTTTTGGCCACACACACACCTCTTTTGCTTTGCTCAAGCGGAAAGGCAGTGCACCCAAGGATCCACGTTTGGAAAAAGGCACTACATTCTGGTGCCCATGCGAGAGCAGCTTGAGCGTCCTCTGACACTAAATAATGAGTGTTGGAGTCTGAAAGTGCTACTGATCTTGCTGGGTTGTTTCTCAGTAGTGCTTGGATCTGCACGAGATGTTTTTTGCCCATGATCAATGAAGAGCACATCATTTGTAGTGTCTGCCACAAAGAAGAGACACTGGCGCATTGTTTTGAGATATTGAGACTTTCAAGTGAGCTGTGGGTGTTTGCCAGGAGGGCACTCCAACTAAGCAGTACTTTTTCTCATGAAAAGGCCTGAATCGAAGAGGCCCAGCTCGATAGAAGAAGACAGTTGAAGCGGATTGATGGCCAAGAACTATAACTATGGACAAAAAAAACAACTCTTTTTTACTTTTTGATTGTGCAGCACTCTCATCCAGGGAACTTGCTCATTTTTGTTTTTCTTACCGCCATCCGGTTCTGCTGCTAGGGTCGCGGTTGCCACAGTCTTTGGAGTGCAGCTGGAGACGGTTAGGTCGACAGTTCTGGTTGGTCTAAGGGAATTACCCTGGACTGAACAGAAGCACTCTTCAGCAGAAACAACCTACCACCGCGGGCAGCAAATTAGAGAGGATGGAGTTTTCTGAGATGGAGAGACCTGCCAAACAAACGAACTTTAAAGACAAAATGTGTATATTATTGACAAAGAAAAGATCTTTAATATTTTGTATTTTTATGTTGCTTGGTGTGATGACGTTTTTAACTGGATATGTCTGCTTCACTTTTCAAGTGACATTCGCACCCACTGCACAGCCTACACCTCCTCCCACTTCTTCCTTGCACTCTTTTCACCCTCTGCCTGAACATGAGTCCTCTAGAAGATTAGAGTTTATTAATAACTCTTTTGTTCAACGGTTACACCAACGCCAATTAGTAGTAAACACCACAAACTGCTGGGTGTGTGGTCTCATGCCACATAAGACAGATAAGGGTATCCCATACTTGGTCCTACCATTCAGCTACTATGGTTCTCTGTGGGCATTTCAGGCGGTGTTCATGTTTGCCATCGAACCATATCCCCCACGTTCCACAGTAAGGAACTCAAGCAACAAAGCATTGGTAGAAGGAATGGCAAATATGAGCAGAACAATTGACTCGTACAGAACGATTCCTAGAGATGAGTTGCAAGCTTATGGGGTGGCTCTGGGAACTGATATCTGCCTGGGGATAGAAGATTCTGATAGTCATTGGGATACTCCTAGCCATCCTTTTTCTGTTCTGTCTGTGTGTGCAGTGTGCTCCTGCAATATGTGGCCTCTGTGCTACATCATGTGTAAGGAAACCTGTATCAAGAGATGAACTAAGTAATAGGATGATGCTACAGCAACATCTCAATGACTTTATGAATACGGACCTGGACTCAGATTAGCATGAGTAAAGGTTATTGCCTATATAAGGGCAAAAGGAGGGGCTGTGGTACTGAAAATTCTGGACCCTGCTATTGTGTGGTACCGAAGCTCTACACTTGTGTCAAAAATATAATCGTATCATGACGATTTTGGTATCGGCAGACCGGTAATGATTGGGATACCATACATATCCATTTGCGTCATGATCAAGTGACGAAATCACCCTTAAATACAGGTTTTTGTCTTGAACCCTCGGGTTCCATCTTGTGAATAGCAGCCATTTTGTGCATTGTCCTTACAGTAGGCTCTCACCATGGGAGAACAAGTATTTAAGGACATACCCTTAGCATGTGTTTGTGCTGACTTCTGCATGACCTGACGAAAGCTGACCCTGTTGCTTGAGGCTAACCTTGCCAAGCCAGTTCCTGCCCTTTAGCTGATCAAGATTATAGATCAGAGCACAGGACATTGTAAAGATTTACTACACACAAACGTGCCTGTCTTACTTCCATCTGTTCCTGCCTCCACGAGCTATTTATGACATGGGCTATGATCTTACTGTTTTGGGTTTATCCGGCCTTGTCAGCTAGAGAATGTACGCATTATGTGGACATTGTTTATGGCCTGGACTTATCTTGAAAGTGGGTTTGTCATCATACAGTGCTTTGTGTGCACGTCCTGGGAGTGACCAACAATAATGTACTTCAAAGAGAAAATGTGTGCCTAGGGCATAATCAATTGTATAAAAGGTCTGTGCGGAGACCATTCAGGCAGGCTGCCTCATTCAGTTGCTTTAGATCTGACTGGGCGACGTAGCCTCACAATTAATTGTAATAAAGATGTCTTTTAATATTTCAGATTCTCTGTTGATTTCTTTGCTGCTTTTGAATGGACTACTTATTGGTAAGACCCCTGAGAAGGAGTATGAGGATTTTTAAAGTACATCACTGGGCTGGCGTGTATTAAGCCTGCCTCAGACCTCGGCTCGGAGTCAGAGGCAGTAAGTATTAAGTGCGCAGGCAGACAAAACAAAACCTTTGTGTCCAATATATTTAGAATACAACGAATAAATTAGACATACAGAATTTGTTTTATCTGCTCAGTTCGCACTTAAGACTATTAAACCCGGCCTGAGAGGCGGCCTCCCCAGAAACTCCTGCGACCTGTCACCTGCGCAAAGACTGCTTGCCGGCCACTGGGCTGGGTGAGGGGCAGCTCGACTACCATGACGCCACGCCGCCAGGCCAGGCCAGGGAGGGCTCGCGCTGCGCGCACACCTGTGGACAGTGGCCCCCTCAGTGTCAGTCACTGCTGTAACTACTGCAGTGCAGTGCACCCAATATGTCACCAGAAGGGTCCGCGTCTCACGGCCCCCCCAATGCCATGTTCTTTTTGCCGCTGGGCTCAAATTTACACTGCTGCCATATTATGTTGATACAGTTTATTTTCTTGATTTGTACTGTGATTGATAGCATGATTGTTGGCAATACTGTATTTATCATTAGTAGTGTTCATTATTATTGTTATTAAATAGTAAGGCTCAACATTATTATTATAATCCTTATTAGGATAGTGATCTCTCACAATCTGTGTTTCAGCATAAGCGAGACCAGGCAACAAACAGGAAAAAAGACGTTATATAAGGTAGAGTGTTTCACCCTCAAATGCTTGTTTAACTGATAACTGACAGCCCTCTCTTCATAGGTCACACGGTAATCATTCACAGGGCACCAGAGGGTGGTTGGTTCCCGCTCTGCTGTCCCGTGAGAGGAGCTTGCGGCCCCTTCCATATCCATTCTAGCCGCGGCCTAGGACCGTGATCGGACCATCTGGGGTGGTGATTCTGACATGCGTTCACTTCACACGGATGACGCATACTCGCACTCAAGAGGACATACCATATGACAAACAGAGTTTGAAAGCACCCAGTGCACACAATGGCAGGAACATCTGAACAAATGAGCTCCCTTGCATAGTCACCAACTCCACAGTTAAGCTGTTTAGAACTCAGTAAACATCCATGAATGGAATTGCCAAACACCCTGGCATCAAAGAGGTTAAAGTGCTTGCAGGGTCCCTGTTTGTGGCGGAGTTGGACTTGGCGTGTGGACAGCAGTGTGCATTACATGTATGATTGTCATCAATGTCTATTGGCACAATATCAACAAGAAGCTGTGCGTGGTTGATTAGAGTGATGAAGTAACCCACTCTCTACTGGTGTCATGGCTGTCACCAAGTGTAAACAGCAATGCCTGCGCATGTCTTCTGTCATTGGTTTATGAAAGGTGCCCAGCGTGGTCTGACCAATAGACAGTACTGCTACTGACAGCACTTTGAGTGAAGTGCAGGACTGCAGTAAAGAGATGTTGCACTGCAATTAGAAGTACTGTTGGTGTCGGAGATGCTTCGATGCACATGAATCAATAGTTGTATCCTTTGTGACCAGAACAGAAAGAACAATCATGCCTAAAACCAATGAAAAAATACCTAAATGTTTCTTTACATGACTGCATACAGTCCACATGCATCAGTGTGCAAAGTCCCTATTGGCACAACACCGGCCTGCAAAGCCCAGCGCAGTGGAGGAAGAATTAACCCAGCCTCCCCAGGCAGTAACTACTGGGCTGCGCGATGACTGTTTGCCGGCCACTGCAGCTCAACTCCCATGACGCCAGGCCAGGGTGGCCCTCTCACTCACTGCACCCAATATATTACTGGAAGGGTCCGTGCCTCACGGCCCCCCATGTCAGTCACCCCTGCCATGCCCTTAACTATAAACCCCTCGCGCCGACCCGGTGCAGTTCTACATATCGCCCACCCCCGCACCCTTCTACACCTGGGCAGGCCCAACTCTTAGTGCCATGGGATAGCCTTGCCAAACCCAGCAGGTGATGAGCGGAGGCTGGGAGCGAGACGGGCTCCGCCGTCGTCAGCTCTGGCAGAGTCTCGTACTTGGAAAGAAACCCTACTCAGTGGTTATTAGTGCATTCTATGGGAAGGTGTGGCAGTTGATCTTGGTGTCATGTATCCTAGCACTAATGTGGCCTTATCATAGATGTGCATTCAGGAGCTGACCGAGTGTTGAATTTTAACATGTTTGGACAAGGTGAATTAAGTGTGCAGTGGCATCCTTTCTGTTGTACTTAGTGTGAGGTTACATTACAATAAGACATTGGAAGATGCAGTTGCTGTCTAACAGGCAGCATGTGTCAGCACAGAGTGTGCAAGTTTAATTTCTATTGACTGAATAGTGTACCAAACAGCATTTCTTCACTAAGATATGCGATTTACGAATAATAGAAATATACTCACTGATTGTTAGGGGCCACTACTAGGTGTCATTGAGCCAAGCGGAGGAACGGAAAAGGATCACAGGAATACTGTTTCATTTCGAGATGTTTACTTATGTTTCTTTATTTTCCCAGTAACAGCTTTTTTCAGACACAAAGAAATAGACAGGAGAGGGGGAGTCAAAGTAAGGAAGGGGCGGATAAAGATGGGGAAAGACTGAGAGAGGAAAAGATAACGACTTTAACAGCCAGTGTGACACCAAGACAGACACTGAAAGAAAGAGGAAGACATAAGACAGGGACTCTGAGACAGCCAAACTAAGGCAGAAAATACAACGGCACTCAGAGCCTGGGTGAATACCAGACAGGAACAGAGAGAGCAGTAGGACATGCAAAGAGAGGAAGAGAGAAAGTGGAATGGCAGATAGGGAGAGAGGCAGAGAAAGGGAGAGACAGAATAAATACAAAGATGCGGAGAGGCATAATTCGGGATTAAATTGGAAAAGACATAGTTTGACAGGGAGAAAGATTCAGCGACAGCAAGAAAAAAGAAAAAGCAGGAAAAAAGAAGGCGAGAAAGGCAGAGAACAGGAGAAATTAATGGGGAGTGTGAAAGAATCAGAAGAAAAGATGGAGAGAAAGAAAAGAAATATAAAATGAGGAGAGAATAGGGAAATAGGGAAAGAGAGAGAGACAGCACAAGACAAACAGACAGCTGAAAAAAGGGAGAGAAAGAAACTTGAAGAAAAAAACAGAGGACGATGAAGCGACAGGGAGGGAGAGGCAGGGAAGGCAGGGAGGCTTCAAACAATGAGGAAAAAGTGAAATAAGGAGAGAAAAAGGAAAGTAAACACATTTTAGATTTGTAGAATGTGTGCCTTTCCACATATGCATTAAGATTTGTTGCAGATGACAGTGAAGTTTTTTGATTCTTTGTCTCTGTAGTACTTGCGAGATTTGTTGGCCTTGGCAGAACTTTTTTCTTCCCTGAGTTGGTGTGCCTTAACCCTAGATTTTGAGGCACTCCTTTCCGAGCACTGCAGCACTGCCGCTCCAAGCCTTCTTCCAGGACTAGTATTGCGGCCAAAACCCACCTGTCTACATATATGGTTCTGGTCTGGAGGCCCCCTTCTGATCATATGGCCAACTGTGGACATCCACAAATGACTGATGACTGTCCCTGCACACCCCAACTTACTGCATCCGCTGCCGCTGTTTCTTCTAGGCCTGCCTTTCTAGAACCAACACACAGTGCACTAATGGCTTATCTCTGGAGCCTATATACAGCACTACTTATAAGGCTGAGCCTCTTGTTTCACACCTTTACGTTGCATATTGTCCTTATTTTTACAGTATTGTTGTTGCTAACTGAGCACTGCTCAATCCCCCCACCTTTCCATTCCCCTTTGGGGAAGCCAGATGACAACAGAGGGCAGGTGGGAGGGCATGGGAGAGCAAACTGAAAACAGGGGGAAAGCAATCATGAGGTGTTGCCCAATAAGGAATGAAAAGATACATTTTGCCCCAAATGTTTGGTCCTTGTTTTTTCAGTGGAAAAGCCTTAATGTAGGATTCCAAGTGAAGGCAGGGTGAAGAAGCAGTCGTAAGCATGAAGGATGCCTTAGAAGAGCCCCAGTCACCAGCTAAGGGCTTCAGGCACCTCGGGCTCCCACTGGTTAATTGCTGAAAAGAAGAGCCAAGGCTAGGCAGCATAGATCACAGCCCGTATCAAGTTCCTAAAGGTGTTGTTGCACCAAGGATGTTGGTAATGTTTTTCCTAGAGAGAGATCAGAGTTTTGTCTAATGGAAGTTTTGACTCATGGAAAGGTAGCACAGAAGGTTAATGTGCCTGCTGCAAAGAACATGTACCTGATGCATATCACAAAATGCACATGATGTAAATAGGTCAGTGAGTCACTGCTTTTGTCAGAGAGATCCTTTTGTTACTTGCAGTTTGTAAGTTAAAATCCTAACATACAACTGCGAGCTAATAACGGTCATCTAAGAGCTGCATGCAAACTGCAAGGATACAATTGGAGTGTTATGTATGAAGCTCTGTGGATATACTGAATAAGCAAATACCTATGTTATGACATCTATTAATGTAATAACTGCACTTTCACAATTGCTTTATTAACCTTCCTGCTTTCTCAAATTTGCTTGAAAATGCACCATTTGTCCACGCTTTTTAAAAAAAAATCTCGGCGGGAAATCCCCCCGAACCCTGCTTAGGGGGTTCGGGCTGGCTTGCTGCGCTTGCTCGCTACGGTTCAGTATGATTATCATTTTACGGCTCACCACTTTCAAATGGCACCAGCCGCCACGGGAAGTCAAAGTTTATAATTAAGCCGATGATTTGCAGTAACTATTCCCCCTCATTCACTCCCTTTAATGCATGGAATTCTTTCAGAATACCATGCTGTTTATATGAGATTGGATAGCAAGCATTTAAAGATTAACCTTGATACGACAGATTGTCATCACTCACAACAAACAGGATCTGTGGAATCCCTCCTCCTAGCATCTATCGATGGGCGACCCTCCTAAGCCCAAGAATTCTATTGAGACCCTCCGAATTTTCATTGATAAGAATTTATTGTTGAAACCCCATTTGGGAGCTGTCACTTCTGCCTGCTTCGCTCAACCACGAAGACTAAAGAAAATTAGCAAATTTTTAACTTTCAATGGTCTAATTCAGATTGTGCTGGCATTGGTAATCTCTAGATTAGATTATGCCAATTCCCAATATTTTGGCCTCCCTAAAGGACTTATTCAAAGATTGCACTTGGTTCAAAATCAAGCGCCAAGGCTCATTTGTAAGCAGCCTAGACACTGACACATTACCCTTATATTAAAGACACGCTCAATTTTTAAGTCAAGTTGTCTTATGTTTAAATCCCTAAATACAACGTCTTATCTTTCTTGGGGCAAAAAATATGTACCTAACTGTAATCTTATCTCTTGGCACAAAAAGTTCCTCAGAATTCCCCCTTACAAAATGAAGTTAATAGGTGGGTCTATATTTGCTGTGTTGACCCCTCGGACTTGGAACTCCATGCCCCCGGAGATTAGATTTACCACTAATTACATGCATTTCTACAAACTCTTGAAGGCTGGGCTCTTTTGACAAGCTTGTTATAAAATGATCTCTAGCAGGATGCTCTCTTCTACTGTTCACGAATATGACTCTTTACATCGCTGATTTTACTCTGCGATACATTCACAACGCGGTTGATACAACGACCGCGTTGTCACAACACACTGCCATTACAACGCAAGTAGTTACAATGACTTGCGCTAGATGGCGTGCTGGACTTAGGAATAGTATGATTTACTATTCCAACTCTAGTGTGTGCAACACTAGTGAAAGTGTTGGAATAGTAAATCATACTATTCCTTAATCTAGAGCGCCAACTAGTGCAAGTTCTTGTAACGACTTGTGTTTGCACGCAGTGTAAAATCCGCAATGTAAACGCTGTTTCCCACTGTCGACTACCAAGGAACCTCCCTGGTGAACAAGAGCTTTATAAAAATCATAACATAACATAAGCTACATGGCATGCCATAATACAACAGCATTTTCCATGGCACTGAACGATCCACTGTATCAAAAGCTTTTGAAAAATGTATATATATCACACCAACCTCTAGTGCCTACATACTTTTCATTAATTAGTTGTCCTCTGCCCAGGAGTTTAACTGTGCCAACAAACAGTTGGGAATACTTTACCCTCTGCATCTAATACAGCAATCTGATGATAATTTGCAGGAATATTATGATCCCCCTTTTTAAAAAGAGGGACAATAATACTTCGAGTCCAAGAGGGAGGCACTGTCCTATTCTCCTCGCAAAATGTAAAGACGAGAACAATAATGTAGCCCAAAGGGTAGCTTCTTGTTTTACTATGGAAGTTGGTACTTGTCCGGACCCATGGTTGCAGAAGTGTACATTCCTGAGATGCAGAGTCAATTTCCTTCATTGTTGGAGGATTATGGGTAGATGTCCTGGGTTCAAGGTTGAGGAGCCTCTCTAACTCTCCTTGTATAATGTAACACCAGTTACATTATACAAGGTCACATTAATTTTTTTAAGTCACTGGAGATTTGCCCGGAATCACAGGATGTTGATCCAACGCCGAGACTCAAACCTAACTTGTTCACTTCCAAACTTCCAAAGTTGGAAGCTCTCGCTGTAACACCACATACGGAATATATTGAGGGTGGCACTCGGAAGGTAGATAAAAGCTCGGCTCATTATGGGCTTGTATTTCTAACAGGACCTCAAACTGAGGCAGGCTTAAAGGCTCAAGCCTGGATGAAGCTTTTAAGGCCAGCCTTCCTAGTGGGAAATGTCAAGGCTTAGGTATGGTAAAAGGGATCTCCTTAACTTTGAACTACTATTACACTCTGCTTGGAATCCTGGTGTTGGTGCTAAAGCCTATCCTGCTGGAGATTATAAGAGTTGGGCTGTTAAGTATAGACATCCGCTTTTACTCTTAAATAACTCTCTAGATGCTCTGTAGGCCTGTTTGGAAGAAGATATGAAGTCAACCTTGGGGATGTAGGCTATCTTAACCACT
Organism: Lissotriton vulgaris; assembly: GCF_964263255.1. Classification (NCBI taxonomy): domain Eukaryota; kingdom Metazoa; phylum Chordata; class Amphibia; order Caudata; family Salamandridae; genus Lissotriton; species Lissotriton vulgaris. Next base: position 1,541,952,671 of record NC_141693.1, on the reverse strand, counting down.
TCAGTGCTCATGACGGCTCCAAGCTGTCATGAGTCACGGTAGGCATGTGCTCATGACGGACTGGAGCCGTCAGAACGTTGCCACTCCGCCCACTCCCGATTAATTCTCCACCTGTGTGGGTGAATTAATGAGTGGGCGGAGTTCTGATGGCTCCAGGCCGTCATGAGGGCACGCCTACTGTGACTCATGACTGCCAGGAGCCGTCATGAGCAGCACGGCGCGACGTCCACACCCCACCCGCACCGCAGCGAAATTCACGCCGCAGCAAAGGGGTTAAAGAACTGACAACAATTGGACACAACATTGGCCCACCCAAACAAACCCTTGGCCCATCCAGATGAAAATTCCTGGAACCTGGCCTGGTTGCCAAGTTATCAGATAGCTTGTGTTTCAAAAACTATAATATTGAGTAAAGCTGCCAAGGATGAGACAGTGCGGTAACTAGGGATGAGCGGGACCAGAAACTGAATGGAGACCTGGCTCGAGCACTTCTGCTGCCACAAGCTCAACCCCCTTGTCAAGCCTCACTAATGGAGGGCGACAGGGCCGGCTTTAGTGCTGTTGGCGCCTAGTGCGACAATCATTTTTGCCACCCCGACACCCCATGACCGTCTACAGTGGAAGAGGTGTGGCACAGCGGCCAGGGTGCCTGACTCGGGTTCATGGTTCGATTCCCGGCTCTGGCAGCAGGTTAGCCCAGCACCATGTGACTCTGGGCAATAGCTTGCTTAATCTTCCCGATGGCCCCCAGCGCCAGGACACCTCCATAGGAGATAGCTGTGCACTTTACAAATGCTGGCAAATGCTGGCATTTACTCTGATTCTCCGCCTCACCAGTTGCACCTAAAGCCGGCCCTGGAGGGCGAACAACGTACTCATTAGTCTTCTTCCCTCCCTAGCTTCTTCTCTGCATTCCACCCCCACACAGCTCATGACACCACGTCATCGAGAAGCTCGTTAATAGCCGGTCCAGAAGGCAGTTGCTCTGGGGTCAGGTGAAAAATGTGTGCTCTAGTCTCCGACGACACTTGCGGCCTCACTGGGGGCCTCTCTAGAAGACGTCACATGGCAGCAGGATGGGAGGCAGGGTAACCGACTACCTAGGGTCTCTCTGCCGACCTACCCGGATGTCACTGAGCAGCAAAACAAGAGGCAAGGTTGGGCTTGGAGGCAAGCCAGCTGGTTTCGGGCTACGGAGAGCAGAGGATTGATTGCACACACCCTGCTGAAACTGCTCAACCCATGCCACGCTGTCATGAGCCTACCGTGCTTGGGGTTGATCCTCAGAGCCTCACTGCCTTGTTGCAGACAGTCACACAGACCACGCCTTTCCTTCCTTTTTTCTGCCATACTTCTTTCTTTTTTTGGGAGTAGTTTTTGCATGTGGGCTAGAAGAGAGGGGGTACCCCCATTCTGCTTTGCCATTGGGCTCAAATACTGTTTGGTGTCTGCGGGATGATGTCAGAATGATCGAGAGCACCTCCCTATTTATGCATTGCAGCAGCTCTAGAGACTCCAGGCTTTCCAGCTAACACAAAACATTGCATGACAAAACCTTTAGATATATATTTATAGTCAGCATTGAATTTAAACCAGTGGTTGACAGTGAACACCACTGGCACATATTTTAAGGAACAAAGGGCCAGATGTAGGTCGGTCGGTAACGGCCGAAAATCGGTATTTTCGGCCGTTACCGACCAGTATACATGATTTGACATGTAGGTGTTCAATTTTACAGAATCTGTAACTTTACCGAATCGGTAAAGTTACCGATTCTGTAAAATACCGAATCGGTATTTTTACCGATTCGGTAAATCTCCGATGTAGGTGGGACTCTTCTGAGTCCCAAAGGCCCTACAAAATCGGTATTTTACCACACAATCCTATTGTGTGGTAAAATACCGATTTCAGGTGTGCATGCACATGTGTGCATCCACACCTAGCCATGTGACAGACAGACATGCCCTTAGGGCATGCCTGTGTGCCACATGGCGCACATGCCTATTTGCGGGGTGCCAGAGGGTGTCAAAGTGACACCCCCTGCACCCTTGCAAAAATCGGTATTTACCGATTCTGTAAATACAGAATCGGTATTTCCCATTGATTCCTATGGGCTTTGAAGCCCATAGGAATCAATGGGAAATACCGATTCTGTATTTACAGAATCGGTAAATACCGAATGTGACAGATTCGGTATTTCCACATCTGGAAATACCTACATGTCAACCACATTGATTTACCGATTTTCAATTACCGAATCGGTAAAATTCGGTAATTGAAAATCGGTAAATCAATGTTACCTACATCGGCCCCAAAGAGTTTCTAATTGTCATGCGAACCCCAATTTTCAAACGGTATAAGTAAAGGAAACTTGTAAATTTAGCTCTGTCATTCCTTTGGTACCACCTTGTGGGGAAAACCAATTGCGGAAAATAGTGCCAAAGATTAAGTATTAACAATTCAGTATTCATAGGAAGCTTCTTAAATTCTATTAAGTGCCCTGATGTCACCCATATTCAAAGCGCAGGGTCAGGGAGCATCTGATGTTCACAGGGAGCTCATTCCAGGTCTTGGCCGCGATGTAGCGAAAGGCTGTCCCACCTGCTCTGGTTTTGTGGATGCCGGGGACCTCTGCCAGGGCGAGGTTGGCCAATAAGAGGTTCCTCTTGAGTACATGGAAGGATAGTCGTTCACTGAGGTAAGTGGGGCCAGAGTTGTTGAGGCATTTGTAGGCGTGGGTGAGGAGTTTGTAGGTGATACTCTTCTCGACAGGGAGCCACTGGAGGTCACGGTGGTGTTGGGTCATGTGTTCGTGGCGTGGAGTACTGAGGATGAGTTTGACTGCGGCGTTCTGGATGGTCTGGAGTTTCTGTAGCAGGGTTCCGTTGATTCCGGCGGGAAGGGCTTTGCCATAGTCTAGTCTGCTGGTTACAAGTACCTGGGTAATGGTCTTCCTGTAGTCTGGGGTGAGCCATTTGAAGGTGTTACGGAGGATGCGCAGACAGTTGAAAGTGGTGGAGGCGACAGCATTGATCTGGTGTTTCATGAAGAGGCAAGAGTCGAGGATGATGCAGATATTTCGTACATGGTCTTTTGGGGTGGTGGGATTTTCAAGGGCAGTAGGCCACCAGGTGTTGTCCCAGGCGGAGGTGCAAGGTCCGAGGATGAGGACCTCGGTCTTTTCTGAGTTGAGCTTCCAGCAGCTGTCCGTCATCCAGTCTGCCACGTTCTTCACTCCTTCCTGCAAACTGAGTCTGGTATCTTCGGGGTCTTTATGAGCGAGAGGATGAGCTGGGTGTCATCGCCGTAGGATACGACGCTGAGCCCGTGCTCCCGGATGATGGCTCCTAGGGAGGCCATAAAGATTTTGAAGAGCGTGGGGCTCAGTGATGATCCTTGGGGTACTCCGCAGATGATGTTAGTGGGTTCGGAGATGAAGGGGGCGGGGAGTCTGATCCTCTGGGTTTGGCCAGAGAGGAAGGACTGGTTGCAGTCATGGGCGACTCCCTGCATTCGGGCATCATGGAGTCTGGCTGCAAGTGTGAGGTGTGAGACGGTGTTAAATGCTGCAGAGAGGTTCAGAAGGATGAGGGCCACAGTGTGTCCCTGGTTGAGTAGCATGCAGATGTTGTCAGTGGCCGCGAGGAGGGCAGTCTTGGTGCTGTGGTTGATGCAGAATCCAGACTGGGAGGCGTCCAGGATGGAATTATCTAGACACATCTGAGGAGGTTGTGCAATAATATATAATTAGACAACCGACATAAGTACAAGTTAAACTACGTTTATATTAGGTTGAGACAATCGTGCACTTCACAGTTTTTTTAGCAGCTTTGAGCAACTGTGGAGGTCTTTTTGTAGTATTTCATATGCTCATGCTCATGATCTATTTATATGGTTACTGCATTGGGTTGTCTAGTCTGATATTTTGTTTACAGTTCAGGGTCCTGAGCAGGCATGTTTGGTGGGAGAATTGGTCAAGAAGATCTGCTCGGATGGACTTTGTTACTAGCATCTCATATCTGAGTGCCATTGTGAGACGTACATCAGCACAGGAAAAATATCGATATTCGGGACTTGCAGTGCTGGACTAGAGTTCGAATACTCTGAGTAGCCAGCTTTGTGTCAGATCGCTTCGGTGGTCCATGTGTATTCAGCTGGTGATGACTGGTTTAGGGGCTGGTACCGTACTGAGTGATTGATAAGCCCCAGATGACAGATCTTGTGTGAGGACAGGAAAACAGAATTATTAAACAGCCTGCATGCGCTATAATTGGCGACACACTACTGAGTGTTATGGTATTATTGTGGGTCAGAACCGTAATGTAGAAGTTGACATTACTATATAATGGGTTTCCTACAATGGTTGAAAGCACACAGTGTTTGTTTAAATACCCCTCACACACCAAAAAGGGCCCTTGGTGTTATGCATCATCATGTGGGTCTTTCCTTGCTGCTGCAGGACGGGGCGTGCTACAACCTACGACTACGCTGGAGCACTGATCTCCAGTACTATGTTTTGTGGAGGAGTTTGTGAGAGGAAGAGTCAGGAGTGAGTCAAAAAAATTATTAAAAAGGACCTGGCCCCTGTGGACTAATAACTTTAATATTCCCTGGAGCTGGTCCTATGAAAAGAGGTGAGTCGGAGATGTCCTGCGTCAGTGTGCGGACCCTACTATTTAATTCAACATGTTTCGAAGCACTGGCGCTACTTCATCAGGACTATAAAAGAACTCTTCAGTTCTCACTATACTAAAGAGAATATTTTTGGTAGAGTTAAACTAGTGATGTATACATAGGTAAGTGAGGATGCAAGGAATCATGCACTGGATACAATACCCTTTTGGTATTCTATATGTTAATTTAAATTTGTTTGGAGAAACTGCTCCATGAGCCTCAACACAGGTGAGTAGGGTGTCTGAACCGAATTAGTTATCAGGACACTGCCTCGCTCCACAGAGGCATGGGGAGGCGTTACTCAAGCAGATCTTAGACACTTTTTCCATCTTCACTGCACGGTTGCTGTGACACTAGGTGCTGCATTCCCAGTTTCCTATCATTTGGATTGACTATTTATTGATATGTTTGTGAATAACAATTTGCAGCCTCGAGAAAGCATCAGGCTTACACACAAAGGGGGCACAACATCTATCAGATGGCATCTACGAGTTATTGTATTTTGGACTGCTCTTTACCTGATGTACCAAAGTAACCTAAAAATACATAATACATATTTCAAAGGCAAGAGCAACCAGAATGTGCATCGATCCAAAGGAATGTGGTGTTTAATGAATTCTTAAAATATTTTGAAACAACTTTGGACATATGATTTCAAGATTTTAGAAATAAATAGAAAATCATGGGTACTGTTGGTCTCACAACTTCATTTTTATCATTATAGGACCTGATATAAGGGCAACCTATTAGGGTACAATAAAGAAAAGCCTTTTAGCTAAACACTAAACTGATAACTTGATGATGAGTCTATTGCATTCTTTAAAATGTACATACCCTATCTAGCGAGCAAGCAGTTGCACTGGCAAAGTAAAATGCTGGAGAAACAAAGGCCATTCATGCTCGTTGCCGCACTTTAATATATATCCCTAGAGAGTACTTTATTAATATACACCTTAGCAGAGGGAACAGTTAAACGCAGCCATGCACCTTCCACCAGGACTCATGATGTAAAGGGCGTAGAGAACACGCTTAAAAAAATAATTAAACACCTCCTGACCATTGCAATATCTTAATACCATATGGTGACTTAAAAACCCCATAAATTAGGGCCAGATGTAGGTAAATCCCATTTACCGATTTTGAAATACCGAATTTTACCGATTCGGTATTTCAAAATCGGTAAATGGGATGTAGGTCCCACCATCTGGATATGTTACCGAATCCTTAAAAATTTGGTATTTACCGATTCGGTAAATACCGAATCAGTATTTGCTATAGAATCCTATGGGCCTTGAAGCCCATAAGATTCAATTCAAATACCGATTCGGTATTTACCGAATCGGTAAATACCAAATTCGTCAAGGGTGCAGGGGGTGTCACTTTGACACCCTCTAGCACCCCCAAAACGGGCATGTGTGCAATGTGGCACACAGACATGCCCTAAGGGCACGTCTGTCTGTCACATGGCACATGTGTACATGCACAGATGTGCATGTACACAGGAATCGGTATTTTACCATGGATTTGTATTCCATGGTAAAATACCGATTCTGTAAGCCATGTGCCAATGGAAAATTGGCTACCCACATAGCATTTTCGGTAATTTTACTGAATCGGTAAATATTACCGAATCGGTAGATATTACCAATTCGGTAATTATTACCGAATCAGTACTTATTACCGATTCGGTAATAATAACGATTCGGTAAAATTACCGAATATGTGCCCCTACATCTCCATAGCCCTTTACCGATCGGAAACGGACGAAAATCGGTGTTTTCGGCCGATTCCGATCGGTAAAGGGCTACCTACATCTGGCCCATAGTCTTTAAAATTAGCATTTTTTGCGTTAGAGCAGTAGCAGCCGCTCTTATTAAAAAGTGGTGGTGCGGGGAGGGGGATTACAAACATAACAAAAAGAATACAAAAATGAAAAATTACACTTACCTGCTCCGACGGCCGCCGCCTTCTTCCGATGTTTGCCGCAAGGACGTCCAGGAACTACTGCACACTGCACAGGCTACCAGCTCCCACTCCCAGTGCTGATCATGTGCTGGGAAAACTAGGTCAGTAACAATCCGTGAAGGGTCACTTCTGTGACAACCTACCTGTGCACACATACCATGCTGATCTAGATAGTGGTCACACACTTAGCCTTCAACATGTGTGCATACCTGTGCTCACGTGTTCACGTGTAACCAGCCCAGAGCCTCTTACCCTGACTGCTAAAAAGCGACTTTACCTTAGAAGGCAGACACTGGGCATTTGCAATATCAGTCCATTTTTACAGAATTTACTGTGAGTGAAACTCAGTTGATGAAATTCAAGTCCAGCAAGCATTTGTAATGCAATCAGTCTCGCTCTTTGGACCTTACATGTATTTAGCTATGCAGCACATTAGAATAGGTGCTGAAACATCTGCTGTTCTTTACCATGGAGGAAAAGTAAGCACCAAACTGAGTGACATGCCAGATATGGGAACACATGGAGAGAAATATTGCCTTTCAGCTGGAAATGGTAAAATCCAAAGCTCTGTTTTTAATGTAAAGGCAGGGCCTTGGGTGGTCATATCACTGGAAATACAAGATTTGAAAAATATATTATTGTCCACGGGTGCTCGTGGAAGACAATTTTTATGGAATGGAATCTAGGGAATGCTAAAGTGATTCTGGTATTTACTAACCTCTGCATGTCGTTTTATATCAAGACAGTTCAATAGAGGCAGTCCAGAAACATTTTTAAAAAGTCCCTCATTAGAAAGCAATTCTGGTATTTAACTGACCTCTGCTTGTCTTGTTCTATAATGACAGTTACATAGAGGCAGTTGAACAGAAAAAAGCACCTAAGCGGAAGCAGAAAAGTCCTAGGGCTGATCTCCAGAGCCCCCAAAGTACATTCACATATAAGTATATACTAAAGTATATATACTAAGAGGTCTCGAATGCTCGACCTAAAAATGGGTAGTCGAAAAGCAAAAAATCCAGGATGAATAAATGGGTTGAACCCCTTTCCTGCAAATTCCATTCATGTTAACCCACCATTTGATTTAAATATTGACAATGTTTTCCATTCATGTTTTACAGAAATCTGATTGTGAACATTCCCCCTAATGAAGGATCAATATTGGTACGAAATTTATTGGGGAACCATAAATGATAAATATGGAAATGTCTAACTAGTAATTAGACAATGTTTTTAATATTTCAAGTTATGAACAAATGTACACTTATTTTCCAGCCACTTATTGACCCAATTGGCTAAAAATAAAATGCACAAATAAATAACTGTGCTTAGAGAGAATAACCCTTACTTTTATGGGGTAGGTTGAACTGCATTAGGTAAAACGGCATACTAATTGTGAGTAAGATGCGCCATGTTCTAAGGTGGTTGGAGTTCACATTTAAGCACTTTCTATCTCCTACCACCTAGGGGATTTGGGCAACGGGATAAAAGTATCATGCAACCATCTACGGTCTGTGGAAAGGTGAACTTCTGGACTCTACTGGCGATTCAGTCCCATTCCTGGAGTTAGCACAAACATTAGCTTGCCTTTAGGATGGCAGTCCTAGCCGACTGGTTCTCTTGAATGATACAGTGGCTTAGGTCCTATTCTGTAACCAGACCCAGGATCTCTTGTGAAGGAAAGTGCCATCTCTTATCCACCTCTTCATCACATACAGTGAGCCTCTTTCTGTACATCCTCTCTCTCCTCTTAAGAGTAGTTGCTCAGGATGAAGGGCAGTGCAATACATACGATGACAACCTTATGAAATAATTGTTGCGTCTTTGACTTGTTTTTATAAAGCTGAGACATAGATGTGGTTGGTAGTTTGATGAGTAGCAGCTGAGGAAGAGTGTGGGCAGGTCTAGTCATTGAACCCCCACTCTTAAATTGGCAACTGTCCATTTGAAAAGATTTGTTTGTGAAACGAATTTTCTTTGATACATATAGGTGTACTTTCTATGTTTTGTTATGTTCATGTGATGGGTGTTTGTGTCCATATTTGTTTGTTGATATATGTGACATATTTTAAGTTACATGTGTTTTCTAATTTATATAATTGGATCTAGGGATTCCATCATGGTGCCAAGAGTGATGTGCGCACTATTGCTCTGTTAACTTTTTAATATATTTTGCGATCTGGCAACATACAGCTTTAAATGTCTGCACGACCTCATCGCATCAATTTATCAAAAATATACAATATTATGAAGTACAGAGAGTGTGGGTTTTGGGTAGACCTATTAAGCCATTCAGTGGTTCCCTGCATTTTGTTTTACTTTGCTCTCAAGATAACATAGTTTGAGTTATTTTTTTAAGCACAAAGTAAAGATATTCTCTCACATGGGATTTTTTTTACAGATGCACCAACAATACATGTCTTTTGTGTAAGTTCCACTGCTACTAAATTTGACAAAGTAAAGATTTGCTTACACTTAAGCTTTTCTAAAGCAGCTACAAAAATAATTGACTTTTCTCTATGCTCCATTGCCATTGCCGCATTGTTACCAAGAAACATATAGTAGTCTATTGCTGGCGAAACCTACAATATAGTTTTTATTAACAACCACATTGCCTTGAACCGTTTTTTTTTAGAACAAGCATGCAATTTCCACTGACAGTAACTGTTATTAATAACACTAATCAAACATTTAATACCTCAATGTTTTTGCACTGACACTATTTTTTACAAAATACTAACATGCTATTCTAACTAACATGTATCTAGTATTATTTGATGCATAATATTTATATACCAACTTCAAATTGCAAAAATCTCTTTTTTTATTCTAGACACAACCATATTTGGCTTATTCTGTAATAAAACCATATTTAAACACTGTTTGCTTCACAGCACTTTTCCATTTCCTCTCACAAATTTCCTCTTTGTTTTTGAAAACGTTCTTCTGCTCATGAAGGAACGCACACAAACGTTTATACCAAATTGAGTTAAGAGGACATTGCTTGGGTGGATCATCGTAACACCAAGAGACTTTGATGGAAATCCTGAACTACTAGGACTTTGCGTTGCATAAAATGAAACGCATCCTTAAACCAGTTGTTGTCAAGGAAGTGTTTTCATTTGTCAAAAAAACATACATTGCAGGTGTGCCACAATTCACAACACAAATCCGGTCCCTGGGATCCTTCTGAGTTTGTCTAGGCATACGAATTTGTTCTCGAAGGGTATGCTTCTATTCAGTGGCCCCTGGCATATAAGCAGGGTGGTGAGGCAGGAGGACAAAAATAAAAGTAAAAACTCAAGTTAATAAAAAACAAATCCCACTTACCTTTCTGGTGCGACGTCCTCCTCCTTGCTCCGGTCTTCTCCAGGCAAGCAGGCTCCAGAAAACTGCCGTAACCGTTTCTGGCGGAGCTCTCATGCGCATGAAGGTCAATGTCGGAATTAGAGAGGGCGTCCTCTTTCACCACTTCCGAGGACACTGGAGCCCTATGCCGTCACTAAGACAGCTGAGTTAGAGAGGTCTAAAATGCACATTTGTGGCTGGCTGTCACAAGGTGTCCGGCCAAAAAGACAAGTACACTTTAACTTAAAGTGCCCTGCCCATCTCTTCTTTCTGCTGCTGCCTGACTAGCATCAGCAGAAAGCCCCAATTCCCGTCCTGACGCTCTGCTCGGTACAGGGTTTGGGAGTATAAAATGGTGATCAATTAGCTTTATTACCATTTTATTTTTCTATCTCTGGGGGTAATTTTTTAATGGGCAATGCTTCTCTGCCTTAACGAGGAGCCGCCCCTACTTCCAGTACAAATCATAAGTCAGCCAGATACGTTGACCTCCGTACCATGGTGTGAGGCTGTGCATCGTGCAAGTACAGCTTAGTTAGAGTGTCGGCAAATGGGATAACGGCATCAGATCCGTTTAGGTAGATATAACTCTGTGCAGTGTTTTACCCCTGGAACAAAGCAGCCCAGCAAAAATGATTTCTGTACTGAGTTGCATGGAAAAGTAGTACATCTGTCCTTTCATCATCTGACTTCTTGTCATGAGGGGACACCTTGGATCTGCTAATGCAGTCCTTTCAGCAAAGTGACCCTTCTGCTGGCGTGCATAGTGCTGTAGCCCAAGATGCTCTCTTGGACAAATGGAGGCATCACGGACAAAATCCCCTAACTTTTATCAAACCCTTCCCATAACAAAAAGCCAGACTTATGGGTTTTGACAATGTGGGTTTCCTTTGTTGCAGTAGTATTATCCACTACCTCTACTGGTTTCTGTGTGATTCTACTCAGGTTCTTCAGAGTGGCCTTGTGTGGTGTGTGGTTTACTTCACAGGTGGCTTGGAGTTGAGTCTGGTTGGTGTTTTGTTTTAATTGGGGGAATGTGGGTATACGTGTGCTGAATCTGGCTTGACTTACACTTTTGGAGGTGTGTTTGTAGATTTGCATGGTCCTCCCTTTTACTCAACTTGAATTTCTCCTCACCCCTCCCATGCCACACATATATACCGGAGCAGTTTTACACACCTCTGGCTCATTGATATGCATATGCAGTCAGGCTTCTAGAGAATGTTAGTTTCTGAACCAGCCTTTAGGAAATAGAATTCGACTATACTGCAGTTTTACACTTAGCAAGCTATTAAACGTTTTTGCACATGCCATTATAAAGGTGTGCATACTATTTGGCGTTAATAAGGTTAACAAGCATTTGCAATGCAATAGATCTCGCATTTGCAAGTGTTTAAGATATTGGCATTGTAATGACAATGCTTTTAATTTATGTTTTGAAAACCTGCGAGGGGTGTCCTTGCTGACAAGAAAGAAAGCTGCCAGTAAAAATGCAGTTACTTTCAGCCTTGCTTCTCGTAAGCGAGGACTGTAAGTACAAAGTACGTGTTTCTGCACCGTTTGCAGGTTTTGAAAACACATAATTAAAAGGCATTGTCATTTACAATGCTAAAAGCATGTGTGTTACCATTTGCTGTTGGAGTGAACGTAATCTGTAAGTGCATCAGCCTTTCTGAATACTAAACTACATTTGAAATACCTTATATTCATTCAATAATGTACAACTGTCCTTTTATCGAATTTCCCTGCATCTGGTTGGTAAGTGATTAGGTGCTATTTTAAGAGCCAGTCTACACTTAGGAGATTTGAAATAAAACGGAACCCGTCAATGGAAGCATACTGACAGCAGACACATTTAGGGCGTACAAAAATATGGGCATACACATCTGGCTTCCCACTATGTATCCGATATGCCAAAACAAGAGTCCCATACCAAAGCCATAGCAATATTTGCCAAAATGTTTCTTTGTTCATGAAACCCTCGATATATGTGGATGTATTTCCTGTGCATAACACAGTAGAGTAAGCACACGCATTCAGCACTTAGCCTGCTTTGCCCAATCATACATGAGATGCACTCGAGTTTGAAAAAAGAATGGCCCATTCACCTTCCCAAAATCTTTTTTATTTAAACATTCAAAGTGAAGTTCACATTGAGCAAACCGTCCAGTATTTGCCACTACACACTCTTCTACCCAAATGGAAGTCCAAGGACAACACAGATAAGCATATTTGCATGATCACACCTAGAACAGAAAGCAAACCATTCAAATGACCCAGCAACAGCAAATACTAATACGTTCACATCATCATTATATAAATTATGATAATTGAAAAATCTAAATCACATGAAAAGCAGCTTTAGTCGAGCTACCTAAATAGGAGCAAAGCAACTTAGTCTGAAATTAGGATAGGCACGGGCCTATGTGCGGATTAAGTGTTTCATGCGATCAAAACAAACATGAAAAGCATAGGAGAACAAGCATAACCCCGCTGTTCCATGGAGTCCGAGCTGGGCCTGTGCGCAAAGAACTCTGATGTCCCTAAACTGGGCCCTGTGATATACGCCATCTGTGTTTTGTACCCCCCATGTGGTGCTTTGGCCCCCACCCACCGACCCTCCCTCTTGCATCCGTCTCTTACTTATGACACAGGTCGGGGAGAGGCTGATGAAACAGACAAGTCAAGAAAACTGCCTCTTTCTCACGAAAGAAAAGTGCAGTACGAGCCGAAGGTATACAGATCTGGCATAACGGCTAGAGTAGCCGAATTAGAAGCAGGGGAACTGGGGTGTTGGTTGAAGTGAAATCACGGTCACAACAAAAACCAAACGTGACCTGTCGCACTTACCTTAAATAGTATTTTATTTGCAACGTAGTAGACCATTAGCCTACTAATGCCGAGTGCTGTTTCACAGAAAGAGTGACACAGCTCTCAGCTAAAATAACTCCTAAAGTTACAACCCCCGATGATAAAAAGATGTTTCCCTGGAGCGGTTTCACACTCCCAATGTGTGCTTTCTGAACTCAGCTCCGGCTCCAGGAAAACGGCAGTAAACATATGTTGGAAGATTGTGAAAATAAAGGCGTTTAAATAGCACGCACGCACTAAATGCATTCAGCCGTAACCAAAAGAAACAAGCAACACGGATGTGGAGAGGATGTGGCGCAGCGGTCAGAGATGCTGATTGGAGCGCTCGCCTAAGTTTCCCAGTTCAAGTCTTGGTGACGCAACAGCCTGTGATTCTGCACAAATCACTTAATTTCTCCAGACAGTCAGCAGTGGAACCGTCAATAAAGTAAAGGCGGCTTCCCATATCTTTTTTTCCTTTAGCTTTAAACATGTGAAGCTAAAGTTCGGCGTGGGCGAATGGAACTAAAGTAAATATATTATTAAACATGTTTACAAACACCAATGTTTTGCGGCTAAATATGGTGCCGATTGCTATTTAATTTAAGACAGCTTATTTTTGCGTAAGCGCTAGAGACACAAAGCTACAGCTAATGTAGCTAAGCTTGATATGTACATAAAATATGTTGGGAGGGGGCCAGCTTGTTCTAGTCTGTGTGAAGCTTCACAGCCCGTGATTGAGGCCAATTCATGCCATGTTTACAGCAAAACAGACGTTTGATAGATGTGTCACAGCCAGAGGTGTCATGGTCTGTCTGTAAAATGGGATCAGAGCCTTGAACACGCACCTCTTTATTTCCAGCGTGACTGACACCTTCAAGCAGTGAAGGGCGGGCGGTGGTGTTGGGAAATTGAAATACTTTGCTTAAGGTCAATGAGCGCCCACTTACGGCAGAGATTTATGGAGCCTCACGCCTCGGCAGACTCAACACCAAGGAGGCCTGGCCCATGCGAGCTGTGTGCGCCCTGCCCAGCAAGGAACGTGTTAACAAAACCGAGACATAAATTGAGGGAGAAGAGAGAACCAGCGTTTGAAACAAATTCACAAATCAACAGATACTGCGGTTTCGTTTCAACAGCCAATTCAATTCTACGCTCCTTTTTCTAGCAACAGCACATCGTGTTAATACTAGCACTTATCTAGCGTGCCATATCATTGCGATAAAATTACACAGGCATCGAAGCTGTGGATGTAAGATACACAAGGCTACGGAAACACGAAAGGCAACGGAACAGAAGGCTGGGGAAAGATGAGCATTATATACTGCCATGCTGAACCGGAGAAGTGGCACGCGCCCCTGACAGCTGATAGTGAAAACATTTATGACTGCGGGAGCTTGGGGAATACGGAGTAAGAACGGAGAGCAGAAGGGCGAAAGTGGAGGAAACAATGAAACCATTAACAGCGCGCGGCGCTGTGCTGATTGTGTATGCATGTGCGTGTGTGATGATCGACCTAAATAGAAGTAGTTCCAAAATTAAAATATATACACTCACAGTGTAGAGAAACTGTAGTTGGTTGGTGCTGCTTCCTGCAAAAACGGAAGTGAATGTCGGATCAACAGCCAACAGTAAGTGAGATAACAAGATCAATGCCAGAGTTTACCAATGGCAAGTGGCAGGAGACATTTCCTGGCAATGGGAGAAGTTTCACCCAACATATTGATCACATGATGCCTCCCTTTGCGAGACCTAAACATGACAGTGAAGCTTCTCTAGTGCCTGTTCAATGTTCGTTCAATTTCTTCAAAGATGGGAACCTTGCTTCTTCAATATACAAGAGGAATTAGTGGCTTGGTCAGTACTGAGGTATCAATATGACTAATTATATGCTGAAAACCGATGCCTTCTGAGATAAAACTGCCTCCATGCTGCACAGTCCATTACTTACTTTACACAGGAAGGAGGCGTTGGCTTTGATATGAAGCTTGTGTCAGGGTTCGTGTGCATCCAGTGGACCAGTATCACCCCTCCCAGTGTGATGTCCCCCTCCTGGATGTAGGACATCTCTCCCTGTCTCGGCAGTCTACAGCCAGCCCTTGCGGGCGGATCAGGGACTGCGCACTCCATCAGAAGAACGATGATAAATATGCTGAGCATTTTTATATTGAAAGTTGACAGTTTCTAGGGCAGCAGCACACCCTACAGTTTTTGTTTGATCCAGAGAGCGATGTGATTTATGGCTGCACACGAAAATCTCTTCAACACAGGATATACCCACTTTGATTCCCAAGAGACCGTGTAGGAAGTTCTGTTGTGGAAAAGGTACAATCCAGTCCACTGCAATTATTTTTTTTCATGCAAGTTTCAATTGTTGTAACCTGGAATTATCATCAGAATAAATATAATCCATATAATCATCAGGTGTTCGATTTTTTCTATTTATGTTATACATGATAATGTTCCCTTCGGAACCAAGCATGTCTCCCAGAGGCTGTTCTGGATTCAGGATTCTGCATCTGAGAGGCCTGTGAAGAAGCTTGGGTTGGCAATGAAAATACAAGGGGAAACCAGGCACAAATCACCCAAATATTTTTTTGTGATATGCCGTTTAGTCAAAATATGTCTACTATGGACATGTCTAAGGAGCGAAAGTATTACATCTTTAGTAACATTGAATCTAAAGGCGACGACCTCTGGCCATGTTACAGAACCCATTTATCTGTCTTTGGTTTTAAACTAATTTCTAATGGGAACTTGCATTTTCTTTTTTTATTTTGTAATAGAGTGTTGTGTCGCACCCTTCTAAAAATTTGTGAATGAGGCTTCCTACTCAATGAATTCAGATCTATCCACACAGCAGGACTAGTCTGCAGGGTTATGGTGACCTGGTGAGGTGCAGGATCTCTAGTAAAATGTTTTAAACTATTCATTATATACGTGTTATTTCAATAGATGCTACCGTGTCACTGGTCAAACGCTGAGAGTCCTTAAATCATTTTTACACAGAGGTCCTGATTAGGAATTTGGACAGACCGCCACCAACAGGCTGTCGGTGGCATCTGACCAAATCCAGGATAGCAGTCCGACTGCTGCGTTACAATGCATTCGGTCAGACCACTGCAGTCAGAGTGATAGACCAACACCTCCGACAGGCTCAAGGTGACCATTGGGGCGTTGGTCGATAGTAAAGATTACGATGTCCTTTTCCAACAGCCTTTTCATGGTGGTCTCACTGCCTTGTAAAGGCTGTCAGAAATGTACTCGGTGGGGGGGCATTTCCTGCAGCCAAAGAAGATGGCCACACACTAGGCGAGCTGCTGTAGCAGGATCATAAACTTCACCTACCATCCGGCATAATCCTTCAGGTTGAAGAGCATCTTCTGGTCTCTAACGCTGCAGTGAAACGGTGGGCTGCTTTTCCGCCCCATGCCAGGTCCGCTCTGCAGTGCTTTCTCGTGGCTGCTCTGAGGCCTGGGCCTGAGTCTGCCGGTCAGAAAATGGCAACCGTCACCGCCTAGCTCAGCCGTGGTCATCTGTTGCTTGTAGTGCAGGGTGAGGAGCGGCTGCGGGTTACTGCAGTGAGGCACCTCAGGTCCCCGGAGGATTGGACCTGGAGTAGAGCATGTCCTACAGTGCAGAGGTTCCTTGTCCTGGACGTGGAGTGCCCGATGCCGTTGGTGAAGGCAGCAGGGATATCCGGACTGCCGCTGCTGGGCCCGCTGTGTGTGCAGAGCGGCGTCTCTCGGCGGCACCTGGGGGCGAGAGTGGCGGGCTGCGGTACTGCGGCTGCAGGGCGATCAGCTGAATAGGCCTGTGCGGGTGAAACCTGCTGGGCCTGGGTGCGTGAGGACGGAGTGAGCCTCAGGAGCATCAGCAGCACCCAGGCTATTGGACAGTATTTGGAGGCCCCGCTGAGACGAGGGACTTTGGTAGCGTGTAGGCACTGTAGGGAAGAGGCCGGAGTTGGGCCTTTGGTGGTGAGTGAGGCGGCGGCTGCCGCCGTGACAAAATGGCGGCCTGAGCATTCACGGGCGCTGGAGCTCGGGGTCTACAGTGATTGGGGCTTGTGGCTCTACCCACCCTGGCAGCATAATACTGCCTGGCCTGCCTCTGGCCACACATGGAATTCTCAGGCCCTGGAAAAGTTGCCCAGCGCCAGCTACAGGTTGTACCTTGTTGTGGAGTGGATGGTGAGGGAGCCTGGGTCAGTGTGAGAGGCATGGGAACATCACGCCCAGTAGGACGCACACCGACTCGCAAGGGGCTAGAGGCATCAAAGGGGGTGCATAGTGATAGCCCAGGGGGAGACCAGAGGTGGACTATATCTCCTGTGGTGGTGGTCATGAGGCTATGGGCCATAATAGGGCACAGACGCATGGCCAGACTACCTACATTGACAAGTACACGATCATCCAGGGGGGAGCCAGAGAAGCGAGACGACAGCCGGTGTGCCCCACCTATCACTTAAAGACACCATGTCAGCTATCATGTACATGCGCGGAGCCATTAAAGAGATGCAACGCACCATGGAGCCCAAGCTCGATTCCGTGACTGAAAAAGTCAATCTATGGCGCGCAGACTTGGGAAAGATGTCACATAAGGTAGCAGTAGCTTGCAGTCTAAGACAAAGAGGGTGGAGGAACAAGTAGCCGCACTCACTAAAAGCCAAGCAGACATGGCCGCTTGCCTGGAAGATCAGGCGGGATAGGCGCGCAGGAATAATGTCCGAATCGTGGGAGTCCCAGAGGGCATGGAAGGCCCGTTAACAGACTGGTTAACCACCTTAAGCCAAAGCGCCTCTCTAAAATCTTCTCTGTGGAGAGAGCTCATCGGGCGCTGGGGGGGGAGGCCCAAGCCGGGAGCCCCGCCACGCACCATTATCACCCGCATCCTAAACTACAGGGATCGGGACACAATCCTGCAGGCATCAAGGGTGTCTGGGGACCTGCACCTGGACAACGCCACAATTCATTTCTTTCTCGACTTCACGCTGAACATACAGCGCCAGCGGAGATCATTTGAAGGCGTCAAGAGAGCCCTCAGGGAGGGGTCAAGGAATAAAATACATGATGCTCTTTCCGGCTCGCCTCAAGATCCTAGACGGCGACAAGGCATTTTTCTTCGACACGCCAACCGAGGCGAGTGACTGGATGGAGGGGTGGCAGACCGTGGGCCGCCAGAATGGTTCGACATGCTCTGCCCTGGGTTATGCTGGTCAGGGGGTTCAAAGCATGAACGGCCAACCACAAGAACCCTAACAGCTCGAGCAGATACCCCACAAGCGACTGCGGTGGTAATGTTAACCTGGGGTACTATTGGGGAAAGCTGCAGGGAGGGTGACATGCAGCATAAGTCCTGGTATGTAGGTGGTGGTCTGATGGGAGGACTTGGGGCAGCGGACTCCTCGGACTTTGCAGGATGGGGTCTCCTGCATGTTTTGTGACTGTGAGCTGAGGGTCTCTGGTATACCTCTGCAGCATTGGGGGAGGAGGGTTTGGGTGGGGGGTGCAGACAGCGAGATCCACTAAAGTATGTTATCTTCTGCATTTGAAGGCTTACATTTTTACCTCTTATGGTAGAAGGGGCGACAGGCACTCTGCATGGTTATGAGGTGGTGGTTGGGGACCCACTTAGCAGGGAGGCAGGGAGGGGGTGCGAGTTGGGGGGGTAGGAGTATGGGGGAATGTTTATGGTTAGCTCATGATGACCCTATTTCCTATGTTCATGTGACATTTTCGATGGTGGGCATGGTGGGTGGGGGATACGGGACAGTTGAACGGGTTGTGCCTTAATGGGTAATCAAACGCATATCAAGATCTGGTCATGGAACATCAACGGGCTGGTTAACAAGATTAAGCGAACACTTGTCCTGCAGTATCTGAAACGCCATGCCCCTGACATAGTGCTCCTACAAGAGACTCACCAAAGGGGCAACACATGTAGGGCTCTGGACCAGTCTGGACCAGTTTGTCTACAAGAAGGTGGCTCACTCGTGGTTCACGTCAGGTTCTAGGGGGGTGGGAATCCTTGAATGCAAGGCCCTCCCGTCGGTGGTTACGGGCACATGGCGGAGGACTCAGGGTGTGTGGTGACTGTGGTGGTCAGGTGGGAGGGTCGCACATTGGTGTTTAGCTCCTAATACATCCCGCCTGGGCTACACGCGCAGACTTATGTTACAATAGGGGACCAATTGACCGACCTTCCTTGGGACACTTTGATTTTGGGGGAGATACTAATGCGGTCATGGATGTGGACCTGGCCCATTCTGAAGAGGGGCAAGGGCACAGTGGGGAGGCGGGTTTCAGTGGCTTTGTGGCAGCACTGGGCCTCAGTGATATTTGGCGCATACACCACCCCTCACAGAGACACTACACTTTCTACTCCGCACGGCACAGCTCTTTCTCTAGAATAGATCATCTTTTGACCCGAGAGGACCAATTGGGTGACTTTGTCGACTCATGTATCATGGCCCGGGGAAACTCCGGCCATTCTCTGGTGGGGGTTGCTCTTAGAGGGGCAGCAACGACTAGGGCGGCCTTCCCTAGAATTGACCCATGGCACCTCAAAGACGACTCCATAGCCGAAACAATACGCAAAGGCTCCCGACTGTATTTCGTAGAGAATCAGGGATCGGTTGATTCCCAGTAAATCAGTCTTGAGGGGACAGGCTCAGGCGTTGATTGGGGCCCAGAAAAGGAGGAGGCACTTCAAGAGGTGCAGTTGGAGCGGGACATTGAAGAGCTCGAGCAGGGGACAGGGGGGGCACCCCAACGGTGGAGCATAGCCACAAGCTTGCCCTTAAAAGCGGGAACTTCACGCATTGGCGGAGAGTGAGGCACGGACCTATTCCTTAGCCACGCAGCATCGGATTTACGATGCCGGGGATAAAAGCATGAAGTTATTGGCATGGCTCAAGCAAAGGGACAATGTGCGATCATGGGTTGTGGAGGTGAGGGGTGAGTCAGGATCATTGGTATCCACCGGGACTGAGATAGCTGAGGCCTTCGTGTCATATTATGAAGGGGTCTATACCCCGGTATGCACCAGATCGGAAACAGGACTTTGCTTTACCCACACTGTCGCAGGAGCAGTCCGATAGCCTTGACGCTGAACTTACGGCGCTGGAACTCGGGGAGGCCCTCAATGCCCTCCAGGACGGGAAGGCGCAGGGGCCCAATGGGCCCCCAGTTGAAATATACAAGAGGCAAGCCAATGTTGCGATTGAGCCCCACAGACGAATGTTCTTCGATGCGAGGAGCGTGGGGAAACTCCCGCCAGACCAGAGAGAGGCCACGATTGTCGACATACACAAGGCCAGGAAGTCGGCTGACCAATGCTTGTCTTACCGCCCTTATCGCTCCTTAATGTTGATGCCACGTGGCTGGCTAAAGCTTTAGCGACGAGACTACTCTTGGTTGTACCGGATCTGGTTCACGTGGATCAGTCAGGATTCATGCCCCACAGGAGTATTAGGCACAACCTGAGCCACCTTTACGGAGTTTTGTACATGACGGAGGACGTCGGCGACACCCAAACGGGCTTAATGGCGCTGGACGCCTCCATTGCTTTCGAAAGCATCGAATGGCCTTACCTATTTATGGTCCTGCGAAGATTGGGCTTTGGACCTGTCTTCTGCAGCTGGGTGCGTTTACTGTACACACAACCGGTTGCAAGGGTGAGAGTCAATGGGGCGATGTCTCCGACGTTCCCCCTGCGGCGGGGCACCAGGTAGGGATGCCCACTATCCACACTCCTTTTTGCCTTGGCCCTGGAGCCATTGGCCCACTGGATCCGGAGGGAAAGGTCTTTTTGGGGCTTGGCCCTGTCTGATGAGTGGGATGAGCGTATATACCTAAACGCCGACAACATCGTCCTCTATATGGCCAGACCATACCATCTAATGGCGCAGGCACTCCATTTTTTTGAACTATTTGGAAGTTACTCCGGCTACACGATCAATTGGGCCAAATCCCTGATTTACCCACTGTCGAGTCCCCCACCTAGGCTTCTGTTGGGGTGTCCAGCATCAATAGTTGCGGAAGGATTCAAATATCTAGGGGTGTACGTCACTAGGGACAGGTCGGAGTTCTTTGTAAAAAATCTTGAGCCGCACCAGGCATGGCTGGCTTCAGATGTTGCCCATTGGAGGGCCTTGCCTCTTTCCCTGATGGGGCGCACTGTGCTCTTTAAAATGCTGTCACTCCCGCACCTCCTCATTATCCTGCAAAATACACCATACCCGGTCCTGGGGGGTGGGTGTTTAAACGGGTATCTCAGACCCTGAGAACGCTGCTATGGGACGGGAGAAACCCGAGAATTCCACTACGTAAGCTCACACGGGGTGTACGACGGGGGATGGCCCTCCCAGACGTGCAGTTGTACTATTGGGCATCTCAGTTGCTGGTCGTTAACCCGTTTAGCGCGTCGAACATTCCGCCCCAGTGCGGACGTTCGATCGCGCTAACGGGATTCGGACGTCCAACGGTCGTGCGCAGCACCAGCGAGGTAGTGCACGCAACGACCGTTGGACGTTCGCAGCACGGAAGGGGTTAATGACTGGATTTATAGGGAGAGATCCGACCCAGCCTACAGGGTTGATAGGTATGTCATGCCGGAGGGCAACTGTGAGCCCCTGCTGTACTCGCGGAAACAGCACAAAGATCTGCCCTCACACACTGGGGCGGTGGTTCAATGTTGGAGAGAGGCCAATTAATATTTGGGGTGGGCGGGCAATGTAAAGGGAAGGACCCGCTCTGTACAGGAGATCTGTTGACGGAGGTGAAGCGACTAACAGGTTTTGAGGGGTGGAAATTGATTGGGATAGACTATCTTGGGGATGTCTGGAAGGTTTGTGCCCTTAGAACCTTCAAATATCTAAAAAACGAGTATCAAATGCGGGATTCCCAACACTACCATTACCTCCGCTTAGTGCATGCCCTACGTACGCATATAGGCGCAGATACCTTGGTCCCAGAGTACTTGCTCATGGAAGATAGGCTCCTGCTGGATCCCATTTTAGAGAAATCCACAGCCACTATTAACTGTAAACTCATAAATCATATGCCTGATCCATTGGTGTCTCTGAGGGCTAAATGGGCGGAGGATATTGGAGACCTGGCGGACGACGACTGGCAGGACTCCCTGCAAAGTCCTTGAGGGGTGGCAATTCGGATTAGGTTCCGCCTGGTCCAACTAAAAATCTTCCATCGGGTGTATTACCCCCACACTCACCTGTTTGCTTGAGGTAGGAGTCTGTCCCCGCTGTGTGCCCAGGGGTGTTGCGGGGAGGGCTCCTTTTTCCATATTCTTTGGGACTGTCCGTACATGTGCAGTTCTGGACTAGGATGGCACATACGATGACAACGGTAGTGGGCAGACCGGTCCCAGTGGACCCTAGGTGGTTTTTGCTTATGATCAAGGGTCCGACGGACTGGTAACGCTACGCTGAGATTTGGCTGGTCAGGATAGAGTGTACAAGGCTAGGGGTTGTGTGAAAACATGGAGAAAGATCTGGGGTCCCTGGCGCAAATACAGAGCCCAGAGGAGGAGGGCAGGACAGGACTGATAAGCATTGTTGTTCTATGGCACTGTATCGTTTGCTTTCCGATGTGGACTGTGTTGTTATCCTTGCACATGCATTGTATACATTGTTGTGTATTTGCTGAGTCACTGGGCAAAGTTCATAAAAAGATAAAAAAAAAATAAAGAAATGTACTCTGTGGGCCCAGCGCCACATCACCATACATCTCTGCGATGTGGCCTGGGGGCACTTATGATGCCACCAAACATCCATGCATCATGTGCCAGGCACCACATGGTTCCTGACACACGTTGCATGGATGTTCAAAAACATCCCTTTTTCTATTGTGACTAATGCTGCTTCTTTGTTCCACAAGCTGCAATAGTAAAAGGGATGTTTTCCAACTATCCAACTAACTTAAACAGCGGTCGTATCCTTATCTGGTGGGTGGGACCTCCGACTACTTGGCGGGCGGTCCCACTCCTGCTACGATGGAGGTCAGACACTCATCTGACAACCATCGTAATAAGGCCCACAGTTAGGAGTTTTCTTTTGGAACTTTTTAAAACATTAATGACTAATAGGACTTTTCTAAACAGTATGAGCAAATAACATTGATAAAACAAAATATGCTTTTAATTATGTGGAGATGGGTTCTCCCTAAGGAAGTCTGGTGTAAAACGGTGAATGGTGCATTTTAATACATACGGGCCAGTAAATTTGCTTAGAATACAAAGCGATTTAATAAATATTCTACATGAGACATTGTTTCTCTCTAATAAATATTTCAAGAAAGGCATAGTGCGTTTAAAAGACTTGGGATGGTAACCATGATTAGCTCTTGGTAGTGTTGTGTAGTTTCCACTAATCAATAGGAACTGCATGTTTGTGGATGGCATAATCTTAGTATATTGCTAGACTGATTCCATGCACTCCCACAGGATATGTTGTCCTTTGGACCATCTTGCTCATAGTGTCACTGTTAGCACCCCTTAAACTAGGCCGTGAGTAAATGGCTCTGACACCTAATGAACATGACAACCTTGCTCCCTCAGGAACCATAGTGAAAGTCCTAGTACCTTTTGCTCGGTTATTCATGCTATCTTCTTCTCAGAGAAATATACAAAGAATACACAAAGGGACATTTTCAATATCTATTGAACTGAAGTGATTCTTGTATAGAACTTCTAGGCTGCAATGATCAATTGACAGAAGCAAATGAAAGCTAGAATAAGTGTCAAGACAGTGAATAAAATGAAGAGTTCCATCATCTTGCTTAGACAACTTATAAAAGCGGAAACAAAAATAGAGCAGCCGAGTTGTGCATGCCACTCAAACAAAAAAGGAAAGGAAGAAAAAAGACGGCCAACATAAAAACATTCTTCCACAGGTCAATTACGGCCCCAGATGTAATAGCAGCGGAAGCATCAGAAGAAGAAGCAGCAGACGAAACAGAGTCCGCTCAAGACCATAAAAACATCACCGGTCAGGAAGAAGGGAAAAGCAACACAAAGTGAAAATCCAACCCATTCAACATCAAGGGGGGTCCATCGGCAGAAAGAAGCAAGGGCTTACCCTTGAAACAAGATTCCAGTGCAATGTCCAATATGACACACTCTGAAGAGCAGGGGGAGGACCCAAAACCTGACAAAAGACATGATAGCGCACACACTGAAATGGGCACAAAAGACCGCAATAAATGGGTGATTGGTCAGGCGGAAGCCGATAGCAGCACAATATTGTTCATTGCAGACTATAAGTCATTCGAGGTAATATCTTACTCCTACTATCAAACATCAGTAGTCTGACAGATATCAGCAACAAAGATCTAGCGGCTGTGGAATTTATCCACAGTAACCACCTGTCAGTTCTGGAGGTCACAAAAACAACATGGGCTAGGAATTAAACAGCGAAGAGAATCATGGCATTTAAATCACAATTTCCATCCTGGGGGATACGCCTAAAAAGATTGGAAAAAACGGGTATCCAGAACCACTACGCCAGGCACACAAAGAGAGACAAGCCCATAATGCAAAAAGCAAGCTACTTCCAGCAAAAACAGAAAGTGTCTTAAAGGGGGCTAGAAGCCTCTCAGTGTCAAGGATGACCTTTCAGACCAATGGGCAGAAGCAAGGACTAACTGAACAAGATGACTGGAATTGGATAGCGAGGACAATTAACAAAAGGGCCCCAAAATTCTACCAATATACTCAACAAAACAATCAACAAAACACCGCAACACAGCAACAATTAAGAATATGCTCTTGGAATATAAATGGCTTAGCAAACAAAAGAGACGACGTTCAGCTTTTTTCCTACCTCCAAAAATTCGACATAATAGCCCTACGGGAGACCTGGCTAGAACAAGCACATCATATTCAAGGCTTCAACACATATCATCTCCCAGCGACAAGAAACGCAAAATACGGCAATCCAAAAGGTGGCCTAACAATATACACTGCTATAAAGAGCTTCTACGAATCGAAGTACACAAACGCGAAACAGACAGGCAACAATTGCACCCTCACAATAGAACTAGAAGTGAGGGAAAAGACCTAAATCAAAAACTAAGGCTGATGAATGTATACCTACATCCCCGGGAAAAAAAACCAGGAATGAACCTCCTGGTGGAAGAGATCTCAAAAACATTGATAGAGACAGCAACTCCCAGCCTCATAGTAGCAGGGGACTTCAACATGTTCCTGGGAGGGCCTCAAACAAGGGACACAGCATTAGAAGAGCTGTTCCAGGCTTGGGACATTCCACAACAAGCAACAAGCAAATGGGGCAACCAAAACCAGCTGGAAAGGGCAAGTATAAAGGATCTAGAACACCTTAATTTGGGAGCATTAAATGGTCGCTTCACAAACTACAGCCCCCCATCAGCCACTTTTCACAATTCAACAGTTAGGTCTACCTTAGACTTTACACTTGTATCCCTGCAACTCTTTGCGAAAGTCACGGACTTCCGAATTCGCACAATGTCAGCAAGCGACCATCAGCCTCAAGAATTCTGCCTTAACTTCCAGGGGGCCGTGCAACTTAGGCCGGCGACAAACCTGGGATGCTCACTGTCGGTGGCACAGAAAAGAATTAAATGCAACACGTCAAACTTGGAAGGCTTCACAACTGATGCAAAAAGCCGGTAGGAAAGGTGCATCACAAATAAGCCTGAGTATTTAAACACCTGGGAACAATTCACGATGAGCCTTGGGACAAGCTTATACAAGGAATCCCAAGACCCATTGTCAAAGCTGCAAAAGTCGAGGAAAGAGAACTGATTCAGCTGGCAACTGCGACAAGGCCTTAAATCAAAACATCAAGTTAAAACTCCTCAAAAGCAACATCAACAAATTACTGCGGAAATTACATTGTGACGGACCGGACACCGCAACTCAACTGGAACTGCAAAATTTAAAACAGAGCAAAAAGAGAAAACTCTGGCATGAAAAAAGGGAAGCAAAGGATGAGCTATGGGCGAGACTTCTACACAACGCTAAAGGCACCAACACAAGCGGAAGATTCTGGAAAACAGTCAACTCACTCCAGAACTCCAGGATCCCCACCATTGACTCCTATGTAACCGAGGAAGCCTGGGATAACCATATTCAGGCACATGTCAACACGGTACCCCAGTTTGCAACAACCAGTCGACTGGATAAGGTTAAAAAAAATCCTGCATGGTCAACACGATCAGTCAGTACCGAACCGAAAAACAAATAATAAATAGGATTGCGAAGGGGAAAGTGGAGGGGGCACCAGGCCCCAACGGGATTACCCCAAAACTGTACAAACAAAACCCGGATTACTGGGCAGCGGCCCTAATGCCACTTTTTAAACAGATAACAGACACTGCAACAATCCCAGCGTCATGGAAAGGCTCTATAATAGTGCCAATACACAAGAAGGGCAATGTAAATGATCCAAAGAATTACAGACTCATAGCCCTAATCGATAATGAAGCCAAATACTATGCTGGTCTCCTATTAGAGGAGCTCTTGGATTGGTCAGAATGAAACGCAGTAATCCCCATTACCCAGACAGGATTCCGCAAACAAATCGGTACAATATCAAATATGTTAGCTCTCTCGCTCCTCATTGACGCCAGAAAAGCAGCCAATCGGGGGCGTGGCTTGAGCGCCGCACAAGATGGCGGCTTGATACCGGAGCTCCGCTAACCGAGCACCGGAGCCGGCGAATTTCTCCGCATACACCGGATATTTGTGGACACTACGAGCATATTTCGCTGTCGGAACATGAGGTGAGCAGGAAGATCTAAGCTGCTTTCCTCTAATCCAGCGTTATGCGCTCCTCTCATCTGTGACGCGGTTCGCTATTTATGCGGCCGCCATTTTATTCCATTCTGTCGCGATATTTCTTCGACCGGCAAATGCCGCTTTTCTGCCTCAGAGTTTCCTGCAGGACTCTCCATCGTCAGTCTCTTGCCTCAATAATATTCTCACGTACATGATGTCTCTCCAACTGTTACTCTCCTTGTTTATTTTTTGACGTGCAAGCGCCATTTTCCTTCACACTACCTCAGCGCTCCACGCTCAATCTTCATGTATGGTGCCTCTTCTCCTCACAATATAATATACACAAACCTGCATGACTACTACAGAGTTTCTCAATACGCCTTGCCATTGCAGTAAATTTCCTCACAAACATTGATTCCTCTGTCATATTCACTTCATGAATTTACGACATATCCTCTTAGCTGCTGACCTTGGCGTTTGAATTTTCTGTTCCCTGACATGCGGTGATACTCTATTCCCGCAATATTTATTTATCTTTGTGGAGGTTTTTCTGCGGAGAGGCTGTATGTATTACAACTATCATTTGGCTTTATCTCATCATTGTTCGATGCAGTTCCTGTACGCTTTCCACAGTATCTCATCATAAGCGTATTTCCTGCTAATTATTTACAAAAACTTCTCCTCTGGAATTTGTGGTGGCACTGCTTTTTTCCTCCATTGCCTTTTATGGGGAAGCTGCGTAACCTCAAGCTTACTGCTTCCAAGGCCAAACCACAACTTTCCTCAGACTCTGACTCCACAACACAGACCATGGATGACCCTGTGTCCCTTAAGCCGGATGTCACTCACGGGGCAATTCCTAAAGCTACTCCACCAAGTAAGCTTTTACAACCCGGTTCAACGAAACGTCAAAAAAAAGATCCTCCCTCTCCAGGCTCTTCGTCGCACTCTGCATCTATGGACCTTATCCTTGAGGAAATTCGTGCACTTAAACCCTTCATGGCTGAAACCACTAAAACTTTGCAATTTCTTCATGACAAATGGTCTACTCTTGAATCGCGAGTTCTTTTGGTGGAACAATCTACGGAGACTCTTCAAACTCCCTGTGCAAAAATCTCACTCTTAGAAAAGGATGTCTCTCTTCTGAAGCGACAGTCAGAGGAGTTGGAAAATCGCAATCGTAGAAACAACCTACGCCTTTATAATCTTCCTGAACTTACAGAGGGATCCAATCCAACAGCTTTTTTCCAAACCTTTTTACCGAAAATTTTGGATCTTCCTCCTTCCTCTTCACTTAACATTCAACGTGCGCACAGACTTGGTCCTAAAGTTTCCACCAAACCCCGCGGAGTCATCATGTTGTTCCTACAATATACTGACCTCCTTCAAGTACTTTCAGCAGCAAAAGCTAAGAAACAAGTTATGTGGGAGGGTCACCGATTATACCTTTCTCAAGATGTCGCTAAAGTGACAGCTGATCGTCGGAAACAGTTCCTCGATTTGAGACCACGACTGCGAGCTCTCGGTGCCAGGTTTGGACTGCTTCATCCATGTCTCTTCAAGGTGACCTACAAAGACAAGACAACAACGTTCGAAGATCCACACGTCCTTGAAGAGTTTCTTCGTCATCATGAAACCGATAGCATGGACACTGCAAGAGCTGTCTAACCATCCTTGTTTTACCATGTTTGACTTCATGTTTGCCTTTCTGTTACCCTGCCATATCTTGTTTCTGTTTCCTCCATATGGATGAGTACATCTTACCCCAGTATATCTTGCCCTAGTATTGTGCAGTGTATCGTACAGTTTCTTTATCTTGTATACCATATGTATCTCTAACATCCCCTTTTCATTTTTGTCTTCTTACAGATCCTCTCCCCATGTTCTTCGTCCCGGTGTACCTATGCTCCCCTTCAATTTGGTCCTCTGCTGGTTCCTCAGGTGTTCGACGGTGTGAGTTTCCGTTGTCGATGTCGTCCTCTTCTGGCGTCGTCATCCCTCATTTTTCTTCGTTTTGTATCTGTTGATATGTTTCTATTTTCTTCTCACATTGTTCTATCTTTTCTATTGTTCTCTTTTTCTATCTTCTTTTTTACTTCTTTCTCTTCCTTTTTCTTACTATGTTCTCATTATTCTCTCCTGATCTCTTTCTCTTACAAATACTATTTTTCTAATCTCGTTACTATTTTCTCATCTTCCCAACTCACTTTTTACTACATCTTATCTTTTATATCATTCTACTGATATTTTATATTCCGTGTAGTTACTAGGAATGTTAAGGGGTTAAATAACCCCATTAAACGTCAACGTGTTCTAACTCACTTGACAAGGCTTAAAGCTGATGTAGCACTCCTCCAAGAATCCCACCTTTCGGACAAGGAGGCTATCAAACTCAAGCGTTGCTGGGAGGGACATGTTTTTCATTCTCCTGCTTTGGGTAAGAAAAATGGTACTGTTATATTGTGTCATAAAAAGTTAACAGTTTCAGTTATATCTCAAGAAAGCGATGTTAATGGTCGTTGGGTTCTTACTAATCTTCTTATTGATAAAATACCTATAGTTATTTTTAATGTTTATGCTCCCACAGGTGTTGATAAATTATTTTGGCCTGCTATTTCTGACAAACTGGTTACTCTTAATGAACAATATGTTATTTTCGGTGGTGATTGCAATCAAGTCCTAGACCCCTTTATAGACAGGAATTCCAAAGTTAAGTTTGTTCCCTCCAAAATGCATTCCCAGTTTATTACATCTATTCGAAATAATGCTCTAGTTGACATTTGGAGATTATGTAATCCTGACCTTAGAGAGTACACATTTTATTCCCCCACCCATCACTCCCAGTCTCGTATTGATTACCTCTTCCTCAGCAAACCCCTAGCACAACTTGCCACTCACTCAGACATCGGTTCCATTTTAATTTCAGACCACGCTCCCGTCTTTGTTGACATTGATCTTATCCCCTTCTCTCCTCACTCAGGACGCTGGAGATTTAATAACTCTTTACTCCTTGACTCCATCTTCTGCACTAAATTTACAGCTTTTGCCTCTGAATTCTTTACACTAAATCACCTCCCTGAGTCTCCCTTTGTCACGGTGTGGGATTAATTTAAAGCGGCTGCTAGGGGCTTTATCATTAATTTCGTTTCTCAAAAGAAAAAACAATCAATCTCCAAATCAACTCAACTTTTAGATAAAATTAAGAAGTTAGAATATGCATATTATAATTCTAATTCTGAATCCTCTCTTCGCGAACTTATATCTGCCAAATTTGATTTTAATAAATTTACCACAAATGCAGCATCAAACTCTCTCCTTCAATGCAACTCTCGCTATTACGGTGGCCAAAACAAAATGGGCAAACTCCTAGCTAATTATCTCAAGATACGAAAAGAAAGAACAAAAATTGAATCTTTACAAGGTCCGGCTGGTGTTTCTCTGTTCAAGGACAAGGACATATTAGCTCAATTTGTTTCTTTCTACCAAACTTTATACACTCCTGAGTCTAGTCCTGATCCTATTGATCTTCTTGCTTATTTTCAGGATTATCCCTCCCCTCACTCTTCTCATGTTGATTTTCAATCACTAGATTTGGATGTTTCCCTCTCTGAAATCTCACATGCTGTTTCAGTCCTCCGTCGCGGTAAGGCGCCTGGACCCGACGGTTTCACCATTGAGTTCTACAATCACTTTTCCTCCCTTCTCCTCCCTAAACTACTTCTATTATTTCAATCCTTTGCAGATTCCGGATCTTCTAGGGGAACTTTCCAAGAAGCGTTAATTTGTCTAATACCCAAGCCAGATAAAGATCATACCTTATGTAAAAACGATTGCCCAATTTCCCTGGTAAACACAGATTATAAAATTTTCGCCAAAATTATAGCTCTCAGATTAGATCCTCTGTTACCGGAACTTATTGGTCCTGAGCAATCTGGGTTCGTTAAAGGCCGTTTGTCGTCAGATAATTCTCGTGTTTTCTTTAACATTTTGAGTAAAGCCACATCCCTCTCTACTCCACTAGCTGCCATTTCTCTTGATGCCGAGAAGGCTTTTGATAGAATAGGCTGGGACTTTATGTTTCAGGCTCTTCGTTGGTTCGGTTTCTCATCTAAATTCATTTCTCTTATTTCTTTACTTTATTCTAGCCCCCATGCTTCTATTTTTGCTAATGGTATCACTTCCGAGTATTTTCCCCTTCAAAGGGGTGTTCTTTCCTGGTGGGGTCGTCTTGACTCCATCAAAATGATGCTAGCACCTTTAGTCCTCTACTCTATTTCCATGATTCCCATTCGTATCCCAGATCACTATTTCAAGTCGATAGATTCTATTCTGTTAAAATTTTTGTGGAAAGGTAAGAAATCTCGACTAGCCCTCTCTGTTTTGAAGAAGGATAAATCCCTGGGTGGAATCAAATTTCCTAATTTTAAATCCTATCATAATGCCTTTTCCTTAAAACAAGCCTTACGTTGGCTCTCTTCAGATCTTCCTTATTATCCTCCCCTATGGCTGACGTTAGAATCTTCTTTCATTCATCCTTATGAATTTACTGAGGTTCTTTCCTTTTCCTCTAATGTAACGTCTCTTCGTTCCCCCATTATTTCTCATTCACGCTCTCTTCTTCAACCTTACTTATTATCCTCCTACCCTACTACTTCCTCTACCCATACCCAACCTATCTGGCATAATAAACACCTTAAAATTCGTAATCGCTCACTATATTGGAAATCCTGGCATTCTCTTGGCTTAAAATGGATCTCTCAACTTCTTTCCGGTACTCATCCTCTTCCTTTTCACCTCCTCCAAACTCAATTTTCGTTGCCATCCTCTTCTCGTAAACAATATTTATCGCTGATTCCCTCCCTTACCCAGTACCTTTCTTCTCTCCCTGCCACCAACTCTATTCCTATAACACACCTTCCTGTTTCTAATGCTCTTGACCAGTCCCCCTCTGCTTCTTTTCTCTATAAATCTATGCAATCTTCTATTGAACGTACTAAATCTAAAGTTGAGTTGGCTTGGGAAAAAGATTTGTCTCAAATTTGGCCCTTTACTCTATGGGATAAAATTTGGTCTAAAATTCACAGTACATCTAGAGCTGCCAACACTACCCAAACTTTATTCTTTGTTTATAACCGTACACTATTTACTCCTTTAATTCTATCATCATTCTCCTCAGACACTCCCTCCACTTGTTGGTCCTGTCCCTGCCCTTTGGCTGATTTGAAACACATGCTGTTTGAATGTCCTCCCATTTTACATTTCTGGCAATTAGTTTGGTCCCAATTTAAAAATAATTTCAATTTCAATCTCCCCTTTTCCACTGTTCATATTTTTCTAGGTTCTCTTTCTCCTGTTTTTTCCGGTTCCCACCATAAACATAAATTACTTGATCTCTTGATAGCTATTGCCTTCCACCATATTACGTCGCATTGGAAACAGGCTAAAGATGTTTCCTTCTCTGCTTGGTGGAACGCAGTTTGTTTTAATCATCGTCTAGACACCAATTTTGTTTCCCCTATTTCCCTAGCAATCAAACGTGACCTTTTATGGCTCCCCCTTACCGAATATTTATCCAGAATTGTCAGACTTCCTCCCACTTCTCCAGTACGTAATGTCGAAGTTCAGAAACCACCGTGATTGCATTTATCTTAATCATATGTAATGTTTATTGACTGCATCCTCTGTTTCTTTTATATTACTTACACGTTTTATTATTCAAACTGTTCCCTCTATCCCCTATATTCCTGAGCATTATTGTATACCCTATTTTTCTGTATAAGATATTTATTTTGATCAGTTCCATCATTTTGTAAGAGAGATTTCTTGTTTTTTATAACTTATGACTGTTTCTTCATGTACTGTCTTTACTTCTTTATGCTTTAATAAACTTCAAACTAAAAAAAAAAAAAAAGTAAAAGAAAAGCAGCCAATCTGCCCCTGTACGTATGCTTCATCGATTTTACCTCAGCGTTGACACCGTCAATAGAAATTTATTATGGTCAAAGCTGGAAGAAAGGAACATTCCATCGGGCCTTCTCACACAGCTTATCTTACTACATAGGGATACATGGGTCCAAGTCAAGCTAGGGCCAGGGGATCTCCTGTCAAGAAAAATAAAGACCACAAAAGGCTTAAAACAAGGTTGCGTGCTAGCGCCAAAACTATTCAACGTCTTCATGTCTGACCTTGCACAGCAGCTGGAAGAAACTAACTCTCACGTTCCAAGCATAGGCGGTCTTACCCTCTCCAACTTAATGTATGCTGATGATATTGTCCTAACCAGTAGAACACCGATAGGGCTACAACATCCGATCAGCACCACGCTTAAGTATTCAACAGACTCCAGCTTAAGCATTAACCTCTAAATGCAAAAACATCGTCTGCAGGGTTTCACTGGCACATGGGATGGTCCACATTGGAAATAGTGGAGGAGTATAGGTACCTGGGGTAATTCTTGACAGAAAGGGCTCATTCCATCAGCAAAAGGAAGCAATAAAACGGAGGGGTATTAGCATAGGGATTGCACTAAGGAGCCTTAAAACAAAAGCAGTCAGCCGAAGCTTCACCCCCTGCTCCAAGTGCTCCAGGCAAAACTAACATCGGCCTTAACCTACGGAAGCGAATGCCTCCGAGGAAGGGACGTCCAGCAACTGACCAGCACAATAGCGAAGGCCATGAGAATGATTTTCAGCCTGCCTAACTACACCTCTCAGGCACAAATAAGGCTAGAATTTGGCCTGCGAAACCAAACGTTGGAGCGAAAGGGTGCTTACGCCAAAAGATGGCACAAGATCCAGAGAGGAGAAGCCGCAAGCCTAAATCACCATCTATGGAATGAGATGGAAAGTAAGAGCAATAGTGCGGCCGCCAAATACCTTAAGCACTCAATAAACTCCTTGTGCCTACAAGAAGCCTGGAAGCTCAGTGGATCTGACAATACCTTTAAACAGCTAGTCAATAAATCAGTCAGATCTATGTCAATAATAGAGGATAAAGCAAGTCTAGCAATTCGGGCCCATGGCGGGACAGTTATCCAAAGCTACACAAGCAGCCACAGCCAAAGCTATTTAGGAGTCTGGTTCACTAGGTGCACAAAGGAGAAGTTCCTACGCTTACGGCTGGGTCAACTTCCAGTACAAAACCATCCCCCCCATGGAAAAGGCCCCAAGAATCAATCAATTGCTGAGTATGCAGGAACGCAAAAAAAGACATCCTGCACCTAATATGCACCTGTAAAGGTCTGGACACAAAGCGTAGATTCCATCTAAAACAGCACTTCAACAGGGTGGGCATAAGAACTCGCCGGCAGGCGGTAAAGGCTTGCTTCTATGGAAAGAACATTCAACTAGCAAGCCATGTTGTCAAATGATTGGAGGAGGCAGAAAAGAAACAAGAACAACAGAGGGCAGAGACGGTATGACGCTAACTTAAGAAGCGAGACTCAAATGGTCACTGAAAAGGGATCAATCACACAATATGGGTAATGGACTGTCTCCCGAAGGCTAACTAGCACACAATAAAACAGTAGGGGACCGAAATGAACTAACAGACTTTGCAGAAAAAAAACATGCCCTCCTACGTTTGTAACATTCATCACAGTTCGGTTCAGACCCAGGCGCAATATAAAGCTACTCATTTTTTTAATTCCTTGTTCAGCCCGATAGAAGCGTACATTTTTTGTATTAATTACTATTTTTTTATACTAAGTCATTCTCATTTGAAATCTTTTACAACAATTGTATTTAACTAACGTTTTTATATGCTAATACTTGCAATGGTTTTAATTAACTGAGCAATAAAGATTTACGTATCTTATGTATAAAGGCATACATATACAATGTTATAACAATCTAGGGTACTCCTATGATGCAATCCTTAACCTGCACGTCTAGGGTGTGAATTTATTGTCTGCCAAGAAACCCCCTTCTGAATGATCTAACCCGTTTACCTGGTGGGTAAAAGTGTAAGACCCAGTCTTGGTCACAAACTGGACACCCCTCACAGAGATGCCAGGTGAAAGCTTCAGCATACAGGGGCTCCTCGAAGACAGCAGAAGTGTCTCCTCTGATTGTATTTGGAGAAAAAAAAAGTTATATATAGAAAAAGGCATCCTTGTCTTGGGCCGTGATTGTGATCAGGCTGCCTTTGCTTGTGTTCTACAAATGGCTGTGTCATCATATGGACATATTAACAAACACATCTGTATCATGCACACAAGGGCCTTATACATAATTACACGGAAGTGTGATAGTGTTTTCACAAAGTTCTCCATGTCAGCAAGGTTGGCGCTTTGGTCTCAGTTAATCTTAAAACAAAAACTTAAATTTAGTTGAGACAAAAGTCTATCTTTACTACTCGTAAAAGCCCTTTGTGAATACCAAAAGTTGTAAATTTAGACTTTCATTTCAGTTTACCTTTGTGAATCGGGCCCTTTGACTTTTAGTTTTAGTTAAACATAAGACTAAAACTTAAGTTTAACTGAGACAAAAGTCTAACTTTACTACTTTTTTTTGTTTTAAATATTTTTATTATTTTCACCTGGTATTAAGTTACAAAATGCAATCAAATATTATTTCAGATTAAACAAGTTTGTCACATACAGACATGATCAGCTCCCAACTTATCATCAATGTACATAAATCGAGACTTAATGTCAATTCAGTTCAATTCAGTTCAATTCTAGTATCCCCCATATTTTCTCGTATTTCTGCAATGATTTGACACCTCTAAGTTCTGCCAATGTACATTCCATAGTGTTGATTTCGTTAACTAAATACCACCATTCCAAGGCATTAGGTGGATTAGGACTGACCCAAGCTCTAGCTAAAATTAATTTAGCGCAGGATAGTAGGATAGATAATAGTACGGGATGTGGTTGATTTGTAGTGTATAAACCTAATATTACCATAGGGGCTGTTATTGATGTACTGGTAACGTTTTTTATAGCTAAAATTTTCCCCACTTCTTCCCAGAACTTCCCGAGTTTTGGACATGTGAACAGCATATGTATTAGATCTGCTGCATATTCGTCACATTTTGGACACTTGGTTTTTTCACCCAGAATATTATTTGAGGCCCACTTAGAAATCTTTTCTGGTGTGTAGTATAGCATATATATGGTTCTGTATTGCTGTAGACGCAGACTAGAAGATCTTACATGGTGATGAATGTCCGTGTACGCGTCGGTTATCTGTTTTCCTGTTATATTAGTACCTAGTTTTGCATTCCATTTAATTGCTATTGTTTCGTTATCGTTCATTCTTAAATCTGTCAATATCTTATATGCCGAACTAATTATTGATTTCTCCTTTTTTGAGTTTAGGATATCCCAGATACCCCCGCTTGATAAGACTTTCATTTTATTCTTCTGCACTAGAAAATCATAAATTTGCCTATATTTAAACTCGTGTGTGTCTGGTAATCCATATATTTGTTTTAAGGTGCGGAAATCCATCATGCCTTGAGTAGTAAATAAGTCCCCCAGTACCTTGATTCCTTTCGATTGCCATCTTCGGGATTCCCCGTCACTAAATATGCTAGGTAGTCCAGGATTATCCCATAAGGTTAGTTGAGTGTGATATATATTGTTTTTGCAATGTATTTGTATATCTTTCCATATCTTTACTAAGTCCCGTGCTGTCTTAAATTTTACCCTTTTGTAGGAGTTCGGGTCAGTAATACGAAGTAGAAACTGTTTAGAATCTTCTTTTAAAAGTAAATGGTGGTAAAAAAGCAGATTCTCTGAATCTAATAGGGATCTAATACGCCTTATAAATGAGGCCCAAAAATAAAGTTTTAAATCAGGAAAATTGAGACCGCCTGATCCGATTTGGTTTTTTAACATCTTTAGCGATCTCCTAGCTCTCTTATAACCCCAAATAAAGTTGCAAAAAACGCTATCTAATTGCTTGAAGAAAAACCTATTTTGCGCCAGAGGAATTGATCTGAATCGGTATAAGTATTTGGGTATTATTTTCATTTTTATTAAATTTATTCTGCCAGTTAAGTTTAATGGAAGTCGGTGCCATTTTTTTAGGTTCGAAGTGGTGGTTTTCATTAATTTATTATAATTGATCTTATTTATCTCTTTGATATTTGAGGTGATTTGTACTCCTAAATATGTCGCAGTCTTACAGATTTCAGGCATTGTTTGGGGGGGAGCAAAATTTGCTATTATTTGAGTTTTGGGAGTGTTTAATTTGTAGCCAGATACATTACCAAATTTGGATGCTTCTATATTAATTGTTTTCAAAGAATCGATAACCTCAGTAGAGTAAATGGCTATGTCGTCCGCATATGCGGTTATTTTTAGGCTCTGCCTGCCTGTTATGAAGGGTGTTATTTCTGGTTCATTATCCAATGCCTTTAAAAAAGGTTCTAATGATAAGGCAAATAATAAGGGAGATAAGGGGCACCCTTGGCGTGTGCCTCTCCGGATTGTAAAGTAGTTTGACGTGAGGCCGCCATAGCTGATATATGCAGACGGATTATCATAAAGTGCCTGAATCCCATTTAAAAAGTTTCCGCTGAACCCCATATGTCCAATTGTATTCCATAAAAATTCCCACCCCACCCGGTCAAATGCTTTTTCAGCGTCAAGCATTATCATTGCTAAGGGAGTGGACTCTGTTTCAGCTATGTCAAAAGCTGTTATTGCCGTGTTTACGTGAGCTGATGTGTCCCTCCCCATCACAAATCCGTGTTGTTGCGTACTCACTATTTTAGGCAAAAGCGGTGCTAGTCTTCTTGCTAAGCATTTTGAGAATATCTTAGCGTCGGCGTTAATTAAAGATATAGGTCTGTATGAACCCATCTCCTCTTTGGGTTTACCTTTTTTGTGGAAAAAGATAATTTTCGCCTTATTCCAAGAACTCGGAGTGGACCCTGTTCTGCTTATATGATTGGTTACTTCTACAAGAAGGGGTGTTAGCTCTTCCATACATATTTTATATAACTCCAGAGGAATAGTGTCTTCCCCAGCAGCTTTGCCTGATGGTAATGATTTTATAGCTTCTCTAAGTTCTTGTCTAGTTATATCTAGAGCCAGGTTTTCTGCTTCATAGGTTGTTATTTTATTCGTAAAGTTCTCTTTTAGATAGTTATCAATTGTTTCTCTATTAGGAGTTTTTTCCGGAGTATATAAAATTTCGTAATATTTAGCAAACTGTTGTATTATGTTGTCTGTCTGATTATATTTTTTATTGTCAACTCCTATAATTTGTGTGATCGTGGATTCTGCTCTATCCTCTGCTACCTTAAATGCTAAGATTTTGCCAATTTTGTCACCCCCTTCATATTGTGCGAATTTATATTTGTGAATCTGTGCGCTTCTTTTTTTAATCAAAGTTTCTTTGGTCTTACATTTTAACCGACTAAGATTGGCATTGATAGCCAAAGTTGGAAGGTTTCCTCTTAAAGCCTCCACTAGTTTCGCCTCTTCTACAGCTATATCCGATGTCAGGGTTGAATTATATTTACGCCTTTCTTGATTTTGTTTTAAGACATATGACTGTACGAACCCTCTAATACTGGCTTTACATGTGTCCCAGACTGTTAAACAGGAGGCAGTATTTCTATTAAAAGTCAGAAATTCTATAATATGTTGCTTCAGTTGCGACGTAAAAATCGTATTCGAAATTAAATTCCTTGGAAACGTAAAGGCTCTAGGGGGATTGCTTTTTTGAAGGGTAGTTAGTTCCACCATTATGGGGTTGTGGTCAGATGTGATACGCGGGTATATGACCATTGTCGTGATGGAGCTCATCAAAGAGTCTGAAATTAAAGCCATATCTATACGTGAGCATAGCTTGTGAGGAGCAGAATAGTAAGTGTATCCTGGAGCATTAGAATATAATGAGCTCCAAACATCTCTAACATTGTGTAACTTACACAGGTTTAAAATGGATGTTCTAGTTCTGGGCATTCTAATATGGTTACCAGGGCGTGTTGTGTCCGACTGACGGTTCATGATACAGTTAAAATCACCCATTATTATAATTTCTCCTTCCCAGTCTAATAAAGCTATATTTAATTCTTCGTATATTCTTGGGTCTTCTTTGTTAGGTCCATATACACCACAAACCACAAGCTTCATATCACTGTGACATAGTTGAGTAATTGCCCACCTCCCCCGTTTGTCAGATTGTGTCTTAATTATCTCTACCCTAAATCTTTTATCTTTTAATATGGCCACCCCTCTGACATGTGAAGCGGCTGCTGAGTATGTTATCGTCTCGAAGCCCAGTTGATTCAGCAGCTTCTTATCGCCATCTATGATGTGGGTTTCTGACAAAAAAACTAGTTGTGGGTTATATAGATGTAATTCTTCAGCGACTAAGTGTCTTTTGCGCTTGTTGTTTAGTCCTGACACATTCCATGCTAAACATCTAATACTTTGCATCTTTGAAATAATAAAAATAGACAGTAGTACCTATTAACAACATAGTTTCACATTTTCTCACATATGGAAGAGAGCACTTTACAAACTTAAATCTCTTCTTAAATCTTTCCACCAGGTTGAAAATATTTTTTTCTTCCCCCCTTTTACCCCTACCCTTCCTCCACCCGTCCACCCCACACACAACCCCCCAAACTGCGAAGAACTACCCCCCCCTCCCCCCCCTTACCTACTGCTGCCGTTGGAAAGGCAGCGCTTGCGGCGACGAAGAACCTAGGGCCGCCCTCCCCCCTCCTTCCTTAATGATTTTACATCTGCTAGTAGTATTGGAACTAATTCCCCTCCCCCCTTTTTTTTTTTATATGCTACTTCCTTTCATTTCAGCTCTATGGTTATTTGCTCTTATTGACGCTTAGCATTGGTTAAGAATGCCTGCGCTTCTTGTACTTCATAAAAGAAGTTTGTGTGTCCTTTCAAAGTCACTTTGAGGCGAGCTGGTTCCTGCAAATATGCTGAGCCACCCAGTTTATTGATAGGATCAATTAATTTGCGCATTTCCCATCTTTTATCCATCGTAGCTTTGCTTAGATCTGAGCGCGCAAAGATGGTAAAGTTATCAATAGTTGTTGGAGTGTTGGGTTTAGCTTTTTGCCATACCGCTTGCCGTAGCAGAAAATTCCCGAAATAGATCAAAAATGGACGCGGAAATTTACTATTGAGGCGTTTTTGACCCAGGGGAAGCCGATGAGCTCGTTGGATTTGGGAGTCCCAGTCCCAATCAGAGAGTTCAGGAAAAGCTCGGGGCATCAGTTTCACCAAGAAGGCCCTAGGGTCGGACCCCTCTGCCCCTTCCGGAATACCATACAGTTTAAGATTTGATCTACTACTTGTAAATGCCTTTTGTGAATACCAAAAGTTAGACTTTCATCTCAGTTTACCTTTGTGAATTGGGCCTGAGGATTTTAGCCAATCAAGGCACAACTTCCCAAAACTGTAAGTGGTTGCCTTCTGCAAATGTTTGCTCTGCACATATAGCATGTCAAGCCTATTGGCTGTAAATTCCTTCCTAGGAATCTATTCTGACATTTGTCAGTGTCTAGTGTCCATACTAACCATCCCTTCCACTTGGGATCTGATGAGTTATGTTTACTCATACGCAGCATAGTGGCAATAGTGTTTTCATCATATGGTGTTAACTACTGCCAGTTGTTAAGTCATATAAGAGTGGAAACATGTAGTGTATTCAAATCTTTTATCTTGGCTAGGCACTGTTGTGTTCAGGAAAATCATCTGTTCTGGTATTAAACAGTCCATAAATAAGGCCTAAGGGGCACATGTATCAAAGTCCGAATTTGCGATTCCTAATTTGCGATTTTTACCGAATCGCAAATAAGGAATCGCAAAACGGGATGAATGAATTAAATTGCATAAAATTTGCGATTTGGTAAAAATCGCAATTTTTACCGAATTGCAAATATTATGCGAATTCCAATTTGCGATTCGCAATTCCCATTGATTCCTATGGGCCAAAAGGCCCATAGGAATCAATGGGAATTGCGAATTCGCAAATTGGAATTCGCAAAATGGTAATGCATTCCATGGGTGCAGGGGGGGGTCCAAAGGACCCCCCCCTGCACCTCTGAAATGTATTTTAAAATGGATGTTTCACACACACATGTCCTAAGGACATGTGTGTCTGTAACATGACAGTGTTTAAAATGCTAATTTGAGCATTTTAAACATTTTTCGCAAATTACCACGAGGTTCACCCTTGTGGTAATTTTCCCCCCATAATTGCGAATTCGCATTTTTAAAAACAATCATGCATTGCTTTTAAGGAATCGCAAATTTGCGATTCCTTAAAAGCAATCGCATTTTTGGAAATCGCTAAAAATAGCTATTTTTACAAAAATGCTTGCTGCATAGTAAAAAGGTATTTAGGAATCGCAAACGGCTGATTTTACCGAATCGCACCGTTTGCGATTCCTAAATAGCTTGATGCATGTGGGCCTTAGTGCCCTGAACCTGCCAGTATTTGGTCCCAAGATATATTTTACATCTATTGTGTCCCTCCAAAAGTCGAAACCTTGTTCAGAGAGTTGTGAATGGGAAAAAGTAGATTAGGTCATTTTTGTCTCTGTTAACATATTTTTCTTTGCAGGTGATGGTGCAAACCTATAACAAAAAGAAACCAGATCAGTGGTGTCATACCCAGAAAATAGTCATACTTATGTGCAAAGGCTTTTGAACTACCCCTTGGTGGTGCTGGGAAATGTTCCCATTGTGTAAAGTTAAAAACCTCCTAGGTGTACTAGTCTTATGCAGGAAATTATGACCGTAATGTTGAAACAGAATATCTTATCAAAATTAGCTGCACCATCATAATAGCTCATCAGAACAAAACACAGTTGAATGTTCTAGATCTTCTAACATTTCATACAGTGTATTAATGTCCCAATTGTCAGAAATAGTACTAGGGGTGATAATGCCATTTTTTTTTAAAACACACTTATTGATTTTCTTTTCTTTAGCCTTTTACATTCCTTGATACAATTATTATATAGTTAAAGTAGAGATGTAGTTTCTCATTTACTTTGCATGTCATCGAGTTACAGCTAGTATACAGTTGCTATCTTGCATAATTGTCCAACTAAACAGGCTTCATTTTCATTCTGCTAGTTCTGGCTTATTTGATCTGAATGCAATTACAAAGTGATAACTGAACAATCCAGCCCCTCCCTTCCCCACCCACTGAGCTGGCTCACCCCCATTAATTGTATTGCCGTACGTTTCTACCTTTACTACCGCGCTGCCTTATGTAAGGGCCCATGCTTTGTATAGCAACATGTTGTGCGTTTGGTCTAGTCCCTAATAGTTCCGTACCTTTTAGTGTTAGGACACAGAGACTTCCCTTATGTGTTGTGAGCAGTAGGGAAGGGGGTAGTTTCAGTGGCTTTAAATGCCTCGGGCAGGTGGTCCCAGTCCTTTGAGATCAGGTTCTTCCATTGCCTGCGACTTTCCCCTCGTCTTATGACTGCACTTTCTGCTTCCCACCGAATTCCATCTCATTGATATGGAACGCTTAGATATACGAAAGGCTAGGTCGGTGAAGCGAAGCAGGACTTTCTGTGTTTTGGGGCACCTATGCAGTCCTAGTATACAGCCTGCTGCTGTGTCCCCTACGGTTAGTCCCATGACAGTACCTATGATGTGTAAAACCTCTGAACAGAACCCTCTGAGGCATGGGCAGGACCATAGCATGCACAACATGTCTGCCCTCTGCCTAGCATCTAGAACATTGGTGCTGTGTGTTTGGGTACATGCACTGCAGGCAGTGTGGTGTGAGGTAACCCCTATTGAGAATCATGTACTGTATCAGTTTGAATTTTGCGTTGTGTGATACCTTTTTTGGGTATTCTAAAAGGGTAGCCTACTCTTTATCCATCAGTTCCTTTTCCAGGTCTCTGGACCAATTGTTCTGGAGTCCATTGAGTGAGATACCTGTAGGTGCCCGGGTTCCCTCGTATAGTCATTTTACTAAATGGCCCTTTCACCTATTAGGTATGTAGCATGTACCAATTCATGTGGCTGGGGTTCCTATATGCCTGGAACCCAGTGCTTCTTTACATATCGGAGTATGGCTGTGTGTATCATGAACAGATTATTTGGGACCCTGTTTTCACGGGTAACGTTCTCATGATCCATTAAGACACCATTATTAAACAGAGCCCCTACTGTGGTGACCCTCTCCTCAGTCCAGCTGAGTATGCTTGGTTTAATAATGAAGCCAGTGGGTGTGGGGATTCCTATTAAGGGAATGTTATTGGCGAATGGGGGCCGCTGATGCGTGTAGTACTGTGCCTTTTTCCAGTATGTTAGTGCTATGCGTAGAAGCATTGGGGCTCTTTTGGGTATCATACTCCGAGGCAAAAGCAAGGTATGTAGGGCCCCCCGGCTCATGTCCTGCATAGTGAAACCCAGTTCCTGCAGGTTGCGCCCAGCGAGCCAGTATGATAACCATTGAAGTTGGCTTACGTAGCAGTAGGCTCGATAATCTCGCACCCTGTCTGTCTGTCTCCAGTTGTAGTTTGGTGAGTCCCAACATTCTGCGGCCATTCCCCCATTTTAAATCTGATAATAATGTATCTAGTGTTTTAAACATGGAGGTGGGAATCAAGATCGGTAAGTTTGTCAAGAAATATAGCAGACGTGGGAGCACCACCATCTTAGAGATGGCTATACAATCCATATCTACGTTTTGGACTTGACGATGATAATCAAATCCTACGGTTTGAGCTTGACTACTTATGCTGATGACACCGAGCTGGTCCTAGCCTTACATAGAAACGGAGCAGCAGTAGCCTCCAGATTCCAGGAGGGTATGTTGGCCACCAGTTCTTGGATGACCAATAACTGCTTAAAGTTAAATTCGGATAAGACCGAGGTCTTGATCTTTGGCAATCCATCTCCCGTCTGGTCGTCCATCTGGTGGCCCAAAGAAATAGGTCCTCCACCACAACCCGTGCCCAAGGTTAGAAACTTGGGAGTGATGGTTGATGATAAACTCATATTCAACCACCACGTAAATAATGTGGTATCCTCTTCCTTTTACCTCCTAAAGAAAATCAAGAAGCTGATGCCCTATCTTCCGGCTTCGGCGGTCAAAACCATTGTCACCACCCTGATCTTCTCTAAGATCGATTATTGTAACGCTCTCCTTTTGAATGCCCAAGGGAAGGTTCTGAACAAACTCCAGTCGGTTCAGAACGTTGCAGCCAGGGTCCTACATGGGATCCCTAAATATAAATCCACCACTAATGCCATTCGCCACCTCCACTGGCTTCGGGTCAGAAATAGGATCGAGTTCAAGGCCCTTTGCATCGCATATAAGGCCATTCACAACGTAGGGCCTCAGTTTCTCAGGAATGCCTCTGTCACTTACGCCCCCCCCAAGAACACTCTATTCCTCTACGGCCCTTTGTCTCCCAGTTTCTTGCACTAAAACCTCCTCCGGGGGAGACAGACGCTTTCTTGTTGCCACTGCCAGACTCTGGAATACCCTCCCCTTTTCCATCAGAAGTAGCCCCACCCTCATAATCTTTAGGAAACAACTAAAGACCTGGCTATTCAATCAGTGAGTCCTTCGTGTGCTCTAGTCTGGTTCACAGTCCTATGCGCCAAGACACCCCAGGGTATCTGTGCGCAATACAAATTTCCTAAACATAAACATAAACATAACAGAGAGCAGTAGTGAGGTCCAGAAAATAGTCTGGGAACTCGGTGCCCTCGTTGCTGCAGCCAGGTTGCCCTTCAGTTTGCAAGGAGCTCGGTCCTTTGAGATCTATTACTCCTCAGGGTCCGGATGATGCAATACGGGGTCCATCCCTTAAAATCCCCAACTCCAACTGAAAGTTGCAGAGTATTAGGGCAATCAAGTAAGGGAAAGGGGAGGGTGGAAAACAGCAGGGAGGAGAACCCATATGACAAAGAACAAGCAGTATGAATACATACACATGCAATGCTACTCTCATATGATCTCGCTAGTGTGCTCTAGCTACCTTATCTACTTGAGAGGTTATCCAAGCAGTTTCTTTGCTTCAGGAAACAACCAGTCCCATGCGTAGATAAGTCTATAATACACAAAACACAGTAGGTTAAACCCCGCTCATACCATCCAACAACACCAGCATCTTCCATGCATCAGAACCCAAGTGCATACCGGTTCTCAAAATAGCTGAGAATTTAAGGTTGCTCAAAGATAAGTATAATACCATTGCCAAAGTCTCGATCCAAAAGATGATTGAAAATAGCGTTCAAAGTATATTCCCCAGGCCAGGTATCACATGAGTGTATTTATAGCACACCTCATGAAAATGGAAGTTAAATTGAAAGAACGATAGAGCTGCTCCCTCCAGAGTTAAACGAAAACATACATGTGTTCACTCATTTCTACTC
Organism: Lissotriton vulgaris; assembly: GCF_964263255.1. NCBI lineage: Eukaryota > Metazoa > Chordata > Amphibia > Caudata > Salamandridae > Lissotriton > Lissotriton vulgaris. Next base: position 1,541,907,706 of record NC_141693.1, on the reverse strand, counting down.
CTACCTCAGGCATGTCGGTAACAATAGTGCAGAGCGGTTATCCTCACCACCGCCTGAGCAGCTTATCCAAGGCACACTCCCCTACCGGCAGAGTGTTTGACCAGCAATGCTTATAGTGTGCCTACCGGGTGCGAGTCTCCCTCCCCCCATAAAAGACATGAAGCAGGTTGTTGTCGTTCACCGCGTAGTCTTTTATTAAAACTTCAAGCAGTGTCATTAATCCTTCATTCATCTTGATTAAGGTAAATCTTTAAAATACTTGCTTATGAACACCACAAAATTAAAATAATCTCAAAGTTATACATTGCAATTATATTTACGCCCCGCTCTCCAAGGGGCCTTTTGCTTGTCCTTCGGGCTGTGCCAGCAGGCCACAACCAAGATAGCCTGCTCTCCTTAGGTTGACCGCCCTCCGGTCAACAGAGCCGCAGGTAAATATTCTGCCACTACTTGTGACAACCATACCGGGGTATACCCCCTCCAATGTTTATAAACCTACACCCCGGCATCTTGGGTAGGGCAGGAGTGGTCAGGACCACCAGCAGGTCAGTCCCCACTCTCCCGCCAGCCCAGAGCCCCACAATGACTGCTTGCCCTTTCCATGGGCAGCCAATCCATACCAAAAAGGAAGTCCATACCCTTTTTTTGCCTGGGACCCCGCCACAGGGCGAGTATCTTACTGGCGCGCTCGCCCTCCCCCCGACCTAAAAGACTTCACTGCTGGATGCCACCTCAGCACCACTCCCCTGTTCATGTATGACCGGGAACTCTGGTGCCTGCGGATCAGCCGCCGCTCTTACCACTGCCTGTCACTTCACAGCGGATGGCACACTGGGCCCCCCATCGGTAACCCACCATCAATCATGATGCTTATGTTGAGGCCTGATCAAGACAACTGCACCGTAGTGAGCTGAATGGGACTAACCCAAGAAAACCCACCTCTGGCACCTTGGAATCCTCCCTTCATTTCCATGGTGGCTTGCCTCACTTGCTGCTTTTCAACCCTTTCTATCCAGCTGACCTGTGGCTGCCAGTCCTACCGTAGAAGGTAGACAGTTAATAAATTAACTTCCAGGCTGACTGCATTTACTTGTAGTGACATGCATTCCTTGTCAAGCTACCTGGCATCAATGATCCTCTGAATAAAATACACATTGACGATTGCCAGCCTGTGAAGCAGCTGGAGATTCTATGTTCTTGAAGGCTACTTTACCCATTGTAAATATGATTCCTGACAAAGCAAAGCCCGAGGAAAGATTATGCAGAGAATAGATAATACGAAGTATTCACCACACCTGACGGTGCCTAATCTTAGCTAATGAAGTATTGCAGTAATATGTAAAATATGACCCTTAAAGTAACTGCAGGCGGTCACGTTAAAGACGTCTTCATATATAAAATGAATTCAAACTTCATACCCTCACAATGGGAAATGTGAACGCATTAAAAATTAACCTATAAACTGGAACACTGATTTACAGGCTATATTTGTACACATTCACAGACTGCTCTGATAAAATGGCAAATTAACACAAAATATTCATGATAATGACATAGCTATGCAAGGTTCCAACATATTATGCTTTTTGTGCCAAATTCCACAGTTATGAGAGAAATTTAGAATGAACATTACACGTCCAGAATATATACTAGGAGCAAACATATATTGTCTGGCAATGTTGATCCTCCTAGTGTAGGGATTGCATTAAAGAAGGGACAGCCCTGACATACCAAATATATCTACTTTTTAATTAAATGTAATTGGTTCTTCAGTGATTGTCAAATTTCACTTGTTTGGTTCTTCGAATGAGTGAGCAAGTGAGTGTCAAAGGGAGTCCACCAGAAAACCATTCACAGTCATGTGACGTGGACACTTCCAGAAAGGCACATTTGATTAGGCAGAAAAATGCCAACTTTCTAAATGTTACGCTTTCAGAATTGTAACTTAAATTCCAACTTTACTATTAACGGGCAGTTTACAATACAACTCAAAAGAGTGGGAAACAAATTATCTATCTCTTCCCAAAATGAGGTTATCAGTTATTAAGTAGACTAAGGTAACCTAGTGCTAGTCTATTGGAAAACGAGCCATGAAACAGTGATAAAAGCGACTTTGGGAGCTTTTCACTGTCAGGACATATAAAACATAATCACATATGTCCTACGTTTGAAATGCCAAGCCCCCTGCCCTATTAGTGGTTAGGACCTGCCTTATGGGTGACTTAAAGGTGTTAAAAAGGAACATGTATGCCAGGCAAAAGGTTTATTTTGCTGGTGATAAATAGCAGGTTAAAAACTGCACAACAGGTTGCAGTGCAGGCTTGAGATATGTTTTACTATGCTACTTCAGGGAGTGGCACAATGAGTGCTGCAGCCCACTTGTAGCATTTAATAAACAGGCCCTGGGTTCATGTTGAACCACCTAATAGGGACTAATAAGTATAAAAAATGAGACAATTGCGTGTATGCCAATTTTTACCTGTTTAAAGGGGGAGTGCACAAACACTTTACCACGTATTAGTTGTCCTCATGCCAACAAATATAATTTCAGCAAAAATAGGGAAGTGAAGTCAAAAGATCTAGAGGAATACCTCGCTAGGAATGTCCGATCTAACAGAATAATATAATGAATTGCAATACCTAACATGAAACTGGGGAACAATCGATTCCCTTCACCTGTTAAGTGATTGTTTACCAATTTATAATGAATGGAATAGTCATGGGCCTATGGGTACTTAATGTGCATAGGTACATTGTCAGCTTTTAACAAAAAAATATAATAATGGCAGTTATAAACATTATTTGAAATATTGAGAAAAGGTCTAATGCAATTTTTCACTGCATATTTTTGTTAATGGAATCACTTTGGGTTTAAGTCCCCCCAGGAAGAGCTACCCGTGCAAAACATCAGGGCACAATTTAAAACATAATCTGATTTGTTGAGGAAACTGCAATATGAATAATTTGAAATATAAACTTTGAATAGGGAGAAAAAATATAAATCAACCTGAAATACATACATTGCTGCTGAAATGAGTGTCAACACAAATGCATATATTTGTTTTAAAGACTAGTGCTTTTGCGGCAGTCGATGCGGTGTCTCACCATTTGATATCTATGCTATGGCAGATGACAACACGCAATAAGGATTTCTAATTTTAATGAACAATAAACGTATAGCATTGCCTCACTAACAAATAAGGTATTACCACGGTATTGATAGTTCCAGATCCAATTCCATTTTGTAATCACTTATTTTGGCCCAGATGTTGAGCAGCCTAAATCTCTGAGTGAAAATAAATACATCTGAGGGTTTTCTGCAGCTATCATAATTCTGATGGGGCAATAACTGCTATTTCTTCACTCAGCAGAATAAACTTGCACTCATAATGAGGGCCAATATACTATAGTGTCCAATGTACTATTGTCACTATACCTACAATTGAAGTTATAGTGGTTGAGTTTCCTCATTTTATTCATTTGTACAAGCATTTGTTTTGTAAGAAATCAGAAAAAATAGCTAAACCTGTTTATTTCATTACTTATACCAACACCTGTGAGTTATTTAGGTGTGGCTCGATAAAGAAGATATCTCCATCACTTATCCATTATTACCAACTGATTAAAGGCACATTGTGGGCTTCAGCTCCATCCAGAGCACAGCTACTCTCTTACCTCATTCAACTGATTGCGGGTTGTATTACACTATTTTCTACAAAGTGTGTCCACTGCAACTCAGGAGAGACTATTTTACATATGAAAGTAAAGTCAATCACTACACCGATTGTCACATACATTGCTTTATTTCCTATATGAATTATATAAATAAAGCAATCCGTTTCTGCTACTTGTATCCAAGCACTGGCAAACGGCAAAGCCAACAGTTCTGGCCTTAATGTGCTGAACTGTATATACAAATGCCTGTGCTTGCAACACGTTCACGCATTAAAGCTTGACGCGCTGGTTTTTCCAAACGCAACCTAGTTCTGAAAATGCTTGTCTCTATTTCCATGCCCCTAAATATTTAAGTACTTTTAAAGAAACAGTGGTTTAAGGGTGGCCTGATAAGGTCCTTAAAAGAATAAAGCAAATAATTAATTAACGCTAGGGAGCTAGGAATGTAGGTTCATACGAAATCTTTTATTTACTTGCTTTTATTTATATATATACAATTCTTATAACGTTTTTCAGGTGCTCAAATAAGTGATAAGGTGCAGAACGTGACATAAGTGAACATAGTGAAAAAACGAACTCTCACACAACAACAAGGCTAAAAACCACATAAATATATACCATGAAGTGGGGGTATTTCCTTGGGTAGGTCGACGACGTTTCGATCTGTATGAATTTTAGATCATCATCAGGACTGATGAGCCTCCTGAAACTTAGTGTAATTGAATACGTCGGAGAAAACTTTCTGAGAAGAGGGTAACTGTTTTTTTCGGTAATTTGTCTGAGGAAATTTAGAATATGTTGAAACCGTAGTTTTTAAAGGTCTGAGTAGAGCTCAATCAGGTTGAATTCGAGGAGGGTCCTACTGGAACTAGGTATATTTAAAACTGTAGTTATCCTATTAGTCCTAGTAGCGCTCAATCACTTTGATTTAGAAGAGGGTCCTACTGGAACTGAATATGTTAAAACTGAGCTTTCCTTTGGAGTCCGAGTGGCGCTGTAATCGCTATTGAAGATAATTTGTGGTATTAAGCTCGCTTTGAGTTAATCCCGGCCTGTGTGCGGCAGTAGGGGGGCGTCCGAGTGCCACGCTGCTTAGCTGCTCTCACGAATATTTAAGAACAAAACTCAAACTATAGAAATCTGAAATGGACCCGGAGAATAATAGTCTGTGGTTAAAATTACATTGCCTGGAAAAGCTCTGCAGAAACAATCTGTACCGCAGGCAGGAAACCAGCTATTTCCATAAAACAAGAGCTTTGTGTCACTGGCTTCCCACCCCCCGCCCACCATAGTACAGATTAGAAAATGCATTCGGGTGCAGACTTTTGATCAGCGCTGCCAAATGTTTGAACATGCACAAAGCAATTCTATCTGTTGGTTCACTGGCCACGTTGTAATTGACCTCAATGGGAGTAAAGAATCTTTAATAAGTATGAGGAGGAGCACGTTATTGTTTAGCAATAAGGAGGAGTCCCTGCTGTCATATTACAATTGTAATAAACCGCATGCCTGCACTCATATCTCTTGAACTTGCAAACTTCTCAGAAACCGTTTACTCTACAATAGAAAACTAAAAACAAGCACTCATACGGGAGCAGAGAAATAACTATTGTTTAAGGACAGAAACACCTAAAATGCACACCCGGGAATCAAAATTAAAGGCAAAAGCAATTGCTTCCAAAAGTTCACCTCATAATATCCTCGTTGCGGTGTGTTGTCTCACAATGGGCGCAAAAAGTATGCGATTTTACCATAATGAATAAACTTTTCCGACACCACCTAAGATGTTGTAGTATTGCTTGTATAAATGGCTAAGGGCTGCACTAGTAAAAATATTACTCGCTACTATGAGTTACCTAAGAATGACGAACACTTGATAAAAAACTGCCGCAAGCTTTGGGGGCAAAGCATCCGCACGGTCGCGATCTGCCTTCTCCTAGCCTGCTTGTACACACACCCTCATAAATTACTTGCAACGGTCCGTGTGTTTAAATCATGGCCGAAAATGCCCGCTTACCATTTCATACCCATTGTGTACTAGCCATGAGGCTTCCGCCATTGCATCCCACGCTGTAGACTTCTTCCAACGTTCCCTGGTTTTATTACCGGGATAGGCTCCTGCTCCGGGCCTGGAAATTCTCCACAACTGCATTCCCTTCTACAGAGCTTTTCGTCGAAGTAAAGAAATTAGAAGAATCGTTTAGGCTAAGAATCTCGCACTACTGCACATGTAGCTCCGCTTGAGCTCGGTGAGCATTCGGCCTGATCAGTGACACAGACATCTCCTAACACTCACCTAATGACTACGCTGTGAGGCCCTCTCCTTTCCTCCACGTGCAGTAACCCAGCTATCACTGTAATTCTTTGCTGGTCTGCTGCCACTGGAGCTGTTGAGAGAGGACAGAGAGGGTTAGTTCGGCCTCCCCCGAGGCTTTTGTACCCTCGGGGGAGGGAAGGTCGAACCTGCCCTCCTGATGGCGTTAGGCTCACGTGGTAGGCTCACGTGGTCATGCCTCCCTTCTATCTTGCTGGCTCTTCCCTGTCCTGTTTCTGCCTCGAGGATGTCTCTGCTGGCTCCCGCCCCGGATGCCACTTAGAGCGCCACGCCCTTAGGAGCGGGTGGCGCCATTCAATTGGCTTCTTGGCGTCTCCGCAGGAATCTCTATGTCTACTGTGGAACGCGAAAAGGAAAGCAGAAAGATAGCAGGATACCAGTCGTGCTCAGCTGAGCACAGCAGAGGGGCAAGTTGCCGCTGATTTGAACCCCCAATATCTGTAACAAGCAAGTGACCAAAAGGGTTGTTAAACAATCATTAATCTGCACTTAGGCATTCAATTCCAAGTACTTGTGGTTTATTTCACACTGGTTTGAAACGTTCTTCTTATTAATTTAGAGAAACATTTAATCATGTCATAGAAAAACACAGATTTTTAAGTGTGGCAAACTTGTGAAAACATAAACTACATACATATCACTGTAACACACAGAAAATCAAAAGGCATTTTACATAAACATATACAAAACATAGACACCAATCAGATTGTCATTGTCCTCCTAATATTTGGAAGGCACCAGTCCTTGTGTAACACATAGAAACCAGGCAGACCTCTCACAGTTCGAGGGGTCCTACCTGCATAATGGGCTAAAGGCAGCACGATTGTCCACGGGGACAATCGTGCTGCCTTTTGTATATGTTTATGTAAAAAGCCTTTTGATTTTCTGGGTGTTACAGTGATATGTATGTAGTTTATGTACTTGGAATTGAAAGCCTAAGTGCAGATTAATTATTGTTTAACAACCTATCCGGTCACTTGCTTGTTACATATATTAGAGTGGTCCAGGCCAGGTAGTGACAGGACCCAAGTCTTTATTTGGTGTTTGAACCCCCAAGGCAGTACACAGAGCTCTCTTTCTTCGGGTCCGCTCTCAGCCGAGTGCCGAATAAACAATCAAGAACTACGTACCCTGATGAGCGTGCCTTGCGTCTTCTTGTAGACGCTTGCTCCTCCTCCTCAGGACATCTGGGCATTGCATTCCTATAGGTTAGGTAGGCGGTAACCGACGTGATTCCTGACACAGTAGGTCCTGTGGAGTCCTGTAAATTTAGATACTTAGATATTTAAAGTTATGGTTTAAATCAACTGATAAAGAGAAATGCCCAAACCGAATTATGTCCCGGCTCTCACCTGGATGAAAGAAGAATACTTGGGATTTTGCTTCATTTAAGCACGGCCTCAGATGTGTTCAAAGTACTGAAAGGTACTTGGCATCTGCTCTAAGTCACCGGTCAGGTTGTGGGAGTATACTATTAGGTCGTCTGCGTATGCTGACAGCACATGTACATTGTTGCCCATTCTAATTCCAATGTGTCCTTCGTCCCTCCGTAGCTTAAGAGCTAGGGGTTCTAGTGCAAGTACAAAAAGTAGTGGCGACAAGGGCCTGCCTTGGCAGGTACCCCTGCCTACCGTATATGGGCATGAAATTTGGTTTCCGGTGCGTACTCACACTGTGGGGGACGATTACAGGAGCTTTACCCACTCCATGTCTTTAGCTGGTATGTCGAACTTTCCCATGGCCTTTGACATGTACACCCATTTAAGGGTGTCAAAAGCCTGTCTTAGGTCCAAGGAGATGCATCCTGCATTCAGGCGTTCTATTTGAGTGGCTCCCATTACGTGGTACAGGCGTCTGATATTTAGGGATGTACTGCGTGCTGGGACAAACCCGAATTGGTCTGTATGTGTTAGTTTTGGTAGTTAGGGGAGCAGTCGACATGCCAATATTTTGCTTAATGTTTTATATTCTGTGGTGAGGAGCGACAATGGGCGATATCCTGCTATATACTCGGGGGTCGTCCCAGCTTCGGAAGGGACACCACCAGTGCGGGCATGGTGGAGAGTGGGAGGTTTACCACGTCCAGGGCAGTTTGATAGTCATTACAGATGGGTAACCAATTAGTCTGAGAATGTATCCAAAAACTCTATTGGGAGGCCATCTAGCCCTGGGGCCTTATTTCGTGGTAGCTCCCGTATGGCCTCTTTAATTTCTGCTCAGGTGATCGGGCCTGACAGGTTGTCCTGGGATGTTCGTGTAAGTTGGGTATAGATGAGGTTGTCTAAAAAGGAATCTGTGGTCTCACACACGGCTTCCTTCGGGGCTTGGTATAAGGTCTCATATTATACCCTAAATGCCTCGTTTATCTCTTGCTGTGTATTCACAGTCTTTCCCCTATTGTGTTATTTAAAGTATTGGGGTGGAGGGGGGAGCATCTTTCAGTAACCTCATTAGGAGGGCGCCCAATTTCTCTGGTTAGAGTATCGGTAATCTATGACCCTGAGGCTTTCTAGTAGTTCGACATACTGCATGCATGCCTCCTGTAATGGTTCTGCTTTAGATGGGTTGCTTGCTGCTTCCTGCTTCAAGTTATTCACGTTGTTTTCAACAGATTACAGATTTGCTTGTATTTCTTGTCTCACCCCTACTGTGGCGCTGATAGCAGTGCCTCACACAACTGTTTTATACACGTCCCACTCTATGAGGTGCGAGGAAGCTGATTCAGTGTTCTCCGTGTGAAATAATTGGTGACAACCGATTCCATAGTATTTCTAAAAATTGCATCTTTTAGTGTTGGGGGCCATAGTTTCCATGTGGGGACCGGTGTGGGGGTCCTGCCCCTTGCTAGAGTAATCTCCAAAGGGTTATGATCTGAAAGAGTCTTCCCCAAATATGTGGTATGAGCCACTTGTTTAGTTAGGACGATGGAGCAGAATATTCTGTCCCTTTGTGTGTGGAGTTGGTGGGTCGGGGAGTAAAAGGAATATTCTCTATTTGTCGGGTTCTTTAGACTCCCATCCCCCATCCCTCAGACCATCTAGGCAGTGCCTCCAATTATCTAATGGACCCTGCGTCTCGAACTGGGGGGTGTGAACAATCCATGTGGGTGTCTAGTACTGCATTATAGTCTCTGCCCAGTATCCATGGATAACCGTCCCAATCTGGTAATTTTATATTGAGATTTGTAAGAAAATTATCTTGCTCAAAGTTTGGGACATAAAGGCTGCCTATTATTATAAGGTGCCATTGAGCGTGCCATGAATTAGTATTTATCTACCTTGTGGGACTGTGAGCTGCTCCAATGCCGCAAACGGGACCCCATGGCTGATCCATATTGTTGCCCCGCTAGCTAAGGAAGAGTATGATGTGGTAAATATCTGTCCCCTCCACTTTTTCTGAAATACTACCTGTGTCCTACGCCTGTTTAGTTGCACATGTATCCTGTGACACTTGTGTATTGAACCCTGTCCCCTTACATTCCAGGTTAGTATATTATAGGTGCCCACCTTGTGATTGTGTTCTTGTTTGTGTTTCCTAGGCCTGACTTAGGCAGCAAGTAATGTAATGTAATGTAAAAGGAACTTGTAGAGAGCAGCTAACACCTAATGGTTTCTTGGCGCTAAAACATAAGGAAGACAGACATTCCGAGGGGCAAGAAGCATTAATTATAAGCATTGCAAAACAGGTGGGTTTTAAGACGGGACCTAAAATGGGTGTAGGGGGAGGCTAATCTTAGGCCTAAAGGGAGGGCGTTTCAGAAAGACGGGGCAAGAAATGAGCACCTCAGTCCTCCCTGTTTTTTACGTTTAAAGGTCGGGACCTGAAGTAAGGCCAAATGAGAGGAACGGAGATTGCGGGAGGGGACGTATGAGTGCAGTAGTGAAGAGATAAACAAGGGACCTATACCAGTAAGGGACTTGAAAATAATTCAACCCAATTTGAACTTGCAGCGCTCAGAGACAGGGAGCCAGTGGAGGGATTTTAGCAGAAGGCGGACGTGTTGGTGTTTGGGCTGATGGTAAATGAGCCGTGCGGCCTGGTTCTGGACAAGTTGTAGCTTCTTTAGTTGGTATGCCGGTATATCAACATAACGGGAGTTGGCATAGTCTATCCTAGAGATGACTAAGGCCAACAGGACCAAGGTAAGGGCCTCGGTGGTCAGGAAGCGGGCAATCCTTCAAATTTTTCTTAACTGAAAAAAAACTAGAGGAAACTACCACGTTGATCTGGGGTTTCATCGTGAGGTCATTACTGATGATGACCCCAAGGCTTTTTACTGAGCTGACAGGATTGGGGGGAGGACCCAACCTCGTGAGCCAAAAGATGGATTTCCAAGGATTGGCAGCCCCCCCGACAAGCACCAGCTCTGTCTTGTCGGGGTTGAGTTTCAGGTGATTCACCCCCATCCAGTCACTAATGTGACAGAGAGTGGATTGAAAGTTATCGATGGACTGGTCCGTAGAGTTAATATCGAAGGCCAGCTGGATGTCATCCGCGTAATTGAACGCGGTGACACAGCTACCTCATAGGGACCGAATAAGGGGGGTCAGGTATAAATTTAAAAGAAGAGGGGATAAGGAGGAGCCCTGCGGGACGCCGCAGGTTAGCTCGACCTTGTCAGCAGAAAACTGAGAGAGCCGAACCACCTGGCGGCGGTTGCTCAAAAAGGAGCGGACCCAGTCAAGGGCGGTGCCCCTGATGCCAGCCTCCCTGACATGGCCGACCAGGATATCATGGTCAACTGTTTTCAGAGTCAGAGTGCAGGTTGTTGTCATCAGACAATTCCGACGCTGAGCGGGCTTTACTGTCCCTTAATATAGCTGCGGTTGCTAGCGCCGACTCTTTCCCTTTTGGGCCTGTTCAGGTGTAGGGCTCTTGGCAGGGAATTTGTGGTTTGGTTTGGCTTGGCATGTCCACCTTCTTGTTGCGCTTTTTTGGCTCAGTTGTGCACTTTGCGATGAGTTCGCAGATGTAGTATGTGGGAACGTAACCGCCATCCATTCCTCCGCATCTTCATAGCTCTCAAAGAAGTACATCTTTTGATCATAGATGACCTTCAGGCGAGCGGGTAATCACAGGGCGTACTTGAGGTCCAAGGCTGAAAGTCTCTTTTTTGTCACTTGGTACGAGGATCTCTCAAGTTGGATAAGGATTGTATAGTCCAGGTACAGAGAGATCCGTTGGTTCTCATGTTTTATTGGAGATTTCTCCCTAGCCGTCTATAATGAAGTGTCTTTGTTCCTGTAATTTAGTATACGAGCGATCATAGGGCGCTGAGAGGCTCCTGCAGTCGACCTTCCCGTGGGAATCCTGTGGGCTCAATCTACACAGAAGATATCAGATAGGCCCTCGGGGGACACCTGTTCACGGAGCCACTGTTTCATAAATCTGGTGGCATTGGGGCCCTCACAGTGTTCCGGTAGCCCAATGATATGAACGTTGTTTCTTCTTGCTCGCCCCTCTTCATCCTCGACCCTGTCCTGAAGCCCAGTCACTTGCTGTTGCAACTGCACAATTTGTTCCGTATGAACTTTGTGCTGTGGCAACATTTTGGTCAGGGTTAGTTTGTTGGTCTTTACCATGGTTGCTAATTTGTTGTGGTCCGCTTTGAGGAGGTAAGTGAACCTATTTTCTTTTCTAATGCCTTGCATGAGTCTCTGACCTACTGCAGTATTAAATCTAGTTAATCCGGGGCTGACTCCATATTTACGGGTGGAATATAGCTGAGTGGTGTTGTTGCTTCTCCTGGCTGTTGCGCTCCTAGTGGTAGCCTCTGGTAGCTTTCCTTTGGGACACCCCATGTTGTTGCCGTTGCCGTTTCTGGTAATGAGCAGGTTCTGTTGGGCTTTCTGGGTGACCGTGTCCTCTGGTGCTTGTGGTCTTTGGCTTCAATGTGTGCACTAGGAAGGGCCCAGTTATCGTCCTTTTACCCCCTCTGCCACATTGGAGGTATGGGCGTCAGACACTTTTACCACGTGCACCTGTCCTTCTGTCTCATATAAAACTGGGAGTGCTGCTGGAGTATTCTGTAACTGTATTACCTCCAGCGCTCAAGTATACTGCTCTGGGTCAAAGACATGTCACAAGTGCAGAGCCCTTGGGGCGTGTCCAGGGCTGTGTCTCACTCTTCTTTGTGCAGCTGTTGGTGACCCTCTGTTTCTACTCTTGTGAGCTCTGGACTTGTTACCTCTCAAGTGCTTGACGCAAGACTGTGCTGCAGATTCTCGGTTTTCCAGGGGCCATTTTCTGACCTAAGTTGTAGGCCTCAACATGGGGTCCATGCACTGGTGCCGATCTCAGTTTACACTCTGCTGTGCATGGGGATGGGCACAAGTAGTCCAGCCACTCTCTTTCATACTGGGTCCCCCGCAGTAACACCAGGTCTAGTCCCACATCTATGCCTCTGTCTCAGAGCACTGCCACCAGTCGTCTTCTTTTTAACCTTCTGTGCTGCTGAGGCACCTTTCTAAGGCTGGGGAGGTTGCCGAGGCATCAGGCCTTAGGCTATGCTTCTGGTGGCATCACCCCGCTCTGTATGATAGGCCGTGGCATGGGGTCCAAGAGTTGGCCTGACCTCAAGTTTGCACCGTAGGGCTATATGAGCGGACTCCTCTTGCTTCTAAACTTTGGGTCTTTCCACAACCGCGCTGGGGCTTGACAAAGTGCATATGCCGCCGCCCCAGGCCGCCGCTCCCGCCCTCCATCCCGCTAATGCTTTGTGCAGCAGAGGTGCCACTGTGAGCCTGATGACAGTACCGGGGTGCGGGGTTGCGCCTGGGGCCCAAGCCCTGGGGACCAGCCTACGTTTCGACCAAATCCCGGCCCAGGGCACAGATCTTGCCTGCGGGCGGGGCTTCCTGTTTGATGCCCTCTCTTCGCCAGACTCACCATTTCACAGTAGCTTTATTTGCCACCTCCTGACTCCAGGGCATCTCGGCTCCCCGCACAGCCCACCAGACGCACTGCTCTTCTGGCGGCAGCCTGTCCCTCAGGTCTGGCCCAGTCAGAATTGGGACAACACCGCTACGTTGCAACTCTCAGCCACAGTCTGCTGATGGAGTACCAGGGTCTTGTCAGTTGACGAGAGTTACACTTTGGAACAGTGCGGGGAGGTAGGTTGCAGGTCGGGTCCGATATGGGTTCAAAGGCCTCCTTTGATCTCTCACTCGATCTCTACCCCAGGCCCTTCGGGGTATTAATTACTTTGCCTCTCAGCAGCAGAGGGGACACAGCAAGCACACTCAGTCCTCAGCAGAAGTGCCTTTCAACTCCAGCACGCCCCCACATCCCTGTCTTCAGGCGCGGCCTCTCTGGTGTATGTGCCACATCTATCCTCTGTCGCCTCTGGGGAACAGTAGGTCGCCAGGCTTTGGGGATCAGCTACCTAGTGCTCCTTGTGAGCCACTCTCATTTTGGGGGGTGCTGCATGAGTGGATGGTATGGAGCTTTGTTTGATATTGTAGAATTAATAATTCAGACACGGAGCTCAGCTAAGATGTATGTTCGGTGGTTAGCCACACCCCCGGGTGATAATGCCATTTAAGGAAATTTTAAACAAATGTGGAATTTGTAACAGTTCAGTGGGACATACACATCAACTGATACCTTGTCCCATACAATCCTGTCTGGAACTGGAATAGCTGAAATGTTTATCAGGGACAAGTCTCTCTGTTCACGGTGTGATGAGGTGTTAGGTTTCAGAACCAAGTTAACGATGGGCACTGCTGAGCTTTCTGTGGTAAAGTGTCCATTGAGCAGTAGAAAGAACTCAGTCACAAAACCAATCCAGAGAAATATGAAAACTATTGCAATTGTAATCCAAAGGTGTAGTAATGGAGAGACAAAATATGTTCTTATTAGCCAAAATTAGAAGACATGCACCTTTAGATCAAACAGCAGGGGCGGAGGGAGTGCATCTCTAAAGCATCAGAGAAGTCATCAAAATCGATGAAGTACAGAGACACTGTCCAGTCTATCTTTGGCAGCTCAGGAGGTTGTGTTGACCTTGATGCAGCTCCAATCTGTGGTACATTGATGTAGACCTTGTTCTTTGTAGGATTCTGAATTGAAATCTGCGTTTCTGTACTTGTTGGCCAGCACAGTTGTAGTTGTTTCCGAAACAGGTAGGAGACATACTTCATTGTTGTCTATCATTGTCTCTTGTTGAAGAGAGCAGGCTCTATTTGCAATTAAAGCTTCCATCTTAACCCTCTGTATGGCAGTGAGAGGAAATTGGTAGCTACCCAGGTGTCCATGTGGTTTACTGTTGAGAAGCAGCTACATAGTGTGGTTTAATTAGATCAATAAAGACTACATTTTTGTCTAAGCATCCAGCAAGGGGCAGGAGAAGTACAGTTGTGTACCTTCAACAGCCAGGACAAGAACAGGCTCTCTGAAAGATGGCCCAAACTCTATTTTGCCAACAATTATTTATCTGACCAGATCTCCAGTCTTTTAGACCCAACCTGCTCTTTTCAAAACAACCTTCACTTCTCCAGTGGCAGAGCATTTTGCTTGGGTGTTGCTTTGTTCATCCCAGAAATCATTGAATTCCTGTAAAACAGGCAAAAGATCATTGATTTCAAACTGTGTTTATGCTGCCTATGTGATGTCATTACCAGGTCTGGGACCTACATCTTAACCCCAAACAGAATTTTATAAGGTGTCTGACTAGCCATGGACTTTCCTAACATTTTGTTCAATGCCCCCTGGATCCCATATAGAAGATGGACCCTACTGTGACCACATCTCAATACCCTTGCTGTTCAAATCTTCTTTAAGCCACAGTTTTTCTTCTTCATGACAGCATTTTCCTCAGGATGGTACTGAGATGAGAAATTCAGGGTCACACCCATACATCCTGTGGCCTCTTTGGAGGCCCAAGAGCTCGGACCTTGATCAGAATATACTGTGCCAACTGCTTACGTCCTACAAAATTGCCTCAGATCTTTTATAACAATCCAGGCTTCAGCTGAATGCTGTGGCCATGACCACAGGAATCAAGAGCAGGAATCTACTGCCACTAAAATGTACGAGTAGGCCCTGTCAGATGATAGGTGGACGCAATGGTCCAAATAAACACAAGCCAAAGGCTTGTCTTCCTGTCGAATTATGCAATAGGACAAGCCCTGTGAATCCTTCCTTTGTTTCACGCACTCTGATTGTCCTCCTCTCACTGAACATTTATCAGATGAATCCTGAATGGAAAGAGTGGAATGTGTATCAGTGTCCTGTCACCTACCAGTTTGTATAACATTATTATGCTTTTATAATTACAAACATGTTTAGGTAGATTCCTGTGTAGGAGACACCCTATCTGATTTTGCTTTATCCTTTTTTATCCTATTGTCCCACTTGTTTGTTGCAGAGTTGGATGCTTGCTTAGAGTTATCCTTTTCAGTATTACTCTTTAACTGTGGTTTCCCCGGTGTCTACCAAATTATCTCTACCCAGAGAAGCTTAGGTTTCTTCAATAATTTTAGGAAATTCGCTCTCCTGCTGGGCAGGAGTCAAATCCCTCAGGCGTTGTTATATCGCTAACGCTGCTGCTTCCCCTTTAATGTTACTCACAAATATAGCGGATACTGCTGCTAAATTGCACATCAATTTCATCCCTTATCGAGGGTAGGTGCTGACCCATGGTCATTCTGTACCTGTTTGAATATTTAAGGTAAAACCGCCAAGGAAGGGGTACCATGTGCTCTGGTATATACCGGAGCAAAGACTGTGCCCCAAGTAGTGCAGCCTTCTAAAGGTAAGGCAATCCTCATCAGCAAGCAAATTGTACCTTATGTTTTTTCTGCAGTCCCAAATGGGGAAATACTGCTTCCAGGGGCTTTGTTTTCTGTGCAATGCAAAACGCTTTTCTTCCCTTTCAGGGGGAATTTTTCCCATTACTCAGACCCTCCACGATATTGCAGCAGAGATTTGCAAATTTTGCAGTACCAAAATGGAAATTTTGCGGCAAAAAATGGATATTATTTAGCTGTATTATTGCTGCACTCTATTTTACACTAACTCATTTCTTTTCAGCCTTAAATCAATGGAAACCATTTCCGCAGAGTATTTCACTTTGAAATAGGCAAGTTTAAAGTGTCTGAGAGTATTTTTTTTATATTCTTCTTTGTGGTAACATTCTGGAGCATAGGTTAAAACAAGCACAACAGCACAGGCGGACACCAGAGACACCAATGACCATGGAGACAGTATACGCACCCCAGCCACGGAGACGTCAGAGGCACCCCTGTCCATGGACACTTCAGATACACCCCTTACCATGGAGACGTCAGAGACACGCCCGACCATGGAGATGTGAGAGACACCCTAGACCATGTAGAGGTGGCTCGATTTCGATGAAGCTCGCAGATCATGCGCAAACTTTTTGAAGCGCCAATGTCACTTAAACTACCGACATTGGCTTGGCTCTGAAATGCCTTAAAAGGCAAGGTTTGGAAGTGCAACTGTCACTAAAACAGCAGACATTGATTAGGAGATGGTCCAATAAGCAAACACCACTAAACACACAAGTCAGCACTAGAGTTGTGTACATGAACTAACAGGGAGATGCACTAACAAGTATATTTGTGATGTACCAGTTTCATTCAACAAGCAGACCTCTATTCCATAAATTAATGAGTGACACAGTAAATCATCAACATGCAAATGTCGCTCACTCCATCTACAGAGAACGCAAGGCCCTGACTTGCAGGTGCCTCAACACACAAAACCCTTGTGTGGCTGATGATGTTGCAACCGGGAAATATCCTGTGGACCAATGTCACTCAACTAGCCTACTATGTGTGAGAACCCTGACCATGCAAATGTCTCTCAACTCATAGGCACAGCTCATACCCCTTGGCATGGAGAGGTCTCAACAGGCAGAGATTATGATGCACTAACTTCACTCAAGCTGGCTCATTTACTTAACACAGAGTCCCTTATCACACAAATGTAACTTAACCAGCAAACAGCCCCCGAGTCACTGACAGCAACCCAACAGATATCAGCACAACACTCTTAACATGCCAACCTCACACAAACTGCAGAAATTGCTCATTCCACTGACACTGAATCACACTCACCCTTCAACCAACAAACATGGCTGCCACCAACACTACATCAACGCTCCATCTAAGTATTGAGTGGCAAATACAATAAACCACAAATGCAATAATGATGACACAGGCAGATCCCCACTGCACTCACCAGGGCCCACGAGGGATGTGCAAACTGACAGCACCCACACAACATAAGTCACCATCACCAAGGACCAGAGTGGGCACTAATAGAGACATGATTCTCACACATGTGGCCATGTGCACAAGGCAATTTGGACTCTTTGTATGATTTTCTATGGGATAGGCCGGGTTTGACCCTCAAGTACGTCTTGAAAACTAGGATTAAATGGTGTCTTAATATCTCTCTGAGGACTCGTGAGGACACTATCCTGTCAAGAGGGAATTGGTTTCAAATCCCAAAACTGAAACCATACCAGTTTATAGAGGCTGGTCAATTAAAATCTCACTTCTGACTCCAACCTAGTGTCTGAAGACTGATTGTTTAAATTCCACAGTGAAACCATTAATGCAATTCAAATCTCTTTGATTTCTTCATCTGACATTTAAAACATTCACTCCTAGGAGGAATGGGTCAGAGCAGCAAAGTTTATTTTATGTGTGTGGCAAGGTGGTGGGTCCCTGAGACAATATATTTGTAGTTAGTTGCGTAACAATATCTCTTTGACAGCATACGTAGCGGAATAATTGTCCTTCATATGTCCATGAATGTGGGAGACAAGTTCCAAAAAGCTTTGATAGTGTACATTTTTGTGAGACTCTCTGTCTTTGTGCATAACACAGTTTCACATAAGTATCTATATCTTCCCTGGCATCTTAAATGAGCTGGGAATCTATTAACATCATGAAGTGGCAGGGGAGCAAAATAAAACAGTCTCTCAGCTATTCTTTCTCATATACCCAGTCATGCCATGGTTTATTACAGGGCATCCTGGACTCACAAGTATATTCTTACATCTCTCAGAAAAATGGCAGAGACTCTATCACTCTTAATCTCCAGAAACTTAATTTTTCTGTGTTGGTAAGAGGGGATTCGGTATATAGCAGGAGATCATCTTGTCTCTGGCTGTTAATACCTGCTGTTACATCCAGGCTTTGCACATATTTTTTTGTTATTCCTTCTGTTTTATAAATGGAACCACACATATCGACTGCATTGAAGGTAATGGTCCTGAAAGCTAGCAAACTTATATCAGGGTTCCATCACTTGCCATCTTGGAAGACAAGCCAGTCCTTCATCCTATCAACACAAAGTGGTGTATGAGCTGTTGCCATAACCTATTTGACCTACTGCAACTGTTTGGTTTGTTCTTCCCTCTTTTTGGACTTTGCGGTGTTGATAGTGATGGAGCAGGGTGAAGAGCAAGATTTTGTTCTAACCTGTGAAGTTAATCTCCCATAATATATAACTTGACTAATAAGCATGTGGTGAAAAGTATTAATCAACTTAGTTTAAGATTGCAAACATTACACGCGGGATTAACTAATGTGCTTTATGTTGCAGATGCAAAGAAGAAAATAATAAACTAACCTTGTCTATTGTCTTTGTCAGTATTAAATGTGGCTGTTTAACTAAAGGCATGTGCTTATTATATGTGCTCATGTTATGTCTTTTGTGACAAAAGCCTTTAGAGTTCGTGCGGATCCTGGAGAAAAAAGTAGATATATTGCTGCATTCGTGTGCTTTGGCTAGGTAATATAATTAACCTGGGTAATTATATGAAGGGGGGGCGGGTAACAGAATGGGTCTCAATTCTTTAATTAATTGATGTCTTGTGTTTGTTTAATAATAGTTTCCAAAGTGAGGCCTAAAAAGTGGCTCGGAAAAATATGGCTGACAGAGATGCAGACGTGAAAGAAATCTTGTCCAGAGTTGAGCCTTGCATTACGTAATGGAGATTTTTGCTGCATAGAACATTATTAATAAAAGGAAAAAGACTTTGCTTGAATAAAATGTGCTCTCGGAAAGAAGGCCCAAGGACAGGATTTGTGATTATCTGCCAAGGTTAGGAAGTAAAAAGTACAGTACTCGAAGAGAGAAGATACACTTTTGAGGAAGCCGAAAAAGACAATAGGGCTTATGTGAAGCCCGGACTTGGTAAAAATTCAATGACCTAATGGTGGACTGACATGGCTCAGCCAATGAAAGACCTGGATTTTGTTGAAAGAATGTAGAATGTAGAAAGTTTTAGATAGAGAAAAGGTATAAAACTTGACATCACGAGCAGGGAAAAAGCTCTTGCTTCCCGATTCCTGAATGACATGCTGATGGACTTTTGGCGCACTTAAAGATAGCAGACTTTAATTAATATTCTTCTTTTCAGGTGAAGTGAGAAATAGACAGGGAAATAGAATTAGGGTATGGAAACTGTTATTTGCTAATACTTCATGTTTCTGATCTTGCTTTATTAAATGTCAGTTTAATAATTCATTTCTTATTAAAATGCTGCTTTCTTATTTGCTTTAAAAATAAAGATTCTAAAACGTAAATGTTCTTTCTTAATGAAGAATAAAGACAACAAAAATTCGATTTGAAAAGACAAGCTGGTCTTGTTTATTCATGGTCTAGTTACTATCAGTTGATCCAATCGCCTTAGTGATCCGTTTAATAAATAATACATGTTTTGAAAACAATGGTAAAGATGATAAACTGCAGTTGTATATAATAGTGTAAATAATAGGTGAGTGAATTTATTAATCAGATCACATGATTCAGTTGCTCAAAATTGTCTCATTGGTGTTATGGGCCTGTTTAAGTGTTTCATGATTAATGGTGAGTATTGAGGTGATAGATAGTGTTTGTGAGACAGTTTTTCAATGGGAGCGCTGGATCAATTACTTGGTACCAGAGTTCGGTTACTATGGTAACTGACATGTTACATAGAAATACATAGGATACATGTCTAAAACATGTTAAGTTTGTTCAGTTGTAACATGTAGTCAAAAGGTTTTTTCCAGCAGTGTGAAAATTCCTAGTTGTGCCGGCCTGAGTAGTATAACAGGTGAAGTTACACAGTGCATTTTTACTGTTTCAAAATAGTGGTATCGTCGTATATCACAAGTGTTGTGGACGTACAGCACAAGTTTAGGGATTTTAGGTGTGTAAGGTAGAATGTATAGCAAGGATTGTCTATGAAATTGTAGCTTTCAAGTATAGGGATACCTCTGTCCTGTTTTAAAACTCACCGTGAAAAGAGTAGTAGAATTTATATAAGCTTGAGTGAAGGGTAAGGAAGCGTCGTCTAACTTATTGGCGAATGAGTATTTCTGGTAGCAGGTTAAAGTCCTACTAAAGATTTATATATGAATGGTTAGGAATCCTTTCCGTATGAATGTGCGTAAATGAATGGGTAAAGTAGCCTTACTTTATCGACAAATTTTAATATTCTGTGAAAATAGCGTCGTCTATTTCAGGCGAAAGAATACTTGATTGTTAGAAAAAACTTTATTTAGCGAAACAGACAAATGGTTTGTTTTTGTAGTGTTACTAACTGAATTTTATCGAAAGGTTTGTAAATATGGCGCTGTAAAGGAGGGGTCAGTTGCAGCTTCTTCTCTGCAGCAGTAGCATACGTCACAAGAGTCGCGCTGTGATTGGCTAACATACGTCACCGTATTCGCGCACAGATTGGTTCATATGACAAGACGAGCTTACAGCTGATTGGCTTATACTGAAAAACAGTCATTCTATTGGTTGAGCAGAACAGTGACGTGGCTTAACCTGATTGGTTAGTTAGTGAGTTTCCCGCACGGATTGGATGGTGTGGCGGAATAACAAGAAAGTTGTTACGATCTTTACCGAGGCAAGAAAAATTTGTTTAAAAGACATGGATTATTATTACATGAAGGGGAAAAAGAAAATTACATGGTTTCAGAAGTTGAAAAATAAAATTAAATCTGATAAGAAAATTTCAACGCGAAACAGAAGATTAATTCATAAGTACAAAACACCAGCAGCTTATATGCTAGGTGAATATGGTTACCATACTTGTCTTTGGATTGAGAATTGGATGAAATGTACTGAAAATGATGGTATTTTAGCATGGCCGGAAGATTGATCGTTTAACATAGCGGTCTTGAGAAACTTAAGAGAAAGGATGATGGGACTTGTACCAAAGCCTGGACCTACTCAATTTGAAGCTTTAGTTGAATGGGAGGATGAAATGTTTGAACTAGAACGAGAAAGTAGAGGCATACCAAAGCGAACAGGATTGGGTTTCGATAGAGAGACACATGAGGATAGAATGCGTCAATGGAGAAAGGCAGACATGTGTGATGGTTTGTACCCAGTGAGATTAATTGATGAGACATCTGGTAAAAAGAGTTCCCCAAAAAAAATCATGTTAGAGAGAAAAGTGATTCAGAGGATGCAGTATTAGAAGAAATTTATACCAGAAAGCCACCACCTTATCAACCAGTTTGTACATGGACTTCTCCAAGTGCCCCCGCAAGGGAAATAATTAATGAGATATCTCCCGAAACAAATTCGAATTTTAAAAGTACGCCTAAAAGAGTAGAGACATCTCCAGAGACAAATCAGAGCATCAGAAAAACACCTGAGAGGGTAGAAACAGGATGTAATTTGAATATATCAGGAGAAAATAGTAATTTCACTGAAACTCCTGTACGAAGAAATGAAACCCCAAGAAATGGAAATAGAGCAGAAAGATATGAGGGATTGCCAGATACTTCAGAATACATTCGTTCTGCGAATGAAATAATACAGCAGTTAACTAAAAGCATGGAAGCAGTAACAGTACCTGTAACAATTGGACCTGTTCTCCCAGTGTTTGATCAAAAAGAAATTACACATTCAGCTTTAACTGTTCCATTAAATTCAGAAATACAGAAAGCAAAATACATCGAGAAAGAATGATGCCTGATTTAACTTTTAATCAAAGTTTGTCATGTAAAACCCCAACTGGTGCAGATTCTGATTCTGGATCTCCAGTAAAAAGTTTATTGCAAACCCCAGAATGTAAATTACTTGATGTTGCAAAATTGAAAGCAGACATAAAGGAATTATTAATTGGAACAATTGGAACTGACAGATTAAAAGCATATCAGGATGATGAATTATTGTTCATTTGCAAAAGCATAACATGGAAAACGAAAAATTAATATGACCAATTAGAGGAAATGGCTTTTGAATTAGAAATAGATTTAAGCAAACAGAAGAGTTTGCAGAGAAGTTATAGAGTGGATTTTTCGGAAAATACATTGAAAATTGAACACTGCAGGAAGAATCACTCATATAAAAGATTTAATTGTGATCCTGAGAAAATGGGGTGAATTAAGTAAATGGAGAGCAAAATGGGCAAAGAAGAAAGATGAAGACACAATAACCTTAGCTTTTCCTATCAGAGAAAAAGAAAAAGAGGCAAAAGAATTTCCATTGAGAGAAATAGCGGGAGGAGGCTATGTGCATGTTCCTTGGACAAGGCAGGACATTCTAATGTTCACCAATGATTTTCCCTGATTAAGAGAAAAACCTGTAGAATGGTATCAACAGGTAGACAGATTTGTGAAAGTTTCAAAAGTCCTGTGGGTTGATCTTGACATAGTTGTCCCATCAGATCTGTGGACGGAATGTAAAATTTCCATAGATTGGTCTAGAGAAGAACCCTCTTGTGATAAGGTAACAGGAGCCCCTTCACCAGATGTAATGAAAATGTATGATAAAGTAATTGTGTTTTTGAAAAACAAGGTTCCCCCAAAAGAAGTGGATTGGGTTAAAATAGACAGAAGAACCCAAGAGCCGAAAGAATCAGTGCATTCATTCTATGAAAGATTACTGCTGGTATTTAAACAATACAGTGGTTATGAGAATTTAAGTGAAAAGGATATGAGCCATTTTATATACAGATTTGTATACGGCTTAAGACCTCAAATTGGTGAGATGATAAGATCTTCAATTGTTGGATGGCAGTCACTAACAGTGGATGATATTTTGAGAAAAGCAAAATACTGTAGTGATGAATTAGATGCGAAACATAAGAAGCTGAAAGAAAAAGCTATGTGGGCACAGGTAAAAGTGGCTGAACAGCAAATAGCAACTTTAAACAAAAATGTTGACCAGAATCAAGGGAAATTTAAAGATAATTATAATAAACCAAAATTGATGGGAAACATAGAAAAGTTAAAAAAGAAACTCCCACGTTTTAATTGCGGCGAAATTGGACACTGGAAGCACGAGTGTAAAAATCCGCCCAGAAATTTTGTAAAGAATACATCATTAAATCCACAGATGCAGAATGAGATAAATGAGCAGCAACAGCTACAGCGACACATAGTGAATCAGCAAAGTCAGATACCACAACCGCCACTTCCATACTGTGTAAATGTGCAGAGATACAATACAGAAACAGGATTCTGCGGAGGTGAACAGGTAAATAGATCACCGAGAGTGAATGTGTCATATGTGTCTCAACAATTTTGGATGAAAGAGGATGGGAGTGAATCGGAGGATTACTTCTGACGGTGCCTGAGAGAGGAGGAAGAGTGTGTGCTTGGAGCCACAATGATGTAGAAATTACTTTCCTAGTGGATACAGGTGCTACCGTTCTACTGTTAGATCAGTGGAAATAGAAAACCTTCCTCTCTCTGGTGATAAGATCCAAGTAGTAGGTGTAGCTAATCAGCAAATTAAAACTGATCTAACTGAACCAGTTGAAGTTGAAACGGGTAAATTTAAAGACATGCATAGATTTGTAGTTTGTGATAGCAGTCCTGTAAATCTTTTAGGTAGGGACATTCTCTGCAAGATGAATCGTAAAATATACTGCTCTATGGATGGTAGAGAGCTACACACTTTAGAAGAGGAGGGACTTTACAAATTAACAATGTCAATGGTTGAGGCAGAAGAAAGCAGATTATTTCCTGTGTTTCATAAAAACAATTTGCCTGAAGAACTAAAAGAGACAGTGTAGCGGGAATTCCGTTCTCCTACAGAACTGTGCATAGAGACCTGGAACCTCGGTGAATTAGGATGGCCCAAAACTCACCTCTGTACCCAAAATACCCTTACCGAGCTAGCTACAGTGTCTCATTGGAATGACAAACTCCCAATACTTAGACAGACCAGAACATGAACTTAGATTACCTCAGGTATCGTGGAATACATGAACACTCTTTCGTTATATAATCATTGCAAACCAGAACATGGAGTAAATGAGGACACATGCATGTTTTAAATATTTATTTACTAATGCATGGTTCTCAAACGCAGTATCTTGTACAATACTAGCAAGCATATTATAAGCAACAAAGTTATCAGCATAGTTATTAGTCCATAAAAGGCGAATGGTGACAGCATACTAAGATGCTGCATTGAATAGGAATTAACAACCCCTAATTCACACCCTCCCTATTTAGCATACTATTTTATATCTATGAAGGTCTCATTTGGGTTTTAGCAGGGCGGGCCCATACCTCAAAATCTCAGTGGCAGAGGATCACATCATCTTCCACCAGCTCTCTGCATGCGAAGCACCATCAAGTGTGTTACGTGTGTGTTCAGCACAACAATATAAAACCCCCCTAGAGCCAGATTTTGGCAGCAGCATGTGTGTTATGTCTATGGAAGTGTGAAGATCAGACCTCACAACAACATCGTGTCGAGTTAACCTTGCAGCCTTCAGCACTCACTGTGCAGACAGTGTACCAAGCAAAACTGATATCAGAGCAATAACATATTCTTTCTCAAGTAAATCACAAAGCTCTTCTGGGTTGAAAGCTAAAACAACAATTATGTGTTGTGTGCAAAATGAGGCAGAAAGGTAAAATGGTGTTTAAACATTTAATAAGCTCATGCTAACTTAACACAGTATATAGAAAAGAATCAGCTATATGACAACAGTGAATGTTAAAATCTGGGACTTCACTGGAGATGAAATGGGTTTAATGAAAAATGTAGGTCCAGTACAAACAGTAAAACAAGGAGCAGATTACCCAAACATTCCCCAGTATAAAATGAAACCAGAAGTGATTGAAGGTGTTACACCTGTAATAGACAAATTCATAAAACAAGGAGTTCTAAGAGAAATCGAGAGTAGCCCATGTAACTCACCGATTATGGGAATTAAATAGCCAAACGGAACTTTTAGAATTGTTCAGAACCTGAGAAAAGTAAACAAAATTGTTGTTTTATGTTGCCCCGTTGTACATAACCCAGCGGTAATTTTATATCAGATTCCGCATGATGCCGAAGTTTATACAGTTATTGATCTATGCAATGCATTCTTTACTGTTCCATTGCATCCAGAAAGCCAACAAATTTTTGTGTTCCGGTTCAAAGAGCGCATATTAGCATGGTGTAGAATCCCACAAGGGTATACTGAGAGTCCATCTATTTTTAATCAGTTGCTAAAGAAATCCTTGGAAGATCTAGAATTACCTGGAAGATCTATGTTAGTGCAGTATATTGATGATCTTCTTGTAGCTGTAAAAACAAGAGATAACTGCGTAACAGATACCATTACTCTTTTAAATCATCTGGCAGATGAGGGACATAAAGTGTCACCTGCAAAATTACAGTTTTGCAAACAACAAGTAAAATATCTTGGTCAAAGAATTGCAAAGGGAATCAGACAAGTGACAACAGAAAGAATAAAAATGATTCAAGCAATGCAACCTCCAAAAACACAGAGACAGGTTAGAATGTTTCTAGGAATGGTAGGTTATTGTCGTCAATGGATTAGTGGATTTTCGGAAATTGCAAGACCATTGTAGAGACTAACAAAAGCAGACATAAAAGACCCAAATAAATTAACAAAAACTGAATTAGAAGCATTTGAACAGTTAAAGAGAAGTTTGTGTGAAGCTCCAGCATTGGGAATGCCTGATTACGAAAAAGAGTTTGAGCTGTATTGCAGTGAGAGAGAAGGTTGTGCATTATCAGTTTTGATTCAAAGACATGGAAGACTGAGAAAGCCAATAGCATATTTCTCAGCTGTTCTTGACCCTGTTGCAAAAGTATTACCAGGTTGCTTAAAAGCAGTAGCTGCAACAAGTGTGAGTTTGGAACAAAGTGAAGGAATAATAATGGGATTTCCAGTTAAAGTTCATGTCCCACAATCAGTTGAAATTCTCCTCACTAGAAGCAAAACACAGCATTTGACAAACAACAGATTGACAAAATATGAAAAAGTTATTTTTGGATCGATAACGTTTCGATTTCGAGATTTTTGAATTTAAATCCTTCCACATTATTACCTGACACTACTGAAACAGAAGTCAGAGATGAGGTTGATCATGAATGCCTGTATGTATTAGATTATTGTACAAAACCAAGGCAGGATAGTAAGGATATCCCTTTGCCTGAATCAGATCTTGTTTTATTTGTTGATGGTTCATGCTTAAGAACAGATGATTGTGTTCTGATTGCAGAATATTCAGTGTGTACTGTTGCAGATGTGATTGAAGCTTCCAGTCTCAAAGGAATTTGTTCAGCTCAAGTGGCAGAATTAATTGCTTTGATTCGTGCATGTGAACTGTGAAAAGATCAGAAGGTTACCGTAGTGACTGATAGTCAGTATGGCTATGGCGTAGTCCATGACTATGGCCAGCTTCGGTCTTAAAGAGGTTATTTAACTTCTGCTCCATCACCAATAAGAAATGCTCAGTTGATTAAAAGACTAATAGACGGAATACAGTTACCAGAAAAGATTGCTGTGGTAAAATGCACAGCCCACAAAAAGGGAGCAGATTATGTAACATTGGGAAATGCATATGCAATTAAAACATTTTGTGCAAGACAAAATGTGTCTGTAAATCGGGAAAAAATAATGAACATGTTTTGAACTCTCTTATGCTAATGTCTGTAGTTTAAACTTGGCAAGGAGTAAAACAGTTACAAGATGAGGCAGGTGATGAGTAAAAAGACAGATGGCTGAAAGCAGGTTGCAGGCAGAGAGAGGAAGATGAGATCTGGGTTTACAAAGATGACAGACCAGTATGCCAGACAGTATGATTTCAGACATGGCACGCATGTACCATGGTCCAGGACATATCGGAAGAGACTCTATGATTAGATTGTTTAGGCAAACTTGGTACAATCCAAAATCCAGAATAATTGCAGAATCATTTAGTCAGAGATGCCTCATATGCCAACAGATTAACCCAAACAGAAAGACTGTTGTAAGCTTGGGAACCATAGGACGGGAGGGTGGTCCATTTACCAGAATACAGATTGATTTAATTGAAATGCCACCTCGAAACAGACTCAGATAAATATTGGAGATAGTCTGTTTGTTTTCAAGATGGGTGGTAGCTTTTCCAACATGTCACAAGGATCCAATTACTGTGGCAAAATTGCTTTTGAGAGCCCTCATAACAAGGTGGTTTTCCAGTGTCGATTGAGACAGATCGCGGCACGCATTTTGAAAACAGATCGCTAAAACCGATTTGTGAAGCACTAGGAATAAAGCAAAAACTGCATTGTGCCCACAGACCAGAAGCATCAGGAGTTGTTGAGCAAATGAATGGTACAATAAAAAATCGGTTAGCTAAGATGTGTTTAGCAACAGGAATGAAGTGGACAGATGCACTTCCACTTGTTTTGATGACTTTGAGAAGCATTCCAGACAGAAAAACTGGTCTGAGTCCACACAAGATCTTAATGGGAAGGGTCATGAGATGAGCATTTGTTCCAGTTGAAAAACTACTGAGCATAAATTATAGTGCAATTATGGATTATTGGAAGAACCTATCTAATGTGGTGACTTCTGTGTTCCACCAGGAAGGAACTGAAGTACTTTCAAAAGAGAAAGAACAAGCTCATGATCTGTTGCCAGGAGACTGGGTGAGGACAAAGGTACATCAAAGAAGAAATTGCCTAGTACCAAGGTGGCAGAAGGCAAGACAGGTGATACTAGTCACAACAAATGCAATAAAGTGTAGGGGACTAAAAAGATGGATCCATGCTAGTCATACCATACGAGTGCCTCCACCTGAAAATCCTGACGAAGAAGGTGATACAACAGCTGATTCAGATTCAGAAGAAGAACCTGAGAGAAATCCAGATACTGAAGATTGACAAGAAAGTCGAGATCTGGAAGATTCAAATGTGAATGAAGCATTGAATGAAGAGAATGATGAAGTTGTGATACAAGATTCTGAAGAAAATGAAAATGATCTGCTAGATCAAGTAGCAGAAGAGCAAACTGAACAAGGAGTAATTCAAAATCAAGATCAGGAAAATATTGAAAAGCGGATTGGAGAAAATTCTGAAACTGGTGGATTGGAAGCAATCGAAGAAGGAGAAGAAGAAGAAATTCCAAGTACCAGCTATAAGGATGCTGTTCCTAACAAAGTGAAACTGCCGAATAAAGAAGTACCTGAATCTGAAGAAGAATCCGATACAGAAAAACTGATAATTGATGAATCAGCTGATAACACAGAGAGTAAAACAGATGACAGTGGAGATGAATCAAAATTGAAAAGACCAAGGAAAATAGCTTAGAGAGTAGAATATAATCTGACAGAGCCAAAAAAGAAGTTAACAAGAAAAGGAGACAATTGGCCAAGTGAAAGTGAAGGCCTGAAATTCAAATTAGTGAATAGTACAAAAGAGCAGGTGAATGAGATTACAAGTCAAAAAGAAGAAGACTTGAATAAGAAAAAGCAAACAGAGAAAAGAATAGAAGTGATCAGTAATAGGCCAAAGAGAACAATTAAACCAAATCAGAAGTATAAGTCACCTGAGTGGTCCTACATAGTGATCCCACCAGTAATAGAAATTAGTAGTAGTCAGATTAATTTAGAAGATGAAAGTGACAACGAATGAATATCTTTGAAGTGACACAAGGTCGAAAAAATTGTGTTAGGAGACACAAGGTCGAAGAAATTGTGTTAGCTGGAAAACACATTTGATGTATGACATAAGGTCGAAGAAAAGCTGTTAGAGAAACAAAGTTATCTGATATAAAAAAAAAGAAAAATAGGGGGGTATATTTAGTGATTTTTCATTTTTATATTAATTTTAGTAAAGATGCCTTCTTATAATAATAGTTCGAGATGCTCAATTCTCAAAAGATGTTGCAAATTGTCTTTATCATGTGTAGTTCTAATAATATTTGTTTGGTTAATTTTAGCTGTCATTTTTCCTTTTGGAATAGATAAAGAGATATATAAAGCTAATATGACTAGTAAAGCTGTGGTCAATCATGATAAGATTGTTGACTCTAATAAGGTCATTGTACATAAACCAGAGATTCATCAAGATAGATCTGTGGGAGATTTTCTAGAAATACTTTTTCAAGACTTGTATCTGAAAACGTTAAGGTGATGAATGCAAAAGATTGTTACGTTTGTGTGAAATTACCAACTTCTGTGTCAGAGGGTGTGACATATAATATGCTTCGTCTTACTTACGGTGTGACATGTAGTGTAATAGCTAGTTTGTTTTATAAAACTGGATGTCTGGAGTATTATTACTCGGACTTTGATGAGATTTTTGCAAATGTAAAAATTGTAGAAAGCTTGAATAAAGTGAAATATGCTAAACAGATGAGGGAATTTTTCTTAGTGACTAGTGAACTTACTTATGAGTATGCTTTTAAAAATAATCTAACATGTAAATTGAGAACAGAAGAGAAAACATTTTTGAATATGGTGGAAGAGAGGAGAGCTATTTATAGGCGAAATGAGATGACGAAACAGACTAAGTCTAAATTTTGGCAGGTGGAAGATGAAAAGCTTAATGGTGGAAATGTTAATGTCGCAATTCACATAGATAAACCTGTTAGTGGAAAACTTTGTATAAGAAGAGATAATACCCAATTTGATAACTACTTCGTCGGTGCAAGTCAATGTGAAGATACCTATCGTATTGTAGGGGGTTGGGGATTTAAAAGGAGGTAAAGATCCAAATTTATTTGTGGGGATAAAGCTTATTACAGTCTTCCGGATCACTGGTACGGAACATGTTTTGTAGGTTTAGTTTTTCCAAAATATTTTCATGTAGATAGAAATGCAAAGGGTTCATTTGAAATTGGTAATCACCTAAGTAGATTTAGAAGAGAAAGCTTTTCAGAAATTTTAGGAGACATATTTGGTGCGCTAATACCTATGGTAGGAATAACCCTGAATGCAAACAAAATTAGAAAATTGTCCACAATTGTTGACAGATTGTCAACAAATACTGCAGGTGGATTCCAATTAGTTGACACAGAACTTGTTGCCATGAGATCCATGGTAATGCAGAACCGTCTTGTGTTAGCCATTCTGCTAGCTAAAGAGGGTGGAGTCTGTGGGATATTGCATGTTCAACACTGCTGCACATATATTCCTGATTAGAGTCAGAATATAGAGATGTATATAAGAAACATTACTGAGCTACATAGTGAAATAGTGCCTATAGAAGATGAAAGTTTTTCAGAGCGCTTGGCTAAAAGATTTGCAACAATTAAACACTGGTTTCAAGAGATTGGTAGTTCAATTATAGGTAAGATAGTTTTTCCTTTGATAGTCATAGCTATAATAACACTTTTGTTTAAAATTAGTTGCATGATACATAAGAGAAGAAAACACTTAATAGAAAAGAAAATAATTTATAAACTCAGAAAGGAGAAAGAAAAAGAGATAGAATTAGAAGAGTTTCGGAGAGCACAATATGAAAAATGCAGAAAAACAGATGAGTCTAAAGTTTAGAAATACTATTATCAAGAAAGTCCAGAACATGTTGAAGGGATAAAAAATGTATACATTTTTGGGTATTGTTTGGTGATTTGAAATCATCAGATGAGGGAGTTGATGGAGAAGGGTGAAGAGCAAAATTTTGTTCTAACCTGTGAAGTTAATCTCCCATAATATATAACTTGACTAATAAGCATGTGGTGAAAAGTATTAATCAACTTAGTTTAAAATTGAAAACATTACACACGGGATTAACTAATGTGCTTTATGTTGCATACGCAAAGAAGAAAATAATAAACTAACCTTGTCTATTGTCTTTGTCAGTATTAAATGTGGCTGTTTAACTAAAGGCATGTGCTTATTATATGTGCTTATGTTATGTCTTTTGTTACAAAAGCCTTTAGAGTTGGTGCGAATCCTGGAGAAAAAAGTAGACATACTGCTGCATTTATGTGCTTTGGCTAGGTAATATAATTAACCTGGTTAATTATTAGAAGGGGGTGGGTAACAGAATGGGTCTCAATTCTTTAATTAATTGATGTCTTGTGTTTGTTTAATAATAGTTTCCAAAGTGAGGCCTAAAAAGTGGCTCGGAAAAATGTGGCTGACAGAGATGCAGACGTGAAAGAAATCTTGTCCAGAGTGGAGCCTTGCATTACGTAATGGAGATTTTTGCTGCATAGACCATTATTAATAAAAGTAAAAAGACTTGAATAAAATGTGCTCTCGGAAAGAAGGCCCAAGGACAGGATTTGTGATTATCTGCCAAGGTAAGGAAGTAAAAAGTACAGTATCCGAAGAGAGAAGATACACTTTTGAGGAAGCCGAAAAAGACAATAGGGCTTATGTGACTTGGTAAAAATTCGATGACCTAATGGTGGACTGACATGGCTCACCCAATGAAAGACCTGGATTTTGTTGAAAGAATGTAGAATGTAGATAGTTTTAGATAGAGAAAAGGTATAAAACCTGACATCATGAGCAGCATAAGAAGCTGTTGCTTCCCGATTCCTGAATGACGTGCTGATGGACTTTTGGCGCACGTCAAGATAGCAGACTTTAATTAATATTCTTCTTTTCAGGTGAAGCGAGAAATAAACAGGGAAATAGAATTAGGGTATGGAAACTGTTATTTGCTAATACTTCATGTTTCTGATCTTGCTTTAATAAATGTCAGTTTAATAATTCATTTCTTAATAAAATGCTGCTTTCTTATTTGCTTTAAAAATAAAGATTCTAAAACGTAAATGTCCTTTCTTAATGCAGAATAAAGACAATAAAAATTAGATACAAAAAGACAAGCTGGTCTTTGTTTATTCATGGTCTAGTTACTATCAGTTGATCCAATCTCCTTAGTGATCTGTTTAATAAATAATACATGTTTTGAAAACCATGATAAAGATGATAAACTGCAGTTGTATATAATAGTGTAAATAGTAGGTGAGTGAATTTATTAATCAGATCACATGATTCAGTTGCTCAAAATTGTCTCATTGGTGTCATGGGCCTGTTTAAGTGTTTCATGATTAATGGTGAGTATTGAGGTGATACATAGTGTTTGTGAGACAGATTTCAATAGGAGCGCTGGATATAGTCTTGCCCCCATCATACTTAATCAAAGTTTTTTCCACTGTCTTCTGTTTCTTTTTGTTTGGCCCAAATAATAATAACAATAAAAATAATTATAATGATAAGTCATTTATAAAGCGCCTGGCTACACCAACTGGTGTGTCCCCGCGCTAAAGAAGCAAGAGTCGGACAAGGCAGCGAGGCTTATGACTGGTAAAGCCAGGTTTTTAGGCCTCTCCAAAAGACATTCTCGCATTTTTCTGCGCGCAGTAAAGGTGATAGAGTGTTCCAATTTTTGGCAGCCAAATGAGCATGCACCTATCCTTGCCCTTTAGATTTTGGGGACTTTGAGCAGATGGGCTCCCGTCAATCTCAACTGCTGAGTAGGGTTGTAAGGGGTCAAGAGAT
The DNA here is from genome assembly GCF_964263255.1 of Lissotriton vulgaris. Classification (NCBI taxonomy): domain Eukaryota; kingdom Metazoa; phylum Chordata; class Amphibia; order Caudata; family Salamandridae; genus Lissotriton; species Lissotriton vulgaris. Next base: position 1,541,875,009 of record NC_141693.1, on the reverse strand, counting down.
TGTATTGTATTGTATTGTATATTGGATTTATATAGCGCTTATCACCCAGGGGTCTGTAAGCGCTTGCTTTGGGAACCCGTCCTGGCTTTTCCCTGTGAGATAGCCCCTACAGGGCATCCCCAAGGTGAAAGCCAGGCATCCCGCCGTGTGGGGCCGTTGTGGAGATTAAGCAAGCTTAATGCCCAGAGTTGCAGAGTGTGAACCCATGAATAGGTCAGGCACCGAAGCGAGAATTATCGAGTCCGTGGACATTTTTGAGCTCAAGACCCTGCCACGTCGGGAATTGAACCCTGGTCCCGGGTCTGACCTCTGCTTCAGGGTCTGCCTGCTCTAACCAGTGAGCTACACAGATCATGCAGGTAGCTGGGTCCTTGCTCTGTAGACTCCGGTTACAGAAACATAAGGCTTTGAAAATAATTATCTTGCTAACTGGCAGTCACTAAGGGTGTCAAGGGCTTTTGTCACTGAAGCTTGCTTAGGTAGATTGAAAACTAGGCGTGCTGCTGCATTCTGAATGTGTTGCAGCTGTTACAAGCTTATTTTTGGCAATCTTAATAAGGGAAAATATCCTGCCCCAGGAAGTGGAATGATATTTTATGTACCCCATCACCACTAAGCAATTAATGGCTCTAAGTGATAACAAACCTCTATTCTCACATCAGGATTTCAATGGCCATAGGCAGCAATGACAACCACTTGCGCAAGGCATTACAAAGCATCAGTAATGGTCCCAGTCAGTAACAAACATAATTGTATCTTTTTGTGAAACTTGCAATAATCTCTCTGGTAAGCAGAAGCCCTACAAAGGATTTGATTATTAGTTATTTCCTTTTAACTACAGAGGATGTCAGACCCACTAGACAGAAACTGATCTCCCATCCTGGCTATGCTCAAGTACTATGAAGGATGGTTTTCCCTTTCCTTCTGCCCTAGGGTGAAATTGTTCAGGTTTGTTGTGGTGGCTCAAGTGGTTGGAGCGGCAGACCCTGATGCAGAGGTCTGGCCCGGACCAGGGTTCAATTCCCCGCCTCAGCGGGTCTTGGGCTCAAAATTTCTCCGGACCTGACAATTCTCGCCTCGGTGCCTATTCCAATCATGGAGTCCCACTCTGTAACTCTGGGCAATAGCTTGCTTAATCTCCACAACGGCCCCTCGCAGCGGGATGCCTGGCTTTCACCTTGGGGATGCCCAGTAATGGGTTATCTCGCAGGGGAATACCAGGATGGGTTCCCTAAGCAAGCGCTGGGACGCTTTTGGGCAGCCATGCGCTCTACAAATCAAATTTCATTTCATTTTGTGGCAGCATGGAAGCTAACAGCTGCACTAGGTGTCCAGTTTGCAGTTGCAAACAGGGCAGTGGAACAACCAATAATGATCTAGGTCCTCTTTCACCCTCAGAATTACAGCGGAGGAGAACCAGGAGTTTTGCAGGACAGGCTGAACCAAGGTGGCTGATAACTGTCCCGGTGTACTGTTTGGAAATGAGCTTAGGGTACCTGGGCAGGTGCTGACTGCCCTGGTCCTATTTTTTCTTTACCTGTATCGAAGCTCCTGGCACTAGTTTATTTAGTAGTATGTCTTGATCTTTTTTTAAAAACACTGCAAATTTTGCATTTTTTTGGTAATCGCAAAATCCTGAAGAGTCTGATTACTACATACAATGTTTGTGGGCTATTGCCTTGTGTAGCTAATTGTGGTGCTACTGCTTAAACTGTAATGCGCAAGTGTGAGAGTCAATGTTCACATCACAAATTGTGTGAGGCTTCTGTATATTCTGATTAGATTGTTATATAATCCACACATCTGTCCTAGGGTCAAGCGATCAATATCGGAATGCACTGATAACCGACAGGACTGGTCATGTTGCCCCTTCATTCATGAATGGGTCCAGGCTCACATTTTGTATACTATGGGTGAGGGTGCCATTAAACCAAATAGCCTGTTTTTTGTAGGTTAGAGGAATTTCTATCTCCTCATATGGAGTGTATTCATCTGGTATTTCGCCTACTTCATATTCATAAAATACCTGTGTAGCATCATCTGTACCTGGGAAGGTAACCTCTGTTCTATATGCCTCGTGTGCCTTTACTGTGAAGATCAACAAACAAGGGTGGTTCGGCCCTGTGGGAAAGAGGGTAGGTAGGGCCAATATATGCCCCCTTTGTTTGACACACGCTTGCAAGTGTTCACCGCAGTAACCGATTCCCCTTTCCTTTCTGACAGCACTACTGGCGGAAACCCTGAGAGGATTTGTAGCGCTTCCGTAAACAAACAAAAGTAAGTCTCCGCATTGCTTGTCAGTTACATTGATATTTTAAGCTGTAGAGACCCGTAATTGATCGGCACAACTTAAACCCACAGATAAACAACCCGGACTACGACAGGCACAATTCGGATCAGGCAACTTGCCGCCGGACTGAGAAATTTTAAGGTAACGCAGCCCCCTGCGCTCAGTACTAGCATAGACGCTTTGCTTTCTGAACGTGCCGCTTTGACCAATTTTCCGCTCTGTTTCAGCGCGGACCCACAGCATATGACAGCGTCTTCAATGAGTTTAAAGCAATTTTGGATAATTCATGCACAAGGTATGCCGCCTCCCGCCATACTATTTAAAAACAATTAATGGCTTGAGGACTACTCACTTTTGATTAAAACACACTTTTCCCTTTCTGTTTTAGAAATAGTGCCCATGGACTAGAATTATACTGCCCTGATGAGATTCCTGTGAATCAGCTAACAGGATTCGAAACGCGTTGGCTTTTTAATCTTGGACATTTATTGTGTATTTGAGATTAGAATTTGGAACCATTTTTTTGCATTTTGAATTGCTTAGCTTTACTGATTCGTTCAGTGCGATTGGCCAGGGGCCTCATGTGAATAACGTTTACCCTTGAGCCTATAAATGAATTGTTTTGGTTAATTCATTGTCCATGCATGTGTTTAATGTTGAGCACTTTGTGATGTAAATGTTTTTTCACATATTTTGTGTTGCAATTTTTGTAAATACTCACACAATGTAATGTAATTCACATATGGCTATATGTGAGGTTGATGGCAATCTTCTTTTCTGTTCATAAAAAGACAAGATAAATCAAAAAAAACAATGACAAAACTAATGGTCTGGGTAAACAAATAAAGTTACGTTTATCCACACAATATTGAGTGTTAAATCATTCGCAGAGGCCTAGGTAAAAATTCCCCTGTTTTTTTTACTGTGAAGATAACATCCGCACCATTTAATGGGAGGCCATGTTATAGTAATTTTTGAGTAACTGCATATCTGCAGCTCCCAAAAATGTTTTGTGTCAAGTCATGTTAACAATGAGTTACAGAGTTTGGCTAACACAGTAGAAAGTAGATGCTTTCAAGTTTGAATTTACCAATAGCTAATATATAAAATATACGCAATTTGAGAATTCGCAATTAATTGCAAGTTTTCAAATTGCGATTGCATTTAAGGAATCGCATTTAGCGATTCCTTAAATGCAATGCATGAAAGTTAAAAAATCAGCAATTTCGCATATAGGGAGAGCAAATTACCATGAAGTTCAACTTCATAGTAATTTGCAAAAACTTTGAAAAATGCACTTTTGTGCATTTTACAAAGTTTCATGTTGCGCACACACATGCCCTAAGGGCTGAAAGTAGAAATGTTCACTACAACCTCTTTAAGGGCCCCTGATGACAATGCCCACTCCTTGGACACCACCAGCTGCCTTATCCCGCTGAACATTACCTTCTCCGTATTCATTTTGGAACAAATATTGAATATCCTGAGGAATTTGGCTTTCTCTGAACAATTGTATAAATATTGAAAACCGTGTGTAATGAAGGTTTCCCATATATCTTGAATTGATTGTTAATGTGAATTAGGCTTCCCATGCAATGCATGGCATAGGGTCTTTGTTGCACGAAGCACATGCTTGGTACACCTAAGGTGTTTGTATTTGTGATGGCATTAATGATGCTAAATATTGTTCTCACCTATTTTGTACTTTCTTTCAGGCCCCTAATGACATTCTAATTTATAGAGAAATATGTAAAAATGAGGATAATATTTGGGGCGAACTGGAATCTCTAGGTTTAATAATCCTAAATGGAAACACAGAGGGAGATATACCTGCCAAAACCACTTTTACCAGCGGCAAAAGGAATTCTATAATTGATTTCACTTTAATAAGCAATGAACTAAAAAAGAGCATAGACTATTTTGGAATCCAAATTCGACCAGAGAGCGATCATTCCCCACAAGAGATAATAATGAGGAAAAACATCGAAGAGAAAACTCAATTAGAATTTCTTACCGCGATCCCGGAGATATACAAATTGAAGAAAATCAAAAGCAAAGGCTCAATAAAAAGGAAATAATGGACTCAGTACTGGAACACGTAAATTTTACGAACACCATAAAAAACCAATCACCCATAACAAATTGGGAGAATTTACATAAATTTGTACTTGGAAAATTTGCGGTAAAAACTCCGGCAATTTATGGATACAAAGTAAATAAAGATCTGTGGTATAATTTCAACCTAAGAGACAAGAAAAGAGAAATTGTGAAAAAGTTAAGAAAAATGGCCGCAGAAAAAAGATTAGGAAAAGAAGTAGATAATACCGCTATACAAAAAATGAGGAAAGAATACACAGAAGATTGCAGAAAAGCAAAAACATCTTACACAGAGGAAATCTGGAAAGAACTGTTAAGAACAAGCAAATTACCAAACAGTGGAGAATTTTGGAAAATTATAAATGAATTATAGAAAGGAGCAGGTGATCAACATAACATAGGAATAAGCGAAGAAACATGGGCTGCACATATCGACAATTTGTATAACATCCAGAGCCTCCCAATTAACTCAGTAACATCTAATTACCTAAAAAAAGGTCAAGAACAAAAAGAAAAAATCCTCGGACAGTGGAAAAAGAACCAGCCTGAAGGCACGGCCCAAGAGGATCAAATGCCCTTGACAACTACCAAACAACTAACCGGCCTAATAAGGAAATTAAAAGCGGAGGGAGCAGCTGGCCCAAATGGAATGCCAAATGCCTTATTCAGATATGATATCGACTTCTGGGCAACTTACCTGACACCATTGTTTAATTACATTCATAAGAAAAAAAAGATTCAAGAATCTTGGCAAGGAAACATCTTCCACCCTCTCCTTAAAAGTGGATGCAGAATGGACCCTGGCAACTACAGACTAATAGCTTTAATCGATGTGGAGGCAAAGCTTTTTTCATCTTGCATACTGTCTCTACTACGACAATGGATAAAGGATCACAAAATAATACCCAATTTCCAAACCGGTTTTAGGGAAGGCATGGGCTGCTTAACCAATCTGTCAGCCCTGTCATTACTAATCGAAGGAGCAAGGAAAAGGAAGACCGGTCTAATAGCCTGCTACATAGACCTGAAATCCGGCTTCGATCGAGTTCCCAGAAAACGACTATGGGAAAAACTGGATCTCATGGGTCTCCCACCGGCACTAACGGAAACAATAATGGCTTTATATAGCAGAACATGGGCTAAGGTAAAATTGGGTGATGGAAGAAGAATATCTGCAGAACAAAAAATAACTAATGGCCTTAAACAAGGCTGCGTGCTCTCCCCAAGCCATTTACATTTACATTTACATTTACATACATTTCAATATATATCTGGCCGATTTGAAAGATCAGCTCAAGAATGTTAACGGACACCCGCCTAAACTGGCCAATGAAAGCATCCAGTGCCTCCAATATGCGGACAACATTGTAGTTTTAAGCCAAACTCCAATAGGCCTACAAAGAGCAATATCGGAACTAACAGATTATTTCTAGAGAGAAGGCTTGGAAATAAACATAAAAAAAACAAAGGTGGTGAGATTGACGGGCACCAGTGGAAAATCCTTCAATTGGCAAACAAAAGGAAAATCCATCGAGGAAACAACGGCTTATAAATATCTGGGGGTAACAATAAGTAAAAACATGTCCCTCACAGATCATAAAAGAACCATTGCCGCAAAAGCACAAGCACTGAGTTTTGCTTACAAAGTTTTGCAAAAGAAATTGCAATGTCCATCATATGACCACCTGTTAAAAGTAATGACAGCCCAAGTCTTACCATCCCTCTCATATGGACTGGAAATATGGCATGGGAAAGAAGCAGCTATTCTAAACGCACTCCAGACAAGAATATACAAAGCTGTTTTTCACATACACAAAGGAGCAGCCCCTGCCCAAATAAGGCTAGAATTTGGTTTGCAAAATCAAATCTACCAAAGGAAAGCAGCCCTAGTGAAATGGTGCTGGAAATTGAGATTATCGGAAATAGGATCTTTAAACAATTTATGTTGGCAAGAAATTAAAAAACAATATGACCAACAGGAACCCAACTCATGGGGCTATGACCTGAGAGCATCACTAGACACCCTAAAAATAGTGGAGATCTGGAACAACCCACCGGAAACAACGTCCTTTAAAAAAATTTGCAATCTAAACGCAAAAGCCTTATCTCTGGTACAAGATAAAAAGACTTTGGTCAAACGTCGACATGCATGGCCCATTCTAAATTCGTACAAACGACTAAAACCTCAACCCTATCTCACTGCGCACTTCCGGCTATCATTAAAAACAAAATTCATGGCCTTCAGAATGGGCGACCATTTCTCAAAAGACTTGATTCCGTCATGGAAGGTCACACACCAGGAACGAAGATGTAGATTATGTGATTATCACAGTGAGACCTTGTGCCACCTCCTGTGCACGTGTGAGTCTTCTAAAGAAAAAAGGAAAATTTTACTGAAACCAATTTTTAATATGCTACAGATCCGTACCTGCAGGCAAGCTGTGACCAGCTGGATAGGAGCAGGTTCAAACATTTTAATATGCCGCGGGGTAAAGTTTATGAATACTGTAGAGACCCAGCTTCAAAAAGCAGAATTAGACCACCGACAATGACTGGGTTAGTTTGTAAATGAAAAAACGAGAAAAGACATTTTTAACTAAAGGAACTTTTAAGTGTTTGCTATTTTAAATTGTTTTTGGATATGTATGCTTTATGGTTATGAAATACCAAATAAAGTAATTTTTTTGACTTGACTTGAGGATTGAATGATGTCATCAGTGATGTCATCAAGGATGTAATTTGATTTGTTATCAGCGATGTCATAAATAATGGCATAGAACATGTCAAGATATAGTTAGCTGTACTAAATATAATTGGGGAATTTCTATGTTTTTTTTAGTTCAAAACATTAATGGTATTATCACTGACATATTCACCTAACCTTAATGTTATTTTAACCATTGTTTTTTACAGTGAATTTCTATTTTTTTTTACATAAAATACTACATTTTTATCATATGTGTAACCAACCCTCCCCCCATAAGCCAGGCCCTGCAGTAAATCACTCACATGACCTTTGGCCATGCACAGGAGAGGAGCGGCAACCGGGCCTGGCTATGACCAACCCACCTGGAGGCAGCCAACCCCACACTGTGCACAGCCTTTTGTCAAGCGCAGCATGGGGTGGGCCGCAGTGCCTAGCTTTTAGTAAGGGCCTGCACCCAACTCCCGGCAGGCAGCTACCCGAAGGCAGTCAACCCACACTACTCATGGCCTTTGGTCATGAGTGAGACAAAATTACCTTAAGCGTCTGTGCTTCCAATTCCAACTATCCACAGGCAGTCAACCACATGTTGCGCACAGCCTTTGGCTATGTGCAGCAGGGGTTGGTCACAAGGCTTGGCACCTAACCCTGTGGCTAAACCACCAGCAGGCTTTCAACCTCACACCACACATGGCTTTTGGCATGCACTATATAGGGATGGCTTTCAGGACCCGGGGATCCCATCCCTGTGGCCAAAACATATATATTACGAGGGGGCGTGGAGCCTTAATTAGCCTCTGGGACCCCATCCTTCAAGGTCAAATAAATAAATAGGATGGATGGCGACCACATCCCCGGGCCAAATACAATAGCAAGCAGGAAGTGAGTTCTGTGGCCATCCTCCTCAAGCATTCTTGGGCCCCGGGGACCCCATCCCCATGGACAATACCGAAAGGGATGGGAGGAGTGCCACAACCATTCCAGAGCATTATTAGGCCCCAGAGACCCTATCTCCAAGGGCTAAATATAAAAAAGGGGCATGGGTACTGCGAAGCCGCCCTCTCTAAGACTTAATAGGCCCCAGGGATCCCAACGCCTGAGGGCCACTTTTTTATAGGGAGGAGAGACACTTCGCCCACCTCCCTGAGCCTCATTAGGCACTAGGGACCCATCCCCTAGGAATATGTTTTTTTATGGGAGGGAGCTGTGTGCCCTCCTCTCAGAGTTTTATTAGGCCTTAGGACCCCAGGGCTATATTCGATTGAAGGGAAGGGGAGCTTCATGGCCCCCACCCCGAGCCTCAGTAGACCTAACCTCCAAGGCCTTATATATTTTAAAGGGGCAGAGGGTCAGGTGGCTCTCCTCCTAAAGCTTCATTAGGCACTGGCCTGGTGATTCCATCTCCCATGGCCATATATATGTATAAGTATGTTAAATTTAGGAAGTAAAATTTTAAAAACCATAGAAATTCACTGAGCAAAACAAAGGTTACAGGGGAGTGATGGTTAGGAAATAGAATATAAAAAAACTTGAAATTCACTGAAAAATGTTATAGTTATGCGCATATTTCACTCGTAAAAAAACCCAGTGAAGTCCAGAAAAATAGTTACCTGATCTAAATATAACTTCCACCCTCGCAATGCACTGCTTATGACCTCACAAATTACATCACTCATAACATGGTCAGTGACATTACTGATGACATCACTGATGACATCTCAAATGACTATGGGCCCGCTACTCCTTTGCATATTTGGCCTGGCCCCAGGAGATTTGATCCCTGGGACTAAAATTGGTTTGGGGAGGGGGACCATGCAGCCTCCCTCACCCTCTGCATTTTCGGCAGTGCACCGGGGGTTGGGGTCTCTGGACTGTGCAAACTCCCCCTTTTGAAAAATGGCTTGGGCCCCCAGGGGCTCCCTGTGGATGGCAGCCAGGCCCCAAGGAAGTGGTACCTGTGGTAGGAATCAGCCTGAGGAGGGGGCCACACATGCCCTTTTCCCAAAAAAAAGAAATATTTGTTTGCCCCTTGGTCTAACCCACCCAGGGGTAACTTCTACATCAAGCAAGGGAGAGTACACTTTTTTTAAAATGTTTCCACAAATGTGTAGATCCCCTGCAAATGTGCACCAATATGTAAAAAAAAAAGGTTCTGGGCTCATGCTCATGCGAGGTCCCTTTAACCAAATCCTGAGTCCTAAGATGGCTGCCACCACTTCCTGGTTGAGGTGGTTCGTTCCAATCAGATCTCAGTGTGAAATCTGCTGCGATCTACAGAAACTCCCCGTCCCTAGATATGCAAAGTTTTTGAGCATTAATTGCTCAAAAACTGCTGAACAGAACTATACCAAAACAAAAAGCACTCTTTCTGGTCCTACATCTAGCTTATAGCCAAATTTGTTGTAAATCCATTCAGCAGTTTAGGCTGTAGTTGTGTCTAAAGTTCCTATGGGAAAATTAATAAGGAAACTGCATTTTGAGACACCCTTTAGACATTTTTTCAGACTAGTGTTCGAACATTATTTTGGGGTAACTGTTCATCTTGTGTACGTGGGGAGCCACTTGAAGATCTTGCAGAACATTCTTAGTATGAATAACCAGGATGAGGACACAGCATTACCTGCTTGGTAATTTTTAGTTTGTTTTCTAGGATGATGTAATGGCTGGATTTTCCGCTTAGATGGGATCAGCCCCCAGGGGCCCCTATGACCCAGCCAAAACGTACTCACCTTCCCTCCTTAGAATGTATTCACAATGGATAGATATACAGATATATATATATATATAGGTCGCACCTAAGGATGGGGAATAACAATACACATGCATAGATTTTCTACAATATCTTATTCACATCAGTTGGTCTCGCGGCCACCCCGACCCAGACCGGTCTACCCTGGGGCAGATCTGACACACAATCCGGTGCGTCTACACATGGGCCTGCAGAACCCAATGCTCCCTTTTCCAAACGGTTCGCAATCCGGCAAACCTCCACGCCAGTCTCCCCCCTGACGCTCTCACTTATTCAAGCCACAATCTTGTGGGTTTACACGCTGGTCTCCTACCCAACGTTCTCACTAACGCCGCATATCAACGACGACCACATTCCTATGAACAGTCATCAGGACAATGTCTCAGTTATCTACTCGGGATAAAACTATAATAATGACTTTTAATACGGTTCCCAAATTATATGATGTACCTCCTATTCTTGGCATCAAAGGTCCACTCACTCCCTCTTTGTTCGATCACCATTTACCTGATCGGGATTTCACATCCGTTCACATAAACAACTCTCAACTAGGAGATGCATTTACCGAGATTGAACAGGAACACGAGGCACACTGTAATTCTATAAGAATTAGGATATTTATTGACAATAAACGCAAATCACATTACTATGCAACATAATTTCTGCAAAGAAAAGGTAAAGATTAGAACGCGTGCTAATTGGGAAAAGGACGGAGGTCACCTGGTTAATATGAAGTCTGGACTCGGCAGTCATCTAGGTTCCCTTCTCGTCTCTGTGTCCTGGCTCGCCTTGCAGTCACACCCCAGCCGTCACAAGTACACGTCTGCACCGCTAGGCTCAACCTCGTCTGCTTCCCTCCAGGGCACCGGAACCTTGCTGGTTATAAGCTACTGTCTCTCTCTCTCTCTGTATCAGTGCGCTCCACGCTAATTCTCCTTCAGTCTTTCTCAGAGAGTTTCGGTCTTAAATCTTTCTCGGACTTCAAAGATGGCGACTGTCCGCCATGAGATAATTAATGGCAGAGATGCTAACGGCTAGATGCCGCCTACGGACTAACTGACCAAACTGACTAACACCTTCGCTAATATCAAAGCCCGTTCCTTCATGGAAAGTTACGGTCAGCCACCTGCCGCCCACCAAATTCTTGTACCTCCCCGTACCAAGGACACATTCCCAGCCGGCCGGCCTGAAGTTGTGTCTTCGGTGTAGAGAAAAATACATTCCTTCGATAAGGGCCAGCCTGAGCCGGTTCTCTCCAAGCGAACAACAGCTTGAAACTAAAACACTACACTTGACCTAGAAAGCCTTCTCGAGCTACCGGGCAGAAAGCAAAATGGAGTCTGTCTCGTTTAAGGCCTACGGGGCCCACAATATGCGTAACTCCATGGAAAATATCCTAACATGTTAGCAAATGGGCAAATCATGACTAATACTTATATATCTATCCCCTAACTTAAATTCATAAGCCCTATATTAAGGAAAGTGACACGAAAATACTCTAATATATGGAAGGCAGGGGCCCTGTCTATAGTCCTAATCCCTATGCTATGGGGATGATAGGCTGGAGTCACTCTCCATCATTCTTCCCCTTAAAGGAGCCAGAAAAGGGCAGCCATTACAGATGATTACGAGGTTTCTCGTGTCTGTAGGTGAGGGTGTGAGTTCTAATTCTGCTGATCACCAGGAGGAGTCCCACAGGGATCTCTTGTTCCAAATATCAGGATTTCAGTTTTGTCCATGTTGATTTTCAGGCAGCTCTCCATCATTGGCCACGTTGATCATGCAGGTTGTGAATTCATCCTGATGGTGTTATTTTTGTCTGTGAGGGAGAGGATAAGCTGGGCGTTGTCAGTGTAAGAGACCAAGTTGATCTTGTGGGCTCTGAAGAAGTGTGCGAGTGGTGTACTAGAGTAGTCGACCTCGCAGCTGGGGAACTTGGTTCGTATCTCGGTAGGGAAGCTCAACATCTTGTTACTTTTGGCAATGACATAATCTCCCCATTCCTAACAAAAGTAACTCTATAAGGCAACTGGTACTCATGTAAAGTGCTCTGATACCTTGGAGCAGACTTTGCACATTATAACCCCTCCCCCCCGGCTAAAAGAAATCCCTGGGGGACTCCGCAGATGAGCTGCATAGGAGTATGGGAGGAGACTGACCCATTGGTTTCTATTGGAGAGAAAGAAGGCAATTAATCTGAGGGCAGGACCTTGGATTCCGGAGTTGACGAGTCTTGAGATGAAGGTAACATGCATTACAGTGTCAAACGTTGCTGAAAAGTCTAAGAGGATGAGTTGGCATTTTTCCCCACTGCACATGCATGATAGTTCTGCTGTCGTCAGTAGCTGCTATGAGAGCGGTTTCCATGCTGTGGTTGCTGCGGAATCCCGACTGACTGATGTCCAGGAGGTGGTTCTGTTCACAGTGGGTGGAGAGTTACTTGGGAATTGATTTCCCCATGACCTTGGATGGGACAGGCAGGAGAAAGAAGGGTCTATAGTTGCTCTATTCTTCCAGGTCAGCTGATGGTTTCTTCAGGAGGGCTTTGACTTTGGCGTGTTTCAAGTTGTCGTGGAAGGTACTGCTGTTTATAGATATGTTGATGAAAGAAGTGAGGAAGTTGCTGATCTGAGTTCTTCCCAGATTGTTGATGTGGTGTGGGCAAGGGTCGGGCGGTGCTCCAGAGTGGATGGTTTTCATGATTTTGTCAGTGTCTTCCATTGTGTGGGAGTTCCATTCCGTGAATAGGGGTGTTGTGGTGGTGCTGGGAGTTAGCTGTTTGATGTGGTCTTCTGTGGAGGGTTGGGGTTTGAAGTTGCTGTGGAACTTGAAAACTTTGTTGTGGAAGAAATTAGAGAGGTTGTCGCAGAAGTTCTGTGATTGGATGATGATGTTGGTGCAGAGGCGGGGCTAGAAAATTCTCCATGTTCCAGTGATCTTGAGCGTATGTTCTTGCTTGTCTGACTACCCTGGGGGAAGCAAGTGCATCAGTGCAATCTTGGATTCAGTTGTTGAAGGCGATTATGTCGATCTGTAGGTTCCCGGTGGGTTTGGGCTGGTTGGAGCTTAGGGTGGGGGTCCAGTCTTCTTTTGCTATCTTGCTCCACCAGCAAATAACTTTTGGCCAGCCAGTTGCTGATATTTAGTCCACACATATAATCATCTCCACTGTTCTTAAGAAAACTTCATGACACTGAATCGAGTAGATACTTGCCTGTGATGTATAATCCTTCTAGATTGTCTGTCAAAATAAACATAGCTTCTCCTCATCGAGTTTAGCAGTACCAAATACCTGAAAAATCCATTCCTTTCATCAAGCATTGTGACTTATTTAGATAAATGCAATTTTACATTGTGTAGACAGGGCTCCTTTATGAGCAAACGAGGTGCTAAATTTAGCGTTCCACTCGCCAATGTGCCTCAGGCAACAGGAGGAATAATAAGACATGTTGTGCAAGGATGATAAGCAGCTGGATTCCACAGGTGTACAGTATCATTTTTTATGGGATGCTGTAGACATACAGGGTAATTATGAATTATTGTGTTTACCAGCCAGTGGGAGGTAAGCTGCTTCATCTTTTATGGACACTATCAAAGTACCTCTGATTGATCATTGGCATATCAAATTTAAAACCTTTCAAACTCCAGTGTTTTTTTATTCAAGTTCACTTTTACGGAACAGACCTGAGAAAAGAAGACAGCATATATCACCAGAAAGCATGTTACTGTGACTAATGAGGATGTGTTTAAATTCTAGTCTTTGGCTGCTATGATGTTCATGTGTGATCAGGTGTTCACAGTTCTTACACATTTTTTACATAGGGGACTAGAAATTTGCTATTGCTATCTGTTTGATTTTTTAATTGAGAGGAGTCAGACTGAAGTTTGAAACCACTGTTGTATCTGCATATGAATAGTGGACACCCAGAACCAATTTGCAGTTCACTTCTGGAACTGTTTAAGACTCAGAAGAAGGACTTCTCTGTTGCCCTGATTCCCTTCTGCTGGAAGGACCGCCCTGCTGCCCTGGTGCCTTAGAAAGGAAGTCTGGGTCTACTCATTGAACCCAGGACCCCAGAGTAACTCCAAAGGCTAGCTGAATGGACTACTGTGTGAGCTATTGAGAGACCCTGCATCTTACCTGTCTGCTCCTGCTGAAGTGATTCATAGCCCCCGCGGGGTGCTGCCTCTGGTCCTGGACCCTTGGTTTGGTTTTAAATTGTCCTCCTCCTACCAAAATACAAAACCTTGAACTTCGAACATTTGTTCAGCACAAAGTTCTTTGAGAACTGTCAGGAGACCTAGACCTGCATGCTGATCCTAAAATGTTGCATCGCTGGTGAGATTGACATTGTAGCAGGTCCTGCAATGTTTTTCTCCACAGCAGCAAATTCTCTTTGGCTTGAGAATACAGCTTCTCCCAATCTGAGCTTTTCCCACCCTTGTCAAAGGCTTCACAGAGGCCTTGTCCAGGGAGGCTGTGACCTCGTCTTGTTGATGACTCGGCCTACGATTCAGCCTGATGCCCTGCCCATCTGAGACTCTACCTTCTCAGGAACTTTTTCTGAAGGTAACCTGGGACTGAGTCGAATTCTGCTCTTGTATGGGACCCATCGCAGTCAGCTTTAACTTTTAACTTTGCACCTGTCTTGTGCGACCAGATACTGCAGTTGGTTCATTGATCTTTTAGGTGCTATTTTTCACTAAAAAATCTACAAATTTGAAACTTTGCTTCCACAGACAGGGTTTTGTTTGTGTTGATGTTGTTTTATTTATTAAAATGTACTCTAATTTCCTAAGTTGGTTTGGGATTTTTCTTGTGCTGTTTTTTCACTTTAGTACTTTTTCTGTGCTGCCTAGATACTTTACACATTGCCTCTAAGTTAAGCCTGCCTTCTTTGTGCCTAGTTACCAGAAGGTTAAGCACAGGTTAATTTAGTGACTTTTGTGTTTCACCTTTACCAAGCCTGTGGTTGTTGTCTGGGTGGGACTTCTGCCTCCCCTAAAGAATAACCCAAATCCTTACACTGTCAATCAATGGCAGTCAACAACCCTGCCACTTACGGAAATAGACGTACGCAAGCCCAGTGGTCTGTGGTGTAGAAGGGAGGTGAGAGGATGTGTAGCACTCACTACACTGTTGACTCTGTCTGTCCTCTCTAATAGCCTCCCCTTAAAATACAGAAAGGCTTACACAGTATTCAGGAGGAGTCTAAGCTTAGGTTGCAGTTCTCCAAGTAGACCATGTGGACCAAGATGTGGTGCATAATGCTTTAATACGACCATATCCCAATCTGGAAGAGAAAGAGTGTACCAGAAATTGGTCCATAATTAGATAGGCATTTCTGGCTTAGAGTGGTCTTTTAACGAAGACTGTTTCAGTTTGACTGAGACTCTACTCTCAGTTATCGAGCAGTTCACAATCTGGGTGATGACAGGGCCACCATAAGAGAATTCTCTTTTAATGAGAGATGAGGGGCATGGTTTACTGGGTCTTTATGTGTTTATGTCCATGTAATTACCATTTATTTCTGTATGCGCCACCTTAATTGAAGAGAATGGCTGAGTTAGAGCAAAGAAGAATCTGGGGTGAATGTATCCCTCATACAAATCCTGTTTCTCTTGATCTCGAAAGACTCACATTCTCCGGAATGCAGTCACTTTCTCCAGAAAAAGACTGTTGGCTCCCTTGAGCAGAAGTGAGGTCTTGTGGAGAGAGTGAAAACATGGCAATTATTTATTGACATTATCTCAACTAGCTCCTGGGAAATATTATGAGGCTCTAATCTCGTATTATAGTGCTTATATATTACTTTTCTGTGCAACCATAATTGACAGTCGTCTTGCCCATCTCCAATCCAGACTTGCCTCATTTGTTTGTGACAGCACATAATCATGCTTTGAGTGTTTTTAAATTCTCTGAGTGACACTTTTGGTTGGAATGGCTCGTATCTCATGTCCAAACTTCGCTGCTAATTGATCACTGATCTTTTTTAAACTGCCATTATCATGTCAATTCATTCCACTATCAAGGATGGGAGTGCTGCTTCAGAGATTTGATCAACGCAGGTTTGAATGCTTAAGTTGACTTTTTATGATTACATGAATACTTTGTGCAAATGCAATAGTTGCCACGATTTAAGAACATAATGGGGCATATTACCAAGGGCCTTATCGCCGCTTTAGCAGCACTTTTTGCCATTAAAGTGGCAATTTTTTTATCGCCCTATCAGCACAAGTTGTCGCTAACAGGCGTTAGCGACAGTTTTCTGGCGATAGCGGCCGGTTTGGGTGCCACTTTGCATGTCAGCGATATTCATCGCTAATGACATGCAAAGTAGGTGTTCCCAACCAACAGACCTAGTAAACAGCCGCTAACAGACCTATCGCCTATTAGCAAGGAGGCCCTGGCCCCGGTTAGCGACGTGAAAAGTCGCTCTAACCGGGGTCATCGTGGTTTTTTGTACACCTGCTATTTTCCTGACTTCACCATATCTAACATGGGGGGGTGGATTATGCAGGGTGAATTATGCTGATGCGACCACATGGTCGATTCAGCAAGGTTTTTCCCCTTCTCCATGCAACATCACTGGTTTTGTCGCAATGTTGGCCCTTTCTTCCCGCTATCGCTGGAATATATATCACCATAGCACTAATTTTTGCAAATACAGCGTTTGCGTGGTGATATATTCCAGCAATATCTGGGGATGAAGATCTTAGCGCTAAGCGCGTTCTGCAATATTTTCCGCAGTTTTTTGCTAAGATGGTCCATAATCATTCCATGGTAGAAAAATATTTTGATTATTTGGACTTAATCAGCTACAGTTGATAGTCTTTAGTTAGGTTCACTTTCGTGCAATCACACCAGTGTTAATTGTCACTCCTTAGCACCATTTGACTTACAGGCTCTGTTGTTATTTAGGTAGTCTTACAGGGGGTATTAGCCTGTTTTGTCGTTAAACATTTCCCTCGGACCCTCTCTTACGAGTTGTTTAGATAGAAAAATATTTTGAACATTAAACAATTTCCTGTAATGGGTAACGAAACATGATATGACCCTTTTCAAGTGTGGAGGATTTTAGTAACTGCTTCAATATAGCAACTTCCTAATGGAGCAAAAATTAGGGTAACCCTTGTGCCACTTATTATCTAGCCCAGAGATTAAAATCTTCAGTGATGAGATCCGATTTGTGCCAAATAAGGAGTTTCTAGATTGCAAAAACTCTTTCTTAAGGTGTCAGTTATGTCTTGGGGACCTATATATATAGATGCAATTATCCATGTACGATATTGTGTTAAATAGATCTTATTCACCACTACTTGAAAAGAATGAATATTTCCCACTAGTAGATAATTACCTTTCTACCTCATCTTTGCTTATCCTTTTTTACATGTTTAAAGAGCAATATTTCTGAAACTGCCAGTATATCCTATTGTCTTCCATCTAAAATACCCTGATTATCAAGTCAGTGGGCTCCTCCTGACCTGAAAATTACGCGAATGAGCCTTAAATGACCCTTGCATTAACCAACAATTACGCTTTTCTTGCTTCGGAGAAGTCCTTATATTTATTATTTATTTATTTCATCAGTTAGTTAGTTAGCAATATTCTGTAGAATGCCGAAGATCCAAGCCAATGTGTCAGAGTGCTTTACATCAAAATTCGGTAAGAATATAATCACTGTAGTAAAAATAAACAAGTGGTTCAATACACCACACATGCAGATCAAATCATATACAGGACCAATTTTAAGGCTACAAATTATCGATTAATTAAAGGGGGCGATAAAAGAAGCAATTGCGAGAATCCCACTCCAAAGTTGGATTCAGAGATCAGGAATAAAGATAATTGCTGACTGGAGAGATTGGGATGACTTTGTGGCATTTTTCGTAGGAGGAGGTGGAGTTTGAACCTCAGATAAGATGGCTCATCACCCCCAGGATGGAAACTAGCCTTCTAAGGTATGTATTAAACACGCAGAGGTTCTGCTCTCCCTCAAGAACAGTTGTCTCTTCCAGTCCAGCAGTGGACAGACGTAGTGAATGCAATAGCCTGTCTAATATGCTGGTGTGTAGAGGGGGTCAAATAATTCCAAAGGGCGTAAGGGAACCATTGTTATAATTCATGGAAGAAGCCATAATAGGGTGCCAGCCACTCCTCATCTTTCAGAACCTACCCATGCATTTTTGATAAGCTGCAAGAGGCTCAGATGAAGAGGGTGAATTATTTCTACAAGTCAGTACAAGAGACATCAAACCTGTACTACCTTTTCTTCCTCATCCCTGATTATCTAATCTTCTTGATAAGCTCAGAGCTTGTTTTGCAACACAGCAGCTAGAACATACTACGTGTCATGGCGACTGCTAGAGCAGCCAGACTTGAAAAACACAGTTCTCATAATCGCTGTGAGAACTCCTGAACATTTGTTTCTATAACGTTTGAAAATTCTGGAGACAAACCACTGTAATCAACGAATGAAAACCACTGAGAACAAGAAATCGTAAAATCTTGTTTTATTTTAGTTCACACAATTTGGCCAGCAGAGAGTAGCCACACTTTTCTTCCTGTGACAGGCTTTTTACTTGCGCTGAAGCTTACTGCCAGAACACGTGTTGACCATGGCACTGTGGCTAATAAGTATGGGCGTCAGAATATCAGGAATCTCACTGAAGGTGCTGTGCAAAATGCATCTAGGAGTGGTCTATAAAATCACAGGAACAACGAGAGAGGAATGACGAAATGAGTGATCGAATGTTGTCCTTACTTGAGAATTTTATCAAATACTTCAGTTGATACGCTGCTGGCTGGTACTTTTAATCTTCCTCTTGATTCCACAGAGGAGTACAGCAATATTAATGCTGAGCCTTTCACAGATTACATGGTTTTTGGATGGGGAGGGGAATGCTACAATATCATGTCTTCATGCTCCACAACCGAACCAATCTTGGGCAAGATTGGTTAGATGACTAGCCAATCGTTGTATCTGATAGTGGTGAAGAACATTATAGGGAAAAGAAAATGCCATTCACTTACGCACTTTAGAACCGCATGTCTTGTGGTATTCAGTGGTGGCAATTAATTGAGGTGTGGCGGTGGGAGGCCACACACACAGACATGCAGACTCACACACACCTATACATTCACATGCATACACACACACCCATTCAAAGCAGGCACACACAAATGCACATTTGTTCTTACCTACATATCTACACACACTCCAAACACAAAAAAATGATGACACTCACTTTCTGCACCATCTCAGGGAGGGAAGCCTCGTGGTTCCTGGACAGTTGGGACTGCTCTCATTGCCTGACACTAAGCAACTCAGTGCGAGGAGGCGCAGTACCTACCTCATCACAGAGTGGGATGGGGTCAGTGAGACTTGTTGTTTCCACCCCACTCTGTGACTAGTTTTCAGTGATAGACACTCAAACCTGGACACTCCAGGGCTTAATACTGAAGTGTCCAGGTCCGAGGCTATCAGTGGTGCTCTCCCTCGTCATGAGGGGGAAACCCTCCAAACAGTCTGCCAAGCTCAGAAGATCACACCAGCCGGCCTGTGACTTCTTCAGCCTGGCAAAGTTCCGCTCAAGCAGCCAGCTGCCTGCACATTTAGTGCATGTATAGTGCCTGCCTGACCTGAACAAGAAGAGTGTCTGTCAGGCTGAGCAAATACCAACAAATCACTAATCACTTGATTGTGCCTTTCAAATGTTCACATTGACCCACACAGTTTCTTAGTTAGGCTAGGCCCCACAGACATTACATGGGTGTGGGCAAGTGACCCAGAGTTATGGATTCCTTGGCAATTCTTTCTTTCAAAGGGAACTTTCAGGGTCTAGATGTAAATCCTCATTAACGCTTCCCCTACCCCTGCCACAGTAGATATTAGCATCTTTGGTATTGCCTATCTTGGGGTAGCTTTAATGACAGAAATCTGGAGCATTGGTCACGTGCCTCTCAAATGCCCAATGCTCGATCTTTCACTTGTTTTTGTATTACTGCAGAAGGTTCTCCTAATTCCTGTTAGCAGTGAAAGAAAATGCTTCCTTGGACTGTAACGATAGACCAGAGTTGGGCTCATAGAGGCACCTCTAGTGGAAGTTGTTTCTATCCTCGTGTTTTACATAGATTTCCATGTAGGATAGCTATATTCAAACAATAACTTAGTTTTAGAAACAAGACCGACTCTCTACACGTTGCTGTGTTCACCATGCTCTGAGCTAGAGGGACTAGTTAAGAAGGAATTTTCAAGAGCAACTAAGTAACTCTAGAGCCCTCTTCAGATAGCTGTCCATCCCTCGGGCACCTCAAATGGCCTGTTTCGTCCACATCTTACAACCTAAGACAAATACCCACGATTACACATTAATCTAAGTATATAACTCTTGATGGGTTATATTGCTTCCCCTATTATGGTGTCAGCAAAGAAACCTTCACCCTCAATAGCTATTTACCCCACTCCCGACATTGACTTTGGCTTCCACTTTTCTACTCTCTGCCATGATGTATTGTTTGCCCTAGGTTTCTCCTAAAACTCTAGTGCTTAGAATGCTTCCTCCAATTTATGAGTTGAGCTATTTTGTCTAAGATCGTATGCCATGGCCATCGAATCTTCACATTTAATGACTTATGTTGTATTCTACATATTTGTATAGTATGCACTCTAGCCCTGCTGCCTCTAGCTGCTCAGCCAGAGTGTGTCTTGGTATTACAATGTTGGTGTGCCTGTGATGCGTGGAATTCCTGGGTGACTGAGTGGGGTGAATGTGGCAGTTGGAGATGGGCTGAGCAGCTAGGGAGGCTGCTCCTTGTGGGGCTGGTACCACACTAGGCTGGCTGGAGTCATCACTGATGTAACTTGATCTGAAGACTGAATAAACAAGTCTTGAATGTACATCCTGGCTCCTGGTGCCTTTCTATTTAGGACACAACATTATTTTGGCGACGAGGACAGTCTTGAACCCCAGTGACTCTTGGTACAGCAAAGCAACTAGGTAACTAAGAAACTAAAGAACTAAGAGAGTAACCAAGAGATCCTACAAGCAACTTCAAGTAAAAAAAAAGAAGGTATTTCCAGGCAAGCCAGCACCATCCCCACCAGCATCCTTCCTTTGGACAGCCCCAACGAGCAATGTCACCACCAACTGACACTTCAGCCTGGAAATACTATAGCAACTGTGAGTTGGAGGATTAGTACAACTACAACCGATTTTGGGTGTTCCAGCCACAGTGGTCAACAGTGAGTTGGTGGAGTAGTTCAACCACAACCTCATCTGGAGTTCCAGTCACTTGGTAATGTACAAAAATGACTGTGAGTTGGATGGGTAGTGTCTCTACAACCAGGTGTTGTTGTACCAGCCACATCACGCTAATATGTGAAGAGTGTCTTTAAATTTAAGACAGATCAAAAGTCATGGCACAATTTGGGATATGTAGTCATTATGGAGATATCTCTTAAGAGCGTGCTGTGTATCCTCAAATGGAGTTTTTAGTTTATACTGACTTTTGTGTGCAGTAAATTAAAGCTTCCAGTGCCAAAGTTACAGATCCAAGTAACTTTTTAGTTATGACATGTGTCTGCTTTCTTGCAACTTTAAGCAAGGCACGATTTTTCAGTCATAAAAATGTGAGTACTTTCTACATGCAGTGGCTGCACAGAGGAGGAATACCTTGGTGTATAACCAAAGTGAGTGTTACCATAGTGTATGCATCTCCTTCGTTCTACTTGTCACTTTTGCAGCAACCTGTTTACAGTAACAATGGCTTTTTGCCCGGTAATCCCTCAATGTCAATTTTATTGGAATGGTGCCAGTTTATTGTCTGAGGGCTGCGTGGTTTCTACACTCCGTTTTTATCCACACTTGAGTAGGATTACCTTTGAAAAGTTTAGCACAAGGACTGCAGTGTTCATCATTAAATAACCGTAATGAATACGTGCCTGTGAGGAGGCAGATTAGTAATTTGACATTAGTGACATGACATCGCCCTGCCTTTGTTGTACATTATTTATGAATGGTGGAAAGTCTACATT
Organism: Lissotriton vulgaris; assembly: GCF_964263255.1. Classification (NCBI taxonomy): domain Eukaryota; kingdom Metazoa; phylum Chordata; class Amphibia; order Caudata; family Salamandridae; genus Lissotriton; species Lissotriton vulgaris. Next base: position 1,541,853,131 of record NC_141693.1, on the reverse strand, counting down.
CTTTTCTCTATTTTTCATGTATTTTGGTCCCTGGCTGTCCCCTCGTTTTTCTTGCCAGTTCAACTGACTACAAATAATTCGAAAATGAAGGCCCGTGTCATTCTCCTAGCACACGCAGCCTTACCTGAGTTTTCTTCATTGCCGGACGCTTCGGATCCCGATGACGTCCCTCTTTGTTCATGGAGCAACTGCGGAGACGTGCTGGGAGCCACTCGGCGCTACGTGGAAAACATGCCGCCATCTTGGGGTTTTTCCTTTCAATGTGCCTACCACGGCGCTTGGTCTCAATAAAGTTCAAACAAGGTTATGGAAGAAAAAGTATTGTTACTCTCAGGACTCACCTACGAGGAATTTTAATAACCGCTTCAAAGTGGAGGAATGAAGTCTAGGTACAACGAGGAGTTTTCACATCTTCCTTATCTTCTGCAATCGTCTATTTGAGAACATTATTATAAGCCTTGTTTCATTGTTGTTAGGGGCGATGTTCTTTGGTCATGTTCTGATTTGTGAACATCTGGTAGAAATTCTTCGTGGAGGTCTTCCCTATCTAGTATGTCGGAGACCACGTGACGCCAGGACTGGGAGTGTTATTTAGCGGCACATGTCTTGGAATGGTGATCCTTCGTTTCAAGTATGTCGAAGGATATTTTTCAATTGTTTTATTCCTGCGTTGTACATTGTTTATTACACAGGGAGCTTGTCAATGGTAAGCTCACTTGGAAACACAAGTCACGTCTGTTCAAGTACTATGGGCATAGGTTAATTCTCACGAAACTGTGTTTTTCGGTGTTTTGTTATTTTGGCGAATTTGGATAAATAACTGTATGCACCCTGCAGCATTTCCTAAGACTTCTAGCAATTTTGTTTGTGCTGTTTGTTTTCTCTTGTACAGGGAAAGTGTTTTCTAACCACAACTCGGGTGATACACCATTCACCGGCGTGGGCGCAGTGTAGGAGTGTACTTTTCTATTTGGAATAGTTTGTTGTAGCAATGGCAGGATCTTCTGCATGTTTGGCTTTACACAGTTCTCTCATGAGGGATGGTTCTAGGTTTGTTTAGCTCTTTAAAGTATTATCCTCACCTACTCCTTCATAGGTGTGTCTAACCTCTTCAAGGGGTTTGGTACATGGATTAACTCCCATCTTAGATTTTCAGTCAGTTCCCATTTTAGATCCAGGATTATTAGTTCAATGGGACTGTGTAATACTTCTACTCTGGGGTATGTAACCTCCACGAGGGGGTTGGGTCATGTGTTAGTTTCCATTAATATGTACCTAGGTGAACTCCTACGCGGGGTTGGTTGTGGGATTTAATCCCTGATACAGTTGTGCACAGAACTTTTGTACGTACCTTTATGGTTGGTTATATGGGTGACAACCCATTTGTTTTTGTTTTCCCTACACTTGAGATTGAGTTGTAGGTTACCTTTAGCACTATTCTTTGTAATGCTTTTGGGTCATAGTGCTTTATGTTACAGTGTATATGGAACATAATGCTATGTATTGTTATATGTTAAAAAATATTCTCTTTTTAAGGGGGATGGGGGATTTTGCTTTTAAATTGTATTTATCTTTACCATCCTTCCTTTGCAGAATGTTTTTCTCTTTGGATGTTTTGTTGTCATTGCTGCATCCTAGATATTTGAGATTTGTATTATTATTGATTTTCTCCTGCTTTAATGTTTTCATCCTCTTTGATGCTTTGTTCATTTGCTGCATCTTTGTGATTTGAAATGTAAATCGAATTGGACATTGTCCTCTAGTTTCCTTTTTGTTTTTGTTTAAGGAAAAAGGGATAATGTTGTATTCTACATATTTGTATAATATGTACTCTAGCCCTGCTGCCTCTAGCTGCTCAGCCAAAGTGTGTCTTGGTATTAGAATGTTGGTGTGCCTGTGATGCGTGGAATGCCTGGGTGACTGAGTGGGGTGAATGTGGCAGTTGGAGATGGGCTGAGCAGCTAGGGAGGCTGCTCCTGGTGGGGCTGGTACCACACTAGGCTGGCTGGAGTCATCACTGATGTAACTTGATCTGAAGACTGAATAAACATGTCTTGAATATACATCCTGGTGCCTTTCAACGGAGTTGTATCGTTTTGTATATTGTATATGTAAACACCCGTATCGTATAGTGATAGATACTATCTTTGTTTCACAGACTTCCCCGATGAAGGCCCACAAGGGCGAAATGCATTGGAATAGATGGAATGTATTCTTTTGAAATATAAGTTGGATACAAATACAATTGTTGAGTAAATATACCGACTGATTGAAAAATTATTTGAAACTGGCAAACAACAACTTTCAACAAGTATGAATAAAATACTAAAGAGTGTTGAACCAAAAAACAGCCTTTGTTGAAAACATTATTGTTCAAAGCCTTGCTGACAAGTTCAGCACACAACAGTCTGTGCCCTATGTGACACTGGCATTGTTGAGTGCCAGCGCAATCCTCAGTTTATTTTGTACTCCCGAGCGGGGGGTACACATAGGAGCACGACCTACGACTTAATCCTAGGATAAACCAAAGTGCCGTGCACGGCTATTATCTAAAATAGTTGAACTCAAATCCTGCTCCATAGCTGTAGCACGCAAAGCAAGAAACATGCAATACGATGAGATCACGAAACTTACGGAAACCAAAGCAGATACATTTGCATACTCCAGTGAAGAATCTTCCAAAATATATTCACTTATTCAAGAAGAAACTATTGAATATACTACAACTAAATCCAAAGATCAACAAGTGAATCAACTTTTGTATCTATCATGAAAAATCATCAACCAACGGCTACATGCCAGCACTATGATTCGATACCACAAAGCGTCTAGGATTCCAAGGGGACTGAGAATATTATTAAAACCATCCTTGTGTAAAAATTCCAAAAAATTCACTGATAAATGGTACGCAATTTTAAATAAGTGTTCTTTAGACCTCATCCTGTTGATAATCAAGGAATTGTCCCAAATACTAGAAGAATTAGAGAAAAACATAACCATCGTGAAAGAAGATCTAAGTAAAATGATGACAGCTGAAGAATTGAATAAAATACTAGAGGACACCAAAACTCAATTGGCAAAACACTAAGAAGAAGTCAACTAAAGGAAATTACGTAAATACCGTCGAGATACCATCGATTATAAATTGGGCGAAGTACATAATTGGGCTGAAGTATACGCCAAAAAAAGACAAAATCGCCCATATACACAACAGACGGATACATCCTCTTCAGACACAGATGGCGCATCAGACGCTCCTAGAAATAGACCTCCAAGACCAACAACCACAGCCACTGCTAGTACATCTGCTCAGCCTTTTTTAGGAGTAAGCCCCAACGAAGAAGAAGACCCAGGAGGTCTAGTAGAAGATCAAGGACCAGTGAAGGAGAAAGATCCTCCTCAAACCCGGAATGCAACGACCAAGAAATACAAGAAGAAGAACAGATAGATAACCTAGTAATCAACATCTCAGACGTCAACCTCACTAAGTTACAGATCACAACTCTTCAGAAGGGAACATCATTTGTACCAACAGCTTATACCAATCATTTAGAAGTCAACATCAGCTTATTCAAACTTATGAGAAAGCTTAGACTTAGACACTCATTTTCGAACATCGTTACTGAGCAGCAGGGTAACCAAGACAATAAGGAAGACTCCTTGAAAGGTCTAACCACTACAAGTACTTACATGGCTCCCATTAGCCACAAGACGCTGGATCTATTTGAACAACTAGTCAAACAAGATTTAAGTAAAATCAATTACCGAAGAAAAACCAAAACCAGGAATCTCACTCAAAAAGAATATGCTATCCTTAAAAACATAGCAGATAACCGCAAAATCATTTGTCAGAGAGCGGATAAGGGTGGCGCTCTGGTCATCATGAATAAGGACTACTACAACTCACAAGCCTTACTGCACCTCCAAGATGAACATACGTACATGGAACTTAATTCCAACCCCACTAAGGAAATTCAGGCGGTCATTGAAACCATAATATCAGAGGGCATCAAGAAAGGATGTGTAGACGACCAAATGAAAAAATACCTCTCCACGGATCACCCCAAAACACCAAAGTTTTACCTAACACCAAAAATCCACAAAGACTCCAGTCAACCTCCTTGTCGCCCCATAGTATCCACCTGTGGGAGCATCCAGAAACCAGTGGGTAAACTGATTGACAAATACCTCCAACCTTATGTCATCACTATGAACTCCTACATAAAAGACACCACCGACTTTTTGACCAAGCTAGATAACATCAAACTGTACCCTAATGAAGAAATACTTATGTGTACCATCGACTTTCAAGCACTGTACACCTCTATACCCCATTTACTGGGGTTAGAGGCAGTAGAAGAGGCTCTTTTGCACATGGAAGATGAGGAAAACATGAAAGTATTTCTTCTGGAATTACTCAATTTCACTTTGATGCATAGTTATTTCAAATGGGAGGACAAATGGTTCTTACAAAAGTCGGGAACTGCCATGGGAAATCCGGCAGCCCCAGCATAGGCGAACATCTTTATGCATCAATATGAGAACAACCACATTTTACAAAAAGATCAATGGCAACTGGGGCTATGCCTATACCTACGTTACATTGACGACATCTTCATTTTGTGGAAAGACACTAGAGAACGCTTGATCACTAACATCCAACAACTCAATTGCATTGACCAAAGAATACAATTCACCTTTGCAATTCATGAGAATCAAATCAATTACCTGGATGTAACAGTTCACAAAAAAGGAGATAAATTTGAAACCACGCTCTACACTAAGTCTACAGATCGCAACAATCTTTTGGCCTACCAGAGCTTCCACCCAACCCCCCTCAAACAACACCTCCCGTACTCACAACTCCTCTGGGTGAAAAGAATTGTCTCAGACCCTGAAGAATCAAAGACTCAAATGCAAATCATGTTGAATAAATTCAAAAAAAGAGGATATCCTAACGAGCCTTAGAAAGAGCGACACCGAAAGATAGAAAAACTTTACTTTCTTCTCAAAAAAGCAAAAAAAACTGACAGAATCACGTGCGTAAGCAAATATTCCACAGCCAGTCCCCAATTCAAGAAAATCATCAAAAAACATTGGCGGATGTTACAAACTGAACCTGACTTTAACAACATATTCGGTGAAGAACCATTGTTTGCATTTTCAAGAGCAAAAAACATAGGAGAAATCATCAAAAAACCCAAGGCCATGAAACCGCCAACAACATTTAAAGGAACCACCCCATGCAGAAATTGCAGTAATTGCAATAACATTATGGAGGGTAACACCATCACCCACCCCATGAGGGGTAACAAGATCAAATTAAATGTTAATGGTACTTGTGATACAAAGAACATTATATACATGTTGAAATGCCCATGTGGCAAGGCCTATGTTGGACAAACTGAGCGCAAATTTAAGACCAGGTTAACCGAACACAAAAGTAATATAAGGACAAAAATGCTAAAGTTAGCCGTTGCTACACATTTCATCGAGCACAACCACCAGATCAACCAAATCAAAGCATGTATTTTGGAAGTTGTAGAAAAGAATGAAGAAACAGACAACAGAAAAGCCTTGTTAAAATGTGAAAATCATTGGATATTCCATTTACAGACTTTACGCCCCCATGGCATTAATGAACGGACAGAATTTAGTTGCTATTTGTGATTCGCAAATCATGTAATTATAGTGCTGCATGCTTATAAGATCTTATACCATTTTACATTGTGATACATTGTCATACCCCGATAATCCATAGCCTGGCCCTTTAACTAAAGCGTGCGCATCAGTATAAATGAAGCCCCACCCATATACGTCACACGCCAACTTTTCCACGAAGAGAGCAGTCGCCTCCTGTGTAGCTTGCGATCCAGTTATTTGAACATTCCCGGTAAGACCTATAACTGCGCGTAAGATACTTAGTTTAAAAAAGCGCTTTAAAACGCTTATAACTACACGAACCCAGTTCTTTAAAATCTGTTACAAACCCTCTGGCACATGTGATAACTGTGGGCATGTGAATATGATGTTGGTAGCAGTTTTGGGATGAGAAATCTAGTAGAGTATAGTAATACACCAACAAGCTTAGCGCGTAAAATTCAGGGGTATCAATCTATCAGGCGTCATAAAACAAGTTCCTGTAAACGCTGTTTGGACACTGTATTTAATGCATTATGTTCTAAAAAATTTGATTAACGGAGTTGTATCGTTTTGTATATTGTATATGTAAATACCCGTATCGTATAGTGATAGATACTATCTTTGTTTCACAGACTTCCCCGATGAAGGACCACAAGGCCGAAATGCATTGGAATAGATGGAATGTATTCTTTTGAAATATAAGTTGGATACAAATACAATTTTTGAGTAAATATACCGACTGATTGAAAAAAAAATTGAAACTGGCAAACAACAACTTTCAACAAGTATGAATAAAATACTGAAGAGTGTTGAACCAAAAAACAGCCTTTGTTGAAAACTTTATTGTTCAAAGCCTTGCTGACAAGTTCAGCACACAACAGTCTGTGCCCTATGTGACACTGGCATTGTTGAGTGCCAGCGCAATCCTCAGCCTTTCTACTTAGGACACAACAACTTACAAATATCTAAAAAGAAGGCAATGATTCAATTTGATAACGTGTTTTATTTCAATGACGTGCCAATAAATAAGGCCAGAGCACGGTATTACTTTTCTGGAATCTTGACTATAATTTCCAACAATCCTTTGCACACTAATTTCTAGGTCACTTGAAGAAGACAATCTCCTTTTTATAAAACTCTATGACCTTCCTCATAGCCTTCTTCACCTCCTTGTTCCTTAAACTGTAGATAACCGGATTGAGCAGCGGAGTCACAATTGAGTAGAGGACGGGGACCATCTTGTTCCAGTCAGAGGGGTAGCGCGATGCTGGTCTCACATACACAAACATCACTGAGCCGTAGTACAGCACCACCACCGTGAGGTGAGAGGCACAGGTGGAGAAGGCGCTCTGGCGCCCAGTGCTTGAGCGGATCCTCACAATGGCAGAGATGATGGCCATGTACGTCAGAAGGGTGAAGATCAATGAGCCCACGATTATAGCGGTGGTGAAAGCATACATAATGAAGTCCGCCCAGTAGGAGCGGAGGCATGCTAGCTCCAACAGTGGCCCGGGATCGCAAAAATAATGGTTGATGACGTTGGGCCCACAGAAATTCAGCCTGGATATAAACGTCACTGGGACCAGGTTATAGGTAAAGCCGGCCATCCAGCATAGACCTGCCAAGCGCTTGGAAACAACAGTGTTTATTAATGCTGGATACCGCAGTGGACTGCATATGGCCAAATATCTATCAAACCCCATCAGGGAGAGAAAGAAGCACTGCGTGGCCCCCAGTGAAAATAAGAAGTAGAACTGCAGGAAACAGCCTGCAAAGGAAATGGTTTTAACCTGCAGGAAGAAGTCAAACAACATTTTTGGGACTGTGACTGTCGTGTACCAGATTTCCAAGAAGGCAAAGTTTGCCAGGTAGTGATACATGGGTGTGTGGAGGTTAGAGTCATATCTCACTGCAGTTATGATCAGTAGGTTTCCTGTCAGAGTCAGAACATAGATCACTGAGAAAAGTATGAAAAGTGCTGTCTGCAAGTCCTTTCTACTCGTTAGCCCCAAGAAAACAAACTCTGTGACACTTGTGTGGTTCCTCATTCCTGTGCAGTCAAACTGCCATCTGTAGGTTGAAGATAAGAAGGAAGGTTAAAAATAAAACAAGCATTTGCAATGCAATAGGTCTCGCATTTGCGAGATTTTAAGCTATTACCATTGTAAATTGCAATGCCTTAAATTTATGTGTTTAAAAGGGAAGCATCCTTTACAACGCAACTTTTACCACGCAGTGCTTTTACATCGCAACTTTTACAACGCAAACCATTACAACGCATTGCGCTGGGGGGCGCTCTAGGATAGGGAATAGATTTAATTTACTATCCAACACCTTCCCTACTATCCACGGGGACTGGAGTTGGAATAGCAAATTAAACTATTCACTATCCAGCACCCCTCAACACTAAGCGTTGTAAAAGTTGCGATGTAAAAACATTCATAGTAAAAGCATGCGTTGTGATGTCATACATCCATTTAAAAACCTGCAATAATAAAAGGCAGTCATTTACAATACCAATAGGTAAAAGTTTAGAAAATGCAAGACCTATTGCATTGCAAATGCTTTTTTCTTTTGTAGCTTCTTCGAATTTCCATTGTGATCATGCATGTATTTTTGTATACATGCCTTCCGTTAATGTTATGAATCATTCATAGTTCTACATGAATTGCTCTAGAAATGTTGTGTATTATTATACATTATATAATCTCTGTTTTCCCAACAAAATGTTTATAATCTTATATTTTATATAACTGTGATTAATAAGGTGTTTGTAAAACTCAAACTAGGTAGACCTTAGGTGTTAAAAACGTTTAGAAATGCTCCATTGCCAGCCTGTGGGTCCATCTCCACAGACCCACGTGTACAGGCGGGTATGGCCATGCCAGTTGTACTCACCCAGGACGGCAGGTGATGGCTGCCGATCTGCTTGGAGATGGTCTCCCTCTCCTGCTCCAGCAGCTCGTAGGCCGCAGTCAGGCGTCTCAGATTGCTTCCATTGTTCTTCTTAAACCACATCCTGAGCAGGAGGCCAAGTAGCATCCACCTGACGCCCAAGCCCAGGTATCCGCAAAGGTGGACAGACGGGTATGAGGTAGAAGACGGCCCTGCACCGGTAGGAAAGCATCTCCAGGAGCAGCAGGTTCACAGCCGTGGGGGAGAACTCCGGGGTCCCTCTCTCTGATGGTGCCTTTGGGGGCCCGGATCCCTGCTCCCCCATTCTGCTGCCAGAGCTCATACGAGGGTGGTGGCGAGAAAAAGGACCAGGGCATGGGGGGAACGGCCAGGTGAGGTCCTGAAGTGGGAGCTACAGAACTCATAAGAACAGTGGAGATCAGAGACTGAGTGAAGAGATGCCACCCGAGGGGCGTGGAGCCTGTAATCAGAATCACTATTGCAGATAGCGCCTGGAGAACGAGTGCTCAAAAACCAGGCACTGACCTCCGACACGAATGGCCTCAGGTGTGAGTGTGCAAGGAGAGGCCCGACTGCCAGCCCTTATTTCTTTCAGGTAATAGAAGGTCAGACACACAGCCACAGTTCAGGGAGTAGGGTCTGACTCCCAGCTGCACAACTCGCTGCCCGGATACTAACAAGCCTACGGCAGTGCTGACCCCGGCACTGCACAGGCACACACCTGGAGCAGTGCACATTCAGGAGCCCGCGCAACAAGCCCTACACCGCGCTGCGGTCCGGCAGCCTTTCTGCTTGATGATGGACACCCACCCCTGCACCAGTTTTGTTGAAAAGAAACACCCGGGGTGGCTGTGCCCCACTTGGATCGTCGCACAACTCTGACTGGAAGTTGTGCACCACAGGAGCCGTCCCTGAACCTCTGTAGACCTGGGCGGGGAGGGGGGAGTGTTGTGCCTGGTCAGACCGCCGTGTATCTGTCCCTTGCTGAACCCAGACAGGGAATTGTGTACCCCAAGTCTCACTGCCCGGACAAGGAGGTGTGTACGCAAGCCTCACCCTCTCCTGAACCAACAGAGGGGCAAGTAGCTGCTTCTGCTGCCCGCACAAGGAGTGCTCTGCCAGTGATATCGCAGGAGCCGACAGTGCTCTCCCCTTTATGAGGTGCTCGGCCCCAGGTTGCATTGTTTTATTGTCTCATCCCATGCCCGCCATCGCAGCAGCTGCCATGGCTGTGAGTCTCCCGATAGGTATGTCTACCTCCGGACAGGCGGACAAGGAGGCGGGCCGAGTGACACATTAAGCACGGCGCAAAGCACACGGCACCCGGGGGCGGGATGGGGTGATGGGCTTCGAGCCACAGGCGCATTGTTAAAAGTGTGCGCCCCTGTTATTCATACAGCGTGGTAAGCGTTCTGGGTATAAAATGAATGCAAAACATAAGGTGTGCCTGCTGTTATAACAAACAAGGAGCAAGGGGAGCGAACCAGGCACCATGAAAAAACAATGACTTTTAGGCTGAGCACTTAATGCCTCAATTTCTAGCCGCTTACATGTCTGCAGACGTCCCCAATTTGTAGCGTGGGTCAATACTACACCCCATAAACAACAAGTTCCCGCTGGGCCGCCGCGCTGCCTGCGACGACCCGGAAGCGGTTGGGCAGCCGGCCAATCGCAGCGCGGCCCCAACCGGAAGTCCCGCCCCCATCGCGGCGCAAAGAGAAGAGACTGTTGCGGAGGAGGAGAGGTGAGTGGGGGTGGGGTGTGCGCGTGTGTCTGTTGTAGTGTGTCTGTGCGTGCGTGTGTCTGTCTGCGCGTGTGTCTGTTAAAGGGGGGTGCGTGTGTGTGTATGCAGTGTGTGTATGTGCGCATGCGTGCGGGAGCCTTTGTGTGAATGCGAATAGCAGGCAGGGCGACGCGACGTGCGCGCTCACGAGCTGCAATCTCCAGGAGGACAGGCTCGTCACAGTCTGATGTCCACAATATTCCCAGAAAAGCGGCAACATAAGTTGTCTCGCATAGACAGCAAAAGCTTCGCTTTTGCTTTCGTCTAGGCGAGACCTAAAAAATAAAAAAAATAAAAAGTAACTATTGATATCAAGGAAGAAACAGTTAACTTTTTTCACGGTTGCCAAGTATTTATTTGCCATGTTTGTGCAAAATGTATTAGCACACGTGCAAAGGGTGTTACCAACAATGCTAACACTTTCTCCATACATGCACAATCTCAAAGCACAGAATGCCAATGATCACATTACATGATCTGGAAGGACACGGTTTTGCTAAGACATGCACAAACGTCACTGGTATATGTAATGTTTTGATACAAGGTACATGATACAGCTACGGTTATTTTAAAACCTTTTTTTTAAATAACATCAGACATTTTGCCTCACCCATTTTATCACAAAAGCCTTTCTAGTGTAGTGCGGGAAACTTTTTTGTAGATCCACACTTGTTTGTGAGTTCGGTTTTGCAGAAAATAGGTCCAATTCGCAAACTAATCTCCCACAATGTGTAATAGTACGCTGTGGGCACTTCCACAGTGTATGCCAATACAATGTTTTTAATAATAACAAAAAGTCGAATCATAAACATTTGCACAGCAGTAGCCTTAGTTTCTTTCACCAGTGATATTGTCAGTCATATATTTACTATTAACTACTGATTGAGGAGGGGGCTGAAAGGAGCTTCAACTTTATTCAGAAGGAAGTGGAAATCTTAAGGCAGAGCTCCTTGAGACACTGTATGTGAATCTCTCACCTGTGCCTCAAGGCACCACTAGGAAGGTTCTGTAAGTACAGGATGGCTGGGAAGATCTACAACACTGTTCTAGGATCAAGGCCAGGAACATTTCTGAGAGTTACATGTAACGAAGCATAAACATCAAGTAAAGACCTGGTAGGACCTCCAAGTTCAGCTGCAAGAGCAGAGTCATGGCAGTGAGAACCTTTTCTTTGTAAACTTCTCATTAGGAGCATGCTTGTCATCCACTGTTATCTCACATGTTGTATCTTACCATTTCCCATTTTAAAGTTCATGTCTGGCATAGTTAGATGTTGTCAACCAAGAGGTTATTGTAGTATACTCGCCATGAGCTGTTAGCACATCATCCATATGCTCACACATGTATATGTCATTCCACTCCTGTCATATAATGTTATATATTTACCAGCAACATTTCACAGCAACAACCACAGAATAGTTTGAGTCAGAACATCCTGAAACCTTGCAATATTCAGAATAGATGAGCAATTCTCAAATGACCATGATTTTTGATTGATGGACACATGCTTTATGGAATAAACGTCTATATTTCATGGCTGTCGGCCAATAAGTGACACTATTGCCACAATATACTCTCACATATGTAATCACATATGTGTAGAACATCTGTAATATGGTTGATATGTGTGACATTTGAATCTGGTTCTCACATCATCAATGATCACTGAATTGGTTGATATTTGTGACATTTGAATCTGGTTCTCACATCATCAATGATCACTGACCTAGATCTAGAAGAAAGATACTTACTATGGGGAGAATATGTTGCTCAAAATAACCATGAATCCATGGTCAAATATTGTGCCCTATCACTGTTTATTTTAAATTACTTTATAGCATTCACAATGTGCAGATGGGCTTTGACTGCAGCAGGACACAGTCAGGTAGCAAAAGGACTTCAGGACCATGGGCAGCAACATGGGTCCTCGGCTGCATGGCCTGCAAGCATCCTCACTGCGACAAAGGAATAGGATGAGCCAATCTGTGCGGATAAGACATGGTCCCCTGTCAGAAAACCAAATCATTGTGGCAGACAACGGTGTTTAACCTTTACACGACCACTTGTCAGGAGAACAGAGAGAAGGTTGACACAGCTAGCGGGGTCATGCCACAACAATGACACATCCTGATATTCCTAGTCCTCTTACTCCACTTAACACAAAAGCTGCATGCCAATAGAGATTCAGAAAAGGGGGTGGTGATGAGCAGAGTGTCTGAATTAAGCAGACCACTCTTACCCAGTCCAAAGATCAGGGCTTGATCCATCACCGTTATTTATCTCACTGCACCATCCCAGCTCAGAACCTGGCTATATGCAAATCAGTCTGTCCCTGGCCCAGTGCATCATGGGAACAGCGCAGACTAAACTACCAAGCCAATTCTTCACCAGAAAGGAGACAAGCTACCGGGGACCAGTTTCTGGCATTTCAGCCTTCTTCGGCCCGGCTTGCTTGAATCCTGATGGTGCAGTGAGAAAGGGACTCATGTCTGAGTATACCCTGCCACACCTATAGTGGCCAAAAACGATTCAGAAAAGGGGGTGGTGATGAACAAAGTGTCTGAATTAAGCAGACCACTCTTACCCAGTCCAAAGATCAGGGCTTGATCCATCACCGTTATTTATCTCACTGCACCAACCCAGCTCAGAACCTGGCTATATGCAAATCAGTCTGTCCCTGGCCCAGTGCATCATGGGAACAGGGCAGACTAAACTACCAAGCCAATTCTTCACCAGAAAGGAGACAAGCTACCGGGGACCGGTTTCTGGCATTTCAGCCTTCTTCGGCCCGGCTTGCTTGAATCCTGATGGTGCAGTGAGAAAGGGACTCATGTCTGAGTATACCCCTGCCACACCTATAGTGGCCAAAAACGATTCAGAAAAGGGGGTGGTGATGAACAGAGTGTCTGAATTAAGCAGACCACTCTTACCCAGTCCAAAGATCAGGGCTTCATCCATCACCGTTATTTATCTCACTGCACCATCCCAGCTCAGAACCTGGCTATATGCAAATCAGTCTGTCCCTGGCCCAGTGCATCATGGGAACAGGGCAGACTAAACTACCAAGCCAATTCTTCACCAGAAAGGAGACAAGCTACCGGGGACCGGTTTCTGGCATTTCAGCCTTCTTCAGCCCGGCTTGCTTGAATCCTGATGGTGCAGTGAGAAAGTGACTCATGTCTGAGTATACCCTGCCACACCTATAGTGGCCAAAAACGATTCAGAAAAGGGGGTGGTGATGAACAGAGTGTCTGAATTAAGCAGACCACTCTTACCCAGTCCAAAGATCAGGGCTTGATCCATCACCGTTATTTATCTCACTGCACCATCCCAGCTCAGAACCTGGCTATATGCAAATCAGTCTGTCCCTGGCCCAGTGCATCATGGGAACAGGGCAGACTAAACTACCAAGCCAATTCTTCACCAGAAAGGAGACAAGCTACCGGGGACCGGTTTCTGGCATTTCAGCCTTCTTCGGCCCGGCTTGCTTGAATCCTGATGGTGCAGTGAGAAAGGGACTCATGTCTGAGTATACCCTGCCACACCTATAGTGGCCAAAAACGATTCAGAAAAGGGGGTGGTGATGAACAGAGTGTCTGAATTAAGCAGACCACTCTTACCCAGTCCAAAGATCAGGGCTTGATCCATCACCGTTATTTATCTCACTGCACCATCCCAGCTCAGAACCTAGCTATATGCAAATCAGTCTGTCCCTGGCCCAGTGCATCATGGGAACAGGGCAGACTAAACTACCAAGCCAATTCTTCACCAGAAAGGAGACAAGCTACCGGGGACAGGCAGTGGTCTGCTTAATTCAGATACTCTGTCCATCACCACCCCCTTTTCTGAATCGTTTTGTCCACCATAAGCGTGGAAGGGTATACTCAGATGTGAGTCCCTTGCTTACTGCACCATCAGGATTCAAGCAAGCGGGGCCGAAGACGGCTGTAATGCCAGAAACCGGTCCCCGGAAGCTTGTTTCCTTTCCAGGGAAAGAATTGGCTTGGTAGTTTGGTCTGCCCTGTTCCCATGATGCACTGGGCCGGGGACAGACTAATTTGCATGTAGCCGGGTTCTGAGCTGGGATGGTGCAGTGAGCTAAAAAACGGTGATGGATCAAGCCCTGATCTTTGGACTGGGTAGGAGTGGTCTGCTTAATTCAGATACTCTCTCCATCACCACCCCCTTTTCTGAATCGTTTTGTCCACCATAAGCGTGGAAGGGTATACTCAGATGTGAGTCCCTTGCTTACTGCACCATCAGGATTCAAGCAAGCCGGGCCGAAGACGTCTGTAATGCCAGAAACCGGTCCCCGGAAGCTTGTTTCCTTTCCAGGGAAAAAATTGGCTTGGTAGTTTGGTCTGCCCTGTTCCCATGATGCACTGGGCCGGGGACAGACTAATTTGCATGTAGCCGGGTTCTGAGCTGGGATGGTGCAGTGAGCTAAAAAACGGTGATGGATCAAGCCCTGATCTTTGGACTGGGTAGGAGTGGTCTGCTTAAGTCAGATACTCTCTCCATCACCACCCCCTTTTCTGAATCATTTTGTCCACCATAAGCGTGGAAGGGTATACTCAGATGTGAGTCCCTTGCTTACTGCACCATCAGGATTCAAGCAAGCTGGGCCGAAGACGGCTGTAATGCCAGAAACCGGTCCCCAGAAGCTTGTTTCCTTTCCAGGGAAAGAATTGGCTTGGTAGTTTGGTCTGCCCTGTTCCCATGATGCACTGGGCCGTGGACAGACTAATTTGCATGTAGCCGGGTTCTGAGCTGGGATGGTGCAGTGAGCTAAAAAACGGTGATGGATCAAGCCCTGATCTTTGAACTGGGTAGGAGTGGTCTGCTTAATTCAGATACTATGTCCATCACCACCCCCTTTTCTGAATCGTTTTGTCCACCATAAGCGTGGAAGGGTATACTCAGATGTGAGTCCCTTGCTTACTGCACCATCAGGATTCAAGCAAGCCGGGCCGAAGACGGCTGTAATGCCAGAAACCGGTCCCCGGAAGCTTGTTTCCTTTCCAGGGAAAGAATTGGCTTGGTAGTTTGGTCTGCCCTGTTCCAATGATGCACTGGGCCGGGGACAGACTAATTTACATGTAGCCGGGTTCTGAGCTGGGATGGTGCAGTGAGCTAAAAAACGGTGATGGATCAAGTCCTGATCTTTGGACTGGGTAGGAGTGGTCTGCTTAATTCAGATACTCTGTCCATCACCACCCCCTTTTCTGAATCGTTTTGTCCACCATAAGCGTGGAAGGGTATACTCAGATGTGAGTCCCTTGCTTACTGCACCATCAGGATTCAAGCAAGCCGGGCCGAAGACGGCTGTAATGCCAGAAACCGGTCCCCGGAAGCTTGTTTCCTTTCCAGGGAAAGAATTGGCTTGGTAGTTTGGTCTGCCCTGTTCCCATGATGCACTGGGCCGGGGACAGACTAATTTGCATGTAGCCGGGTTTTGAGCTGGGATGGTGCAGTGAGCTAAAAAACGGTGATGGATCAAGCCCTGATCTTTGGACTGGGTAGGAGTGGTCTGCTTAATTCAGATACTCTGTCCATCACCACCCCCTTTTCTGAATCGTTTTGTCCACCATAAGCGTGGAAGGGTATACTCAGATGTGAGTCCCTTGCTTACTGCACCATGAGGATTCAAGCAAGCCGGGCCGAAGATGGCTGTAATGCCAGAAACTGGTCCCCGGAAGCTTGTTTCCTTTCCAGGGACAGAATTGGCTTGGTTGTTTGGTCTGCCCTGTTCCCATGATGCACTGGGCCGGGGACAGACTAATTTGCATGTAGCCGGGTTCTGAGCTGGGATGGTGCAGTGAGCTAAAAAACGGTGATGGATCAAGCCCTGATCTTTGGACTGGGTAGGAGTGGTCTGCTTAATTCAGATACTCTGTCCATCACCACCCCCTTTTCTGAATCGCATGCCAATAGAGAGCAGGTCAGGGCACAATTATCCTCTGACACCTCTGAGCACCTACGTGTAGCCCCTACTCCAGCCGAACCCATCATCTTCTGAGAGGCATTTGTGGAGATCTCAAGGCAGATGCTGGCTCAGGAGCAAGAATTGCTGTGGGTTGTATAGTAGGTTAATTAGTCAGTGGATAATTGATTTGCTGTCCAGGCAGAGGCACAGGTTACCCACCACCAAAATACTTCCTGCCCCCTTTCTTGTGAGACCATGTCCTCTCAAAGACTCCATACTCCTCAGACGTACTGTTTATCTAACCTACTCATTCCTTCACTATTGCAGCTGCCTCTGTGTGTCATCCCCATTGGATGTATTGGTCCCTGACTCCCCTGTCAACATTCTTACATTTGAGAATGTGATGTCATTGACTGTGGCATCTGACCAGAAAGTATTTTATTCCCAAAGCTAGGTAATTCAATATCTGTCTCGGCAGAGTGACACTTTTTATTTTTTGTTGGGCTACTATTTGTAATTTGTCCTCACATTTTTATGCTTTGTTTTCATTGAATCAGTAACATTCTAGTTGTTGCCCATTCCTAAGGTTGGAGAGGCCTACCCCACCACATTATTCCATACATGAAGAGTGTCTGTCAGGCTGAGAAAAGGTCAGTGGAGTGGTGTGGCTCACTGGTTAGAGGTGGCAGACCCGGAAGCAGAGAACGGCCCGGGACCAGGGTTCAAATCCTGACGTGGCAGGGTCGTGGACCAGTGTCAGCGGACTTGATAATTCTCGCCTTGGTGCCTACTCTAACCAGGGATCACACTCGGCAACTCTGGGCATTAGCTTGCTTCATCTCTACAACGGCCCCCCACATTTGCCGGGGATGCCTGGTTTCACCTTGGAGATACCCGGTAGGGACCATCTCACAGGGATAGCCAGGACGGGTTCCCCAGCGGTCTACAGCGCCACGAAGCCTCAGGGCAGCAGTGCGCTTTACAAGACACATATATACATACATACATACTCTTCATAATCAATTCAGGCAGCCATTCGCTGTTCACGCGCTAATGTGCAGGTGCCTGGCTGTCTGAGCTTAACGTTGCCAGTCTAAAGATGTCACAGCCCTGTGGACATATTGATCTCAGCCAGGCAAAGCGCTTGGTGGTCCTCCCTCTCGTGCCAAGGTGCAGCATCACTGATGGCTCTGTATGTGTGCACCTCATTTTTAAGCCCTGCTGTGCGGCGGGCCGAGTGTCTATCACCAATGCTTTGTCACAGAGTATGGTGGAGTCAACAAGTTTCACTGACCCCATCCCACACTGTAATAAGTAAGGAATATATATATATACGCTGCTTGTTAGTCACTCCAATGTTAATTTCATCATTTTCTGCTTTCTCTTGTACATAGCAATTCACTTTTGTACTTATATATTCAATATTTTTAATGTGAGACTCTTTTAGCACTTATTTTACACGGGGTGTTTTGATCTATTCTTTTTATATGATGATGTTTTTATACTAGTATCAAATGTCTTTTTATATGCTTTTAATATGACGTATAGAAAGGTAAACATTTTCTTTCGATGTCATGATCAGCATTTATGCATTATATACACAGGTTAATATCATCATGCACTCTTAGCACTTTCTCCTTTCCCTCTGACTGCATCTTTGCACAAAATATAATTAGTCCACGAATTGCAGACTGTGATTCAATGAAACTTTGTGATTTGCACTTCCAATTTTACCCGCTCCCTTGTTGTTTACAGGTCGCTATATCTGCACAAAGCATAATGTTTGCACAGGGATTTATCCCGTAACAGTCTTGTAAATTACATAAAACAGACAGTATTTTATCAGAAATATCTGTTTACTATGTTAAGTTATTATTTCTTTGTAAATATAACTTTTTTAGTATATTATTACATGCTTTTTTTCGAGATTGTAGAGTCTTTTCTCTACCTTTATGATCATGTGACCTGTTTGAAAAGTGGTGGGGAGGCGGGTTTCACTGCATTATAAATACAAAATGAAATCATTGGGTCATTGCATGTGAACAAGGGCTTTGTAAGCCCGAAATGCGTCTTGCCCTCTTGCCTACCAACCTTTCCTGCAATAAAAGACCTGTGAATTTAGTCTTGTGGTCCGTCTCCTGCTTGCCTCGCTGTTCCTGTTCCTGGGTGGCGCTGGGATTGCAAGTGGCGTTCTCAGGAGTTTGCGCACATTGAATTACGGAAATCAGCTTGTTTCAGTTCACGGACCCCCTCTTCAACAAGCCGGCATCCACTGTCAATCTACTCTTTGTAAAGTTTCCGGACGGACTTTCAAGCAGATGCCCCCTCCTGCGGCCAGAAGTTCAGCAATACCGACGTAGCAGACGATACCCGGCGGTCGAGTCGGAGGACCCGGCTAAAGCGTGACGTCTGCCAGAAACGCGGTGAGTGAAACTAAACGGCATAGCGGAGGTGAAGAGGTTATGTCCCTGGTGAGGGACGAAGTAAATATATCACGCCGACTCAACAACAAGGGCGTTCTGCAGAAGAAAGTGTTAGGTTGGGGCAGAGGACAATGTCTGCGGAGGAGTTCCGTGTGAGGGAGGAGGAAGCAGAACAGTTATTTAACCAGGTCATTACGCCAGGCAGCACATTAACATAACTACTACTAATACTGGGGCTCAAGAAGACACGGACATCAAAGTGTTATATAAGGCATTGGAAAAGCAAAAACGCCTGGAAATAACTAAATGGTGGGAACATTACTCACTGTCTAAATATGCTGATGTCAAACGTGTACCAAGGGGTTTAAGAATCATGCTGGCTCCAAGCTTTGAAAACCCAAACCCTCTGACGTTAAAAGAATGGGGCCAAAGCAACCTAGCAGCCTCAATGAATTTAGTACACATTTTAATTAAATATGCTGCTTTTGATAGAGATGCTATTTTGACCACAATTGATAAAATTCAAGAACAAATAAACGCAATAGAAGAAACTGAAACACAAAAAAATTAAAAGAAGCAATGCATATTAGACTCAAGAAACATGCAGACAAAATCAAAGCAAGGAAAGTCAGTAAATTTGCACGAGATGCAGCGGACTACGCAAATGGCCAGATATTTACTTTTGTGCGTAAATATAATGTCACAAAACGCCAGCAATTCAGGGGCAAAGGGAATGTAGTTCAGAATGTAACATTGACAACTAAATCAAATGAGGCACAAGATCAAGTTACTGTGAGCTCCAATTCTGATATAGCCTCGACATCCAGTGAATCAGTTAGCTCAAATGAAGACTTAACTACAAGTTACCTTCCCGTGCCCATTTTCGAAATTGATGAAGAGCTTGGTTTTTTAGTAGCCGAAAGACTGCGCACACTGAGACCGCATCAAAAAAATGCAGCAACACCCGCAGAAACAAAAAAAGACGCGAAAGGAGAAGGAAGCACAAACAGAGGGTGATGGAACAACAAAAAAACAAACCAATCATGGAAGAAGTAGAGATGGGGAGATCTATTGTAAACCTTTCAGATATAAACCTCACAAAAGCGGAACAACAACTTCTGATGCTTGGTTTAAATTTCTGCCCCGAACAAAATTTCAGATATGCTTCCACCAGAGTTGATGTGTATCGTTATATTCGAAAATTAAAACTGAAGAAATTCTTTGCGCTACAAAAATTAAAATCTACTACAGGCACTGAAGAAAATATCAATACCAGCAATACTGAAAATATAGGCCAACTATCAGTATCTGATGTACGAGTTTTCCTCGATATGCATGATCTCAACCGTGCAACTAACTCTCAACCTATGGCTGATGATGGCGAGACAAGCACACAAAAAAGATTAGAAAAAATTAACATGACTCAAAAAGGTGCAGGCATCACGCCATTTAAAGGCAAATCTGATTTTGTGCCTATCATGACTAAAGATGCGGTGGACGTTTTTCAGGACTGTATCATTGCAGACATCAAAGAGTTGTACAAAAAAATCAACAATCAAAAGAAAAAGAAGTATAATGTGCAAAAAGCCAAATATTTCGAACTTATGAAAAAGCTAAAAGATAACCCCAATATTATAGTAAAAACTGCTGATAAAGGGGGTAACATTGTTATTTGGCCCAAATCTGATTACTCTACAGAGGCACAAAGGCAGTTACAAGATCCTGCTTGTTACATCAAATCAACCCATAAAGAGTATCTTAAAGCGAATGACAGCTTACACAAACTACTTCTAAAATTCCGCAGAGAAGGCCTCATCTCAGCGGATGAATACAAATTTATGCACAATGAACATCCAGTCCTGCCATGTCTCTACTTAATCCCAAAAGTACATAAAGGGATTTCGCCTGTCCCCGGTAGACCCATCATCTCCGCCATAAACAGCTGTGGAGAAAATGTGGGCCAGTACATCGACTTTTTTCTACAAAGTTGGGTTAATACTCTTCCCAGTTTTGTCCGGGACACAAGTGATTTTTTGGCAAAAATAGAGGACTTCGACTGGCAAGATGATATGTTGCTAATTACTCTTGATGTTGAACAATTATACACTAGTATTGCTCATTCATGTGGTTTAAATGCAGTTAATCATTTTCTTGGTCAACGACCTGCTGAATTTTATGAACACAATAAGGTGATACTAGGCTTGATTGAATGGTGTCTGGGTAACAACTACTTTTCATTCGGCAAGGAGATTTGGAGACAACTAAGAGGTGTGGCTATGGGGGCCTGCTTCTCCCCCAGCTATGCGTGTTTACACGTTGGCTGGTGGGAGGAGCGGGTCCTCAATGTCACACATCAGACCTGGGTACGGGAGAAAATCGTGAAGTATCTCCGCTATATTGATGACATCTTTATTGTTTGGCAAGGGGATGAGAATGAGGCCAATCTGTTTATTGCTGAGATCAACGACAACCCCCTAAATTTAAAATTCACTTCGAACATCAGTGCCAAGCAAGTAGAATTTTTAGATGTCAAAATATACATAGATGACAATAGCCGTATACAAACTACCTTACATAGAAAGGCCACGGCGGGCAATACCACGCTCCATGCCTCTAGTCTCCATCCCAAGCATACTATCCACAGCATACCTTATGGAGAAATCCTAAGGCTGAAAAGAATATGCAGTAATGCTGAGGATTTTCAGAAATGTATCTCTGAGTTAAAAGTCCGAATGAAGGCCCGTGGTTACTCAGACCGAGTGTTCAACCAAGCATTGACCAAATCGGAAAGTCTCTCTAGAGCCAGTCTACTTTCAGATACTATAAACATGAATAAGGCGGTCATCGATGGTGCCGAATTAAATGATGTAGACTGTCCTAGGTTCATCACTGACTATAGCAGTCAGGAGACCAAAATCAGACAGATAATTAACCAGCATTCGTCTACTGTTCTAACTGACACCGTTTTAGGATGTATGTTACCTAACAAACCATTGGTCACTTTTAGGAGGGCACAGAGTATGGGTGCAATTCTGGACCAAAGCAGTCCCGAACTGCAACAAAAACCTAATTGGTTATTACCAACAGGGTTCCGTAAATGCACAACTTGCAGAGCGTGCAAGTTTGACATTAATAAAACTCATTACAGAACTCCTTTCTCTGCTGTTGATTCCAATTAAAGGTAGCCATACCTGCAAAACTGAATATGCTGTGTATGTCCTGACGTGCACTTGCGGCCTTAACTATATAGGCAGTACAAAACAGCAGGTGCACGTCAGGATTTTACAGCATATTCGAGCCATCTTACATTGTGATTAGGCATATCCAGTGGCTCGCCACTTTGAGAGCACACATAACAAAGACATCAATTGCCTCTCATACTATGTGGTGGCATCTGTCCCCAAACTTAGAAGGGGAGGCAATCGTGAGCTCAAATTAAGGCGACTAGAATCGAGTCTGATCCTCGAGTATGACAGTAAGTGGCCCAATGGGCTAAACAATACTTTCTATAAAAACTCGCTTCAGCATATAATGCCCAGATATATATATATATATATATATATATATATATATATATATATATATATATATATATATATATATTTTTTTTTTTTCAGACAGCATCCAATTTGTTCCCTAGATATGTCAGGTTCCTTGTGATCTAGGGAGTTGGTCTAGATACTAGTGTTCCACCTACAGAGGATTGTGTTTCTATATAATGAAGGTAGTGGCTAGTCAAGTTCCTTGTTAGTGACTCCAATGTTAATTTCATCATTTTCTGCTTTCTCTTGTACATAGCAATTCACTTTTGTACTTATATATTCAATATTTTTAGATGTGAGACTCTTTTAGCACTTATTTTACACGGGGTGTTTTTATCTAATCTTTTTATATGATGATGTTTTTATACCAGTATCAAATTTCTTTTTATATGCTTTTAATATGACGTATAGAAAGGTAAACATTTTCTTTCGATGTCATGATCAGCATTTATGCATTATATACACAGGTTAATATCATCATGCACTCTTAGCACTTTCTCCTTTCCCTCTGACTGCATCTTTGCACAAAATATAATTACTCCACGAATTGCAGACTGTGATTCAATGAAACTTTGTGATTTGCACTTCCAATTTTACCCGCTCCCTCGTTGTTTACAGGTCGCTATATTTGCACAAAGCATAATGTTTGCACAGGGATTTATCAAGTAACAGTCTTGTAAATTACATAAAACAGACGGTATTTTATTAGAAATATCTGTTTACTATGTTAAGTTATTATTTCATTGTAAATATAACTTTTTTAGTATATTATTACATGCTTTTTTCGAGATTGTAGAGTCTTTTCTCTACCTTTATGATCATGTGACCTGTTTGAAAAGTGGCGAAGAGGCGGGTTTCACTGCATTATAAATACAAAATGAAATCATTGGGTCATTGCATGTGAACAAGGGCTTTGTAAGCCCGAAATGCGTCTTGCCCTCTTGCCTACCAACCTTTCCTGCAAAAAAAGACCTGTGAATTTAGACTTGCGGTCCGTCTCCTGCTTGCCTCGCTGTTCCTGTTCCTGGGTGGTGCTGGGATTGCAAGTGGCGTTCTCAGGAGTTTGCACACACACACATATATATATATATATATATATATATATATATATATATATATTCCAGAAGCTTGGCGAAGTTCATGCCTGCACCTCCTTTTCCGTGGCGGGCCTCGACGGGGTTTCGCCTCGCCCCATTAAATCCACTCGTGAGAAAGCGGCGAAGGCTGCGAAACGCGTTGGGGTTTGATGTTGCCAAATAAATAGCACTTGAACAAAGCGAACCTGGGCCTCGACTTTCTGTCAATGATTTATGACGGTAATTCTTCTGGATATATATATATATATATATATATATATATAATGGAATTTCCTGGAAATCATCGTATAGATTGATATTGATGGATGTCGTATCTTTATATACGAATATAGACCATGAGGTTGGAATTTCAGCCTGTAAATTCTTTCTCCAGGATAGAAACATGTATTATTCACGTCAAAACATCATGCTGGAAGATATGATGAGACTATGCCTGAATCATAACATTTTTTACTTTGGAGATGAAATCTACGCCCAAACAAAAGGGACGGCTATGGGTTTTTCCTTTTGCCCAAGTTTTGCCTGTCGCACCATAGGGTGGTGGGTACAGAAATGGGCGTGGCAAGCTGAAAATGACACTATGTTGAAAAAAGTGATACTGTGGTTGCGCTTTATCGACAACCTTCTCATAGTGTGGGATGGTTCAGAAGATGAATTTAAAGAATACTTTGAAATCCTCAATTCATCACCTGCAAACTTCAAATTTACATACGAAATAAGTGATAATAAAATAATCTTCTTCAACACTGAAATCTATATCAAAGTCAATGAAGTACACACTACTTTGCACAGAAAGAAAACTGCAACCAATGCAACCTTGCACACTAGTAGTTTCCATCAGCAGTGTTTATTTGAAAACATCCCATATGGAGAATTTTTAAGACTCCGTAGGATATGTTCGGAAGAATCAGAATGGGATAAACAAAGCAGGTTCATGACTAAAAGATTTGAGAGGAGAGGATACCCAAAAAGTCACATAAAGAAAGGCTGGGAAAGAGCAAGCCAAAAGGATAGAAACACCTTATTGCAAATAAGGAAGAAACAAGATATTAAAGAAAGTGACAAAGAAGTAATAAGATTCATAACAACCTTCTCAAATGAATCAAAACAAATCAGGGATATCCTATAGAAAAATTGGAACATTCTAAAGATGGATGCCACCATTGGCCCGATTGTGGGCAATACGCCACAAATAACATATCGTCGAGCACCGAACTTAAAAGACCGATTGACTAAGAGTCATTTTTACAAAGAGGATAAGAAAGTATGGTTGAAAGGAAATGGTTTTAAAAAATGTTACAGTTGCAAAGTGTGTCAGATAGGCAAACCAATCCAAGAGGTTATGTTATGGAAAGATCTGGAATATTGATGAACTTATCACATGCATGACACCGTATGTAATTTATGTAATTGAATGCCCGTGTCAACTAAAGTATGTGGGCAGCACTAAGAAAGAACTAAAAAGAAGAATTTTGGAACATGTTAGGGCAACCATACATCAGGACAGAAGTAATGCAGTTGCCAAACACATGGAGTCTCATCACAACAGCGAGTGGAAAAGTTTAAAATTTTATGGCATTGACACAGTAAAAAAACCATTGAGAGGAGGAAACAGAGAAATCATGTTGAGAAAGAAAGAATCAAGATATATTCTAACAGGCACATGCATCAAAGGATTTTGCGATCGCAAACGGTGTGAATCGCAAAAATCGGCCGTTTGCGATTGCAAAATTTGCTTTTGGAATGCATAAGGGTGAAGGCCCTCGCAATTTGAGAATTCGCAAATATTTGTGAAGTCTCAAATTGTGATTGCATTTAAGGAATTGCATTTTGCCATTCCTTAAATGCAATGCATGAAACTTTAAAAAATTGCGATTTGGCAATTAGGGGGAGCAAATTACCATGAGGTTGAACCTCGTGGTAATTTGCGAAAACTTTGAAAAATTCACTTTTGTGTATTTTTCAAAGTTTCATGTTGTGCACACACATGCACATAAAATAAAATAAATAAATATCAACTGAAACTCATTACCAACCATTTATCCTTTCGCAAAAACCTTAAGACTCACCTTTTCTCTTCCAGCTAATCAGTTTATGATTTACTATTTCTGTTTATGATCAGGCGCAGGTCAAATGTATTTGTTCCATCATAAGCGCAGAGATATCCTTTCGGGGATCTAGTCAGGCGCTATATAAGCACATAAAATAAAATATGTGCACAGATTGATTTCAGGGGTGCAACAGGGTGTCCTTTGCACACCCCTGCAACCTTGAAATCGCATTTTCAATTTGTGATTCGCTAATTGCTAATCGCAAATTGAGAATGTCTTCCCATTCATTCCTATGGGCCTCTAGGCCCATAGGAAGGAATGGGGAGGTATTCCTTAATTGCGACTCACAATTTTCGAGTCGCAATTAAGGAATATTAAGAAATCACAATTTATTTAGCGATTTCCTGATGCATTGTATTTTGCAATTCCTTAATTGCGATTCCTTATTTCCCGCAATTAAGGAATCGCAAAAAGCAATATTGATGCATGTGCCTGTTAGTCTGCGAACCATTACTCCGTATGGTCTGAATCAGAGCGAGGAAATGTATATACATTTGTAAATAGACATATGGACAGACAATATCATGAACTTTATGTAAATATGGCAGAGCAGAAACAGATACGTCTTTTCACATCATAAAATAATTTTGTTTAGGTTTAATTTTATTAGTGAATTGATTATAGTGTACAAGTTTTTTCACATATAATCTAGAACTGTGATGACAAATAATTTTGGTTAATTGTTAAAAGGTAAATGAAAAATGGCCATGAGAGGCAATCAATGAGGCACAATATGATGCACAATATTGTTAATAATAGAGATAATGATCTGGAATAATGATACAAAGGGCCACTGGAGGCATTAATTTAAAAAGGTAAAAATATTTTATTGAATGAGAAGTATAATATTGAACTCAAGGTTGTTTTAGAAAATACCAGGGTACAATTTCAAAAATATTGCAATCATGATACCGTTTATAGTTTATACATTCATCACACAAAGATATACATTAGTTTAATTTGAATAATTTTTGTCACCTTTGTATATTATTTTGGTGTTTTTATTGCATGAAATTTCACTGTAATATGGAGCGCACTACAATAACCACAATGCCCTTAATGTAGGAGGAGGATGTCGATGTAACACATGAGCTTTAAAAACGAATGAGAAAATGGGGGCGGCACTGTGAACAAGATCTCAGTAGGAGATTGAAACGCATTGGTGTTTGGAGTGTTTGGAGTTGTTGAAAATAAATATTTTGAATTAACTTTAACAGGTTATTGGTGTGCGATCCAACTTCTTTTCATCCGAGAAGAGATTATCATATATATATATATATATATATGTGTCGAATTTCTCTATTATTAATCTTACCTCTATGCAACTTACTGACTCTGAACTAAAAACATTATCTAAGGGCTTATCTTTTTGTCCACCTCGTAATTTTAATTACGCAGATACGCGTATTGACTTGTTTAAATTTACAAGAAAATTAAAATTGAAAAAGCACTTTATGAATAATAAGTTTCGGAGTCCAGAGGTCAGATCAGATGGTAATATCTCCAACAGTCCAACACTCATTGGCCATGACTTACCTTTGGTTCAAGATATGGAGAGTTTGAGAAATGAACAATTCCTGACACAACTGTCTAACAATGACCTTTCATCTTCTCCCCCTGCCACAACGAGGGGTAGCCTCACCACATTCAAACCGAAATCAACTTACACTCCTCAGATGCTGCATGATAATATTAATATCTTTGAAGAGGCGGCAGTTAAAGACATTAAGGCACTGCACTCAAGGACATTAAGGAACAGCAAACACCAGTTCAACTGCAACAAGAAATACACGGATTTGGTGACCAAAATCCAGCGAGACGGAAATGTGATTGTCCGCCAATCGGACAAGGGGGGCAATATTGTTTTATGGTCGAGAGATTTGTACTTAGAGGAAGCGACTGCACAGTTAAATGACACTACTTGTTACAGACATTGTGATCTGGCAGTCGTCAAAAAAGCTCAAAGTACGTTCTATTCCATGCTGACAGGCTGGAGGTCATCTGGGCTTATTAGTATGGATGAACTGAAATATCTTAAGAACGACTTTCCCATAATGCCTGTCCTCTACTTAATCCCCAAGATCCACAAGAACTCGGAAAAACCCCCAGGCAGACCCATCATCTCTGCATGTGGGGGCTTACTCGAGAAAGTTACCATCTATGTGGACTCCTTTTTGCAGGAACATGTTGCGGGATTGCCCTCATATGTACAAGATTCAAGTGACTTTTTAAGAAAATTAAGCACTGTAGTGTGGGATCCCTCTTACCTGCTAATCACACTTGATGTTACTGCCCTATACACCAGCATCATCCATGTGGATGGTTTGAGGGCAGTGGCTCACTATTTGGGGTATCGTCCGATAATGTTGGTGGAACATAACAAGATGCTTTTGTCAATGATAAACTTCTGTCTTAATAACAACTATTTTCTGTTCAACAAACAGTATTTCCAGCAGATTAGAGGGGTGGCCATGGGGGCCTGTTTTTCTCCCAGTTACGCCTGCCTCCATATGGGGTACTGGGAGAGACAGGTCCTCAATGGCGAGTACCCTGATATCTGCAGGGATCATATAGTTCGGTGGTACAGATACATCGATGATGTTTGTATGATCTGGAAGGGTACCACTGAACAAGCGACAGAGTTTATCTTGAAGTTAAATGTTAACAACTATAACTTGTCGTTTACATCTGACATCAGCCATACTCATGCCACTTTCTTGGATGTTGCAATTGACATTAACAATGGTGAAATCCAAACATCTTTGTTCAGGAAACCCACGGCAGGCAACACAGTGCTGCATGCCCAGAGCCACCATCCTCCACACCTGATCCGCAGCATTCCCTATGGGGAAATGCTGAGGATTAGGAGGGCTTGCAGCACTGATGATCAAAATCAAAAAGCGCAGGAAGCCAGCAAGCAGAGATTCTTGTCTCGGGGTTATGATGACAAAGTGGTGTTGGCAGCAATTAGGAAAGCCAATGCCATATCCCGACAAGAAGCCCTAGAACACAGGGGGTCTCGTAATTCCACCAAGACCCAAATACAACAGCCTGTGAGACTTATTTGGTCTTTTAGCAACCAGCATGGTGCCTTACGTAAAATCGTTAATAAGTACTGGGACTTGGTCAAATGTGATCCAATTATTGGCAATGAATTGCCCGCAAAACCGGCAATCACTTATAGAAAAGCTTTTTCATTGCAGGACGCATTGGTCAAATCCAGCCCTGAACTTATTATTAGGCAGGACTGGTTAGCTGGCAGCAGGGGCTTCAGAAAGTGCGCCTCATGTAAGGCCTGCATTCAGGGTGTGAACAAGACAGAATACACCATTCCCTTCTCAGAAACCCCATGTAAGATCAGGAAAAAACTCACTTGTAAAAGTGAATTTTCTGTATATGTTCTGGAATGCCCGTGCGGCCTACGGTACGTGGGCAGTTCCAAATTACAGGCACATAAAAGGGTCTTACAACACCTACGGGCCATAAAGACCAACGACCCAGTTTACCCGGTGGCCAGGCACTTCAGGGAGAAACATAACAGCAATAGTGAGCTCCTGAAGTACTATGTAATAGACTCTATTTTACCTATGAGAAGGGGGGGCAACAGAGAAGCAGCATTGAGAAAATTAGAAACGAGATACATCCTCATGCTGGATAGTAAGTCCCCAAATGGCCTGAATGCATCAGAGGATTTTTATACCTGTCTATAGAGTAATTATTGGTTTCTCAATTTAAGCATGTTCCATCAGGGTGAGATGTTAGGCCAGTTTCAAAGGACCTCATTTCATGGTTAGACAATGTATTTCCAGCTTGGCCATGGGGTTGTTTTTTGACCTAACTCTTGCTCAAGTGTCCAAATAATACACCCAGTGTTCCTACCTTTTCCATTAGACAGATCTGATTAGAATTAATTTAACATCACGGTCAGACTTATAATCAGTTGAAAAGGTCTGTCTTTGGATTTTATTCACTGTTCACTTTGCACTTTATTTCATATAATTTGGTTAGGTAACCGTTGCAGTGCTTTGTGGGTTATGTTCGCCTTTTCACAAGACCAAAAGGAAATGTTTAACAATGTTTCTGGTGTATAAAAATATGTTTCAATATTATGGAATGGCGCTAGATAGCAATACATGTATATGGAACATGAGTGTTCACACACCAAATAGGATTTATCCAAATGCTTAAAAATACAGCACAAGTAGAAAACATCTTTTAAATGTGCGTTGTATGATGGGATTATGATTTACTATATTGTGGCTTTTTTGGTTTGTGATTCTATGGACATATAAACCTCCAACGGATTTAACCGGTTATTGTTGAAATTCAGGTGTTCATGGATTAATATACACTTGATCATTGGGTCTGAATTGGGATTCATCCCGTTATTGGCGAACCGACCTTATATGTTTACAATGAACTAAATGGTATTTTCTTCATTCCTTTGTCACGTGACACGGAGTATTTTTACCATGTTTATTGCACGACAGCACTTTACTGTGATGTGATTGGTTACCATCGAGCACTTTTGCACTTTATATTCAGCCATACCCTTGGGTTACACCATGTGATCAAGGCCTGTGAGAGGCCGAAACGTTATGCTGCTGTGTTGCTGAATAAAACGAACAACTCACGGAATTACTGGGTCTGCTGTTTTCTTGTGGTAGCGCGATGTCAGACTGCTCCAAGTGCTGAATGCCTTGCTGAAAACCCGTGGTGGATATATATATATATATATATATATATATATATATATATATATATATATATATAATACATATATATCACCAAAGAAAAGGTTGCCCTGTGAGGCGCCTCATTCGCCAGGAGGATCCCGCACCATTCCGCAGGCGGCAGTGCAGACAGCATACACCACGTGCTTCAAAAACCATACACGTTTCGAGCTAGGGGACGCTCTTGTTCACTGGCACACAAAGGCAGGAGTCGATTCTATAAGAACTACCATTTTATTGAAAATGGAGAGTTCCGCCTCTGTAGGCGTACCTGAAGGCATGCTGGTCCATGTAGTCCATATACTGCCACTTTAAGGACTCAAACAGTTCTCTCGCCAAGTGGCCTCTTCTCCTGCCTGTGTTAAAATCATATTCCCTGTTGGGTGAATTGCGATCTGTGCACCACTGTACTCCTCCGCCAAATGTCACTGTAGGCAAGGCTCCTGACGTCCAAGGAGCGCTGGTGATTCTCAGCCCCCAGGATCTGCCCGCAAGCATCGGGGCTCCTCGTGGCAGAGCAGGCCGCTATAACATCAAAGAATATTTTGCCTCGTGAGGAGCCTCACACGCCAGGATCACACACCATTCTGCAGGCGGCAGTGCAGACAGCATGCACCACGCGTTTCACCACTACAGACAACATTACATTCATTCTCGATTTATTTAAGGAAGAGACAATTGTACTGCGTCCTCAGATTTCGTTAACCGTGACAAAAAAAGCATTCCTCAATGTTTGTGTCAACTACTGCCTTCAATATACACTGCGGACCACAGGGTTCACAACTTGAATACAGCTTTACAAGTACACTAAAGACAGTAGGGAATTCAACCTTGATTTACTTAATGCAGAGACAATTATACTGTATGTATTTACATTTTGTTTCAATAAGTGAAAAAAAGCATTCTTCTATAACTGTGCTGACTAGTGTATTCGCTGTACACTGAAGACAGTAGTATTCACAAGTTGAATTCAGATTTCTATCTACACTACAGACAGTGGGGAATTTAGCCTTCTTTTATTTAAGGGACAGAGAAAAAAATACTCCTGTGGCACTGCTAGTATGCGCAAATACCTTTAAACCCAGCATCCTGTGAACTATGTTCACAAAGAATGTAGAACACAGCGCCAAAATGTACCTCCACCACCGGCAATACCAAGTACCTCTGGGGCATCAAATTCAACATCACCACCAGACATACATTCCCATTTTGAGAAAGTTAGAATGCAGTGCATGAAATACCATTTTTTAATTTGTTATGGGAGCCATCAGTAGACCTAGTTTGCAGAGCAATTGATAACCATTGACGGTAGTTTTTTTGAGCTCAAAGTTGATGCAGTACAGTATGCAACAGTCAATGCTTTGGATACAGACTGCTAGAATCACGCATCATCACAGGGTGAGCACACGCTGACCACCAAAGATACCACTAACTCAGTGCACTATTGTAGTGACCGAGTTTTTGGCTCTATTTCTGAGTGATGGTGACTTTAAGCTTGCTACCATCCTGAATCCCTATTCTTGGCTTGTGATGGTCCTTTTCAGGCCTTTTTCCAGACCTAGAAGCATAAACTAGAGGATAGCTGCTTTATAGGATGATAGATCCCTTATTCTTGACTCTAATCCATCTATTGCCTATTGGTTTTGACATAATTATGAGTCCTTTCATCATCCTACCTATAGTAGAGGGTGGATCCTGTAGTCCTGACTTTATATTACATATTGGTATGGTTTGTGTATGTACTCTGACAGAGCTAAGTGTTATTTCATCCTTTTCGGGCCTACAAGGCCCAGAACTAGAGAGACTCCATTTTGTTTTTTGTCCCTGCAGACTGAGATGCTTGCAGGGTAAAGGTGATGTTTTAGTTATGAGGTGTTGTTCGCTCTTTGCAAACTGGAGAGAACTGGCCAGAGCTGAATCTAATCTGGAAATGTCCCTGGGCTCAGGTCTCTAGACGAAACAAGCAGTTGATCACTGTGGGGGCGTCTGGAGCAGGGAGCCGGGTGCATGGAATCGGTGGGAGGAGGCTACTGGCTGGAACTTTCCATGAGGGGAGAGTATTCCATATTAGTGAAGTACAGAAGAGGAGGAGAGTCAGTTAGTCGATGCTTGGAACAGAGAGCAGTTAGTCAGTGAGTTGGAGCCGGAGAGAGGAGAAGTGAGTTAATGCTTGGAGGGAGAGAAGTCAGTTGAAGAAGTGAGTCGGTGTTTAGAACAGAGAGAAGGCAGATAATGTTTGGAACTGAAGGTAGCAGTCAGAAGCAGTTATTTATCAGAAGTAGTTGTGATCAGCTGGAGTCTGAAGTGATGCCTTTTGGAAGAGACTGAAGTTATATCGTGGATTAGTCTGTGGGAGCAGCTGGAGTGAATTGGACATTGGAGCTGGGATAATCAGACAGAGTGAAAAAGCTAGTGGAGCAAACGGTTATCAGAGCGGCAGAAACTATTAGACTGAAGCTGGGAAGTGAAGACAGTTCGTGGGGGAGAGGAATCCAGTGCAGAGTGATCAGCGCAGATGCGTGTCCAAGAGTGCAGGGGAGAATCTGAGACGAGCTAAGGCACAGACGAGAGAGGAACCCAGATGACAGCTAGAGCAAGACTTCATACTAATCAGGTGATATCTGTCCTGTTATATTAGTTTGCTTTACATTTAAACATTAACCTTGTCCCTATTGTATTGCTAATCCTTTTTCTTTCAGCGGTGTGCAGTATAATCCATTCCCTCTTTAGCTATTTACAGTCCCTGTTAGTTACATGTGGATGTGCTATAGTAATAAAGCTTTCCATTATAATACAGATCTCTGTATGTGCCTTTTCCCCTTTTACTTTTTAGGCTATGTGTTATAGTGCAGTATTATATTATTGATGTTATTAGTAAATAAAGATACCCCACTTCTTAATGAACCAGTGTGTATAGATCTTATTTTTATACAGTAAAGGTAACCTTTCTTCTAGTCAGGTGCTATTATATGAACGGGTGCTACCCCTGATCAGGTAAATGGTAACTGAATAATGAGGGAGAGAGGAGCCCTTGAAATAGAGAATAAGTTGTACACCGTGTAATTCGGCCATTCTTGTGTGATCCATAACATTGTAGTATTGTACCTCTAATGAATAATGAGAGATTCCGCAACATGAAGAGCTAACGGTATTCATAGGAAAGTGATCGTCGTTGTAAGGCAGCGTTAATGAGAGCATCAGGGGGGATACTGATGCGTATACCCACAGGATTGTGGCTTGGATATTAAAGAGAGCATCAGGGGGGATACTGATGCGTATACCCACAGGATTGTGGCTTGGATATTAAAGAGAGCACCAGGGGGGACACTGGTGTATATACCCACAGGATTGTGGCTTGTAGGAAGGAGAGAGCACCAGGGGGGACACTGGTGTATATACCCACAGGATTGTGGCTTGGGCGAGCACTGGTTTCAGTCAGTGTGTAATGGTAAGTTATTGGAACTGCCCCCTTCACTATGAGTAGGAGGGTAGCATAGTCTGGGTCTGAGTTGCCGCGAGACTATAAGGTATGAGTGTGGTGTAGGGCATGGACGTCCTTAGTAATCAGTGAGTATTCCTAGTAATCCCCATAGATTTAGTGGTGTTTTTGATGATATGAGCTTGTATATTGCTAGTTCCCCATCCTCAGGTAGGTACTCAGGTGCCTGGATAGATGGGTCCTGAGGAGGGAGGTGGTTATGTTTCGGCTGGGTTGGTGGTGTCTTGGTGTGCTGATCCTATCTGGTCCGAAAATCCAGTTGTTACATCTGGCGTAGTCGGGCAGCTTCGCACAAGTTGCGTGGGAGGGAGCCCTTGACATGTATTTGGACTTAGAACCCTTTAAATTTGACATCTGGAAACAGACTATGAATTGCATGGTGAGGTGTGGTCCCTGACCTATGGGCTTGAACAGTTGGAGTGTAAGGAGATTGCAGTACATCATGGCATTTGACTTATGCAGTGTAGAAGACATGCTTTTCAACTTGGTGTTTGAACTGACAGGCTGAAGGGTAACAGTACGTGAGGGAGCCAATTACATCTTGGTGTTGATGCAGTTGTACATATGTGTGCGAAAAATGCTTGTAAGTTGCCCATTAAATGGCTTGCTGCATTTGCTTATGCTGTGAAATGTGAAATGTATTCAGTGTAATATGACTTGTGGAGCTCCTTGTAAATAGCTCCTTGTAAATATGGTTTGTGAATAGCATGTCATTATTATGACTTGTTGAGTTTCTTGTGAGTAGCTCCTTGTAAATATGGCTTGTGAATTGCATGTCATCATTATGACTTGTTGAGTTCTTTGTGTAGAGAGCCTTGTGAATAGCGCCTTGTGAATGGCGCCTTGTGAATATGGCTTGTGAATAGAGCCTTGTGAATATGGCTTGTACATAGCATGTTATCATTAAGTTAGGCAGGAGAGAGCTGGATCTCTTTCAAATGCTTGTAGAAAATATTTTGAAGATGTGCGCACGTGTTATATGAAAATGTGGAGAGATAAGTTGGATATATGACGGTACAACGCGTACCGTCACAACGCATACCTTTACCACGCATACCTTGACAACGCAAGTCGTTACCACGACTTGCGTTGGGGGCGCGGATTTCGAATAGTATAATTTACTATTCTAACACCAGTCCCCGTGGACCCTAGGGAAGGTGTTAGGATAGTAAATTAACTATTTTTAAACCTTGAGCGCCCTCCAGCGCAAGTCGTGGTAACGACTTGCGTTGTCACGGCCGCGTGGTAAAGGTACCGCGTTGTAAAAACATTGTTGTAAACGATGTTTACCGATAAGTTCTTGAATTTCCCATGTATCTGCAGACATGGCAAACAATTGTGTTTGAGCTGCCAAAGGGTTAATATCTTGAATTGAGACGGCAGTATTTATTTCAACATGCTGTTTAACATGCATTGTTACGTGAGCTGACACTAAAAGTCAGTGACTGTTTGGATTAAGGATGGTTTGATTTGACTTTTTAATTAGTTGCAGGTTTCGCCTATGTACTTTGACAGCTATCTGACGGAAGGGTAACATCTTGCACAGAAAAAAAAAGCAGTATTCATTTAACATACTGTTTGAAATGCGTCCACGAGTTTGTGTGGGTTTGCCTTTGAACACATGATTTCATGTGTCTGACTCGGAGGTCGGAAAGTTATAAATCAACCAGTCACCGGTTGTGGAGATAAAACAGACCCATCATAGAATCTGCTTTAATCAGTGAAATGCAACCGTGTGCTTTTAAAAAAAATGTTCTGTAGTGTATTTTGCACATCTAGAAAATATAAGTGATTATTTCCCTAAAGCAAGCTGCCCCTTTAGTTTAAAGTTCAAATGCAAATGATTCTGTATTTTGTGCTGATATGAAGCAGAACAACGTGAGAGAAAACCCACTCAGTTAGGAAAAAAAGGCTATCTGCAAAGAATAAATCTGACCCTTTTAATAATTAGAACAGAAAGGCTTGCGCACCAAATTATGAATTATTGATTACATGTATAACTTTTTTTTTCCCCTTGTTTAAATTGATGGTGCTTCACATGTTATTTTAAGAAATGTGTCGTGATTTCCTATGTTGCTGTATGTAATGTTATTCTAATTTTTTTTTTCAGCAAGTAACAGTCCATTATGATATATAGTTTGTCTTAGATTCTACAGAATTATTTTGCTTCTTACTTGAGAATGCTAGCATGTGTCTAGCTTACAAAAAAAATGTCTTTATTAATTCCTGTTTTTAGGATGCTTTTTACCATGTCTAAATCTGCTTAAATTAGTTAGAAATAATGGTCTTTGAAGCCTGGGAACGGGTATGTTGCAAGTTAGAAGGAATTTGTCTTGACCTTGGCTGATACGATAGCACTGCAAGGCTCTCATGAGTGTTTTCAAGGGATGGGCCCTTTTCGGAGCATCCGTCTAAGGCAGACTTGTCCTTGCCTTGTTTTTTTTTTTATTTTTGGCAAATATTCAGCAGTTCTCAGCTCTCAGAGTTTTGAAAGGGTGGAGGACCTGCCCCGTGGGTGACGTCACGATGAGGGGAAGGCAGTGTAGAGAAAAAACTTGGCAGGAGCTTCGCTCCTGCAATGAGATCAGCATTTGACAGTGATTCAATATTATATCGCAGTGTAGCCCGGCTCCTGCTTATTATGGTTGGAGCTGATTCAAAACTCTGAGCGCGGACATCTTTCTGGAGGGAGGGGCTGTTTTTCAAAGGAGTGAGGAGTAGCTAGGCCCCAGCCCTTCTGGCTGTGTATGACAAAATTAGATTTTGCCCAAACAAATTTAAAGAATATGGTATAGGTAGAATGTTTAAATCATTCCTTGGATTTAGAAGAGTTCTTTTCAGGAATTAGGAGGTTTCTTACAGAAATGAAAAGCACTTGGGGTGCTTTTTGAATGGAAAATGTGTTTTTGCAAGATTGATGATGCGTGTTTTTCGTTTTAGATGGCTGTTCTTTTTGTGGGGGCCCTGTGTGAGTGTGGATTTTCTTATTTTGGAGTGATGTGTTTTGTTATTTTCGGATGAGTGCCCCCCCCAAAAAACCCCGAGCCTGGACCCAGACCGGAAGCTGACGTACCTGATGACTGATGACCAGATTGGAGGGCATGCTTCCTTGGCAATGGATACAGATGAACATGGAGGATCGTGGCCTATACGAATGAACTGTTTTCCTAAGAAGAAACCAACTATGGATTCCTATAGAAGAGAACTTTTTATAGTGACTGAACTTTTCCTGGATTTCCTAAAAAAAAAATCTTGACAAAGCCAATAGTTTTATTTTTGAAAACATTTTTTTACTAATTGACTTTTGCAAGTGATGATCTAAAATAACCCATTTTTATTTGGTTATAATGATGTTCCTTTACGAAAGGAGTTTGAAATGTAATTCCTTGGCCTGCATTCTTGAGTCTTGCATTTTTTACCATATACAGGCCCCAATTCCAGTTTAAAAGATGCAGTGCCACATTAATGCAATTATGCAAATGATATTATTTGAATGTCATAGGGTGATTAGTAAGCTGCTTTAATAATCTGATGCCCTGTGATACATGATATTTTGATTTTAGCATGCTACGCTATTTCATTATTGATACAGATTGACTTTACACTTGCTTATCTTTCACCTATTTCATAGTTTTCCTGTTTTCTCTAAAACAGTTTTCCCAATGAAAGAAAGCAATGTTTTAAATGATGGTGCACACATGTGTTCCACAGATTGATACAGAGGGATTAGGTGCAAACTGTTTCCTGAGTTAGATGACTTATGACCTTTACCTATTGCCTTTGGCATGGTCTACTATTACTCAATTTTCCAAGTTTAAGTCTATTTTAGCTATAGGGATTTCTGGACAGACTATTTATGTCTGAATTATCTTTTAGAAGAATATATACACCACACTTAGATAACTTTTTTGATTTTATTGCTTGATATGCATAGTGCTACACCAGCTATTTTGTAGAGATGGGGTTATCCTTGTTTTCCTATTATTACACTTTCACTTTGATCCATCAACTCTTATTTAGAACAGTGGGATTAGTTCCAAGGGTGGTCACCTTAGACTTTAAGTTGTCCTGGGAGGTATGTCTTTTAGTCAGGTTATGTCCTACATCTATTAGTAATAGTTGCCCAGACTTTGAGGACCCTTTGTCATGTTTATTTGTTAGATTTTACCAAATCCTTTCTTAAGTTGACCGAAGTAGGTAGGCCTCATTTAGGCCCTTTGTTGTTTTTATTCCACAAACATGTCCCTACATCAATAGATTTCATGAGTTATCACTAGAAGTTGAGGCACATTTAGTTCAAGGGTGCTTTGGTTAGTTTCTGTTGTTATCAGATCAATCTTAGTTACATTTCAACATTCAGGTCAAGGGTGCTCTGATTTGTTTTCAATTGGTTGTCAGATTTATATTCCCTACATTAAGTTTTAGGTGGTATTTCCTTAGTTGTCATTCATTTTAGGGAGTCTTTTGGTTTTTGGTTTTGTTGATAGATTATGTTTATGTTTGTTTATTTGTTTGTTGTTGTTTACGGATGTTAGCAAATTAAAGTCAGGGTGCAATGTAGTGACTGTGTTTTTGGCTCTATTTCTGAGTGATGGTGACTATTAGACTGAAGCTGGGAGGTGAAGACAGTTCGCGGGGAGAGGAATCCAGTGGAGAGTGATCAGCGCAGATGCGTGTCCAAGAGTGCAGGGGAGAATCTGAGACGAGCTAAGGCACAGACGAGAGAGGAACCCAGATGGCAGCTAGAGCAAGACTTCATACTAATCAGGTGATATCTGTCATGTTATATTAGTTTGCTTTACATTTAATCATTAACCTTGTCCCTATTGTATTGCTAATCCTTTTTCTTTCAGCGGTGTGCAGTATAAACCATTCCCTCTTTAGCTATTTACAGTCCCTGTTAGTTACATGTGGATGAGTTATAGTAATAAAGCTTTCCATTATAATACAGATCTTTGTATGTGTCTATTCACCTTTTACTGTTTAGGCTGTGTGTTATAGTGCAGTATTATATTATTGATGTTATTAGTAAATAAAGATTCCCCAGTTCTTATTGAACCAGTGTGTATAGATCTTATTTTTATACAGTAAAGGTAACCTTTCTTCTAGTCAGGTGCTATTATATGAACGGATGCTACCCCCGATCAGGTAAATGGTAACTGAATAATGAGGGAGAGAGGAGCTAAGTTCAAGTTGTGAACTCTGTTGGTCACAATGTTTACACAAGGTAAGCAGAGAGGCCTAAGTATACAATACCTCAGATTAAATGCGTTAGAAATAAAAGGGCTTATTTACAAGCCCCTTGCACAACTTTTTTGTCACTTTTAACATGGTGAAAGTGGCACAAGGAGCTTGTAGAACTGCCTCTGAGTTCGCAAGAAAAAGCACTCACCTCCAGACTCTGCGAGTCAATAGGGTCCAACAGTCTAGGTACGCAATATTGAGAACTCACGCTATGCAGTGGGAGTGCATGGGATATAGTACTTTGGAAGAAAAACAGAGCACAGACACCTCCTTAAAGTGGAAGTTGATGAAATACATTATCCTGAGTGTACAAATAAATAAACCAAAAATATACTTGTACAGTTGTATGTACCTTGTTTTTACTAACTCTATATATCATCTTTCAGATCACTAAACTGGAGGGTGCACCATCAATCAGCACGTGCTTGGACACACAGCGAAGGCAAAAGGTGAACTACGAAGATTTTCTCCAGTAATAACTGCTCCATCTATAACTTTCGCTCTCTCACGTTTTAATGTTGTTTTTTCTCCCTTTCTCTTGCTCACTTTCTCTCACATCGTTCTCTTTCTCTTTTAAAGTTATGGACACTGCTGTCCACTCTGCCATGTACAACCAAAGTTGAGTTCAAGTTGTGAACTACGTTGGTCACAGTGTTTACACAGGGTAAGCAGAGCGGCCTAAATAAACAATGCCTCTGAATAAATGCGTTAGAAAGAAAAGGGCTTATATACAAGCTACGTTTGTGTCACTTTTAACATGGGAAAAGTGGCGCAAGGAGCTTGTAAAACTGCCT
Source organism: Lissotriton vulgaris (assembly GCF_964263255.1). Lineage (NCBI taxonomy): Eukaryota > Metazoa > Chordata > Amphibia > Caudata > Salamandridae > Lissotriton > Lissotriton vulgaris. Next base: position 1,541,813,420 of record NC_141693.1, on the reverse strand, counting down.
CTGAGTTCGCAAGAAAAAGCACTCTCTTCCGGACTCTGAGAGTCAATGGGGTGCAACAGTCCAGGAACGCAATATTGAGAACTCATCGCTTTGCAGTGGGAGTGCATTGGATATAGTACTTTGGAAGAAAAACAGCGCACAAACACCTACTTACAGTGGAAGTTAATGAAAAACATTATCCTGAGTGTACACATAAATAAACCAAAAATGTACTTGTGCAGTTGTATGTCCTATTCTATTACTAACTCTATATACTATCTTTCAGATCACTAAACTGGAGGGTGCTCTATGAACCAGCACGTGCTTGGACACACAACAAAGGCAAAAGGTGAGCTACAAAGATTTTCTCCAGTATTAACTGCTCCATCTATAACTTTCTCTCTCTCATGTTTTAATGTAGTTTTTTCTCTCTTTCTCTCTCTCACTCTCTCTCACATCATTTCTCTTTCTCTGTTAAAGTTATGAACTCTGCTGTCCACTCTGCCGTGTACAACCAAGGCTAAGTTCAAGTTGTGAACTCTGTTGGTTGCAATGTTTACACACGGTAAGCAGAGCGGCCTAAATATACAATACCTCCGATTAAATGTGTTAGAAATAAAAGGGCTTATTTACAAGCCCCTTGCGCTACTTTTGTGTCACTTTTACCATGCACCGAGACCGCCCTCATCGCAGCCACTGACAAGATCCGAACCCTGCTCGACAATGGGAAAACATCAGCCCTCATCCTCCTGGACCTCTCCGCGGCATCCGACACGGTCTGCCACCACACCCTAGTGCAGCGCCTCAACAACATCGGAATCCAGGAGAAGGCACTGGAATGGATCATCTCCTTCCTCGCCGGAAGAACACAGAGAGTCGGCCTCCCCCCATTCAGATCCGAGGCCACCAAAGGCATCTGCGGCGTACCACAAGGATCATCACTCAGCCCCACGCTGTTCAACATCTACATGATCCCCCTTGCGGCCATCGCACGCCAACACAACCTCAACATCATCTCCTATGCGGGCGACACCCAGCTGATCCTCTCCCTCACCAACGACCCCACCACCGCCAGAACCAACCTAAATGAAGGGATGAAAGACGTAGCCGAGTGGATGATGAACAGCCGCCTGAAACTGAACTCAGATAAGACGGAAGTACTCATCCTGGGATCTTTGCCCTCCGCCTGGGACGACTCCTGGTGGCCCTCTGCCCTGGTCAGCGCACCCAAACCAACAGACCACGCACGCAACCTGGGCTTCATCCTGGACTCCTCCCTCTCCATGACCAGACAAGTCAACGCCGTCTCCTCGTCATGCTTCAACATCCTACGTATGCTACACAAGATCTTCCGGTGGATCCCCACCGAAACCAGGAAGACGGTCACCCAGGCCCTAGTCACCAGCCGACTGGACTACGGCAACTCACTCTACGCCGTAACCACAGCCAAACTCCAGAAAAGACTCCAGCGCATTCAGAATGCTTCAGCACGCCTCATCCTGGACATTCCCCGACACAGCCAAATCTCCGTACACCTGAGAAACCTGCACTGGCTCCCTGTTAGCAAGAGAATCACGTTCAGACTCCTCACCCACGCACACTAAGCTCTCCACAACCAAGGCCCAAGATACCTCAACGACCGTCTGACCTTCTACACTCCCACCCGCCAGCTTCGATCGACCAGCCATGCCCTCGCCGCCGTCCCCCGCATCCGAAGAGCCACAACGGGAGGAAAATCCTTCTCCTACATGGCTGCCAAGACGTGGAACTCCCTCCCCATCCACCTCCGCCTGACCCAAGACCACCTCTCCTTCAGGAAGCAACTGAAGACCTGGCTGTTCGAGCAGTAGCGGACCCCCTTTCACATTTGTCAATATTGTCACCTGTGTCTGCTGACAGTTTGGGGCAGGCACAGAGTGGGATGATACACAGGCACAGAGTTAGATGAGACACAGGCTCAGAATGAGATGGGGCAGGTACAGACTGAGATGAGACACAGGCACAGAGTGACATGAGACACAGGCAAAGAGAGAAATGACGCACAGAAAGAGAGAGATTGGGCAGGTGCAAAGTGACATGAGACACAGGCACAGAGTACCCTTTAACCTTAGCGATGCAAACTGTCAGCAGACACAGGTGACATCATTGACAAATGTGAAAATGTAATTCCTTATTTCACACAGACACTCAGTGTGATCCTTCACCAAAATTTAAAATTAAAAAATAAAAAACGTTTTTTTCCCTTCAGGGTCCTTTAAGGCCCCCCTCAGAAAACCTAGGGCGTCAGGGAGGGTCTACCCTGCCCCCTTATAATCATTTCCCCCTTTTTATTTTTATCTCTTGTGTCTCGATTCTACCGAGTCACAAGATGGCGGACTCTCCGTACTGTTTAGAATGTTGACAAACACCCAAGAGCCAATCAGCTTTCCACTCGCGCACTTCCGTGTCGCGCCAGTTGTGCTCCCCGGTACGCGTACCAGTAAGCGCTGGAAGCGCGCATATAGATATATATGTGTTTTTGAACCTAATTTTCGTAAAAACCACTGGAGCAAGTTTCACCAAATATAGAAAAGGCACTTCTCAGTACCAGTCCCTACAATTTTGCAAAGTTTGGTGTAATTCCGCTCAGCGGTTTGGGCTGTAGCCTTGTCTATTCGTCCTATGGAAATTAACATGGGGGAAAACACGTTTAGGGACCCCCCTTTTCTCCCGGCCCCCGCTTGACAATTCCCCTCGAAACTTCCAGGGAAGAAGCGGAGCGGAGCTAGCCTAAATTTGGGAAAATTACACGCAAATTCCTCCTCCGGCGCCAAAGTTATTCCAAAAGAATGTTGTGGATTTCCTATGGTAGCTAGGTCCTAACTATAACTACCTACTGGCGACCGCCAGTAGAAAATATATATATATATATATATACATATATAGGCGCCAGGCATGGATGGCATCCCAGCTGACGTTTTTCTATCTGACCGTGTCTCTTGGTGCACATATTTCACAATGCTGTCAAATGCTATCGCTATGGGTGGAGAAGTCCCAGCCTCATGGAAAGGGGCAGAAATCATCCCTATCTATAAAAAGGGGGACAAAACCCAGGCAAAAAATTACAGACCCATTAGTCTGATTGATACAGCACAGAAAATAATGGGTCGACTAGTCCAGAATAAACTGCAACAATGGATTGAAGACCAAAATATACTGTCACCTTATCAAGCGGGTTTTCGCCCCTTGACTAGTAGTGTTGACCAAGTCTTTTATTTTCTAGCCATTTATTGGAGAAATGTCACGCTGCGAAAGGGCACATTGTATGCAGTTTTTGTGGACCTAAAAGCGGCGTTTGACCTGGTGCCGAGAGAGAAATTGTAGGGAAACCCTGGATGAGGCGGGAATAAGTCCTGAGCTCCTCACTTTGCTGGTGCGCCTTCACGAAAATAATTATGCGAAAATAAGGTGGGGCAAACAGGGGGAAGTGACATCCCCCTTCCCAGTAGAACGAGGGGTGAGGCAAGGGTGCGTTCTGGCCCCAACGCTTTTTTCAATCTACATAAATGGAATTGTGGAGCATTTAAATAAATCTCCAAATGATGCTCCAACCATGGCAGGTGTACACGTCCCCGTACTAATGTTCGCGGACTATACGCTTTTATTATCACGTACGCCTAGTGGATTGCAGAAAGCGGTTGATGCTTTTGGGGTTTTTTGCGATAGTCGAGGCCTGGAATTAAATACCAGCAAAACTAAATTTATGTGCCTGAACTCCCAAACAGGTTTTAAGTGGACGATAAAATACAAGGGTGAAGCACTGGAAAAAGTAGATGCCTTTGCTTATCTAGGAATCACCCTTCAAAATGACATGAAATGGAATTCACACATCAACATGGCATCTTTAAAATTTAGCCAGCTAGCAGGTGCAGTTACAGTCAAACATAATACTTCTTTGACAAGACCTATAAATTGTGCACTTGAAGTCTATAGTATGAAAGTAGTAAGTGCATGCTTGTATGGGTCTGAGCTCTGGGGTTTTTCAAACCTAGGTGACTTAGGGCGGGCGGAAAATAGATTCTTACGAGGGCTTGTTAGGGCCCCACAAAGTACACCTATTATCCCACTTAAGATGGATTTAGGTAGGAAAAATATTGAAGACATTGCCCGACTACGTCCCTTGCTGTATTGGAGGCGGTTAATGGTAACCCCAGAGTTAAGTCACTATGCATCTGCTTTTTTTGATGTTGTGAATTTTGATGGTTTTCATTCCATTGTATGGCTAAATGAACTGCGGAGCACATTGGTGAAATTGGGTCTGGACCATCTGTGGGGTAATAAGGATGTTGCCCTATTTCCTTCAAAAAAACAACTCAAGGATATCTACTGGGAGTCAGTATACGCAACACTGTATCACAAAGGTTTGCAATCTTCCCTGACCTTACGCTTTTTGGATACAAAACAAATTCCATCATACGAAAAATACTGGGATGTAGTTGAACGTCCATTGGATAGAAAACTATATTTCCAATTTCGGGTGGGAACTCTCCAAGTGAACGCTTTTACACAAAAATGGTCTCCACTAAAGGACGCTTACTGCGACCATTGTAAAAATGAAACAGAGGACATTGCACACTTGTTTTTTTCCTGCCCCCTCTATGTGATTCCGGGTCGAAAGTGGTTAAAACCAACCTGTAGGAATTTGGGTACTCGCTGTTGCTGACAGGCCCTAAGAATTTTAATGTCTGACACCTCAACACCATTGGTAATGGGCGTAGCAAAATTCCTTGCATGGGCGTGGGTAATAAGATCTCGTGCTTCAAGGCCTATTGAATAATAAGATTTATTAACTGCCTGTATAATCTTCCTTGTCCATTTTTAACATTCTTACATGGAATTTTATAAAATTGTATGTATACATTTTACAGTATTACTAGCTTTTCGATTTTTGCTGTTTAACATGTTTTTTAATGTAGTATTTTAAGTATTTATTGTATGATGTTTAGGAGGTTGCTTTTATGACTAAAAGTCGAATAAAGCTTTGAAATTGCAATTGTATATATATATATATATATATATATATATATACATATATATATATATATATATATATATATATATATATATATATATATAAATATATATATAACAGCTGCAGTGACTTTTTGCATACAGCCAGTGAACAAGGGCCAATGAGCCCGAAACATATTTGGCAGTGTTACTGACGGAGGGCGAAGCGTGCTGCAACTGCTACCTGCAATAAAGAATGGAAACATCCTTACCTGTGAAGGCGTCTCTATAGCAGGGTAACCTGAATGTGTTTGTATTGAGAGCGGCGCGCCTCGCCGCAGGGACGCCCGCCGCCACCCAAGCGGGCCGGGCACAGAAGCTAAAGTGTGCCGTACGGAGGTGAGGAGTCACGATTGCAGGACTTACTACTGGGCAGTGACAGTCATGTTCTCCTCCTGAGGACCCACTATGGGGAATGAAAATGATATGCATCAAGCCCGTTTTTCACACAGCAACCACTAAGGATATGGTAAAGGACTTCATGACCCAGAAACTTATCGGCAATGAAATCCCAAGAGGGCGAGGTCAAGTATTGAAATAGTCCAATCAGCTGCAGTGACTTTTTGCATACAGCCAGTGATCAAGGGCCAATGAGTCCGAAACATGTTTGGCAGTGAAACTGATGGAGGGCGAAGCGTGCTGCAACTGCTACCTGCAATAAAGAATGGAAACATCCTTACCTGTGAAGGCGTCTCTATAGCAGGGTAACCTGAGTGTGTTTGTATTGAGAGCGGCGCGCCTCGCCGCAGGGACGCCCTGCCGCCACCAAGCGGGCCGGGCAAAGAAGCTAAAGTGTGCCGTACGGAGGTGAGGAGCCACGATTGCAGGACTTACTACTGGGCAGTGACAGTCATGTTCCCCTTCTAAGGACCCACTATGGGAAATGAAAATGATATGCATCAAGCCCGTTTTTCACACAGCAACCACTAAGGATATGGTAAAGGACTTCATGACCCAGAAAGCTTATCGGCAATGAAATCCCAAGAGGGCGGGGTCAAGTATTGAAATAGTCCAATCAGCTGTAGTGACTTTTTGCATACAGCCAGTGATCAAGGGCCAATGAGCCCGAAACATGTGTGGCAGTGTTACTGATGGAGGGCGAAGCGTGCTGCAACTGCTACCTGCAATAAAGAATGGAAACATCCTTACCTGTGAAGGCGTCTCTATAGCAGGGTAACCTGAGTGTGTTTGTATTGAGAGCGGCGCGCCTCGCCGCAGGGACGCCCCGCCGCCACCAAGCGGGCCGGGCACAGAAGCTAAAGTGTGCCGTACGGAGGTGAGGAGCCACGATTGCAGGACTTACTACTGGGCAGTGACAGTCATGTTCCCTTCCTGAGGACCCACTATGGGAAATGAAAATGATATGCATCAAGCCCGATTTTCACACAGCAACCACTGAGGATATGGTAAAGGACTTCATGACCCAGAAAGCTTATCGGCAATGAAATCCCAAGTGGGCGGGGTCAAGTATTGAAATAGTCGTATCAGCTGCAGTGACCTTTTGCATATAGCCAGTGATCAAGGGCCAATGAGCCCGAAACATGCTTGGCAGGGTTACAGATGGAGGGCGAAGCATGCTGCAACTGCTACCTGCAATAAAGAATGGAAACATCCTTACCTGTGAAGGCGGCTCTATAGCAGGGTAACCTGAGTGTGTTTGTATTAAGAGGGGCGCGCCTCGCCGCAGGGACGCCCCGCCGCCACCCAAGCGGGTCGGGCACAGAAGCTAAAGTGTGCCGTACGGAGGTGAGGAGCCACAATTGCAGGACTTACTACTGGGCAGTGACAGTCATGTTCCCCTCCTGAGGACCCAGTATGGGGAATGAAAATGATATGCATCAAGCCTGTTTTTCACACAGCAACCACTAAGGTTATGGTAAAGGACTTCATGACCCAGAAAGCTTATCGGCAATGAAATCCCAAGTGGGCGGGGTCAAGTATTGAAATAGTCCAATCAGCTGCAGTGACTTTTTGCATACAGCCAGTGATCAAGGGCCAATGAGCCCGAAACATGTTTGGCAGTGTTACTGATGGAGGGCGAAACATGCTGCAACTGCTACCTGCAATAAAGAATGGAAACATCCTTACCTGTGAAGGCGTCTCTATAGCAGGGTAACCTGAGTGTGTTTGTATGGAGAGCGGCGCGCCTCGCCGCAGGGACGCCCCGCCGCCACCAAGCGGGCCGGGCACAGAAGCTAAAGTGTGCTGTACGGAGGTGAGGAGCCACGATTGCAGGACTTACTACTGGGCAGTGACAGTCATGTTCCCCTCCTGAGGACCCACTATGGGGAATGAAAATGATATGCATCAAGCCCGATTTTCACACAGCAACCACTGAGGATATGGTAAAGGACTTCATGACCCAGAAAGCTTATCGGCAATGAAATCCCAAGGGGGCGGGGTCAAGTATTGAAATAGTCCAATCAGCTGCAGTGACCTTTTGCATATAGCCAGTGATCAAAGAACAATGAGCCCGAAACATGCTTGGCAGGGTTACTGATGGAGGGCGAAGCATGCTGCAACTGCTACCTGCAATAAAGAATGGAAACATCCTTACCTGTGAAGGCGGCTCTATAGCAGGGTAACCTGAGTGTGTTTGTATTAAGAGGGGCGCGCCTCGCCGCAGGGACGCCCCGCCGCCACCCAAGCGGGTCGGGCACAGAAGCTAAAGTGTGCCGTACGGAGGTGAGGAGCCACAATTGCAGGACTTACTACTGGGCAGTGACAGTCATGTTCCCCTCCTGAGGACCCACTATGGGGAATGAAAATGATATGCATCAAGCCTGTTTTTCACACAGCAACCACTAAGGTTATGGTAAAGGACTTCATGACCCAGAAAGCTTATCGGCAATGAAATCCCAAGTGGGCGGGGTCAAGTATTGAAATAGTCCAATCAGCTGCAGTGACTTTTTGCATACAGCCAGTGATCAAGGGCCAATGAGCCCGAAACATGTTTGGCAGTGTTACTGATGGAGGGCGAAACATGCTGCAACTGCTACCTGCAATAAAGAATGGAAACATCCTTACCTGTGAAGGCGTCTCTATAGCAGGGTAACCTGAGTGTGTTTGTATGGAGAGCGGCGCGCCTCGCCGCAGGGACGCCCCGCCGCCACCAAGCGGGCCGGGCACAGAAGCTAAAGTGTGCTGTACGGAGGTGAGGAGCCACGATTGCAGGACTTACTACTGGGCAGTGACAGTCATGTTCCCCTCCTGAGGACCCACTATGGGGAATGAAAATGATATGCATCAAGCCCGATTTTCACACAGCAACCACTGAGGATATGGTAAAGGACTTCATGACCCAGAAAGCTTATCGGCAATGAAATCCCAAGGGGGCGGGGTCAAGTATTGAAATAGTCCAATCAGCTGCAGTGACCTTTTGCATATAGCCAGTGATCAAAGGCCAATGAGCCCGAAACATGCTTGGCAGGGTTACTGATGGAGGGCGAAGCATGCTGCAACTGCTACCTGCAATAAAGAATGGAAACATCCTTCCCTGTGAAGGCGTCTCTATAGCAGGGTAACCTGAGTGTGTTTGTATTGAGAGCGGCGCGCCTCGCCGCAGGGACGCCCCGCCGCCACCCAAGCGGGCCGGGCACAGAAGCTAAAGTGTGCCGTACGGAGGTGAGGAGCCACGATTGCAGGACTTACTACTGGGCAGTGACAGTCATGTTCCCCTCCTGAGGACCCACTATGGGAAATGAAAATGATATGCATCAAGCCCGATTTTCACACAGCAACCACTGAGGATATGGTAAAGGACTTCATGACCCAGAAAGCTTATCGGCAATGAAATCCCAAGTGGGCGGGGTCAAGTATTGAAATAGTCCAATCAGCTGCAGTGACCTTTTGCATATAGCCAGTGATCAAGGGCCAATGAGCCCGAAACATGCTTGGCAGGGTTACTGATGGAGGGCGAAGCATGCTGCAACTGCTACCTGCAATAAAGAATGGAAACATCCTTACCTGTGAAGGCGGCTCTATAGCAGGGTAACCTGAGTGTGTTTGTATTAAGAGGGGCGAGCCTCGCCGCAGGGACGCCCGCCGCCACCCAAGCGGGCCGGGCACAGAAGCTAAAGTGTGCCGTACGGAGGTGAGGAGCCACAATTGCAGGACTTACTACTGGGCAGTGACAGTCATGTTCCCCTCCTGAGGACCCACTATGGGGAATGAAAATGATATGCATCAAGCCTGTTTTTCACACAGCAACCACTAAGTATATGGTAAAGGACTTCATGACCCAGAAAGCTTATCGGCAATGAAATCCCAAGGGGGCGGGGTCAAGTATTGAAATAGTCCAATCAGCTGCAGTGACCTTTTGCATATAGCCAGTGATCAAAGGCCAATGAGCCCAAAACATGCTTGGCAGGGTTACTGATGGAGGGCGAAGCATGCTGCAACTGCTACCTGCAATAAAGAATGGAAACATCCTTACCTGTGAAGGCGTCTCTATAGCAGGCAATGAAATCCCAAGTGGGCGGGGTCAAGTATTGAAATAGTCCAATCAGCTGCATTGACGTTTTGCATACAGCCAGTGATCAAGGGCCAATGAGACCGAAACATGTTTGGCAGTGTTACTGATGGAGGGCGAAGCGTGCTGCAACTGCTACCTGCAATAAAGAATGGAAACATCCTTACCTGTGAAGGCGTCTCTATAGCAGGGTAACCTGAGTACCCAGACCAATCTCCAAGGAAATAACGAAACCGGACGTTCACGGATGTTTTGCAAATTTGTAAGTTTTATTCCATCCTGTTGTGCATAGAACACGCCGCCATGACGCGTTTCGGGACCTCCGCCCCTTGATCACAAGACATGGTCGATCGTACACCCATCCCTCTTAAAGTGCTAGTACACAGTCAGCTGACCCCACAGCCTGTGGAAATAAAAAACATACTTCAGCCTGGTTCAGTAGCGCCTAATTCATGGAGTACTTATTGTTAAAATACAAAAAAGTGCATAGTGATCCAAAACACGGTTTAAGTTTGACCATGCATTTAAAGAATAGAAAACTAAACATTTAAAAGAGAATGTCACTCTTCTTTGTTTATTCAGCTCTTGCTCCCAATGTTTCCTCATGATTATTTCCTTATGAATAAATTGATTAAAATTGTTGAATCAATTAGAAAAATATATTATTTCTGCATAACATATTAAAATCATGTAAAAAAAAAAATATATATACATATATACAATTCATACATTTAGTGCATTTAGTGCAAATTCGCTATATCATGTGCAAATTCTGCAAAAGGAAAACATCATTAATTAAATGGGAATTCATAGTTTGGATCACTCTTTCAAAATTGTGCCCAAGTGGGCATTGGCTGCTACATCTAACCACTGCATCCACACTGCTACAATATGGGTTCAAATGCTGGGGCACTGTAAGAGAATATCATAATCATGATTATGATACTCAAAACCCTATAACCTGGTGATTAAAATTATTTGTAATCCCTTCACCATGAGTTGAAGTTAAAAACAGGAGGTAGACTATTTACATGTTCGACTCAAATGCATCGTTACCCCAACAGACATCTGCAGTTACTGACAAAAATGGGCCCAACCGGCATGAATAATTAGATCCCTAATAAAGACAAGAGTGTAAGTCTTCCGTTTGATTCAAACCGTTGGGGGCCTTGGAATTAAGCTCCAGAATATAGCGTGTTTCCAAGACTCTCAATTTGGCCTCTCTGTCACCACCTCTACAAAGAGGCGGAATCATGTCAATGGCATAGTACTGCAAACATCCTATATCCCCACCATGGCACGTATTCACATGTCTGGCGACAGGGTATGCCTCATCTTTATTACTCACTGCCCTGAGGTGCTGGAGAATGCGCTTGTGGACCTGCAGCTTTGTGCTGACCACGTACCGTAGGCCGCAAGCGCATTCCAACACATAGACCACGTAGTCTGACTTGCAGGTGATTTACTTTTTAATCGTTCTCACCTCGCTATTGAAGGCAGTCATGTAGGTAGTCCTGTTTTTACCTATCTTACATGCTTTGCAGACAGCACATTTCAAAAAGCCCTTGCTCTTTCCTAGCCAGTTGTCATCGGCTACTTCCGGGCTACTTTTCACTATCATGTCGCTCATGGATCTAGCTCTGCTGTATGTTATGGCTGGTCTAATGGCAAGGGTCCCCCCAATAACCGGATCTCCCTTAACCACTTGCCAGTTTTTGCGAATGATGTTGAATATTTCTTTGTGCTGTCTGCTGTATGCCGTTATCAATCTTGGTTGGCCAGACTCCTTCTCTACGGTTGGTGTAGGCACCACATCTGTTGTTAGACTATGCCCAGAAGTTAAGTTGGCACGTCTCATAGCACCCTCTACCATCGTTCGTGAGTAGCCTCTCTCAATGAATCTCTTCCTGCTGGCTTGCTGCGCTCTCTCCCAGCTATCATTCGTGCTGCATATCCTTTTGATCCTCAGCATCTCCCCGTAGGGGATGCTTCGAATCAAATGCCCTGGGTGGTGGCTGGTGGCGTGCAATACCGTATTACCTGCCGTCGCCTTTCGATGTAGGTCAGTCACTATCCTGCCACAGACAATGCTCACCTCCACATCTAAAAAGGTAACCTTAGCGTTGCTAATCTGGCCAGTGAAATTTAGATTCAAATCATTTACATTGATGTTGGTTATGAACCTATTTGCCTCTGCCTCTGACCCCTCCAAATAATGAAGAGGTCATCAATGAACCTATACCAGGCTATGATGTTATTAGCCATGGTATCCTCATAGGTTCTTGCCAGGACCTGCTCCTCCCAATGCCCCATATGTAGACAGGCATAACTTAGGGAGAAGCAGACCCCCATTGCAACCCCCCTCAATTGCTGGAAAACCTGTTTTTGAAACAAGAAGAAGTTGGTTTTCAGGCAGATCTCTGTCATCTCACTGACCATGTTGTTATGCTGTAGCATGCAGGCAGGTCTACGTTTCAAGTAATGTTCTACCGCTCTCAGGCCATCATCGTGATTAATACTGGTGTATAGTTACATCTAGCGTTAACAATAAGTAATCTTCCTGCCACTTAATGGTTTTGATTTTATCCAAAAAATCACCAGTATCCCTGATGTACGAGGGAAGTGCCTTCACATGCTCTTGCAGAAAGTGATCAATATATTTGGAGGCATTATCAAATGGACCCTGCCTGGCAGAAATAATGGGCCTACCTGGGGGCTTGGTCAGATTTTTATGGACATTGGGGATCATATAAAACACAGGGATTACAGGATAATTCAGCTTCAGGAACTTTTCTTCATCCCCACTCAATAACCCCATGCCCTTCCAAGCATATAATCTGGTGTGGAAAGCATCCCACGCTTGTCTAGCTGTCCGCCAATCACTCCTACAATAACAATTCCTGTCATTTAATTGTAGTAGGGCCTCTTCCATATACATCTGTTTTGGCCACAGGAAATGTTGCCCCCCTTATCTGACTGCTTGACAATCACAGTGTTTTCCCCCTGTAATTTTCTCATTAGGCTCCCATAAGCATTGTTACACTTTTTATTGTGTTTCGCATCTTTTATCCTGGAGGCCTGATGCAATTCTTTTAGATCAGATATGACCAGATTATTAAATGCTTCTATGTTATATATATATAAAAAAAGAAGGAGAGAACTCTGAGTAGTTCTCAAGTTTAGGTGGAAAGCAGCTCCTGTTAGAGCACTCTCAACACCAGCTACACTCTATATCTGCTCACCTCAAATTTTTGTTTTTCTACCAAAGTTTTTAAGCATATGATTAGCACAGTGCTATCCACGCCGAGATAGAAAATGACAAAGTCTTTTGCCTTTTATACAGCAAAGTCTTTAAGCATAGGACTAGTACATTGCTGTCCTTGCCGAGCTGTAAAATGACAAAAGCCATTTATCACTCCAGGCACAATATTACAGCTTTGAATTGATAAAATAGCAAGTCAAGCCAACCTGAAATGAGTAAAAGCAACCCCTGACACCGTGTTTCGCTCTAATTAGAGCTCTTCAGAGAGGTATAGCTTTGTCCAGACACAATGGAGCACCCAGTATTAAGTCAAAACAAAACCCTTTCAGGCATGGAGTGACGCATAAATTATGCAAAAAAGAAGGAGAGAACTTTGGGTAGTTCTCAAATTTAGGTGGAAAACAGCTCCTGTTAGAGCACTCTCAACACCAGCGACACTCTAGATATGCTCACCTCAAATGTCTGTTTTTCTATCAAAGTTTTTAAGAATATGATTAGCACAGTGCTATCCACGCCGAGATAGAAAATGACAAAGCCTTTTGCCTTTTATGCAGCAAAGTCTTTAAGCATAAGACTAGTACAGTGCTGTCCTTGCCGAGCTGTAAAATGACAAAAGCCATTTATCACTCCAGGCACAATATTACAACTTTGATTTGGTAAAATACCAACTCAAGCCAACCTCAAATGAGTAAAAGCAACCCCTGACACCGTGTTTCGCTCTAATTAGAGCTCTTCAGAGAGGTATAGCTTTGTCCAGACACAAGGGAGCACCCAGTATTAAGTCAAAACAAAACCCTTTCAGGGTATACACCTGTTACAACGCAACTTTTACAACTACCTACTGTTACAACGCAACTTTTACAACGCATACCATTACAACGCATTGCGCTGGGGGGCGCTCTAGGATAGGGAATAAGTATAATTTACTATCCAACACCTTCCCTAGTGTCCACGGGGACTGGAGTTAGAATAGCAAATTATACTTACCACTATCCAGCACCTCAAAGCGCTATGCGTTGTAATGGTATGCGTTGTAATGGTCGCGTTGTAATAGTAGGTAGTCGTAATGGTATGCGTAACATGGTATATCCCCCTTTCAGGCATAGAGTGACGCATAAATTATGCAAAAAAGAAGGAGAGAACTCTGGGTAGTTCTCAAGTTTAGGTGGAAAGCAGCTCCTGTTAGAGCACTCTCAACACCAGCGACACTCTAGACCTGCTCACTGCCCACTTAGAGAAATAAACTGCTTTGAAGTTTTTCCAGCTGTTTAAGATTAGTTTGTAGGCTAGAGTAAACATTAGGTCCAGGAGGAACCGATCATTGTTGTTCTCGATTTGGGGGTCCAAGGGGCCAAGTATATTGTATGGGAAGTCTTTCATGGGGACGAGTTTTAAGGTATGTGTGATGAATTCGAACAGCATATGTGCCAGGGATACCTCATGTTCACTGCAACACCAGCAGTTGGGGTGTTCTGTGAGGCCTACCTTGAAGAGTCTAGCGGGCGCCCAATAAGTGCTATTAATTAACATGAATTTAGTTTGCGAAAGGGTAGGCAACATTTTATGCGAAAAGGGAGACTTGTTGATGGCTGGCCTATTGAAAGCAATATTTGATTAAGTGGAGTCGGCTTCCCACTTCTGTTGGTTGGGAGAGAGGGTTTTGTTTTGGTCTGTTAGGAGAATTTTATATATGCATGAGACCAGGTGACCTACTTTGGATAGGTGAGACAGGAGGGTGGTGATCAAGGGGTTATTCCCTGATAGATTCAAGTTGGTAAGCCCTACCTTAAGCTGAAGGAATTTACAGAAATCTAGGTAAGTAAGAATATTCTGTATGAGGGACTTCTCTATCATCACCCAGGGTGGCACATATGGTGGATTGTCGATAAACCAATTTGCATCCTGCTTGCAAAGGAAGGCTGTTTGGTAGTTTCTGAAAAAGGGAAGTAAGATGCCCCCTTTAGCCTAGGACAGCTTGAGTTTTTTCATAGAGATTCTGGGCTTTTTGCCCTGACATAGGAATTTGCTGAAGGTTTTGTCAATGTTTTTTAAGAATTCATCAGATAGGAAAATAGGCAGCATGCTAATCAGATAATTGACAAGAGGGATTCTCATCATCTTCAGGGATTCTTCTCTTCCTCACCATAATAGGAATTTGGGAGGCCAGTTATCTAGAAGTGATTCTATTTTTTTGGACAAGATTTTTTCGTTTGTGTGGAGAGTGGTTATTAGTTAATTTGTTAATTTGTGAACTCAAGACCTAGGTATTTGATACAGTTCTCTTGCCAGGTTAGACCTGATGAGCCTATGATACTTTTATCACCAAGTTGGCTGAGTAGTTTTACCTTGGACATGTCCTTGTTAAGGGAATATCCAGATACATGTGAAACATGATGTATGGAATTTATCAGTGCAGGTATTGCGATGGGATACCAAAGGGGATGATGGACGGAGCGTTTGAGCAAATCAAACACTCACCCCCAGTCAACTGATCTGGGTTTAATCCATCATCATTCTTTAGCTCACTTCACCACCCCAGTTAAGACATGGCCATATGCAAATCAGTCTGACCCTGTGCCTCATGGGAACAGTCCAGCCCGAACTGCCAAGCCATGTCTTCCCTGGACCGGAAACAAGAAACCTGGGACTGGTTTCAGCTTCATAGAAGTCCATGAAGGTGTCAGCTATTTTTTGCGCATTAGTAACAATATTCCCTGCCTTGTACTTTCTGGTGTTAATGGCATGTGCATTTACCACGCAGGCCTTTACAACGAGTTACGTTGTAAAGGCATGTATGGTAAATGCACATACACTGTAAAAAAACGAATAGACTTCAAGAAGATGGATCCAGGAGGATTGTGGAACCACAACGACAAAAGAGGTAAGGGGGTTTGGGTTAATTTTTTAGGGGTTGAGATCGTGCTGGGGTAGTGATTGGGTAGTGTAGTGTAGTGTAGTGTAGAGTTGTGGTGGTTGTGTAGTGTAGGGTCATACTGGGGGTAGTGTTTTAGGGTTTAGGGTAGTGTTGTAGTGTTTGTGTAGTGTAGGGTCACGCTGGGGGTAGTGTTATAGGGTTTAGGGTAGTGTTGTAGTGTTTGTGTAGTGTAGGGTCATGCTGGGGGTAGTGTTTTAGAGTTTAGGGTAGTGTTGTAGTGTTTGTGTAGTGTAGGGTCATGCGGGAGTATTGTTTTAGGGTTTAGGGTAGTGTTGTAGTGTTTGTGTAGTGTAGTGTTATGCTGGGGTAGTGTTTTAGGGTTTAGGGTAGTGTTGTAGTGTTTGTGTAGTAAAGGGTCAAGCGGGGGTAGTGCTTTAGGGTTTAGGGTAGTGGTGTAGTGTTTGTGTAGTGTAGGGTCATGCGGGCGTAGTGTTTTAGGGTTTAGGGTAGTGTTGTAGTGTTTGTGTAGTGTAGTGTCATGCTGGGGGTAGTGTTTTAGGGTTTAGGAAAGTGTTGTAGTGTTTGTGTAGTGTAGGGTCATGCTGGGGGTAGTGTTTTAAGGTTTAGGGTAGTGTTGTAGTGTTTGTGTAGTGTAGTGTCATGCTGGGGGTAGTGTTTTAGGGTTTATGGTAGAGGTGTAACGTTTGTGTAGTGTAGGGTCATGCTCGGGGGAGTGTTTATGGGTTTAGGGTAGTGTTGTAGTGTTTGTGTAGTGTACGGGCATGCAGGGGGTAGTGTTTTAGGGTTTAGGGTAGTGTTGTAGTGTTTGTGTAGTGTAGGGTCATGCAGGGTC
Organism: Lissotriton vulgaris; assembly: GCF_964263255.1. Taxonomy (NCBI): domain Eukaryota; kingdom Metazoa; phylum Chordata; class Amphibia; order Caudata; family Salamandridae; genus Lissotriton; species Lissotriton vulgaris. Next base: position 1,541,796,931 of record NC_141693.1, on the reverse strand, counting down.
ATGCAGGGGGTAGTGTTTTAGGTTTTTAGGGTCGTGTTTGTGTAGTGTAGGGTAGTGCATGTGTAGTGGTGGGTAGTGTTTTAGGGTTTAGGGTTGTGGTGTGGGTGTAGTGTAGGGTAGTCTGTAGTATAGGGTAGTTTTTTAGGGTTTATGGTAGTGTTTGTGTAGTGTAGGGTTGTGTATGTGTAATGTAGGGCAGTGTTTTTAGGGTTTAGGGTAGTGTTGGTGTAGTGTAGGGTAGGGTAGTGTTTGTGTAGTGTAGGTAGTGTTTTAGGGTTTAGGGTAGTGTTAGTGTAGTGTAAGGTAGTAAGGTAGTGTAGGGTAGTGGGTAGTGTTTTGGTGTTGATGTAGTGTATTGTAGTGTTTTTGTAGTGTAGGTTAGTGTTTTGTGCAGGGTACTCACTTACCTTTAAAACTTTTACAATGAGTATACCTTTAACATGCATGCCTTTGCATTGTAAAGGCATGCGTGGTAAAGGCATATTCGTTGTAAAAGTTTGCATTGTCTTAATTTGCAGAGTGATAGTATTTGCTGAGTCATTTTTGCGGAGTGATGGTATGCGAGGTATTTGTATGCAGAAAAACGTCACATATTCGTACTACACATCAGTGACACCCTTAAGTAGGTTAGCGATGAATGATGCCACAATGGAGATAGAACCATCCCCTTGTATGTGGTATTTTGATATGAGACATGAGAGACATATGAGACATACAACAAAAACAAAACAGCTAGCAAGGAAGCCAACAGAGTACACAGTAGGACCAACCATGAACTCCACCCTTATTTACCCACCCTCACCCTCCCACACCCCATATTTGCCAACGGGCATAGCGATAAGAGAAGAGTAGCTCCTCCGGAGGAACAGTTATCAAGAACAACAGGGGCACAGCTCTGCTAATATATCTCAGATCTACCATTGTGAGAACAAAAGTCCTATTGAGAACACTCAAATGAAATGTTTGCGAGTAGGCGTAAAGGTCTCAATAGTGTGTTATTTGTAGACATGAACGATGTCCCGACAAATGTGTTTTGAGGCTGCAGTTGGGTAATATTAAGGTGAGGATAGTCCATGAAAATGTGTTCGTAGATGTACGTAGAACAATTGTGAGAGCTTTAGCAGATATATGAAGTAGCTAATAGTAGGTGTGAGCACCATATGCTAATCGTATTGTGCAAGATGGAGTTAGGCTTTACTACTTATCATGAAGGTACACAGTACTTGTTAGGAGGCACTTGTTAGAAGGGGTCGAACTGCTCATGGAAGTGCTGAATGTGTGTAGAAGTCTGTCCAGTGTGATTGAAGTCTGTATGCAGGTGCATGCACACTTGAATATGCTTCTAGTAGGAAGCTGAAGTAAGAGTATGAGAGTGCACAGTACGTGCCTGAGTGGGCATAACATACAAAACACTCTCCTAGCTTAGAAGACAATCATATCAAAAGGAGCGCTATTATAAACTAGATAACCGGCTCCAATTATCTTATGCAGATGGGATACGCTCCTGACAGATTTGAAAAAAGTAAGCAAATTTAAGCGTTCATAATGAGTGGAATCATTGCGCTTTTAGAACAAACTCTTTTAGAACAAATTCTTATAGAAAAAACTTTGTTAGACATATGCACTACATGAAATCGGTACCAGGGGAGACAACAGGAATCAGAGTTAGTTATCTTGGTTTGGATGTAGTGGACGAGTCTTTGGGAACTGACATGTCCATTTGTATTTCGCCTTTTTCGGCAAGGAATTTATTAAGCTAGACTGGGTAATTGAAGACATGAGGAATGCCTTGCGAGAAGATCCTGAATCTTGTTGGTGCAATGAATGAGCCTTGTAGACCAGCTGCCCTCATTTTAGGTCAAAGGTTTAGGAAGCCTTTGCGTGTGTCGACAGTTAGCTTTGAACAGTCTTGTGAGATAAAGATTTTTTAGTCTTTCCAGAGTATGTGATTGTGCTTTCTATTGTAGTTCACAATAAGTTCTACATACTGGTACCATAGAGGTTCGCACACAATGGGACAAAATTACTTGCGGTTTGGAGGTCTCCGAGTAAGGACCCTATTGGCCCTGTCAAATTCCAGTTCTCTGGAATATTCTAAGTTGGTGGCTTGGGCGAATCATTTCTCTAGAAGATCCGCTAGCTCCGTGTGGTACACAGAGCATTCCTCTCCTCAGACTGGGAGGCGGCTAAATGTTTTTGGACAAAGGAATCTTTTTTTCTGTCAAATCTTTTTTTTCTTTTAGTTTCTTTTAGATTTTTCTATTTTATAAGTAAAAGCTATTTTTTCCATAAATCAGAATTCCATATTTTTTTTTTTTGTTTTGTTTTGTTTGGTAGCTATCATTTTAATAATAACAACAAACAGATAAATGGAGGGTCCCAGGGAATATTTAACGACCACGCAGTTACAGCCCCCTAAACATAATCTACATTACAAAAAGAATAACTGTGGGTCAACTATGTGTCTGGGTGTGTCAAGATAACTCAAAGTGTACTCTAAGTGTGTTAGTAGAGCATATAACAGGATATCACACTGTATGGGAAGATATCCATCAGTTACTCTCCCTTTGCCGCCCTTTCATCATTTGAACCACTTCCCAAAGTGGAGAATCTTTGTTGTTGCCACCTATCGTGGGAATGGCTACTGTTGTAAAGTTAAGGACTTACAGGGGAATGGTATTAGTAACTGAAAGCAGTGCAAGAAAGGATTGTGAAAAAAGAAGAAAATGTGCTCTATGATAAATTAAATAGTGAACGCAAAAATATTTTATTCTGGTGCCGTCCACTTCCAAAACTAAAAACAATTCAGTGCAAAATTGCCAGTAAGTAAACCTAATAGTCACTGGCCCGATGTAATCGTCGACATGTTTCTGCGGTAGTTTAAAGATCCCAAGGTATCTCCCGCTTCTTCAGGACCTATGTCTTTTGCTACTGCTCCATAGTGAAATAAAAAAAATATTTTTTGATACAGATATCACCTGTTCAAACCTGGTAGTCCTCCTAATTGTGCAGGGATGTCCCAGGAGACACGTCATCAAGACACAGACAACATAGATAAAAGACACATACAAAGATAAAAACGACATTACCATAGTTAGTGTAAGTCATCTTATATTGTCAACTTATTGTTAAGCAATTCTGCGTTGGAAAGCTACTTATAGCCAATTCAAACACCTCCTCTCGCTCACCTCTAACGCAAGAGGAACATGCCTCTCCTCACCTGGCAACAGCTCTATGGTATACGGAAAGTGGTATATAGAGTCACAGTTAAAACCACGCGAGAGCAAGGCATGAAAGCGCTCCATACATTCAATTGAAATACAAGTCTCCTAATTTCCACCCAGAATACGGGGTGTCCCTCTACAAATGCCTCCATGAATATTTCTTTTTAGATTTGGTTGTACCAGCTCTTTGCTCGTACTGTACCAACTCCTCATTTTAATCTTAAGCGATTTCTTAATAGTATCGATATTTGATCAGAACCTATGTGTCCCGATGTTATTTGAACATGTGATGTACTCAGATATTGCCCCTTTGTTCAAAGTTACAGCGATGCATAGTCGTGCATCAGCTAACGTGATTCTAGCAGTTGCTTGCGCACTTGTTAGTTAAGGGTCTGAAGACAGAACACAAGCCCGCTTCTGTTCGTATCGCGTCTGCTTACCTGCCCGTCGGTACACTCTGCAGCCATCTGGGCTGTATGGGGAGGTGCCGGGGCCGCGTAAGTGGACGTTTTTTGTTATGTATTTTGCAGTGCCTGATTGGTTAGAATTGACGTCACTCGCCCTCGACAAAGCATGACGGAAATGTAGTCCGTTGTGTCCACGATTTCGGCGCTTATGTGTGAGCGCTTGATGTGGTTATATGGGGAACGTAGTTTCTACCTATCGTTTGTAATTATGGTGCTTTTTAGATACCTTACAGTTGTCCAATAAACCTATTTATAAGTTAAAACATTGTATTCCTACTGAATGGTGTTAATAGTAAAATAGGTCAGGGTAACTGAGTGATGTTTTAGAAGGGAGATCAGAGTTAACTTGGCGCCAATTATGCTTATTTCTTTTACACGTTAATGTTAGTTATTTGAAACGGGAGTCAGCTAGGTTATTACATTAGATGGTGTAAGGAAGAGGACACCCTGAGTCAGTGTCGTCATCACCTTTATGATCCTTCTTTAAGTGATGCTCTCATGGTAAAGTATATGAGGGTAGATCATCTCAGGATGCATTATAATGACATCCATGGGATGTCTTCATTAAGGCCCGCTTTGTCAGTGTTAATTTTGTACACCCACTTTTGTTCTATTTTAAATAGGTGTTTAGACACATCTGTAATGTGAGTTGGAATCAATGGTTGTTCCAATACACTGGAAGTCTGTGGGTTTATGATTCACTTCAAGGAAATGGTTGGTTAATCGGGTTGCCTGTTTTTTGCAGCGGATAGTGCTTTTGTGCTCGGAAATCCTGGTTCTGATTTTCCGTGTCGTCATGCCGACATATCTTAAGGAGCATGGACAGGTGATCAAATAAATTAAATTGCTGCTTTTACAATTTGTAAAGCGCCTTTGCTCCCAAAGCTCTACTTGTCCCGATGTCAATACTTGTCGTTTTCTTTGTTTGGGGACACGCTGCACACCGGATAGTGCCCTGTCACTGCTGGCATATCCCAAAGTGTGCCCAGATGTGTGGTTCCCGACCGTGGTCTTGTATGTATCAACTGATCTCTGATACTTGTGACTCTCTTGAAGGCAAATCGAGGTTGTTCTAAAGTGTCAGGGCCGGTATTTAAGATCTTCCAATGTTTACGGATTATCCGTTGGATGGCGTTAGATCTGGTACTGAACGTATTAACGCATGTCATCCTCTCATTCTGTCTTTTTGGTGGGGCAAGTTCCAATAAAGCTTGCTGATTATTATTGGAAGCCCTCTTCTTAGACGTACGGACCAGTTTTTTGGGGTTCTGTCTTTCAAGTTATTGTATTTCCAGGTCCTGAGCATGTTGTTTTCGAAAGTCTCTTTTGTTGAGCAATTATGTTGGACCTGTAAAAATTGCCCAAATGGCAAGTTGTCCCGGAGGGATTTGGGATGACAACTGCCGTATTCTAAGAGTGAGTTATGAGCCATCGGCCTCCTGTACAGCTCCGATCTCAATCCTTCTGGTGCTACCGTTATTAAGAGGTCCAGGAAAGCAAGTGATTGGTGATTGTATTCTACAGTAAACCGTAGGAAGTTATTCCAGTTATTCAACCAAGCATGGAAGTTCATGAGGTCAGGCACATTTCCTCGCCATACCACCAAGATGTCTTCTATATATCTTTTCCAAACCCATACAGATGGTAGATACGGGTTTGTGATGTTCAATACACAGTCCTGCTCGAATTTGTGCATGTAGAGGTTTGCCAGCCTCGGGGCAAAAATACTGCCCATGCTGGTACCTGACGTCTGTAGGTAGTAGCTGTCCTCATACTGGAAGAAGTTCTCTTTCATTGCTATAGAAGGCAAATCCATTATTAGAGAGACCGGCGTGATGGAGTACAAATCACTCGCATTGAGAAGTTGTTTAATCACCTCTAGGGTCTCATCTTGAGGGATGGAGGTATACAGCGACTCCACATCAAAAGACACAAGTATATCTGATGTGGCGTTGAAATCGATCTCTGGAAGTAATCTTAACACGTCTTTCGTGTCTTGTAAGTAAGTCGGCATTACACGCACCATAGGTCTCAAGAACACATCTACAAAAGATGATAATGGTTCCATTAATGAGCCAATTCACGAAATTATTGGGTGGCCTGGGGGTGGCCGCTGTGTTTTTTTGTATTTTCGGCAATATGTAGAAGTATGGCATTATTGGATGTGTTCTGCGTAAATAGTTGCCTTCATTAGGGGTTATCCACCCTTCAGAAAGGGCTTCTTCTACCAAGTGGCCAATCTGCGTTGTCAATCTAGGCGTGGGATCCTCCGGCAAAAGTCGGTATTAACGAGTGTCGCTAAGTTGTCTTAGACACTCTGTCCTGTAAGTAGTGGTGTCCAGCAGAACTATTGCGCCGCCCTTGTCAGCGGGTTTGATCGTAACCGAAGGGTCTTTCGTCAGTTCTTGGAGTGCCTGCTGTTCGGCTTTAGTGATATTGACAAAGGGTTTCTGCCTTTCTTTGAAAAGATTCTGTACATCATGTTGGACAGCCTCTTCAAAGGTAGTCACTTTTGCTGGGATGGTAGTACCAAGAGGAGTGAATGTAGCTGGACAGGTAAGCAGACGCGATACGAACAGAAGCGGGCTTGTGTTCTGTCTTCAGAACCTTAACTAAAAAGTGCGCAAACAACTGCTAGAATCACGTTAGTCGATGCACGACTATGTATCGCTGTAACTGAACGAAGGGGCGATATCTGAGTACATCACATGTCCAAATACCATCGGGACACATAGATTCTGATCAAATATCGATACTATTAAGAAACCGCTTAAGATTAAAATGAGGAGTTGGCACAGTACGAGCAAAGAGCTGGTACAACCAAATCTAAAAAGAAATATGCATGGAGGCATTTGTAGAGGAACACCCCATATTCTGGGTGGAAATTAGGAGACTTGTATTTCAATTGAATGTATGGAGCGCTTTCATGTCTTGCTCTCGCGTGGTTTTAACTGTGACTCTATATATCACTTTCTCTATACCATAGAGCGGTGCACTATCTTCCTGAGCTGTTGCCAGGCGAGGAGAGGCACGTTCCTCTTGCGTTAGAGGTGAGCGAGAGGAGGTGTTTGAATTGGCTATAAGTAGCTTTCCAACGCAGAATTGCTTAACAATAAGTTGACAATATAAGATGACTTACACTAACTATGGTAATGTCTTTTTTATCTTTGCATGTGTCTTTTATCAATGTTGTCTGTGTCTTGATGATGTGTCTCCTGGGACATCCCCTGCACAATTAGGAGGACTACCAGGTTTGAACAGGTGATATCTGTATCAAAAAATATTTTTTATATTTCACTATAGAGCAGTAGCAAAAGACATAGGTCCTGAAGAAGCGGGAGTTACCTTGGGATCTTTAAACTACCGCAGAAACATGTCGACCATTACATCCGGCCAGTGACTATTAGGTTTACTTACTGGTAATTTTGCACTGAATTGTTTTTAGTTTTGGAAGTGGACGGCACCAGAATAAAATATTTTTGCGTTCACTATTCAATTTTATCATAGAGCACATTTTCTTCTTTTTTCACAATCCTTTCTTGCACTGCTTTCAGTTACTAATACCATTCCCCTGTAAGTCCTTAACTTTACAACAGTAGCCATTCCCACAATAGGTGGCAACAACAAAGATTCTCCACTTTGGGAAGTGGTTCAAATGATGAAAGGGCGGCAAAGGGAGAGTAACTGATGGATATCTTCCCATACAGTGTGATATCCTGTTGTGTGCTCTACTAACACGCTTAGAGTACACTTTGAGTCATCTCGACACACCCAAACACATAGTTGACCCACAGCTATCATTTTAGCCAAAATGTTGGCATCTATATTTATAATAGAAAGCGGTCGGAAGGAGTCACAAATGTTTGCAGCCTTGTCGGGCTTCAGAAGAAGCACCAGGAGGGCCTCCATAAGAGAAGTATGCAAAGCACCAGAGTCATATGCCTCCGTATAGACCTCTGACAGCCACGGTGCCAGCTCATCAACATATGCCTTATAAAACTCACTGGGGAGTCCGTCCAATCCCGCCGCTTTACAGGTGGGGAGGGACATAATAGCTAACTTCACATCCTCTACATTAAAGGGCAGTGTGATATATTTGCTTGTGCCGAGGATAACCAGCCCAGAGCCACATCCTCTTAGTACTCATTAATATCTGCGGCAGAGGGCGAGTTGAGCTTACTATACAGATGTGAATAAAAGTCCAGCACCACCCTACTGTTCCCGGAGGTATCATAATGTGTCACTTCCTCCCTGTCCAGCAGTTTAATGACGTGAGCCTGGATGCGCGGCCCGCTAATTTCTGAGCCAACGATCAGCTAGAACGTCCATAATACCGAGCAGTGCTTCGACGGGATCTATGTATCATTTCCTGGTCTACCGTTTTGTCAGGCTCTGTAACAAGCTTTCAGATCTTAGAAAGGTGTTCAGGCGGGATTCCGGACATATTCATGCTCCAGCTCAACAATCTCTGCTGCAAGCCTACCAATTTTACACCTCAAGTAAGCATGGGCAAATTTTGCGAATCTGGCGTTCGCGAATTTGCGTATTTGCGAACTCACAATCCGCAAAATTTGTGAATTCTCGCAAATTTGCGGATTTTTTTTGTGTTCGCAAGGGTTTCTGCCAGTTCGCGAGGGTTTTGTACCAGTTCGCAATTGCGAACTTACTTGTCGGCTCGCAACGGTCGCGACTATGTTGTTTCTACGTCTGGTTCATCATCACAGGTTCCCAGCACCCTCTGTTTCACCACTGCCACCCTCTGTTTCACCCATACCCCCCTCTGGTACATCAATGCCACCCTCTGGTTCATCATCACTGTAGATTATGGGGGGGAAAGCAAGCACACCTGCCCTGCTTCAACTGACATGAATTAATTTGGGGTTGATTTATTAATGTGTCACTGTTTTAAAATTCCAGTCTGGCACCTGCTTCCTTATCTGTAATTTGCTTTCTGTTGCAGTGCAATTTTTTTTCCAGGACCTTTGTGGCCTACTTGTAGCTATTCTATGAGCCTGCTGTGAGGGTCAGACCGGGGTCATAGAATTGTTGCAACTAGCAACTGAACTCTGGAGGGGTCCCAGTCAGGAACCACTACAGGGAAAGGTTACTATTACTAATGATGAGTTTGAACTTTTGCACCTGCTGAGTGCTTTCAGTTTTGCAAAACTCGTTTTTCTGCAGAACAGCAACTGTAATGCCCCAAACAAACTTACTTGTGAAAGTTGATTTCTAATCCAAAAGAGATCCAAAGAAAGTGAAAAGGCCTCAAATCCAAAAAAGTGCAGGCAAATGTCAACCTGAGGAGTTATTCGGATAAAAATCATAATTTTCAGAAGGTCTATGCTGCTTGCTAGGGGATTTCTTGTGCAGAATTGCAAATTTTGTAATTTCGCGTGTGCGAGATTGTTGCTGCCCGCCGCACCTACATGTTCGCAATTGCGAACTCTCGCGATGCGTCGCCAAACTCCCGCGGAATCCCGCAGCAAGATCCAAAATGGCGCAGCACTCGCAAAATATCAAGAAAAACAACTCGGCAAACGCTGAATGACGGTAAGTGAACGCCACACGCTACAATATTGTATCACCAAGAAAAAAAATCCGCTGCGTGCGAATTTGCGGATTTTTGGTAAATTCGCGAGAGTTCGCGGATTGCGAATTTACCGAAAATCCGCAAAATCCACGAGCGGAACGGATTTTCCTCCCATGCTTAACCTCAAGTTTTCAAAAACCCAGCATGCGCACCAATACATACCCCTCTAAACGTAACATTAAAGGCCTGCCACAATACTCCCATGTTATTGATAGTTCCTGCATTAACCTTAAAATAGATATGTATGGCTTCACCCACAGTTTGTTTAAATAATGGATCATTCAGAGACAAAGGTTGCAATCGCCATGAAAAAGGGGGCTAGCGTAATCGGGCACTTGTAGCTCAAGAAGTACAGGTGAATGGTCAGATAGAGTTTTGGCCAAATGTTGAACATCAACCACAAAAGGGCAGATAGCCTCCGACATGAGCCAATAGTCCAGCCGGGACCAAGTACAATGCAGAGTGGAGATGAATGTGTTTTCCCTGACACCACGGTCACGCATACCCCAAACATCATGCAAATTGCCAGCACCCATTATACCCAGAAGGGCATCAGTAGATAACCTATGTCTCGCCACCCCAGAAGCCTCTCTATCCACAGCCACATCCAAGCAAGTATTAAAATCCCCACCCCACATAATGTCAGCTGTAGGAAAAGTGGAGATACGGCCCCAAACTTCATCAAAAAAAGAGTGATCATCCACATTAGGACCATACACATTTACCAGAAGTACATTCATGCCACCAATCGTCCTGTGCACTATAGCCAGTTGGCCCTGCTCATACACGTCTGTTCCAGTACACAAAATGGAATAACTTTTTTTACAAGTATCATCACCCCACGTGAATAAGAAGAATAAAAGGAGGCCACCCTCGTACCCACAGTCTTCTCAGAGATTTTAGTAAGGTGGGTCTCCTGCAGCAGGGCGACTTGAACATTCAACCTATCTAGGCAAGCAATCACAGTTCAAATTTTTTGGGGACTATTAAGGCCATGAACATTCCAAGTTAGGAACCTCAACTAACTACCTATACGACATAGTACCTGCTAATGGGGATAAGAGAGATATACAATAGACCAAGCATATCCTGTGATAAAGATCATCTAACACATGCCACTGAATCGCAACTCCCACCCCCCAGTATACCCCCCACCCACTTCGGCTGCCCCAACTTGCCAAAGCCATCCCAATAATACCTAAATAAACCCCTTTAAAACAACTGCACAACAGCATGATGTGGGGAACTCCTATACGGTGGCGTCAGAGTGCTACTGTCCTCCCACTTCGTAGGAGGTGGTTGATCAGGTCAACACCCTGCTTTACAATTCAAGGTCAAATACTAAAACATAAGGCATCACTCAGCATACAAATAAGGCAACCATATGGAGAAGTCTTCAACTTAATACAATAAAAGCCCTCTTCCATTATTATCAATTGTCCTCCCCATGTTCAACTTCGGCCTCGCGCCGGTGTCTCTTCAGTTGCTTAGTGTGTTCCATCGCTGCCTTGGGAGTGGAGAAAATCTTGAAATTCCCCTCTGTCGCCACACGAAGTTACGCGGGATACAGCATGGCGTAGGGAATGTTTTCAGACTGCAGACATTTTTTGACTGCACCATAGTCACGCCTCGCAGCCTGGACAGCGAAAGTAAAGTCGTGAAAAAAGGACAAGGTGTTCCCCTGATTGTTGATAGTACCTCTCCCTGGCCAGCCGCAGTCCCAGTCCTGGTAATTCAATAATCGAGTTATTATAGGTCAAGGTGGGGGCACAGGGACAGGGCGCGCCGCCAAAGAGCGGTGAGCACGCTCCTCGACAAATATGGAGGATAGGTGTTCAGAGACAAATATTTCTGTGAGCAAGGTCTCATAGTGTTCGTCACCTCGGGCAGACCCGTTATCCAAATATTGTTTCTTCTAGACCGGGCCTCCAAACCCTCATTCTTGGCCTGTATGAGGGACAACACCTTTTCCATGTTAAGGGTCTTTCTCGTTACCTCACCGAGACCATCCTCCATGTTTGAGACCCTTTGCTCGACCTCTCTCACTCTCACAGATTGTTTTTCCAGTTGTGAGGACATATGGTCCAGCCGATGATTTATAGTAGACATGCTTCCCTCTATAGCCTGGAGACTTTTCTGCATGGCCAGTAGCTTGGACTCCAGTTCAGGTGGGCCGTCACACTGTCCATCGGCCTCAGAGTCAGAGGCCACTTTCTGTTGGGCCCTACTCGATTTTCACACCTCAAACATGAGGCGGGACTTCAACTTATCCAGCTTTCCCATGGTAAGTGGTCGGAAGTGCAAGATACCAAGAACTGCCCAGGAGTGTTCGAAAGCAGCAAGTCTTGAGCCAGTGGATTGGTAGTATAATGCAGTCAGTGTACAACTATATGTCAGCTATCATCAGATTAACATACTCGTGCCATATGCAAAGTGTTACAGCGCTGAGGCGTCAAGGGGACCCTATATGCACAGCAGGCTTTATGCAGTCCAACCATAAAATAACGATTCCCAATAGACCCAGAGGTTCAAGCTTCCAGGTGGTAGGTATACATCAAAAAGCTCAATAACCTCCAACCACAGGTTACTTACAGCACCTCCAGCCCCTCTAGTAGCATCCCGCAACACAGTCACTTCCACAGACTGGGCAGATGCAGCTCAAAGGACAGGATAGAAGTGGCTAGAATAAGCAGATCTGCCTTGCAAGTGATATCAATGAGCAGAGTGTTTCACCTACAGAGCCACAGGTAGCCAACCAGGCCCCCACAGTATCCGCATCAAGCCCAGTTGCGTGGGGAAATTAAACTAGATCACTTCACCTCAGGTCGCGAATATGTAGCGTGGTGCACGTAGAGTCCCAGGCCCCAGAAAAGATAAGCTCAGGGCCACAAGATCTAGCGCACCTCCCTGGATCCAGCAGTGCAGGCTGACAGCACACTCCGCCACCAAGCACCTGGCAGCAATCTACATGTGGCCCTCACCACCAGGTCCACAAAGCAGGGGAACAGGGGCAGGCCAGGGCACGAAGAGCAGTCCTCCCGCTGACGTGCCGCAAGTTAACCAACTTGGCTCTCAGGTTTTCCCCAGGGTGAGGGAGCTCCAAGAAGCAATCAGGCACATGCTCCTAATCTCCACACATGATGCACTAGGCTCAGGGGAATGTTTGTGGCTGCTCTGGAAGGTGAATCCAACAGTGGAGGGGAGGATATAGGCCCTACTCCTCCAAAATCTGACTCTAAAGGGGATGCTGTATGCTATATTCCCCAAAGGTGTGTCCATGGTGCTGAGGAAGCATCAGGGTGTGAGTTTGAGGCCAAGGTATAACCTAGAAGAACAGCACACAGCACTGAGTGAAGAAGGCAGCCCAGGTGGGAAGTAAAAGAGACACACAAGTTAAGGATAGAAAGGGGGAAAACTCCATCATGGGAAGCCAAGCAGGGCAGGGGAACAATGTCCACTCCCCGGCAGGAAGCCGGAGGTAGACCCTGAACCCCACATGGGGATGAGCCTGGGGAAGAGTCAGAAAGAAGCCCCTAACAGAAGCACATACATCACCAGGCCATCGGCACAGGAGAAGGGCCGACCAGAAAATAAGTAGTCAGGATAACCTGACTGGAACACAACTGAGACACAAAAGGAACAGCAAGGCACCTTTACATGCTCACAAAGAGAGCAATGATGAGGATGTCTGCTGCTCCCCCTGAGTGCACCAGTCTGGCAGACCAACCCCCAGAGAAATAGTGTCCAGAGAAGAGGGCGAGGCCTTTGCATGGCCTTTCTGCCATCTACTGGCCTACTGGACCACATGGAAGGGCCATTATGACCGTCCCTTGCTGGAGGAGGAATCTTTTGTACCCAAGGACATGGCCACTGCAGAGGACTGCCTTGAACACGATGGTGGGGTCTGAGATGGAACTACCCATACATGCAGGAATGACTGAGACGATGGGAGCAATATGTTAGAGAGAAACTGACAGAGCTGCAGTGTCCAGAATGTATTCATTACTGCAGAAACATATATCAGGGACCCTATATGTGCCTTGTGCACAGATGGACAAAAAAGGGGTCAGAAACAAACTGCCACATTGATGCACAGGGCAGGGAAGTAGATCCTGTGTTTTGAGAAATAGGAATCAACTTAGTGCTGTGTGACATTAAAAGTCTGCTCAGCAGTCTCATTGGGGAGTAGACAGACACAGTGTTTTCTAGAGCCTGAATTCTCACAGTCATACTGATCAACAGAGCATAAAGGGCTGCAACAAACTCATTAGACAGCAAATATGGACGGCCCTAAGGGTAATATTCCCTGACTGCCCAGACATAGGGGGATTAATGGCAAAAAGCATGAAGCCTGGGAGATGGTAACCGATTTCCTAAAATAGACTGAGAGAACAATGGGGACAAGAGACAAGCAGTCTTGGATTCACACGGGTCCCCAGGTTGAATTCTTTTACAACATCCCCAAAAAGGGACTATTCACTGAGAGCCAAATTGGACTAGATGATGTAGTGGGGTTGGACAATAAGCCATGGCGGAAGAAACAGGCTCACTTATTGCATTGTTATCAGAATAAACAGGAGAAGGATAAGGAAAAGCATGAGCAGGCCCCAAAAGATGCAGCCAAATTGGTCCAACGCTAGAGGGGGCTGCATCGACCGATAGATTACAGATGGTGCCAGTCTTAAAGAGAGCTTTGCCCCCGGACCCTGGGGAATATTTGCCAAATCCTATCATCAGACACCAGGGAGGCTGGCCACTGGCAAGCCTTATGGAATGTCATCGTTGTCACAAACCAGGTAACATGGTCAAGCAATGCTGTCTGAAAGCATACCACAAAAAAGGCACAATACCAGGACATCCCACGCAGACTACCAAGCCACAAAATCAAGACCAGAGCAGCAACATTGCAGCTTACAATCAGCCCCAAGGAAATCAGGCAACCAGAGCCCGGCCACAGCAGGGACTGGACAGTTGGCTGAGTGCGTTGCAACAGTCACTGCAGACAGGGATCTCAGACCTGCAAGGGTTGGGGCCACAGTTGTGGCAGTGAGATGTAACTATTTAAGGATGCAATGCCTTTACACAATCAAAAAATGCAAACATACAGTAGAATAAGATCACCCCCAGCAGGTAGAATCCCCTCACACAATCGTGCATATACATTTCCTTACCTACATCCACAACAGTTGACTAGGCTGCCAAATACTAGGTCAGTCAGGAAGCCATGCCAGAATTCACCATCCAAGTGCCCATTAGGGTTTAGGTGCCCCTTTGCTGTTAGTCCACCAGGGAAGGACTAGTTGACCATGCCCTGGGGGGGAGGACAGTCTGACGAGGGAGCAGGGTGTTCCCCCTATGCATAACAATGGACTCCCAGAACCACTCACCTAAGTCCAAATTTGGGCTGGCTATGTAAGTCTTGCCAACATCAGGGTTTACCATGGAGGCCCTCCTTTAGTTTAAAAACGAGGTGAATGATCTAATGTGGGGAGCTCCTGGGTCTCTAGGTATCAAAAGTGCAAGAGTTTGTAGAATTCTTTCATTTCTAACTGGTTCAGATCCCTAATAGTGCCGCCAAACACCATGACAAGTTAGTGGAAATTGAGATTTCTTTGGGTGTAGTTTTGATATATGTGATGGCAGAACAGGGCCAAACACCAATGTACCTGCTCCTGAGGACAGAAATACTGTCTAGTTTCAGGGGAAGGAGAGAGATGGCAAGTTGATCAAACAATCCATCCCATTCCTTGTTATATTTTTACCTTTTTCAGATTAGGGTGGGCATATTGGAATGTTTACCACCTATCTGCTCATTGAAGTAGGTTCAGAAAGCCCACCAGACCATTATGGAAACAAGTGAGAACACTATAATACTGCCTAGGCATTATGTACAAGGTCTACTCTACACTTACAATTGTGCAACTGTGTTTGTTATTTAAGTCTGTATGGCGGCACAACTATCTGCAGTATACAAACAAAATCTGACGCAAAACGTTATAAATATATAAATGAGTTGATTTGATTAGAAAACTCTTTATTTTGGTAAAGTACCATAAAAGAGACAAATATTTAAAAAACATTAAACAATTCTATTTAAAAAGGGAGAAGGTCTATGTATATTTAAAATCCAGATATGATTAAAAATAAAATGGTCAGTTACCTAATAAAAATCCAGTATCATGACGTACACTTATTGTTAGTACCCGAAGTCTCTAGTTGGCAACGGTATGCACCTTTGTCAAATAGGGACACTTTGTCTACGTCAGGGCATAGGAATTACACGCTGAAGATAACCCCTGCTCACCCCCTTGGTAGCTCGGCACAAGCAGACAGGCTTATCTCAGAGGCAGAGTATTAAGCATTTGTGAACACATACAGTAATATAGGTGAACCACTACAAACGTACACCACACCGGGGGGTATCAAAGATAAGTAATATTTATATAATTATCACAGGACCTTACAACAAAAATCCACAGTACGAAAAGGCTTTACTCAAAAATAGGCTTTAGCTTCAAGTGTCTTGGGCAACGGATAACCCTAACAGGAGTTATCACTTCAACGCACAACAGAGTTCTTGGGGTACAGGCCTTCTGCGAGGAGCGCAGTGTCGGGCCCGAAGTCACACCTGGACTCTCACAGGATTGTACCTCTAGAAAAACAAACAAAGGCTCTTCTTGGCATAAGGGAGCTGCGATGTCGTGTAGCACGTGGTAGCGTTGGTTCCTTACTTCAGGGGAAAGTGATGCAGTGGGTTCCGGAATGCGGATGCAGACAGGGGGCGGGTTCTGTCCTTACCAGAGAGGAGGTGATGTTACGGCAGTGCCGGCGATCGGCTCCGTTTCGATGACGATCTCGGAGCCGTTTGAAGAGTTCCTCTGTAGCGGCGGAAACAGCAATTGCAGCTTTTCTCAAACAGAAGAGGTGGAGTCGTTGGTATCACTGTGTCTTTGAACAGGAGGCTAGCTCGTTCTAGCCCTTGGAGAATATTTGGCAAGATGATAAAAGTTTCTCCCTTGGTCCTTTCTACCTCTCCTTGGCACAAGAGAAACCACTACAGGCTAACCCACTACAGCGCTCTGGCACAGGGGCAGTACAACTCCTGTGACCTCCGGGTGCTCTTCCTCGGTAGAGGGTCATCTTGTTCGTTCCAAAGTGATCCTCAAAGTATTTTCTATCACTGAGACTTCCAACAGGAGGAAAGCCCTACTTCAAGCCCTTGGAGAAAACTCTAACAGCAGGACCATGAAGGCACACACAGTCCTTTCCCTATCAAAGACAGAAGCAACCACTGCAGGCCAACCCAAACAGCATGCAGCACAGGGGCAGTACTCCTCCTCTAGCTTCCTGGTCCTTCTACCTGGCAGGTTCCTTAGTTCAGCAGTGATCTAAAGTTCTGGGGTCTGGGCCCGAGCATTTCTACCCATAAATCCTTTGTCTGGATCGCTGGGCTTGGGGAATCAGATGCAACTGGTTCAGAGGGGATTTGGAGCACTTTGTTTTGCAAGCTCATCTTCCCCTTTGTCAGGTGGGGGTGAAGTGATCAGCTGCACCACAGGGTGCATAGCCAGCATTGTCCTGGCCAGGCACAGTCCTATTCAGAGTCAGGGGATTACCCCTCCAACTACTCTTAGCACAGGTGTCCCATTCAGCCTAGCACTGGCTCTCCCTGCCCCTCCTGGAGCCACACACACCTCCCACTCCTGTCATGCACAAGCCAGACATGCAATTCAGGCAGGCAGACACATTGCACACAGAAATACCAACTCCTAAAAGTAGCATTTCTCCAACAGTCATAATAAATCAGCGCACACCATTGCGCAGCATTTATTCACACAATGTCATAAATACTAAACGTGACTACGCTGCTCCTACAATCCCAGGAATTACCACTGACACTCTGAATCAGGGAATGCCCCATGCATTCCTTTGGGAGGGCAGACCAATCTCAACACACATACATGGAGAGTGCATACACTTTAGTGCCATAGTGCTAAAGTGCCAAGAGGCCGGAAATCACCAACACCATGTCACAGAAAAGGAAAATCGTTTTAGGGGTGAACCTGCCAAAAAGTCCAACACTTATAAAAATTATAGAAACAGGGGATAGATTACATGGAATCAACAGATATTTCTTCCTCGCGAACCATATACACAGTAGAAATCTGGAGCCAGCAAACACTGTTGAGGGCATCTAATCAGTCTGAATAATTCTACAAGCCTCCAGATATCTAGTCATTCCTATGTGTCTGCATATTGGGATTATCCATTTTGCCTTAGCCCTGCTATATGTCTGACATAAAATGTCCTTATCATAACCACAAGTAGGGCAGCTCAAAGCAGCCTGGTCTATTGTTTTGGCTCATCTTGAGGGGAATGTGCAAAATGGCAAAGTCCCATATCAAAAGTGCAAATACAGTTTCCTGGCCAAGATTGGCTTAGTGTCATCTAAAAAGGTTTTGATGTTATGTGCCCTTAGTCATTAAACAGATATTTGTCAATCTATACCCAATTAATTGAGAGAAATCCTAATAAAGTTTTGCCATGATATTTCATCTGCAGTGGGATATATAAAAATGTCCTCAAGACCCTTGCAATAGTATATTAATTCTGGGGAAGGCCAGACTTTTCTCCAGAATGTCAGGGGTCAAACTGCTGCTTTTTCCACGATTGATATATGGCCGGTATCCAGCCTTAGGGAGATCAAAGGGTTACTAGCCATTAGGTTTAGACCTCCCTCAAGAGCCTATTTTCTACATTGTCTAGGGGTTTGAGATTTTTTCTAGTGTAGAGCTGCTCAACTGGAGAGAATGGTTTATAATGAAGTCACTGATGTAGCTTTTTCAGCCCTCCTATTTGTTGCTCTAATTTGATCCTTCATTTGCTGATGTGGTGGGCTCATTCCATCGTGCCACTGAGAGTGACAACCAAATATTCAAACAATTGGACTTGTTTTATAGGGACTAGGCCTGGGCAGTGAAATCTACTCAGTTTGTGGAATTTTGTGAGTTTTCTACACTTCATAGGCACACAGGCAGAAAACTCAGTTCCACATAGTGCAGCAGAGTTTTTCCACCCGCTTACTCTCTCGAACGGTAAGTTGGCGAGCGCGAGCTGCTGCTTGAGGAGCGCGAGCTGCTGCTGGGCTAGAATTTCTACCCAAGCAGCAGGACAATCAGCACTCTGCAGAGTTTTTTCTGCTAAGCAAAACTCTGCGAACTGCGACCAGGCTGATAGGATACCCATTTAATATTGGATTAGGTTGAGTCGAATGACATTGGTTAAAGACCATATACTTAGGACCAGATATATGACCATAGAATTTTGCAACTCACAAATTAAGACATATTGCGAGTCGCAATTTGCGAATCACAAAATGCTAAGTATAACAGTGTCTGAGAGACTGTTTGAGTTTCCCAATGGGGTCGCATTTTGCATGCCTCATGAATATTAATGAGGCTGTCGCAATTTGGGACCCCATTGGGAATGGCTAGCACTCCCATGGATGGTGGCCTGCTGGGGTCAATAAAGCAGATTTTTTTTTAAATGCAGCCCATTTTCCTTAAAGAAAAACAGGATGCATTTCAAAAAGAAAAACTTTTCAGTTCCATTTTTTAAGGGCAGGCAGTGATCCCTGGGACCACTGCCTGCTCTTAAAAAATATTTGCACATGCATTCCCAAATGGGAAGGGGTCCCTTGGGGACCCCTTCCATTTTGTGAGTGCTTTACCACCCTACTGTAAAGGGTGATAAACTACGAGTGCTTTGCGAACACAATTGCAGTTGCAAAACATTCATACATGAGTTATGGACTCAATATGAGGAAGGGATGCCCTAATATCAAGCCGCTAGCCATTTCATTGAAGTCGCTTACTGAGTAGAGACTCGCAAAATAGGGTTAGAACATTGCCCATCTGTTTTTTACAGTCGCAAATGGCCAAATAGACCTTTGCGAATGCAAAAAACAGTTGAACATCTGGCCCTAAGTCTTTGACACATTTATTTCTAGCTCCATATCTAGACAGAACCTGCTGAACTGATTCAGTAATTTCTGGATCTCCATCGGTGACTTGACCATAAAAAGAGTGTAATCTGCAAATGTAGGTGCTGCTACCCTCATCTTTGCAAGTTTGGGTGCATCATTATCACATTTATTTAAACAACCAACCAAATCATTTATATACAACGCATATAGGGTGGAGGCAAGCACACACCCTTGCTGCACTCCTTTTTTTACGGAAAAGGGTTCTGTAATTTCGCCTAGTCTGCCACTCTGGACCTGAGCTAAATCTTACTCTTGAAGTCTCTTTATGGTTCTACATATATGGTCTGGTACTTCCATCTCGGCTAAGCCCCTCCATAGAGTGGCCCTCGGCACCAGATAAAAAAAGCTGCTCGAGATTCACAATTACATCGTAGCGTCTTCCTTTATTCATTTATTAAATGTGTTGAGATGTATTTTTTTGTTGAGATTTAAAATATATGAATGAAAATGAAATTAATTCATGATGCTACAGTAGAGCATCCCAAGTATTTATAAATGTATAACTGTATATCAAGTACATTCCCTTCTTTACCTGAAAAGTATCCAAGCCCACAAGGATAGATTGGGCAGGCCTAATGTTTGAGAATGTTTCTATATATAAATATCTGTTTCCTGGTATAGTAAGAGGAGGCACTTATATTGATTTCGAGAGGTCCCTACATTATAATTATTATTTCCACTTAAGGAGTTTACACTGTTATAAATGTCTAATTAGAGGACAAGAAGAACCAGGTGTTTAGTCTGCTACGAAACAGCAGCAAAGACATGCACTGTCTTAAGAATTATGGGAGGGCATTCCAAAGTTTAGGGCCAAAATTTACAAAGGAATAACCTCAATTATGCACAAGGTGGATTCTGGGCACAAGGCCGAGAGCCTTATGCCAGATCTAATGTCCACCTGGGCCTATATGGAGTTACCAGATCCTGGATGTAGCAAGGGAATCCAGCACTGGCTTTAAAAATAGAACAGAAAGTTTTACATTGAACTCTCTTTTCATTTGGAAGCCAGTGCAGTTCGCAGAGGAGAGGCGAAGCTGAGGTATACTCGGGAGCTGATACAGAAGTCCTGACACTGAATTCTGTATTTCCTTCCAGTCCACGATTAGAGGCCTTAGAGATTCCAAAATAGAAAATGGTATTGTGGGAGTATCAAGGTTTGAATCAGTGTTCTTTGTGCTGAGTGAGAAATTATCTAAATGATCTTCCTCATCCACTTCATAATGGCAAAACAGGTGCAGGCCACTTTGGCTACTTGGGGTCACATAAAAGGTTTTCATCTAGCCAGAACCCTAAGATCATTACACTATTTTGGCCTCCCTGACTGTCCACGACTCCAAATCTTCCACATTATCTTTCAACCCCCGTCAACCGTTCCGTGCTTGGAATGATATCGACAGTTCCAATTTGAAAATGCGTTTAATAAATTCCAACCCTTCTTTTTCCGCTGACCCCAACATCGCCACATCACAATTTCACGATTGGTTGGGCGCTGCCGCCACTTCACTGGCCCCTTTTAAACAGCCAACCCACAACAGACTTACCCCTTCGGCCCCCTGGTTCACGGGGGAGCTAAAGAAGACTCAGAAGCAAGTCTGCCGGAATAAGGAGAGGCATTGGTGTAAGGCCTACACCGATGATACTAAAAGTTGTTACAAAGAGTCCTTGGCTAAATACAAAACCATGATAACTGATGCTAAGAGAAAGTTTTTGGGTGAAAGAATAGAGTCAACCAAAAATTCCACCAAGGAACTCTATGAGACTACCAAGCAGCAAGCTGGTTATTCCCCTGACCTGACCCCACCCCCATCCCAATCCCTCTGTGATGCCTTGGCCACCTTCTTTTTCACTAAGGTCAATGACATCTTCTCGGCTTTTTCAAATACCACTAACTCTCCCTCGATAACCATCACTTCAATCCATTCTGGCCCTACCCTTACTCAGTTCGCAGATATTACCATCTCTCAAACGGCAGAAATCATTTCCACCATTAGAACAGGCTCCGCACTCGATCCCTGTCCTTTTAAAATACTCCGACCCATTATTGACGTGCTTTTGCCTGCCATCACCTCCATTTGTAATACCATCTTTACAACAGGTATTTACCCAGACGCCCTTAGAAAAACGCTTCTTAAACCTCTACTAAAGAAGCCACACCTTGATAAGGACGAATTAAAAAATTACCGCCCCATTGCTAGCCTTCCATTCTTGGCCAAAATCGCCGAAAAAGCAATGAACCAACAACTTTCTGCTTTTATCGAGGAACACCATCTACTCGACGAGACCCAATTCGGCTTTCGCCGATTTCACGGGACCGAGACGGCTCTAATTAAAGCTGTGGATGATATCAGATCCATCCGAGATCTTGGTGGAACAGCAGTTTTAATACAGCTAGATTTGTCGGCAGCCTTCGACACGGTCTATCATTCAATTATGATTGACCGTGTCGAAAATATGGGCATCCAACATACAGCCAAGAAACTGCTAGCATCTTTTCTGGCCAACAGGACTCAGGCTGTTACACTGGGTTCCTTCCAATCATCCAACCTGTCCCTGCCATGCGGGGTACCTCAAGGCTCATCCCTAAGTCCGACACTTTTCAACATATATGTGTCGGACCTTGCTAAAATCATTCGAGCACATGGGATGAGCCTTACCTCCTACGCAGATAACACGCAGTTGGTCTTAGCTATTAAAAACGACGGCCAAAAAATAGCAGACAAATTCAAAGAGGGTATGCTGGCAATTGAGGCATGGATGGCCACCAATTGCTTAAAACTTCATTCCGACAAGACGGAAGTTGTCATTTTTGGACAACTAACTCCAGAATGGTCCTCAGTATGGTGGCCCACTTCCTTCGGAAACCCTCCCAAACCAGCCAGTAAAGTGAGGAACCTGGGAATTGCCTTCGACGACCGCCTTAACTTTCTCCCACATGCCAATCAAATTACTTCTTCCGCCTTTCATAAACTGCGCCTTATAAAGAAAATCCTCCCCTTTCTCCCTGATACGGCCGGCAAAACTTTGGTGACTTCTTTGGTGTTGTCCACCCTGGACTACTGTAACGCTCTGTTTACAGATGCTCAAGTAAGGGTCAATAATAAAATCCAATTTATTCAGAACTCAGCGGCCAGACTCTTGGGCAGAATTCCTAAATATAAATCTGCCACAGAAACCATCAGACACCTACATTGGCTGCCTATTAGAAATAGGATCAAGTTCAAGACACTTTGTATCGTGTATAAGGCTCTGCACAAACAAGGACCCGCTTTTCTTACACAAAACCTTATCCCTTACTGTCCACCCAGATCTTTATGCTCCTCCACTTCATATGACCTAATGGTTCCCCGCACCAAAACGGTCTCCTGGGGGGATAGAAGGTTCCTGGTATCAGCCCCGAAACTATGGAATACCCTGCCCTTGGCAATAAAAACAAGCCCATCACTCCTGTCATTTCGCAAGCAATTAAAGACCTGGCTGTTTAATCAATAAACATAGATCCCTCTTCCATCAGGAGTAAGTATATGCAGATATGCTAGCGCCGAAACGCCTAAGGGCATTTGTTCGCGCTTTATAAATGTTATTAACCACATGCGTGCGAGCGGAATTCCGCTCGCACGCTCAGATTTTCTAAATCCCATTATTCATGACGAGCTGGGCTCGGCATCAGCGTGCGAGGAGGCTATGCCATGACGAGCCCAGCTCGTCATCAGCCCCGAAGGGGTTAATAAATAATTAATAAATAAATAAATAAGCTTTTTACTGCCACTAACAGTTCTTATTTTGTATGGATCATCGTAGTTGTTCAATCATGCCTTCTCAGAGACCCCTGCACACCCTTTAACCAGATATGTCTGTGGTGGTAGGAAATATCCTCCTCAGCTGAGAAGGTATACCCTATGTATTGGCTGTTGGTTGTTCAAGCTTGAAAGGATCAAGTGCCCACTGTGTTAGCCAAACTCTGTAATTCATTTCTTACATACCATGGCACAACACTTCACTGGGAACTACAGATATGGCGTGACTTAGAACTTTCTACAAAATGGTCTCACACTAGATGATGGTGAGGTTACTTTTGTGGTAGAGGGACACAAAGCACATAGAACAGAGGCCTTTTATTCCTGGGTTACCTTACCAGCTGCAGATGATGCAACACAGGTATTTCACGAATGCACTAAGGATTAAGTACAAGCTGAGTACACTCCATATGAGGCAACAGAATTTCCTCCTGCTTACCAAGAACATTGGTTTAAAGGCACCCTCCTACAAACCCTAGGAAACGTGTGACTGGGCCCACTGAGCAATGATTAGACAACGTGAACAGTTTATGAATAGCAAAAAGTTGTTAAATGACTCACAATTTGGTTTTAGAACAGGTTACAGCAGGAGACAGCCTTAATAAAAGACCACTGAAGGATAGCAAAAGACAAAGGCCAGAATGACAATGGTAAAGATAGGGAGGGAAGAGGATGCATATTGTGTCTGTATCTGTAGGCAGATGGGTTCCATCTTTCACATCTTTTGGAAGTGCCCAGTAATACAGGTCTTCAGTGGTTGAGGACTTGGGGAAGCTAGGAAGAGGGGGAAAAAAGGATTCAGCCAAAGATTGTGTACTTAATTTCTAAGTAAAAGCAGGGGTTTGCACGCTGCTGAGGAAATTGATGTCAATGGGACTGGCAGTGGCAAAGAGAAATATAGCAAGTTTATAGGGTGTTAGACACACCCAGACCTTGGCACATGCAAGACTTGAACTCATGCATTTTAGCTGAAAAGGTGGTTATGAGGGTAAAGGATATCCCCTTAAGTGGGAATAAATTTGGAAGGGCTTGAACTCTTCAAGGAAATTTGCCACCCATGGGTGCAGAGGTGGGAACTCTGAGCTGAGGGGAAATCAGAGAAAAACACACAAAGAACAAAGAAACGAAGGTGGGATTGGGGAGGCTTGGAAAAGGCATTAAAAGCATTCTGAGATGTACAACAGTGCTAATATTAAAGATTGTGACCGCATGGCTCATTATTTCAATTAAAGACAGGTTAAAAAAATAATTGCCCATGCAGGACGGGTGCTGCGGATAGAAACCACTATGTAGCTTCATCAGAAATGCTGGTGAGTCACTTGGAGTCCATTATCTCGCCTCCTCCTCATGTTTAATACTTAATGGTGATTCCAAGCAATCAATCAGGGTATTGGCGCTGAGGAGGGGGGTCATCAGATCCATTCAACCAAAGAGCCACGTCTTGAGAGTCTTCCTCAAGGCGTTCAGGGAGGGGGCGTGCCTGATGTCTGCCGGGAGCTTGTTCGATGTTTTGGCCACGATGTGGGAGAAGGATCTTCCACCTGTTCTGGCTCTGTGGGTTTGCGAAGTGTTGGCCAGTGCGAGGGTTGGAAGATGGGAGGTTCCCTTTTGGTACGTGGAAGTTGAATCTGTCGTTGAGGTATTCGGGTCCGGTGTTCTGTAGGTTTTTGTATGGGGTGAGGATTTTTAGACTGACTTTTTTATCTTTTCATTGCTTAAACACTGAGACCATGCCCCCCCATTGTAAGTGGCTTTATGCGCGCCTCTTATTTTCTTCAAAAGACTGTTCAACATCCATATCACAAATAAGCTAATCATGACAACTTCCAAGAATCTCATATCGGTCTGCAGAACTATTTTTTGACTCCCATTAACAGCTTTCATCTTTTCATTGGAGTTTTTTGTACAAATTTCTCTGGCCTCACAGAAAATATTCCACCTGTGATGTATACATTTTTTATTGACACGACCTCCTTTCAACATTACTTTTATGTAATGAAGTCTGTTTTTATTGCGTGCAATCTTGCATAGAGACCTATCATCTTGAAACGTTTGCAGCACCCACTGCAAATAGCATGCAATGTTATTCTCTTTCTAACATTATACGGCTGAGAGTGTGAGATTATACTTATTAGTTTACATACCCACTGAGGTCTAATTTTTTAACAGCCTTTGTATAGCAGATGCTTGGCTCATACCTCATTTGACAGAGCTAGACTGTGGTTCACAAGGTAAAGAGGACTGTACCACCCAGAAATCTAATAATGGCCCTGCAACTAATCCAAAACCCTCTACATTTGGTAATGTAGCATTAGGATCTAAGAAAAGATCACCCCTCTCCAGTTAAGTCATTCTCTACCCCAATGGAAGTAATACTTGAAGAAATGTATACTTTAAAGCCTGTTATGGAGCAAACAAACACTACCCCACAGCACCTAGAAGATAAATGGTTGTCTCTGCAGACAAGAATTTTCATGGTAGAAAAAAGGATTGAGGACCTACAAGATATACCCTCATGGATAGCACATCTGAACTCAGAAATCTCAGAAGTTAAAAAATACACAGAACAGAACCAAATGAATAATCTCCAAATTAACAGCCTGCCTGAAGATAATGAAGACTCTGATTCCATTTATTATTTTCAATAATTTCTTACAAAGCTCCTAGACCTACCCTCAGCTACCAATTCAATATTTAAAGAGCTCATAGACTTGGACCTACATTCTACTACCAATTTCAATATTCAAAGAGGTCATAGACTTGGCCCAACGATTTTGACCATACCAAGAGAAGTTATTTTGCTCTTCCTGCAATACCCTGAGCTTTCAAAAATAATGACTGCTGTCAAAACCATGGAAAAAAAATAATATGTCCACCAGGATGTGGCAAAGGTCACAGCAGATCGCTAAAAGCAGGCAGTTCTTGGACATGTGACCCACTCTCAGAACCATCAATGCCAGATTTGGCTTCCTCAGTCCTACTTAAGATGATCCAGATGCTCCCAAAATGATTCCTTAGCAACATGAAGGAAAAGAGATGGAGACATGAACAATTAATTAACTGTTTATCTCCTCTAATGTTATGTCTCATGGCAAATATTTGCTGTTAATATTTCTTTTGTTCTATGTATTATGAAATCTCTTCTTTAAGTGACCTGTTCCTCTTAAATTTTCTCTCTTTTTCTTATGCAGGTTCTAGGTCCTTGTATCTAATTTGTCTCATGGTCACATTCCATGTATGTTCAAATACATTCCCTACCTACTCTGCCAGTCCTTTAGAGTGAAGTTATTGTCACCATCATCTTCTGGTGTTGCCACTCCCCCTTCATTTCAATCGTATTTGTAGATATCATCATTTGTCATTTGTTTGATATGTATTGTCTCTTTTATGCCTTTTATGTCATACTTCTCACCCTGATTTACTTCGTTTTCTTATCATATCCTACCCTCTTTCCTCTGACATCCTTACATTCTTATCTGCTCCTTCCTTTCTTTCTTCCTATCTCCAGCTCCTATCTGTTTCACTGGTTACATCCTGATTTATTTGTATATTTCAAATTTCTGTTATGTCTTCTTATTGTAGACATGTATAATGCTGATGCTTTCATTTTGATTTAACTTTCCAAGTTATTTTAGGAAATGTTATTGGGTTAGGTAAACTTAATAAACAAAAGAGAGGCTTAAAACTGAGTTTGCACTTCTTCAAGAGTCACATTTATCTGAACTAAAATCTAATAAGTTGAAAAAATGTTGGGTTGGTAATGTTTTTATCTCTCTAGCTATGTGTATAAAGGATGGTGTATTAATACTCTGTCATAAAATATTACAGATTTCTCATGGCACTTTTCAGTGAGCTATGATTTGTCTAAGTTCAAAAGAGAACAGAGATCAGAAATAATAATTTAAAAACTATCGACCCATATCTTTGGGTAAAGCTCATATTTTCTTCAACATCCTCGTAATTGCCACTACGCTAGACTATCTTTTAGCTGCTACTGCTTTCAAAAGGATGGGTTGGGATTTCACATTTGAGGCATTAAATTAGATTGGTTCCCCCCAAAATTGTATCTTAATTTCTTTACTATACACTGGTCCTAAAGCTGCCATTTTTGTTCATGATATTGTATTGGACTATAACCCTTTGCTTAGAGGAGTGCGTCAAGGTTGCCCTTTACCCCTCTTTTATTCATCATTGCACTGTAAACCTTTTTAAAAAATATTCAACAAGACGCCAACATTTCCAGACTTTCAATTGGAGAGAAGCACACTAAAAGGTCTGTTCATGCAGATGATATACTTTTGTATTGTTCCCGTCCTTCTAAATCTTCTCCATCTTTCATCAATTATGTTTCAGTTGTTTCTCAATTGTTGGGTTATCAGCTAAACACTTATAAATTGGAAAAACTACCTTTAAATACCCACCATACCAAATAACTCAATGGCTCAGTCAATTTTACATGGTAACCTTCTAAAATAAAGTATTTAAGATTATAGTACACAAAGGCTACTAAAGATACAATCAAATTAAACTTCAACCATATTACTAGGACTTTAAGCAATATAATCACAAGGTGCAGTCTGTTATTTAATTCATGGTGGGGTGGATTGGATTCTTGTAAGCTTATGTTGACTCCTAATAATTCATCCAATATTCAATGATCCCAATTCATATCCCATATTTATATTTTAAAAAGATTATCTCCCTACTCTCCAAATTCCCAGGGAAGGGTAAACTATCCCAAATAGCTTTATCAACATTAAAGTACAATAAATCTGAAGGTGGTCAGAAACAATACCATCATGCTTTGTCCTTAAATATATTCAGCTTATCGGCTTAACTCCACTCACACTTTCCATGTTCCCTTATGGCTTTCTCTAGAAAAATCTTTAGGGGCACCTTCTGATTTTCTAGAAGTCTAGTCATGCACAACGTGTATTTTACAACTACATACACCTGTTATTGCACACCCAACTCACATTTTGTCATTCCTTTTATCCTCTACACATCTATCTTTCCCTAATTTTCTACAGAAAAGGATTTGGCATAATCGCATCATCCAAATCAAACATTGGTCCATATACTGGAAAACCTGGAGAGAAAGAAGTATCTACCGCATAATTCCATCTCTTTCATAACTATCCGATATTATACTTTTGGAACCTTCAGAATTTTTTTTTCTACCCTCTTCATACCGAAAGCAATACTGCCCTCACACATATTTAATAAATCTCATACCAGATATGCCCCAGAAAGTTACTCACGCTACTGACTCAGCAGCGTTGCTTACTTACACAATTAAACAATAATCCTACAGCCTGTACTATCTACAAACATAACATTATCCAAGTGAAAGATCTAAAACTGAGTTGGCATGGGAAGCTGACTTACTGGAATATTGGACCATCATGCAGAGCTGCCAGTACTTTACAATCCCTTTTGTTTTTATTTATCACTGATTATTATTTACTGCTGAGTTTGATCATTTTTCTACAGACTTGTTGGTCCTATGATTCTTCACATGTTGATTTAAAACCATACTCTTTGAATGTCCCAATATGTATATGTTCTGGAAGCGGGTATGACACCAGATTAATAGTCAATATACCTTTCTTGTTTACAAATATTTTCCTTAGTTTTATTACCTCAATCTGGTTCAAGCTTGCTCTTGGCCAAAAATGGGTGGGTTTGCTATTAACTGTTGCCTTTCGTCTAATAACATCTATTTGGAGAACTGTGCAAAATTTCACGTTTAAATCTGGGCAATATGCTAAATGTTTTAATCAAAGACTTTGTACTATATATGCTTCTCCCATTTACTTAGCTATAAAAAGAGACTGACTGTGGATTGCAATTACTACCTTTCCACCCAAATCTAGTTTACCTACCTGTAAAAACGTCTTGATGCCCGACGAAGTCCAGAAGCCTCTTTAAATTGACATACAGAATACCTTTCTGTCTTTCTTTACATCTGTCTATATATATATATATATAGTTATGAATTTTCTACAGTTTATCATTCTTCTTTGTGCAAATTCACCAGATAATATATTTTGCATTTTTCTCTCTCTCCCTCCGCTTCCCTGTATCCCCCTTTTACTGTTAATAATTCATTCATAATTTCCTACTGCAGACTTACATTTATATTCTGATTCCGTGCACTTACATTTGTATTCATTGTATTCTCATTTTTTAAATTGTTGTTTCTGCTGCATCATTGTTTACTCTACCTTTTTAGGTCGAGCAGACCTACTCTCAATGCGTGAGCATTGAGAGTGTCTGCTTCAGACCTTTTGTGGCCCGTATTTAGGAATCTGGACAGCTACCAGACGCGCGCTTTGACGAGGTCAGATTTCACCTCGGGAGCGAGCGTCTGGTAGCTGCGCATGCGCAAAGCCCTTGCTCACACACAGGCAGACCCCACCTCTCTGCATGCACGCACGCACGCACACACACACACACACAGGCGCGCGCATGCACACGCAGGCATACAGCACCCATACAGGCACACATACAGGCACACTATCCCCTACCTCGCATTCTCTCTCAATCACACACAGTCACGCATGCGCACACACGTTCCCTCCCCCCGCCCCCCACGCATACACACAGGCACGCACGCACTTTACATCAGCCCTGGGCCCCACTCACCAACTGCGCTCTTCCGGCGGGGCTCCTCACGGCGTGTCTCCATCTAAATCGGGGCTCCCTCAGGTCAGAGGAGCCCCGCAACAGGCGCCACACTCCTCCTTCTCCCCGGCCCCCTCCTGGGGACCCGGGCTACACCGGACGGCAGGGCGCTCCATGCGCCGGCAGCTCGCGGACCTCGGGAGGCGGGACTTCCGGTCGGCCGCGAGCGGATTGGCCGGCCGGCCAAGAGCTTCCGGGTCCATGGCGGTCACGAGGCATCTGTGGTTAAGGACGTTGAATTATTACTGTCCTGAAGTGTATGCCGTTGATCTTCCTAAACAATGCCGCTTTGAAGATCCGGAATGTCGCTGCCTGACAGGTCGGTTTGCCGGATTGCGTGACTTTATCATTAAAAACAATGTCCTTTCAGTTCCAAAGTGCCCGGGTAAAGAGCTGGCCGAAACGAGGCACCGTCCGTCATCTTCAAAGCAGATGTGTGCGTTTGATTCCACTGAATGTTCCAAGCCACAAACAAGTGTTTCTTTTGTCAGTGCATTTTTCATTGGTTTGATTTATTACTCCGCACACCCTTGTTTTTCTATGTACAGATATGTTTGAATAGCAGTTCGCTTAAGTTTCCTAAATTCACACAGTTGGGACAATGTCGAGCAGGGATAATGCATTTAATGCAAGACATTGCAATACTATTAAGGATAGAACATTGACATAGAAGGGCTATAGTTCCATATAGGTGTGCATTTAAAAACAAGGTAACGTGAAAATAATATAATATCTGTACAAAGGTAAACCTTTGTATTTTTTTTCGTTTTTTGTCTTTTTGTATCTTTCTGTTTTTTTTCTAAAACTAATTGTACTAATATAGAAGGCAATTGCTGTTTCAATAATGCATGTACATCATTTACGTGGCGTCATAAAATGTAGATTTGTTTCATGAACTGGTAATCGGGTGAGGGATCAGTCCAGCCATAATGGGTATATGAAAATATAAGTCCCTCAAGTTGTGTCTGCAAAAGTGTATAGAGTGTAGAACAGTCATTTAACATTTTAACTTCAATTGATCCCCACTTAATCAATACTGGGATCCGTGAGCAGGAGTCGTGAGCCCCCGAACGTCCATTGACAACAGGTTGAGAACCGCTGGTGTAGAATGTTACCATTGTGTTTGCAGGGCCTAAAACATTTTGTACTGTATCATGGCCCTACACGTTGCCTTTTTTTTTAAAGTGCATGCAGTATAAAGATGGCAAGGGTATAACAATTAACAGGGTTATGTTTTCAATCAAAGATTTTTTATATATAGCATATTTTTTTAACAATATTAGTTTCTACTTATTCAAATATGTAGTTATGAAATTATTTTATATCAGAGCTGAATTAAGTAGTACTGGAGTACTGAAGATCCAAAAGTACTTAATTGGACGAAAAGGAGAGGGATTAACATAAAGCGCCTTTTAGTGTAGCCTGCTGAACGATTTTCAGCTGATATTCTCTCAATTAGCTTGTAGTTCTCTGTAAAAGGTGGGCAATGATCGAGCATGTGAAGTCTTCATTCAAGGTTACTCATTCCACGTTGCACTTCTCAAGTTGGGATGAAATCCTGATTTGGTTGGTAACAGTAAGTGGAGTTGAAATAAGTTTACAATTTTGTGAGCATAGCTGCACCTTTTGGGATTTTCACTGGACACTTTTCGCCCGTAAAAAGCAGGCCCAATTTATCTGGGGGAGAAGTGCTTAAAATGTGGGAAGAAACGAAGGGAATCTGTCTGCAAATACTAATGGCTTTGCCTATTTCTCCATTTGCACTTTACCCTATGGCCAAGCTCTTCCTCCATCTCCTCCTCACAGCGCTTCAAAGCCAAAAGACAGCAGGGGTTGAGACCACCGCCGGCTGGCAGCATGCTGTGTGTGAGCGTTTCCCTCGCCCTTCTCAGCCTGGGACTTGTTGTTTAAATGTAAATCATTCCATATCAAGCCGTGTGCTTCCAGCCTGCAGGCGGCTGCACCGCTCTGCGACCAGACGTTTGAAGCACATGTTTTGGGCCAAGCAGTACCACGTCACATTTAAACACAGCCATGTGTATTGGAAATGGATAAAACAAAAGAATGCGTCTTGTGACCCTAGAACTGGATGTACAGACGATTCAAGGGCTTCCAAGGGGTTTATAATCCTGCAGTGGCGATCTAAATCTATCTGCTATGAAGTGCAGGTGCGTCATTCATGCTGAAGTAACCAGGCCCTTCCACACATTGGACACTGCGCTGCTTCACACACACTGCGCTGCCTCACACACACTGCGCTGCATCACACACACTGTGCTGCCTCACATACACACTGCGCTGCCTCACATACACACTACCCTCCCTCACACACACTGTGGTGCCTCACACACACTGCGCTGCCTCACACACACACTGCGCTGCCTCACACACACACTGCGCCACCTCACACACACACACTGCACCGCCTCACACACACACACTGCGCCGCCTCACACACACTGCGCCGCCTCACACACACACTGCACTGCCTCACACACTGCGCTGCCTCACACACACTGCGCTGCCTCACACACACTGCGCTGCCTCACACACACTGCGCTGCCTCACACACTGCGCTGCCTCACACACACACACTGCCCTCCCTCCCTCACACACACACACACCGCTGCCTCACACACCACGCTGCCTCACACACACCACGCTGCCTCACACACACACACTGCGCTGCCACACACACACACACACACACTGCACTGCCTCACACACACACACACACTGCGCTGCCTCACACACACACACTGCGCTGCCTCACACACACACTGCGCTGCCTCACACACACACACACTGCGCTGCTACACACACACTGCACTGCCTCACACACACACTGCGCTGCCTCACACACACTGCGCTGCCTCACACACACACACACTGCGCTGCCTCACAAACACAGTACGTAGTCACACACTGCTGTGTCACTCACACTGTCCTATCACACACACTGCGCTGTGACACACACACTGCCCTGTGACACGCTACACTGCCTCACACGCACTGCGCTGCCTCTCACACACACTGCGCTGCCTCACACACACACTGCGCTGCCTCACACACACACTGCGCTGCCACACACACACTGCGCTGCCACACACACACTGCGCTGCCACACACACACTGCGCTGCCACACACACTGCGCTGCCACACACACTGCGCTGCTTCACACACACTGCGCTGCCTCACACACACACTGCGCTGCCTCACACACACACTGCGCTGCCTCACACACACACACTGCGCTGCCTCACACACACACCCTGCGCTGCCTCACACACACACTGCGCTGCCTCACTAAATATCAATACATTAAAGTCTCGTAAATACAACACATATTGCATTACAAATGCTATAGGTGTCACATTTGCAAAAGTTAAAACTATTGGCATTGTAAACAACAAAGCTATTAAGTTTGCTATTTTCAAAACTAACACATAAATAAAAAATGTGTCATTTACAATACCAATAGCTCAAACTTTCCTAATGCGAGACCTATTGCATTGCAAATGCTTGTTGTCATTTGCTGTTAATTAAGTAAAATCAAACTTTTAAAAAAAATAGAGAGACACCCCTTATATTGTTATACTGCAATTCTTAGAAATAGGAGGCATTGTGATTATGGGGTTCAAGACTCACCAGGGGTGAAATGTGATACACACTTGTCACCAAGGGGCATATGTATCAAGCTATTTCGAGGTCGCAAACACAGCGAATAGCAAAAAAAAGTGTTTGTGATCGCAAAATAGCCATCTACAATGTATTAATTAAATTCACAATGCTTAATAGGTATTCGCAAAAATAGCGAATACCTTTTTTGAGATTATGAGAATCTGCAAATACTTTTGCGAAATAGCAAATACAGACACGCTATTTGTGATATTCACAAAATGCATTATTGCCAATTGCAATTCCGCAAACATATGTATGAACAAATCGCAAATTTCGAATTAATGAAATTTGCTATTTTGCACATGCAGTTTACCGCCAACTCGTAGGAGGTGATAACCAGGTGCAACCCATTTTAATAGGCCCACAATACAACATGAACTTCCACAATGGCAGCACTGTATGTGATAGCCAGGAGGATGCGAATTCAAGCCAAAACCTAGAGAAGGAGGCAACAGGAACAGATATTCAGAGTGCGCGTCACTTTGTTTCAGCACACAGAGGACGAGATTCCTGAAAAGTATAGGCTGGACTCAGCTACCATTATGGACTTGATTGCTGAGCTGGAGTCCAAGGTCAACCACCCAACACGCAGGACCCAAACCTTTCCACCACATGTGCAGGTCCTGTGTTCACTGCACTTACTGGCATCAGGAAGTTTCCAGGGGGTGATAGCATAAGCAGGAGGGGTCACCCAGTGTTGGCTGTCACGCTTCTTCCATGTATTTTTGGATGCAATGGTACAGAGGCTACATCATCACATCCAATGCCTCAACACACAATAGGCATTACAGCAAACAAAACAGGGCTTCTATCAGATTTTCCAATTTCCCCATGTCATTGGCTGCATTGATGGAACCCAGGTAGCCCTCTCACCCCCTCAAACAATGAGTATGTATTCAGGAACTGCAAATCATATCATTCCATCAATATACAGGTTACCTGCAATGCTAAATATATCATAACAGATATAGTTGCAAAATATCCTGGCAGTACACACAACTCCTTTATATTTAGACATGGTGGCATATACATGTCTCACTGGTGCCAAATTTAGGGAGAGGGCTACCTTCTAGGTAAATGAATGTCTAAGACTCTAACATACAGCTACGGCCTGAAGTGAGAGGACAGTGACTTACTGAATGTCTTTCATCCTGTAGTAGACAGTGCATATGCTGTAAGAGATTTCCTCCTCACACCGTACCTCAATCCTGCTCATCAAAGCGAGCAAAGATACAATCGCGCACACTGAATAACAGGTTACGCTGCCTGCATAAGGGTGGAGGAGCACCACAATACAGCCCAGAGACCTTCTGCAAGATTTGGCTACTTGTGCCATGCTCCACAACATTGCAACTAGAAAAGGCATACCAGTTGAATTTACTGAGATAGATTCAGATTCAGATAAGGGCCCAGGTCCATGTTCCAGACCAGCAGGTGGTGTAGGGACAGCTGCTGGCCGACAGAGACATGATGAGATTACACAAAACTATTTCTAGGTAAGCAGTGATAACACAATGCAAATGATGATTTCTGCATGATTGTGTTTTATTACTCCTTTAGCTGCAGAATAATATATTGTGTCACACAGCCTAAGAACACATTTTATGTGAGGCACAATTTGTTGCATATGTCATGTCCACAATGCATGAATAAAGGGTAAACAAAAGTCCACATGCCATGGGTTATTTCACCCATTGGCACTCTGCAGTGGTGACAATTTATTTTTTGTGTGTATGCCCTGCTGTTGCACACTCTGGGTGCTGAATGCTCTCACTTGCTGTATCCAATGGTGTTCCCTGCCTCACACTGAACCATCTGTGTTCGGGAATTGGTGGGGTGATGCTGCTTTGGCTTGAGAGCTCCTCACAATCCATTGCACCTAGGAGATCTGTGCCACCTATGGTAGCTGTCTGCAGATGGTCTACAGCATTTGCACACCCGGGGACACGTTCAGAATCTCCTTGCGTCCCAGAACCTCCGGCTGAGACCTTTACGGCCTTCAGAGGGTGAGTAGTTTAGCCCCTCATAAATGGTGCAATTCCTATAGGCACCTGTAATCTCTCTCATACATGCCTTCATTTACCTTTCAGGCTGTCAATTCCCCCCCCTACCTGTCCTGAAGGAAGACACGCTGTAACCCCCAACTGGGGCACCAACAGGGTTGAAACGTCGATGCTAACGCTAGGCCCAGTACTGCCAGGATTACATACAATGCAATATAGGAATCTCTGGAGTGAAATTAGGTTCTGGCCTACAATACACTAGTATACAGACAACCATGATCTCACTGTATATTCCATATACCACTTGAGCACTGTACACTATTGTCACTTCTATTCACTTTTCATTCCTGTAAATACTTTGTCTTGACAGTCTACCTGCTTATAGTGAATATCAATGAGTGATTTAATTCTGATATAAATACCGATAACAAGCCATTCATGTCCTTATTCATTAAGAACCAAGTAATACAGCTCAGTTCTTATTTATTAAGTGCTGAGTGTTTGATCATATGATGCGTGTTACAGAGATTGCTTATTGTATTGCATTTTGAGCATCCTCAACTCACGTTCATTCTACCCGACAAAACCATCTCTTGTTTAATTGAAATTTACCCAGGTTCTGAGGGACACAGGGTTACCCCTTTATACTTAATCACTACTGCATTTGCCACTCTTGCTATAAGTGTTCAGACGAGTGTAGAGCCATTGTTTTCCCCTCGTCTGGATGCCTGGTGTCTTTTCATGGTGGCTCAGAGTTCTTTTATTGCACCCGTCATTTATCTGATGCTGTCCGCACAGGCCTTATATCCCTCAACTATTTTGACATTCATCTCTCGGATGCCCTCCTTCTTGTCAGTCAGGTTATGGTTCACACACACCAGCTGCCTGTGTATTGGCCTCATTGATTTTAATTGCAGGCACTTTACCATAACCATGGTGCCTCCAAGGCTGGAAAACACTGTGGGATATTCTGCAGCATTTGTACTGGTGGTTGCCCTAGGACTGCATCTCCAGCATGTTTCTTCCCTACGGTGCACAGGGAGCTGATTGTAGGCCTGTTGTGTACACTGTTCCTGGTCAGGCTGGTCCTCATCCCCTATGGACTCTGGTTCTCCCTCTAACAGAGGAAGTGGAGTCACAACCTGATGGTGTCTCCGTGGAACAGGTGTTGGCAGTGCCGTCAGCTCTGTGTCCTCTTGCCCTGCCTGGTCCTCCGTGTGTGCTGCCTCGTCAGCTCCTGGATTGTAATTCTGTGTTTCTGGTTGAACTGTTAGTGAAAAGGCACATTTTAATTGTGTGTTATGCTTCAAATTCTCACTGAAAAAAGTTTTCAGGATTTAGGTTATCTAATTACTGTCTAGCATGTTTTTCCTTTAATAATCCCCTTCTACTGAATCTATATTGCCATGTCTCATTGCTCCACTGTATAATGTGTGTGACAGCAACTCCCATGATGCATTGATGGGTGTGCTGTAAGAAATGGAATGGAGTTGCATTGTTACTTTGTAGTTGGTGCATTCCTGAGTGTGTGATTGAGTTGGTAATGTGTCAGGGCTGATTTGGCATGCATCTTACCTGGTGTTGGGAGTGTCGGAGCTGTCGATGTCAGCCACACCACTGATATTCTCAGGCTGTAGGTTGACCTTCACAAACTCCTTAAGGGGCGTGGATTCAGTCTCAGTGGATGTTCACCCACCAGTCTTCTTTGCCTCCACAAGCCTGGTTGCAACCTTCTCCTTCAACCTGGAGCACATATTATACCAGCGCTTGCGTAGGTCAACAACGGGGTGCTGGGTAACACTGATGGCATTGACCTTTGTCTGGATGTCCAGCCATTTCTTTTTGTTTTTGAGATTCTGGCACATGAAGGGATTTTTTCCCCAAACTTCAACTCATGGCTATGGGCCATTTCCTCAATTAGAAGAACCTTCTGCTCCCTCTCACTGAACTTATACTTCCTTTTCCTTACAGCTGCCTCCTTATCCTTCTCCTGGGGTTCCATTTGGTTTGGATGGTGTTGCTGTCCAATGTGGTTTGCTTCTTCTCCCAGCCTCTCACACAGCCTCAGGCAATCAGAAACAGCATGGGCAGTAACACTTCCTGGGTGTGATGTCATCAAGCTGCACCTGAATTGCAGATTTGCAAATTGTGCGATTTCTTATTTCAAATTCGCAAATAAGGAATTGCAAATATGGAATTTGCAAACTTATTTTGCGTATTGTAAGGAATCGCACATTTTTTTCGATTTTTTTATTTACATCGAATTTTGCGATTCTCAAATTGCTATTCACTATGAATCACATTTTGAGAATCGCACATTGCTTTTTTGATACATATGCCCCAAAAAGTATTTTAGTCTACCTAATGTGTATATGTGTAATTTAGTGCATAGTATTTAGTAGTGTGTTTAATGAATGTAATTTTTCTTTTAAAAGAAAAAGAATCAACTTGACAACAATGTATTGCTTGTTTCTGTTGTATGCTAACGAGTGTAGATTACTAGCCCACACCATCTCCCCTGAGTAGGCCTTGAAATGCTAAGATTCACTACCCTCAGAGAGTCAAGTGCTATGATAGGGTACTTGGTACTTATAGGAAGACAATTGTGGATCTTTTACTTATGAAGGACTTACATCCTTCACATCTAACATCTCAATTTCTAACAGAGCAGCAGCGAGTCTTCCGTTATAAAAGTGAAAATACACTCTCATATGTTTAAAAATAACTGTAGACCTACCTCTTGCTTGGGGCAATGCTCTTGGGATCATGACTGTGAAAACAAGTGCCATGTGACACAAGCAAAGAAGCCAATGCATTCTATATTGTATGGGGGGCTCTCCGTCTACCTGTATTTGCCGGGCTGATGAACTCACAGCCCTGAGGTGTGTGATGTAATCAGT
The DNA here is from genome assembly GCF_964263255.1 of Lissotriton vulgaris. Taxonomy (NCBI): domain Eukaryota; kingdom Metazoa; phylum Chordata; class Amphibia; order Caudata; family Salamandridae; genus Lissotriton; species Lissotriton vulgaris. Next base: position 1,541,758,539 of record NC_141693.1, on the reverse strand, counting down.
TCAGCAAACACTTTGCCTTGAGCCCCCAGTCTCCACCCCTTAATGACATGGGTGTGAAGTTAGTCCTTGGGCTCTTCAGGCTGAAGCCCTGTAGCACCAGGGGCTACACGTCAGTCAGGGAGTGGAGAGAATGGTCACCCCACCCATTCCCAACTCAGCACAGGGTGGTGGGGTGTCCCCTTTGATGAGCTGGGAAAGGGTAGGGTAGAGGCTGCAGGCTGGCAGAAAGCTGGCAAATTGAGTCTGCACAGGACTTTTGAAAACACCCAGCGCAGACCCAAGGTGTCTGCTTCCGCTACGGCTGCTATTTGCAGGATCATATGGACCTCGGACATCGTCATCCATTTTGAGCTCCAGAATCGCTTCAGTGTTGCAGGTGCCTGTCTACATTACCTACATGCCTCCCTGCCCAAACCTGACCTGGAGTTGACCCCTGCACAGTGCTCAAAGTAATAAGTTATCTACATCTGCTCTCTGTGGGTCCCCAGAAACTTGGCCAGTGGCATCAGGCCCGTATACGTTTATTCTTTTCTTGCAACACTGCTGTTACTTTGAACTCTCCTAACCTTCTATTTGAAGCTTTGGATAATGTACAATTAAGAGGGGCCTGCACCCGTTTCTGGAAGACAGCAGTGAAATGTTTTAGGCCGACGCATACACATTCTTATACAAATGCATTACAGAATGCTGCTGCAAGGCTGCCTTTAAATATACCCAGAGGTCAATCAACCTCGGCAGGAATCAGAGCACTGCATTGGCTCCCTGTACAGCAGCGCGTGTAATTCAAGGCTTTATGCCTGGTTCATAAAGCATTGCATGGGGGAGGGGCTAGGGACATCCAAAAAATGTTTCTGCCCTATACCGCCGTTTGTGCCCACAGGACCAGTAATTTGGGCCTTCTCCAGATGGATAGGATTAGGTGAGTAAGATGGGGCGGAAGAACTTTTTCAAACTGTGCAGCACAGTTATGGAATAAAATGCCAACAGTCATGAGATTTCAGGCAAATCGACAATTCTTCAGGAAGAATTTAAACACGTGGCTGTTTACTTTAATCTAGCTACCAGTGACATCGGTTGTACCATTCCATACACACCAGCGTCAAGACGCCGCGGCATTCGAGCGCTATACAAACATATATCCTACCCTATCCTAAATGTATGTACACATTCATATACAAATGTATGTAGGAAACTATCAGGATTAAATTACCAGGCAGATTTTAAATGATTAATCAAATGCACTATATTTAGGTGAATATGTTGTATCCGCGATAGGGGCTGGATACAGTTTGCATATGTTTGTAATATTTTGTGGCGATGCATTATTATTTTTATTAGAAACTAAATTAAACAACAAATGTGGAGGTGTCTGCACGTTAATGATCTATCCAGTGACCTTTTAGTCATGACTGCGGAGCGGGAGAAACGTTCACAACTAAAGCGCTTGGTTAAATAAAAACAGGCCAGACAGTCTAGATTGTTACTTAATTGCAACCTGCTGTGAAAATGAATATTTAACACACAAAGTATTTTAAATTAAATAAATACACCTCCACAACACGTAAGGGGCTACCAAGGTGTGCATTTTATTACTGTAACACACCAAGGCTTTTTTCATATATGGTAGTTGTAACATAATAATATCACACTAGTTGAGTCCTGTAGAGCTATAATATAAGCACTCAATTATTGTTTGATTGCCCCAACGGCCCTCTCGATGCTGCATTGTGTGCAGAATTTTTCAAAGTGTGTCTCTCCATGCTGGTTCTAGGGCATTATCACCAATTTCACCATTGAATAGCTGATGTGAGATGTTGGATGGAAACATGGAGTCATGAGTGCTTGAAGCGCGCAGTGTAGTGTGTGTATGAAAGTGTGACTCAATGTGTGAAACCCAGCTCATATACCTGGGTTTTATTATCTCTCACGTCCAAGCCCACAAAGCCCAGACAACCGTTTTGAGCCCTTATTGGCGCTGCAATTTATCTAGATGCTCAGAGTTCGGCTTTGCTTCCCTTCTGGTCATTATACAAGTCTAAACATAAGTGATACCTTCTTGATGGTGACGTGGGTGCATTATCGAGCTGTGGTAGTGGTGCTGCAGGTGTTTCTTTTATGATTTTTTTCATATTGTTATTTAACAAGGATAGCTCGTTTGCAAATGTGTGCCTTCTATTGTTTTATTTATGATAAATACGTGTTTTAGTTTGCACAGGTTTCATTCTGAAAAAAATTCTTTAGTAATCGCTACTTGGGTGTTTATTGCTTATTGGAAATGTCACGAAATTGACTTTTAGGACAATTTTGGATCCTTTCACCTTTGTACCCTATTTGTGGGAATGTGATTTAAGAGGAAACCCACTGGTGTGAGGCAGGCTGGTGATGAATGTCCTTGTTTGATGCCTGAAGTAGTTAGTAGGAGTACTTTTCAGGTAGTATAGATGTGTGTGGATTTATGAGGAGAGCCTTTGTATACGAGAGCTGTGGCATTGTAGCAGTCGCTAAAGTGAAAATAAACAAGCACCCTTGAACATTGTGCTTTTCCCTCTATATCAACATGTGAGAAATAATTGCAGGCTGCAGAAGTGGTTGAAATAAATACTAATTAACAAATATACATTTTTGAAGACAGAGCAGTTGAATCATTTTCTTTAAGTCCCCTTCTCGGGGTTTGAGCTCCACCTATGGGCACATGAAAGTGAAAGTAAAGTCCCATCGTTGTCAGGTCAAAAGGCCATACCGGGATGTCCACAGAGTGTGCTGCAGGAAGAGCTGGACATTCAACTCATGGCAAAGGTCCATAGTGGAGCACATAACAAAAGATGATCAACAGGATGGGAGGGTTTTTGGAGACTGAAGATTTGGTGTTCGCACTACAGCTCTGGATGGACATTACGCCAACCTTTTCTTTATTCCTGTTTTCCTATCAGTCACCTCCGCCACCCGTACACCTAGAGGATTCCAGTAGGGTTCTTCATTGGCTGTTCAATAAGCTCCCTGCCACAAGAACATCTTGGGCAAATCATTCTAGAGATTTTACAAATGTCTGCGTGTTTGCCTTTCTCCATAACCCTCAAGCTCTCCCATGTGGTTTACGGTACAATGTAGGCACTAGAACAGACCATAAATAAATTTGAATGAACAGACTGGTCATTTAATTAAACTCTGAGCAAAGTTAGTCTTTCTGAAATGACAGCGCTATACAACGCGGAGACACGCACATACACAATTTTATTTTATTCTGTATAAACAGCTACCTACGTCATTATCAATATAACATTTCTGTATTAATGTAATAACTACAATTTCACAATTGTATTATTAACTGTTTTGCTTTCTCAAATGTGCTTGAAAATGCACAATTTTTCCACTTTTTTTAAATTTTTTTTGCCGGAGGTAGAATGCCCCCGAGCCTCCCTTATGATAGTCGGGCTACGCTCCCTCACCACATCCACTCATCCAAAAGCTTTATGCCGCACACCTTTCAAATGCCACCAGCTGCCACTGTAATGGAGAGTGACAAAGTGACAAGAAAGAGAGATAGAGTAACAAGTAGAGAGAGAAATATGGATCAACTGAGACAGATTGAGTGGCTGAAAGAGTGCAAGAGATAGAGTGACTGAGAAAGAGAATGACAGAGGGAATGGTAGTGGTTGAATGCAGAAAGAATGACTGAGGGAGTGACTAAAAGAGAATATAAGAAAGTGACAGTGACTATGAGAGAGATGGTTTGAAAGTGTTACTGAGAGACACAAAGTGGCACAAAGCATGACTAAGAGACAAATATGGAGTGACAGAGAGTTACAGAGAAGGAGATGAAGTGAGGAACAGAGTGGCAGGGAGAGTGCTAGAGAGAGTAACAGAGGGACTTAGAGATAGAGACTGACTACGAAAGAGTGGGTAGGTGTTTGACAGTAATGCACAGCTGGTCTGGGAATGGTTGATCAAGTGGGTTAATTAACAACAAACCATTACGATAGGGTCTAAGGGATGTGAGGTTTAAAGACCCATGCCTGTTTATTATCCTCAGCTCCTTGTATATGTATAACACAAAAACACAGGGGGTCTGCCAGCCTAATTACGTAGCTGCACTGTCAATACGAATTACTAAAATCTCGGAGTGTTTTAAATCACATGAGGACAGCGTATCTGAATGAAAGGTGAACACTATGTGTATAGGAAAAACCAACACAGTACAGATCATTCACAGATGGTTAACAAATCCAGAACATTTCGCAATGGGTTACCATCAAATTGACATGATGATCAGTACTATCATCTGGCCAAACCCAGGTGTGAATTAGGCTAGTCCCCTGATCATTGGGACATCAAGCACCACACCATTTGTTGCTGGTTTTGGATTTGGTGCACCAACACAAATGAACCGTCAATGATGGCTGATCTTTGATGGATAAGTGAAAAATAGTGCAACAGTATTAGTGACTTTAAAATAGGATAGAGTGTCCTCCTACTAACAACCTTATTCTGCGGCCGAACAACACTTCCTAATTAAAAACCTAGAACAGTGCAAGGAGACAGTCAACAAATATCTGTCTTGTAATGGGCCAACATGTTTCTGCCTCACGGGTATTTCATCCCTTGGCATTCCTCAGGGCCTCTGTCTTTCAATAGTTGCACTGGGAGATAATGAAACAAGAAAAGAACACCACCACCACCAAAGTGGGACAAATATAAGTGAAAGTAAAAGTAAAACGGTTGAATACGGTACAACCTGTAGCAACCGAAGACATTAACCCTCCATGTCAGTTAGGAAATGCAATTTCTATGGGGGAAAAATGTATAATAATCAATTGTACATTGACTGTGTCAATCACCTAAAACCATATGTTACACCTGGAACATGGAGGGTTAATGTCTTCGGTTGCTACAGGTTGCAACTATTGAAAGAACAGAGGCCCTGACGAATGCCAAGGGGTGAAGTAAGTGAAGGGAATTTCATCACAGCGTGATTGGGAATGCAGAAAAATGTAAGCAACCTATCAAAAATGTACATTATCTATCTGACTTACTTAAACAGTCTTAATCTTGGTGCTATTTTTAAATTGTGTTTAATTACCTGAAATGAGGAATCACACTACGCACTTTGGTTATCATTCGTCTCAAAATCAAATGCAAATAAAACGTGTGCACATCTTACATAGGTTTAACGTGAAAGGAGGATCTAATGGAGGTTTGAATATCAGAATCACGAAACGTGGAAAATGAGCACAGTTTTGAGGTAAAAAGCTGAGGTTACCACTACAGTGTAAGTTTTATTATTATTTGAAAGTGCATTATTTGAAATAGACATACGACCTTACTTTAAAATCCAGTATCATTAAATTGGTTATTACTCGCATCTGTCATATGTACCTATCAATTAAACACTGTAATAAAACAAATATTTAATATTAATACTCACAAAGGTATAAACAATTTCAGGTATTTATCCTCGACAAAGAATAACAGATTGAGGGACATTTTGTTGGGCTCTGTCAACTCAAACCTACAGCGATCTCAGCTGCTCCTTGCTTTGTGAACAGTTAATGGAGTGATCATATTCCTATTTCAGCATCGTTTGTTCCCGTTACCTGCCTTCCCTTAACACAGTAACGTTACCTCCTCTTCTCTGTGCAGGACTGCAGTTTGTCTAATTATCAGACGGAAGCGGGTGTATATAAAGACCTTTTAATCACCTTAGATACATGAGAACCACGTTGTACTCCCAGAGGATTTCCACACATGGAGCTTTAACTAGGGAACTGAAAGCCTGCTGAGAATTTATGGGTCAAAGCAACCTTTGTAATTCAAAGCGATGCTAGTCAGAAAAAAACTGAACTCTCTTCAGCTTCTAAAGTCAAAACATGTACGAAGCTAATTACAAATCTTGGGAGATGACTGTCTTCTCCATGGATTCCTGTTTTCATATATTTAGAGCCTCTACTTGGTCATATTAATTTGTTTTGTTATTTGCTTTGATTAATTTACTTCCTGCAGTTTATTATTAATGCTTCTGAAATTTGACCTTTTATATGAGTGGAAAAGGACATTTATTTAATTCAAACTTTATGCTTCGAATTTAAAGCAGTGCTTCGCTCTGAGGAATGCAATACATACTTGTTTCCATGGTTACAGTTCCTGTTTTACTGCACTTCCTCCACATACTCGGCCCTAATAATTATAGAACATATCTTTAGTTGATGTTTACCATACAGAATACATTTTCATGTCTGCTAAGTTATTTGATACCATGGTCAGAATGCACTTTATCTCTTCTCTACCTTCGAGCCATTTGTTGCTTCTAGTGAGCCTTGGAGATTTGGAAGAACCCATTAAATAAGAATCATGCAGTAGAGATAACATTATTTTCATTGATCATTCTTAAAAGTCCACCCTTTTTGCAGCCGTTTTAGGGGAGGTTAATGAGTCTATGTACAATTCAAAGCAATAGAGGCTCAAGTAAAGCCTTTAGGCAAATTCAAACTCCAGGGCTCTGCTTCTGTAACCACTGGTAGGCCTATGGTCACTATTTCCTATCTGCCATCTGATTTGATCAACATTTTACAAACATATTGATTATTCTGTTTTTTAAATCAACATTATGTTTTTTCGTCCCTTTCTGGTTAGGCCTCAATTCCCAATAAGGAGCGGAATTGATATGCATGGAAGGTTGCACTCCTTTTCCCTAGGATTTAGGGCAACGTGCACAAAGCAATTTTTCAATTGCAATCCAATTTATTAACAAAATAACAGGGTTTACAAATGCAAAATTATGCTTTCTTGTGTAAAAGACACACAGTGTGAGTCATAAATTTTTCCCAACTCATAAAAGAGGTTTTGAGTCATATACCTAAGCTAGACTGCTGAGTTGGTCAGTGTAACTGCTCCCCCTGAGCAGCTCTACCACTAAGTGCTACCCCCTGAACTCGGTTACAGGGTGTTTGAGGCCCTACTCCAGTGGCAGGCTCCTGCCTGAGCCTCATCTCTGATGGTCCAGTGGGAAAGCACTTTGCTCTTCTGCTCTTCTGCATCTCTTGGCTTTTTTCCTGGCACCCTCTTTTCTCTTTTTTCTCTTTTCTCCCTTCTCCCTCATTTCTCTCTTTTCTTTTGGGCTCCCCACATTTTCTCCCCAATGCCCTGTAACAACGCCCACCTCCCGTGTGTCCTTCCCACGTCCCAGCTGACTGGCCTCCCCGACCCCAACTTAATGGCGGCTGCTCCTTGGCCGTGCTGCTGGCATGCCAAATGTAAGCCTGTCTGCGCCTGTCCGTGACCCATCTACGACCAGCGCCAGGGACCCTGGTCTTCTAACCCACCTCCCCTACGGATCAAACAACTTCCATGCTATCAACCCCAGATGAAGCAACAACTGCCATTATTTGATGCCAAACAACACCCAAGGCCCTCTCTCCTGTCTAAACTGCAGCCGCACCTTCAGCCAACTCCGTACCACAGCAGCAGGCCCAGATTCCAGGACTCCACTATCCACAATACACTCAGTTGTATCAGCCTCATCATAAGCTCCCTAAGCAAGTATGCCAGAGAAATCTGGGATATCCTCAACACAGACTCGCTACTGCCATTCCCAATGGATACAAGAACCTGTAAAAAGACCGCCCAACTTTCCAGGAGAAGGCATCGCCATTGTCCACAAAAGTACCCTCCATATGACGAGCATCCCCCCAGATGACACAACAAGCCTCATGGAACACCTTCACTTCCAGATTCAGACCAACCATAAAACATCTCTCTGCAGGAACCGTATTTACCGGCCGTCCGGCCCGGTGATCCTTTTACCAAAGCTTTCACCATCACTGACCTCATCGCACCCCACGCCCTTGTCCCATAGACTTAATCCTGTTCAGAGACCTAAACTTTCTCCTGGACAACCATGATGACCCACACACCGCCTCACTCCCAGATAAGCTCATCAACAAAGGACTCAAACAATTAGCCACCACACAGATGCACACAGCGAGACACACACTCGACTGCTGAAGGAAACAGTGTCTCCTACAACCACACCACGGAACTCCTCTGGACAGACCACCACTGTATCCATTTATCCTTCAAAAAATCCACCGTACACAAGCACCCCCAATGCCAACCATGTAGAAGCAGGAACAAACTCACCAAAGGCTAGCTCACCTCTGCCCTCATCAGCACTCCACCTCCGACTATGCAAGACACCAATACCATAGCGTGCAACCTTCACTGCTGGATCACAAACTGCACAGACACACTTACCCCCTCAAGAAAGCCACAGGAAGACAAACCGAGAAAGGAAATTGGTTCACCCCTGCATTCCAAGAATCCAAATGCTCCTGCCGGCCACTCGAAAAGACATAAAGGAACAAAACCCCAGAAACACGTGCCACCTACAAAGAAGCCAGCTCTGCTCGCCACCATCTCTTCCGATCCACAAGGAAGCAATCCATCCAAGGCAGAGTACTCACCAATGCCCACAATAACAAAGAGCTTTTCTCCATTGTCAATGAACTCACCAAACCTTGCAGCAAAACAGCAGATGTCCCAACCTCCAAAGACCTCTGCAACAGACTCAGCACCTTCTTCCACCTTAAGAGCAAGATTATCTACAAAAACCTTAAAAAAAACGTAAGCTCCACACTGCTCCAGCTCCCCCTCCAAGCAATGCCACCTGTCAGTTGGATCCCACTCACGGCAGAGGTCACCTTGATCACCATGAAATGCATCCACTCCGGGGCACCCTAGGACCCCTGCCCAAACCATAACTTCCACAGATCCTCATTGGACTACGCACCTCAACTTTGTTGGACGATCAACTGCTCCCTTTGAGACTGCCACCTTCCCCGATGACTGGAAATATGTTGAGGTCAACCCACTCCTGAAGAAACCATCCACCGACCTGACAGACCTAAAAAAAGTCAGGGCCATCTTTCTGCTTCTATTTGCAGACAAATTCATCGGTAAGGCAGTCAACACCCAGCTAGCAAACTTCATTAATGCTAACAACATCCTGGACGTCTCCCAATCTGTATTCCGGAGCAACCACAGTACAAGGCCGCCCTACTCACCACCACCGATGACATCCGCTCCCTCCTCGACTAGGGCAAAATGACAGCCCTCATCCACCTGGACCTCTGGGCTGCTTTTGACACCGTCTCACACGTACTCTAGCGACAAGCCTCCATGGTGCCAGCATCCATGGCAAGGCCCTCAACCGGATATGCTCCTTCCTCACCGGCAGAAACCAGCAAGTTAGACTCCCGCCCAACATGACAGAACTGACAGAGACCAACTGTGGAGTGCTGCAGGGCTCCACTCTCAGCCCCACCCTCTTTAACATTTACATGGCCCCCATAGCAACCATCATCAGGAACCATGGGCTCAACACCCAGCTTACCCTCTCCCTCACCAATGAACCCAACATCACCAAACACAACTTCCAAGAAGGGATGAAAGCCATCGCCACCTGGATGATGAACAGCTGCCTGAATCTCAACTCTGAAAAAAGAGAAAAAATAAGTGCCTATCCAGGGCTCCACCCCTCCACATGGGAAAACTGCTGGTGCCCCCCTGCCATAGGAAATCTCCCCACCCTGATGGACCTCACTCAAAACCTCTACTTGACTTGATTCCTTGATCACAATTAACTGCCCGATTAGTGCTGTACCCTTGATCTGCTTCAGCACCCTCCACATGCTAAAAAAGATGTTTAGATGGATCCTATCTGAGTCGAGAAAAGACGTTTAGACTACAGCTACGCGCTCCATGCCAGAATCAACAAGAAACACCTTTACAAACTCCAGACCGCACAGAACGCCACAGCCAAATTGATCCTCAACATCCCCTGTCACAGCCATGTCACCCAACAACCTTGTGATGTCCACTGGCTCCACTCGAAAGAAGAATTACCTTCAAGCTCCTTACCCATGCATAAAAGGCCCTGCACAACACTGGACCAACATACCTGAACAACTGTCTCTCCTTCCACGCACCCAAATGACACCTAAGATCAGCCGACTTCTCTCTAGCCACCGTCCCACGCATATACTGGACCAGAACACAAGGAAAGTCCTTCTCCTACCTGGCAGCCAAGGCTTGGAATGACCTCCCCCTCCACCTCCTGAAAGCCCCCCACAGTGTCCCAGTTCAGATGGGACCTCAAGACCTGGCTCTTCGGATGACCTGAGCACTCAACAAAGTCAAAGTAACCCCTCCCCCCAGCACCTTGAGACCCCCACAGGTGAGTAGTTGCGCTTTACCATCCCTGATTGATTTATACCCAATAGCAATTCGGAAGAGGCGTAAAAGGGGCCTGGCTTCAAATTGTGATAGCTTATGCAATGTATCAATGATTTACAGCCGCAATTATGGTTGTGAACTATTGAATAGTTACTGACACCTCAAAGAAGATGCCAACTGATTTTTAAATGGGAAGGGATCATTAAGAAAATGAAATAATATATGGCATGAGATACTGCCCACCTCAAGGATAATTCATAACTCTTGCCATGGTGAAACCTGAAAGTCACAAAGTCAACCTGAGTTCAACTCTCTGATAACAATGTCACTTGGCACACTGGCTTAACTTAAGTGTGCCAAGTGACATTGTACATAAGTACTTCACTTAATGTGTGAAGTACTTATGTGATAGAAAAACAGCAATAAATTCAAAATACAATGCAATAAAAACTAAATTAGAAAAACTTTTATGATAAAATGACCCAGACATGACAAATAATCCAATACGGGGATCCTTGGATATTTTTGAGTTTTTATTGAAAATAGCACCAAAAATAAGAAAGCACTAATAGTATTCAATGGTTGCTGTAGACTGGAACTAAAGTGCAATTTGAGGCTGACAGGGATGAGGACTGGGCCAGATACACCAACCAGTTTTTGCCCAGTCGGAGTTTTTACCTTGGAACTTAGTGCCAAATACATTACCATTTCTTTTGCGGGTCGCAAATTGTGATATTTGGGACTTGCAATTTGCGCCTCTCATAACGGAATGTATTAATGTGTCTCAGACACATTTAGCTATGTACCCAATGTGATTGCAAATGAACTTTCTCATTATTATTCATGAGGCAGGTCACAATTTGCAACCCATTGGGAATAGGCATCATTCACAGGGATGATGGCCTGCTGGGGGCAGCAGACCCCAATGACTGTGTTTGTTTTTTAAATAAAGAAACTTTTTAGTCAAATGCAGCCTGTTTTCCTTTAAAGGAAAGAAATGAAAAGTTTAAAAAATATATTTTTAAGACGGATTTCATCGGATTGACAGAGGCCTTAGTCTGCGGCAGACGAGAGCCACAAGGGCAGCAAACCACGTGGCTCTCAGGCTCCTTTCAAACAGTGTGGAGCTCCCTAAGCGGCTAAAAGAAGCAAGGGAGTGAGCATATTATTACTAAACATTGCCCCCAACCCTGATTATTGCGCTGACTCAAGTTAAATGAATTTTGTGACACTCACCAGAGGCTGAATTATTTTGCATGCCTGACCCCAATATGGCGGCCGCATAACACACGCCTTTTTTAACACTACCTACTGGTTTAAAAGGTTTTCAAAAGGAATCAATCTGCATTACAGATAAAACAGTGTGCATGCTCCGACGAATTGTGTAATTTTGGAAGGGGCTTCAAGCACTGTTTACAGAGCAGCTTGTCCCGGTTGCCTGACTAGATGGTGGCCATCTAACTATTTTGAAGCAATCTGATCATTAAATCTAGCTTTATGGAAGTCAATGCTTAAATCTGATCATAGACTACATGAAATGCATGCAATGGACTTGTAATGATAGACTGGAGTTGTTATATGTGTTTTTTATTGGTCAACTCCTTCCAGTGGTCTGTCTGAAAATGGTGGAAGTCTGATTGTCCTGGACATACATCTCATTGCTCCAAATTTCTGGCTCAATGTTCCTCAGTATCTGACTAGGTCTGGCAGCGCCAGTGGTTATAAAAGTGATCAAGACCTTACTCTTGTGCCTTCTTCTGTGCTTCTGGTCAATTGTCTGTGTGCCTGGTTATGATGCCTGACTCTAAGATGGTGCCCATTGCAGTGTTGAACTGAGCAAGCAATCACCACTTAGTGCAATTAACCACTTCTCTACTCAGTCAAAGTTACCAGGCAACAAGGCGTTAAGAATCTGTGACAATTCCCAAAGTTATCACACATCTACAATGCACCGATTTGTGAAACAAGAACAGCAGATACCAGGGGTCTGCATCACAATATTTACAGTTGCAAAATGGCTGTCTGAGATTAATAGCTTATGAGATTAATAGTTTACCAAATTCCAGCTGTACACGTAGGGAAACATCCTTTACCACGTGGATTTGACTCGGCAAGGCTTTAACAACGCGTCCATTACAACGCAAGTCATAACCACGACTTGCGCTGGAGGGCGCTACAGGATTAAGAATAGTATATTTACTATTCTACACCTTCCCTAGTGTCCATGGGGACTGGTGTTAGAATAGTAAATTATACAATTCTCAATCCGCGCCCCCAACACAAGTCATGGTAAAGACTTGCATTGTAAGGGACGCGTTGTTAATGCACGTGTTGTGAAGGTATGCGTCTTACCGTCATACATCCTTACACGTATGTGCCAGTAAAAGAACAAATCTAACTTGTCTTAAATTGTGCCACTTTATGATGAGCTAACATAGCACAATTTCAGTGCAAACTGAGTGTAATTCTAGTGCTACTTCGAGCATCTACAGTCCCATCCTCTGTTGCTTGCACTTGGTGCTTCTTTAAAAGCTGCAAAGGAACCAGTGACACCTACTAAATTCATGAATAACACTCTGGTTCAACTGACTCTCTTGTAGAAGGGCAATCATGGATTATAGAAAACATTCTTCAATTATCCAGCGGGGAAAATGACGAAAAAAGACAGTAAACAATCACTAAAAAGAGTGAAAGCAGATCCACCGCATCCAGACTCTCTATTAGAAGCAAAACAAGACATTAACTGGACAATCAAAAAGATCCTAAAAAAGCTTGCAGATGTTCAGGATTTGGGTAAATCAACAAACACAAACACTGACATAATGCAAAATGAAATCGCAGCCACTCGTCAAGATATAGAGGAAACAAGCTCCAGAAACACAGAAGCAGAAATCAGGATCAGCCACCTGGAAGACAACGGGAATATAATGAAAAAGATCATTCAAAATCTCAGTAACACCTCCTGTTCTTTTGTTAAAGAAATATCAGAATTAGAAGACAGAAACTGGCATGGCAACCTACATATTTTTGGCATGCCAGAAGGTGGAGACTATTCAGCAGAGAAATGGTTCACCCAGGCAACCAATCTGAAATTTGACAAGGATCTGGAATTTGATAGGGCCCACAGAGTCCCAACACAGTTATCTCCAAACCACAAAACACCTCGACCTATAGTGTGCAAGCCTCTAAGATATCAACTCACAGATCTCATCCTAAACCACATGAGGAAGCACTACCACGTACAATTGAAAGGCACAAAAATGTTCATCTCTCAGGTCTACTCTAAGTTGACTGTTGAAACATGCACAGCTTTCTTAAATCTACATACTAAAATGAAAACAGCTGGAATACAAGGATCTTCATTGGCCCTACAATATTCAGGATTATCTCACAAGCCATTCCTCATGTGTTTACGTATCCAGCCTTACTCAACATATTCCTAGACGAGAAAGGTGAAACACAAATGATACTACGGTTCTCAAGGACTCTAATCTCACTGCCGATCATGACCATTCATGTTCTTGAAATTGGTGACTATTCCTGAACCTGCCTCTAACAGAATGTATGTTACCTGATAACATGTAAGACTGTGTCTTTTGTGCCTCTCTCCCCAGCATATGTGTAGCTCAAACCGGTAAGGTGTTGAATGTATGTCAATAAGTAAAAAATCTTTCTACGAACAGCTGCCAACAATAACCAAGAATGTCATGTATTAACAAATAAGTAATGTCCTCCTTCAGGTAAATAGTAATGCTCCTAAACCTGTATCAGTATCTGACTTTATATAGACGAATGATGCTTTTATACATGTAGGTCTTTATCCCCAACTTTGTCTCTCTTTGCAAATGCTGACAAATGCTGACACAAAGTGATAAGTCTGCAAACGTTTGTTACAGATTTCTAAGACAATCCTACTGCATACTGCACAATTTTTTGTATGTCCTTCTCACACATTTATTGCACATGCTTCTGATTTTACCTGAGAGCTTATCCATACATACTTATAGCTACACATTTCCACCGTACACACTTATTACACATGGCTCTTACTACTCCTAACAATTGCTGTTTGCCTACAAAGAGCTTCAAAGAGTTCTAACAAGCTGAACTTTGGTGCTTAAGCTCACACACAGGTCTTCATTCATCTTTGCGTGAGAGCAACCTTGGAACCTTGCCACACATATCCACGTATTACATTTACCTGCACATACCTATAGTCTCACTCACTGCACAAAACTTTGTTCACTAACAGGTCTCTTCTCAACAGTGCTCAAACGTAACCTTACTACACGCACCTTTTACACATCTAAGGTATGTAACAGTGCACATCTCATTCTACTGCATATTTCTATAATCCTAATCACCACACAAACAAAATGAAATGAATACACATACACATGTATATGCATTTCCATGGTTGAACTCTCACACAATGATAGGTCCTACCTGGATTTGTGGGCTCTGCTTCAAAACAATAAAGTTATAAACACTTGTTCCTTCAGAGGAGCTACTCTCCTCTTATCGCTACTCCCATTGGTGAATGTGGGGAGTGGTGGGCAGGGGGGATTGATATGGGTTGGGGTTTTCTTTTGTATTACTGTATCTTCTGTTGGCTCTACTGCTCATTGATTTCTGTTCCTTATGTCATATATCAGACTGACACATAGAAAGGGAAGTTTCACAACAGGACGTGGGTTTTGTTAACGCCACTTCATAGAAGGTTGACACTGGTCCGTAAAAATACTCTCTCACATACCAAATGTCAGGTTTGAACCAATGCATTAAGCTAATCTCATTAAACATGAAAGGGATGAATCATCCAGTAAAGAGGAGAAAAATAGTAGAATACTTGAGCAAACAAAAAGGTGGCATAATTCTTCCCCACGAAACCAAACTTGACAACACTAGCCCAGAATTTTGCTAACTATCACTTCTCAGATGGAGCCTACTCAGCGGATAAAGGGTTGAAAAATGGGGTACTTACACTTATTACAAAAAATTCCAGAATCAACCCAATCTCGAACTCCTCTGACTCTCAGGGAAGATGGGTTATCTCAAAGCTTACTAAAGAGAATTTGGAGTTTTGCGTGGCTCATATTTATGCTTCTACTAAGGACGATCCGTCATTCTGGGATGATCTATATTAACAGTTAGGTAAAATCCCTGATACAGCCACCATCATTCTTGCGGGTGACTTTAGCTTACCTCTTGAACCTCATCTAGGCAAAAATTCTAGATTCCCATTTCACCACAACAAGCGCTAAAGAAAATCTGTTCGAAATTCGACTTAGTAGATGCCTGGAGAATTAAGAACCCGGCAGAAAGAGAATATACATTCTATTCTTTTCCCCACAAGTCATATTCGCTGATAGAATATATTTTGATCTCCAACAATGCACTATGTAATGTATATCAAACCACAATTAAACCTAGAGTGATTTCTGACCACTCCTGCATTATCCTCTCTATGCTATCTCTGACCCTGCACCGCTTAAAAAACAAACAAGCTGACACTTCAATGACGAGATATTAACTGATCAAAATAGCGTTCAGGCAACCAAAGAAACAATTCATAGCTTTCTTGATAATAACAAAGCTGGTGAGACATCAGAACTGACAAGATGGGAGGCCCTAAATCAACTGTAAGAGAGGAACTAATCAAAAGCGAACAAAGTAGCCAACTTTAACTTAATTAATCTAGAGAAAGAAATTGCTGACTTAGTAAAAGTGCATATTTCTAATATAGACAATGATACTCTCACCAAAATGAGAAATATATATATATAATAAAATCATCAGTAACATGGCGGGGATATGAGTCAATAAACAAAAACGCATCAAATTATGTGAATCAAACAGGTCTGGCAAATCCCTAGTATCCTACCTAAAATGTAAGCTACAGAAATATGCCATTAATTCTATTAAGGATAAGGAAGGGACCATTAACACTAATCCTAATAAGATAGGCAATATCTTTAAAGATTTTTTAAAGAAGTTATACGAGGAAAATTCTAATATAAATAACTCAAAGTGTCACAACTATCTAAATGGCATCATTCTTCCTAGCCTCATCAATCAATTAATCATTTGTAAAGCGCACTACTAACCTGTGAGGGTTTCAAGGCTCTGGGGGGATGAGGGAGGGGTGCTGCTACTGCTCGAATAGCCAGGTCTTAAGTAGCCTCCTCAAAGTTGGTAGGTCCTGGGTCAGCCGTAGGAGGATTGGGAGGGTGTTCCAGGTTTTGGCAGCAATGTGGGAGAATAATCTGACACCGGTGGTCTCTCTTCGGATGCGGGGGACGGTGGCGAGGTCAGTGTGTAGAAGGTGAGTAGTCTGTTGAGGTACGCCGGTCCGGTGTTGTGGAGTGCCTTGTGTGCGTGCTTGAGGATCTTTAAGGTGATCCTCTTGTTGATGGGGAGCCAGTGCAGGTCTCTCAGGTGGGGTGTGATGTGTCTGTGGAGAGGTATGTCGAGGACCAATCATGCAGAGGCGTTCTGTATGCATTGTAGTCGTTTCAGGAGTTTGGCCGAGGCTCCTGCGTGGAGGGCGTTTCTGTAGTCCAGCCGGCTGCTGACAAGGGCCTGGGTGACCGTTCTTCTTGTTTTGGTGGGGATCCATCTGTATATCTTGTGGAGCATGCAGAGGGTGTTGAAGCAGGAGCATGAGACAGCGTTGACTTGTTTGGTCATGGAGAGTATTGAGTTGAAGATCAACCCCAGGTTCCGTGCGTGGTTGGTGGGTGTAGGTGCTGCTCCCAGTGTGGTTGGCCACCAGTAGTCATCCCAGGCTGAGGGGGTGAGGCCGAGGATGAGGACCTCCATTTTGTCAGAGTTCAGCTTCAGATGGCTGTTCTTCATCCACTCGGCGACAGCTTTCATTCCTTCGTGGATGTTGATTTTGGCAGTGAGGGGGTCCTTGGTGAGGGATCAGCTGGGTGTCGTCGGCATATAAGATGATGATGAGGTCATGCAGTCGGGCGTCGTGAGTGAGTGTTGCCATGTAGATGTTAAACAATGTCGGGCTGAGGGATGATCCTTGGGGTATGCCGCAGATGATCTTGGTGGCTTCGAATTGGAAAGGGGGAGGCAAACGCTCTGGTTTGTGCCAGACAGGAAGGCGGTGGTCCATTCCAGAGTATTGTCTCGGATCCCTGCATTGTGGACACGTGTGCGTAGGGTGTGGTGGCAGACATTGTCAAAAGTGGCTGATAGGTCGAGGAGGATGAGGGCCGCGGTCTCGCCGTTGTCCAGCAGGGCCCTGATGTCATTGATGGCGGCGATGGGGGCAGTTTCGGTACTGTGGTTGCTGCGGAAACCTTACTGGGACGGGTCCAGGATGCTGTTCTCCTTGAGGTAGTGGGTCAGTTGTCTGTTGACGGTCTTCTCAATAACCTTTGCCGGGAACGGGAGCAGGGAGATGGGTCAGAAGGTTTTGAGGTCCTTCGGAACCGCCTTGGGTTTTTTGAGTAAGACATTGATCTCGGCGTGCTTCCAGCTCTCCGGGAAGGTCAAGGACTCGCAGGACATATTGATGGCCTTGCAGAGATGGAGTCATGGAACAGAGAGTGAAATCATGATGGCGATCAATAATTTCTAATCTGGTAAAGCCCCAGGACACGACGGGTTTAATGAAAAATTCTTTAAAATCTTCTCCACATCCCTTGTGCCACCACTAGTGAAACTCTTTGATCACTTCTCAGAAACTGGCAAGCTGAAGCAGTCATAACTGCCCTGACCAAAGAAGGTGAAGATCCCCTCTTACCTAAAACAACAGAGGTAAATACAGGTACATTCAATACTACTCTCAATAAGTCTCACTAGTTCCTTAACTACCTTATTCACACTGACGCCTATCACAACAGTCCCTTGCTTCAGGAACCAAAACGATTAGTCAAGCATGGAGCTGTGTCCAGATGAGGAAATATAAATTTTTGGTCAAGTTGTGTTCCCTATCGTGTACCCCACCGTCTCCATGTACCAGCTTAAAGTGCATGTAACTTCCCTCCTGTGCCAGTTATGAAGACGCAAATACATTTGCGTCCAACGTTAACATGTCCTCTTTCAGACCTACCCTGAATGGGTTGAATAGTCCGTTCCTAAGTATGCTATGCCAACGTCTTTTTGTAGTGTACTTAACACGTTTTTCAGCTCTGGCGAAGTAGGCCCTGATTTCTGCCATCGAGCCTTTTTCCTGGCTTCTGACTCTGAAAGCCTCAGCCCAGGCTGCCTCTGTACCCGTGACCTCTGACTTACTTCCAGCGCGGCCCACCGCGCTTAGCTCAGCCTGCTGCCTGCCAAGACTGACTTCAACCTTCGAATTATCTGTTCCGCTCCTCGAAAATGCATTCCTGCCTACTAGTTTAAGTAAACATTCCCCCAGCTGCAGAGCAAAAGGGTCCGGCCTCACTGTCACTGTGCAAGTAATTCATAGCCTCTGTTACCATGCTCCCATGGAAGGCCCATGCCCCACGCTTCTCATGCAGACACTTAGGCGCTTATACACGCACTCACAGTCAGTATAGAATAGCTTCTGACCCAGAGACCTTTTCCGTTCAGATAATATGGTTCCCAAATATCAGATATCAGACATGATAGAAGTACGAGTTGATCTGACATGCCAGACTTCTGTCTCTTTCCGCCAGTGTAAATGTCAAGTCCCCTGCACCCTCCAGTTTCCACGTCGATCACACGTCATGCAGCTGCGCGCGCATCCAGGCCTCAGATTTCTGCTGACATTACAAAATTCTGCTTTGTTGCCACCCACTTATGACACCTATCTGTGACGTTTCTAGCACACACCTCTATGTCCACGCCTAGTTCACGCCTTCTGATTACGTATTACTAACACGTGGATGCTGTTATCTTGTTTCTCTCAGCTGTTACGCCTACTGTATTGGTTTCTATAATATGAATTAAGTATATAAGCTATGTATTGTCAATAAAATATTGCTCTATCCCTTCCTGAACCCTTGAGGTTGCAGGAACATGATATCCAGTTCTAGAACGATTCCTTTTTAAGGAATAAAACCCCTAAGAACTCTAACACCACGGACTCTGCCTTTTTTCTTTCCGATTGAGTTATTATTGATTAAGTACTTACCTGCATAGAAATTAAGACGGTAAATCAAATATTTACCACAATATTTTGGTGCCCGAACAGGGACCCCTCCCCCACCCCACGCGCCGGTTGGTGCGTTGCAAACTCTGTCCCCTGCCATCAGTTAGACGGAAACTACGCGTACCGGCAGGATTTCCTGTATCTCCCTCTGGCCCACGGAGGTGACGAAGACTGCAATCAGCACCCAGACGAGGCGGTGAGGAGTGCGGAGGATCCCGACCAGAGCCTAGCCGAAAGAAGCAAGGTCCGAGGTGTCAAGAGGCCCACCAGTTTCCGAAGTATCCACGTGTCGAGTCGAGTCGAGTCCGGTCCAGTCCAGTCGAGTTTTCCGAGGCCTTCTGTTTTCCGTGCTTCCCGGTGAGTACCATTGCTGGGACGTATCTAGACGGGTTTGGGTACACAAGTCCGGTCTGCACTGTTTTAGACAGTGTATCTGTACTGTTTAGCAGTACATCAGTTATTCAAGTTTTTGCATTGTCTCTGACAGTGTATCTGTGCTGTTTAGCAGTACATCCGGTATAGGGGGTAGTCATATATGTCTCAAATGTCTTTCATGTGATTAATGTCATGGTATGAGTGTGACTGTTTTTAATGTGCATTATTGTGTTCTTGTGCAACTAGCTGTATTCGGTATTAAGTAGCAAGGATTGAGCATTCAGTACTAAGTAAACAAGATGCCGTTTTTCAACAAGTTAAAGCAGATAGGAACTAGGAAAGGGATACTAGAGGAAGAAATTCCTATCCCCCCTAGGGACACTCCTGGAAACTTTATGTATCACAAGCATGGCTTAGATGCCATATTGTATCTAGATTTATGGGCCGATTATACTAAGCATCTAGACGAAAGACACAGATGGCCTGTTACCGGAACATGGGATGCCGAGTGCATCATGAAGGTAGAGGAAGCACTATGGAAAAAGAAAGCCAGACAATCTCAGAAAGACGCCATAGAATTTTGGCGTAAGGAATCACATAAGCGTGCTGAAAAAGCACTACGTAGAGAAGACAGACTTAAAGAATCAGATAAAGCCCAAGAAAATGAATTAGTTACTGAAGGGATCCGAGTAAAATCAGAGCAAATAGACCGTGCACGAAACAATCTCGTAAATGGCATGTATCTCGTGGCCGAGGGTTCGCCTGAGACCACTTCAGAAATACCGAAAAATCTGCCGCCACCATTGGTTCCAACTAAAGTAACTCACAGGACCACTAAAGACATATTTCTGAATTCCTATCTAGAGGATGTAGCACCCGCTTACACCAATCTGCCTGTCCGCGTCCCGCCTACTGACGGTGACGGGGGTGGCAACCCGCCTCCAGACCATAACCCGCCACAACTGCAACCAGGTTTCCCCGTTCGACAGCCCATCATTCCTCCACCTCCACCACTTCCCGCACCTAAAGTTGATCTACCGAAACCGCTTCTACCTGATCCTACTAAAAGATGAGTTCAAGTACAGATACAGACTCCACAGAGAAATAATGTCCATGCTTCCGCCTCAGGAGGTGCGACCGGGGGTCACCAGACCCCGCCCCCAACACACAGATTACAGCTTAGGGATATGCAGAATCCTTTTACGTTCCAATCACCCCGTCTCGACATACTCAAAGAACCGCTCCAAGTTTGCAGATACGATCCAGTACCCGGTAAAGACGATAGGATGTTTTTAGCATCACTACGCTTACGACATGCTGCAGATTATCTATTGTTATTCTCAGGAATGAAAGAGCACCTAGATAGAATATATCACTTTGTCCAGACTGGGCCAGACCCTGAAAGTATTAAGGATGCCATGGCGCATCAGAAAGTTGACACTCAAGCATATATACTACGTTTTTTTATAAATTGCCTAATAAGAGAACGAGACAGGCCTGAGACAGAACAGGATGAAATGGAGGCACTCAACAAGTGGGGCCAAAATATATCTGAAGGAAAACATGATAAAGGGAGTTGCATAGCCAGTATGTACAAGAGAATAAGAAAAGCAGTGATAGAAATACACGAAAAAGAGAAAGAAAAAGCTTCCTCCGAGGAGGAAGAAGAACCTGAAGAACCAGAAAAGACTACAGATACGATAGCGTATGTAGGTAAGGGAACTTACCTTAGGAAAGGCATTCGTCCAGAAAGCAAGAGAGTTTTTCTCTCTGGCATAACCAAACCGAATTCTCCTGAACATCAGTTCCAAGAGACTGATAAAAGGCTTCGAGACCGAATAGGGTACCACGTACTCAATTCTATGGATGAACAAGAACTAGCCCGGTCAGCAGTATTATGGGCTGACAATCCGAACATATACAATGAAGACACAGTAGCGCAGACATTTCTGAACCTTTCCCCAGACGAGCAGAAATTAGCAGGTGTATACATGATTCAGCACCTCCTCACGTTATACAGAAACCAACATTCTGATCCAGGTCCCTTACACGATACATTAGAAGCACTACTCATGGATAGATGGAGAGGTCTAAGTACCAAGTTAATACAAATAATTCTAGAACAACGACATAGATATAACACTTTCGTAAGCTCCGAATATGTTCCCGCTCCGCCCCCAGAAAGAAAAATGTATCATATGGAGCGTCTGCATGGCATTGGAAGTCAGAACCCCTTACGAGAAGTACATCCAGTTATGGGTGCCGATCATACCCTGAAACGTGTGTATGTACACACGCCTCTGACTAAATTAGAACTGTTAGAAATGAAGAAACTAGTACCGTGTCATGATAAAGACCCTGCAGGTTTTCACAGAGAACTTAAAGACATGTTACTGATGGGGGATTACACATATGAAGATATCATGAAAATGTTAAAGGTACTGCTGCCCACGGGCATCTACGAGAAACTCAAGGAAAAAGAATGGGAGGTGGGAGAGAAAAAGATTGTATGGGCAGAAATAGAAGACGAGGAGGAAAAACGTATCCCAGGGCTAGGCCTTGGGGAGAAAACTAAAGCATTACCAGGTTTGATAGTACAGGTTCTGCCAAGATTACTGACAACTAGAAAGGAAGATTGGGACGCAATCTCAGCATGTAAACAGAAACCCGATGAAGATACTAGTGACTTCTATTCAAGATTCGAGAAATGTTTTATTATTAATAGTGGTCTAAAACCAAGTAGCGAGTCGTACCCGCATCTTTTTGTATCAAAGTTAGTGGAGAATTCCCTGTTAGCAGTTAAAAACCGTGTATACAAGGTTGAGAGTACATGGCAAGCAAATACGCCGTCACAGATGTTACAAATGTTACAATACCATCAGAACAGAATTAGAGAAGAACATGATCATGAACAAAAACGCATGAAAGACACGAAAATGAAAATGTTAGTGGCCCAATCAGTTCCAGCCGACAGCCAGAGAAAGGGTACGACCCAGACAGGCCACGCCGCAGCTCCCGTTAAAGGGACATGCAACTATTGCAAGCAGCCAGGTCACTACGTACATGAATGTCCAGTTCTGAAACATAACATAGCAACAGGTAAAACCAAAGAGAGACCGCATCCACCAAGACAGGACCAGGTCCAGCAACAGACTTCACAGAATGTACAGCCTATGCAGAATGCGCAGCCTATGCATGCTTCATCTCATACAGCACAGACAGTAGCGGTATCACAGCCACAGCCCATTGCCGCGACTCAGCAAGTTTCACAACAGATGTACCAGTATGCCCAATCTGCTTACCCCGATTACCAACGATACACATGAAACAGCCTAGAGAGGGAGTTGGGCTTGCCTCTTATTGAAATTCCTGTAGATCAAGAGGGTCCTTATGTACATAGTCAAGTATTGGGAAAAGACAGAAAGTTTTTAATTGACACAGGGGCAAGCCGCACAACAATAAGCCATGACGAAGTCCCAGGGGCACCCCTCTCAGGCTCACAGAATGTTTCCCTTGGTTTTTCAGGACAGCCTATTGTAAATGAGGTATCAGAACCCGTTCCCCTGGCTGTGGGTCCATTATCACGAATTACAGACCTGTTACTGATGAAATCATGTCCAGAAAATCTGTTAGGAATAAAGACATTGAAAGCTCTAGGAGCCGTAATATGTTGTTCTCCGGAGGGAGTTAGACTCTTTCTGCGGGATTTCAAGGGTCACTATGTATTACGAGAGTTTGATTTCAGATTGAAAAATGTACCAGATCACTTGTGGGCACAAGGCCCAACTGATGTAGGCTGTATGCATATCACACCATACCGTGTTACACTCAAGCCAGGAGTTGTTTTACCCCGAATCAGACAATACAAGTTACCACCGATGCTGTAGTGGCTTTACTGGAAATCATTGAAGAGCTCATTGCCCAAGGAGTGGTCGTAGAGACCGACTCCAATATCTGTAATTCACCCATCATTCCGATTCTTAAACATACTGATCCCAATGCACCGCCAGTATATCGGCTGGTGATTGATTTAAGAGAACTAAATAAATGCATCGTACCACAGTACCCTGTGGTCCCCGATATCTATTCCCTATTGACTGCTATTGATTCTGAAGCAACGTTCTTTACCGTAATTGACCTCAAGAACGCCTTCTTTAGTGTACCGATTGATCCAGAGAGCCAATACCTCTTCGGATTCAGTTTAAATGGACGAAGTTTCAAATTTTCCCGCGCACCTCAAGGATTCACAGAGAGCCCCAGCATCTATAGTCAAGCACTGAAAAGACAACTAGATTGTATTCAAATGCTAGTTAACACCGCTTTACTGCAATACGTCGATGATCTGCTGATCACCGCACGAAGTGAGCCCGAATGTGAACAAGCATCACTGACAGTTTTACATTTTTTGGCCGACAAGGGACACAAGGTGTCTCCTTCGAAGCTACAATTCTGTGTTCAGCAAGTTGTGTACTTGGGTCACTTGCTGTCCAAAGTGGGGAGACAGCTCACTCCAGATCGCATTCAGTTAATTGTAAATATGCCACAACCCCAGACACAAAAGGAAGTGCGGGCCTTTATAGGCCTCACCTCGTACTGCAGACAATGGATTCCTCAATATGCATTTCTAGCTAAACCACTCATTCAGTTGACAACACAGGAGGCAGCGACTTTGACTGTCCTCCCTTGGACTCAGGAACACACACAAGCTTTTGAAGAATTAAAGAAAGCCTTATGCCAAGCACCAGTTTTAGCGACACCATGTTACAGCAAACCTTTTACACTTTTTGTTACAGAACGTGATGGTACAGCGTTGTCTGTCCTCACCCAAGATCAAGCAGGTTCACATAAGCCTTGCGCTTATTTTTCAAGTACATTGGATTCAGTAGCCCAGGCACTCCCTGCGTGCTTGAAGTCAGTAGCAGCAACAGCCTTAGCAATCAGACAGAGCGATTCAATTGTATTAGGACATCAATTAACAGTACAAGTTCCACATTCTGTAGAGGTTCTTTTAAACAGAACCCAGACTCAACACTTGACTATAGCACGACTGACAGGTTATGAATTAACACTATTCCAGCCACACATAGAAATCAGACGCTGCAGCATTCTGAACCCCGCAACATTGTTACCTACAATTATGACAGATCCAGCCCCGCATGATTGTATAGAGATCATTAATGCAGTAACAAAGCCTCGACGAGACTTAACCGATGTCCCACTGACAAATCCAGACCTGACACTTTACGTGGATGGTTCATGTATGAGAACAAGTACAGGAGAATTAGTGGCCGCGTATGCAGTGACCACTGAAACTGAAGTTAAAGAAACACATCGTATTGACACACTGTCCGCTCAAGCGGCAGAGCTTATTGCTCTGACCCGAGCCTGTATACTAGCCAAGAACATATACACTGATTCCCGTTATGCGTTCGGAGTCGTACACGACTTCGGCATGTTATGGCAAGAAAGAGGTTTCTTGACCTCTCATGGTGCCAAGATCCAACACGGTCCCCTCATTCAAGCACTGTTAGAAGCAATACATCTGCCTTCAGGCATATCCGTCATGAAGTGTAAAGCACATACTAAAGTTACAGATTCTGTTTCCCAGGGTAACGACCTGGCAGACCAGACAGCAAAACATACAGCATTGACTCACACCCAGACAACTGACGTGACAAAGACAATAGTACCGACACATTGTATGGCAGTCAGGGATCCCGCACTAGATGTAATCGATATTCAGACACATGCTACTCCAGATGAAATAAAGAAATGGACTGAACTAGGAGGGATCCAGACAGATCAAGGTTGGATGACGAAGGGAAAATCTACATGGTTTCTCCCTGACTCTATGGTTCAAGTCATAATCAATACAGCACATAGTCCAGCACATCTAGGAGAGAAAGCGATGTTAGACAGTTTACAGAATCTCTGGTGCAATAAACACTTACGAGCAGCAGCAAAACAGAAAGTGCGTACTTGCATGATCTGTTGTCAGTTCAATCCAGGAAAAAGTGTCCCCGTAGAGCAAGGTGGATTCCATCCTCCCGATCACCCTTTTGAAGTCCTCCAGATGGATTATATCCAGATGGACCGTTGTCGAGGATTCAAATATGTCCTCGTAATTGTTTGTGCACTTTCCTGTTGGACCGAAGCATATCCAGTCCCAGATTACACTGCCCCGACCACTGCCAGGCAGCTGGTTCGAGAATTCTTCCCACGATACGGCTTGCCTCGTGTTGTGTACTCAGATAACGGACAGCCATTCTCATCCGAATTAATGAAACAAGTTTCCTTGCTGCTAGGATATCAGTGGAAATTCCATTGTGTCCGACATCCCGAAGCCGCAGGCCTTGTAGAAAGGCATAACCAGACACTAAAGACCCGCCTTGCCAAAGTTTGTAAAGAGAAAGGGGTCGACTGGATAGTCGCCCTGCCAGTTGCATTATTCTACATGAGAATGGTTGCCCACTCGAGATCAGGACTATCCCCGTATGAAGTGGTCTTTGGCAGACCACCGAATATGTGGGGGACGCCCATTCCTAAGAAAATTACCGATGTCGATTGTAACATGTTGACAGATTATCTTGCCTCCTTGATGTCTGCACTCCAATCATGTCGTTCACAGGTTGCCGCAGCCTTCCCTGACAACACTGATGTAAAGCTGCATGATGTCCGTCCAGGAGATCTGGTCCTGATTAGGAACTTCGACAGGAAAAGTCCGCTGGAGCCCCGCTGGAAAGAGCCGAAGACCGTCCTTCTTACTACGAGGACAGCGATAAAGGTGGAAGGCAGAAAGGGGTGGATACATACGAGTCATATTAAAAGGTGCAACGAACTGAAACCAGACCCAGACTCGTCCACCCCCTCCAAAGACTGTACTGAGCCTAGTGACTTTAAAGTTCCCGAACGAGAGAAAACTCCCCAAGAGGAGTATAAACTGAAACTCCGATCTAGCAAGTCAGACAGTTTAATTGTTTAAGTCCTCCCCTAGGTGAATCGGTTAAATAGTTTCTGACATGTATCCCCTAGATCGAGATAGATTTGCGTTTGCGTCCAACGTTAACATGTCTTCTTTCAGATCCACCATGAATGGGTCGATAATTCCATTCCTAAGTATGCCGTGCCACCGTCTTTACATGGTGCACTTTCACGTTTTCCTGACTCTGCTGAGTTAGGCCCTGATTTCTGCCATCGAGCCCTTTCTGCCTTCTGCCTCAGAAAGCTGCAGCCTGGATCTGCATCCATGACCCTTACCCTACTCCCTGCGCGGCGAGTGGTGCCCGGCTCGGCCTGCTTGCCTGCCAAGACAATTCAGCCTTCAAGTTATCTGCTCCGCTCCTCGAAAATACATTCCTGTCTAGTGATTTAGGTAAACATCTCCCCAGCTGCAGAGCAAAGGGCCCGGCCTTTCTGTCTCCGTGCATGAAATTCATTGCTCCTGTTACCATGGTAGGCCCATGGCCCCTCGCATTACACGTAGACACATATGCACGCACTAGCAGTCAGTATAGAATAGCCTCTACCCGAAAGACCCTTCCCTCTAGATAAAACAGTTCTTCAACACAAGATATCAGATATGATTTGGGATTAGGTTGTTCTGACATGCCAGACTTCTGTCTCCCCTTTTGGTACTAAATGTCAAGTCCCCTTCACCCTCCAGTTCCACGTCAATCACACGTCATGTTGCCTGCGCACACATCCAGCCATATATTTCTGCTGACACTGCAGGATTCCTCTATGAATCCACCCACTTGTGACACTTTCATGTGACGTCTCTAGCACACACCTCCGTGTACGCCCTCGTGCACGCCTTCTGTTACGTACATGTGTTCTTATCTCGTTTCTTTCAGCTGTTACGCCTTCTGTATCCTTCACCATTGTATGCATTTACTATATATAATGTGCACTGTTAATAAAGCATTGTCTATCCCTTCCTGAACCCTCGTGGTGATGGAACATGATACCATGGTTCGAACCATTCCATTACATGGAATAAAACCCTTATAAACTCCACGGACTCTGCCTCTCATTTTGATTGAGCTATTTTGTTGAACTTATACCGCATAGAAATTCATTATACAGTAAATTTATTTACCACATCTGTTCTGTCTGTATCCCTCCTAGTTCAGTCCATTTCTTGATTTCGTCTGGTGTAGCATGTGTCTGTATGTCAATTACATCTATGGCGGGATCCCTAACTGTCATGCAATGTGTCGGTGTCGGGACTACTGTCTTTGTCATATCAATTGTGTGAGTATGAGTCTGAGCTGTATGCTTGGCTGTTCGATCTGCCAGGTCATTACCCTGGGAAATGGTATCTGTAACTTTCGTATGTGCTTTGCACTTCATGATGGCTATGGCTGTAAGCAAATGTATTGCTTCTAACAGAGCTTGAATGAGGGGACCATGCTGAATCTTGGCTCCGTGAGAGGTCAAGAAACCTCTTTCTCGCCAGAGTACACCGAAGTCGTGTACGACTCCGAATGCATAACGTGAATCCGTGTATATGTTAACTCTTTTATTCTTTGCTTGTATACAGGCTTGAGTCAGAGCAATGAGCTCTGCTGCTTGGGCTGACAGTGTGTCAATGCAATGTGTTTCTATGACTTCAGTTTCCGTCGTGACTGCATATGCGGCCACTAACTCTCCTGTACTTGTTCTCATACATGAACCATCCACATAAAGTGTCAGGTCTGGATCTGGTAATACGGTGTCTGTTAAGTCTTGTCTGGGTTTCGTCGTAATGGTAATGACTTCAATACAATCATGTGCCAGAGGGTCTGTCTCACTTAATGGTAAAAGTGTAGCAGGATTCAATGTATTGCAGCGCCTGATATCTATGTGTGGCTGAAACAATGTCAATTCATACCCTGTCAGTCGTGCTATAGTCAAATGTTGAGTCTGTGTTCTGTTCAAAAGGACTTCCACGGAATGTGGAACTTGTACTGTCAATTGATGTCCTAACACTATGGAATCACTTTGTCTGATCGCTAGAGCTGTTGCTGCTACAGATTTCAAGCACGCAGGCAGAGCCTGGGCTACTGGATCTAATGTACTAGAAAAATAAGCACACGGTTTGTGTGAACCTGCTTGATCCTGGGTGAGTACTGACAATGCAGTACCTTCACGTTCGGTGACAAAAAGTGTAAAAGGCTTACTGTAACATGGTGTTGCTAAAACTGGTGCTTAACATAAGGCTTTCTTTAATTCGTCAAAAGCTTGTGTATGTTCCTGAGTCCAAGGGAGGACAGTCGAAGACGCTGCCTCCTGAGTTGTCAACTGTATGAGTGGCTTAGCTAGGAATGCATATTGTGGAATCCATTGTCTGCAATAGGAAGTGAGTCCAATAAAGGCTCGTACTTCTTTCTGTGTCTTAGGTTGCGGAAGATGTGCAATTAACTGAATTCGGTCAGGTGTCAGTTGCCTACCCCACTTGGACAGCAAGTGCCCAAGGTACACCACTTGCTGGGCACAGAATTGTAGCTTCGAAGGAGACACCTTGTGTCCCTTGTTCGCCAGGAAATGCAAAACTGTCAGTGACTCTTGTTCACATTCTGGTTCACTACGGGCGGTGATCAATAGATCATCGACATACTGGAGTAGGGCAGTGTTGTCAGGCATGTGGATACTGTCAAGTTGTCTCTTCAATGCTTGGCTGTAGATACTGGGGCTTTCTGTGAATCCTTGAGGTGCACGTGCAAATTTGAAGCTTCGGCCATTTAAACAGAATCCGAAAAGATATTGGCTTTCCGAGTCAATAGGGACACTAAAGAAGGCGTTCTTGAGATCGATTACAGTGAAGAACGTCGCTTCGGAATCAATAGCTGTCAATAGGGACGAAATGTCTGGGACCACGGGATATTGTGGTACAATGCATTTATTCAATTCTCGTAAATCGATAACTAATCGATAAACTGGAGGTGCATTTGGATCAGTTCGTTTAAGAATTGGAATGATAGGGGAGTTACATAGATTTGAGTCGGTTTCTACAACCACTCCTTGTGCAATGAGCTCGTCAATGATTTTCAGTAAAGCCGCTACAGCATCTGGTGGTAACTTGTATTGTCGAATGCGTGGTAGTACTACTCCTGGCGTCAGTGTGACGCGATATGGAGTGATGTGCATACAACCTACATCAGTGGGGCCTTTCGCCCATAAATGTGCAGGAACATCCTGTAACCTGGGGTCAAAATCTCTCAATACATAATGGCCTTTAAAATCACGCAGAAACAGTCTTACTCCTTCCGGAGAACAACAAATTACAGCTCCTAGAGCTTTCAGGGTCTTTATACCAAGTAAGTTTTCTGGACATGATTTCGTGAGTAATAAATCTGTAGTGCGGGACAATGGACCAACTGCAAGTGGAACTGGTTTCGATACTTCATTAACAATAGGCTTTCCTGAAAATCCAAAGAAACATTCTGTGAGCCTGAGAGGGGTGCCCCTGGAACCTCGTCGTGACTGATTGTTGTCCTGCTTGCCCCTGTATCAATCAAAAACTTTCTATCTCTCCCTAATACCTGACTATGTACATAAGGACCCTCTTGGTCTACAGGAACCTCAATAAGAGGCAAGCCAACCTCCCTCTCTAGGCTGTTTCATGTGTATCGCTGATAATCGGGATAGTCAGATTGTGCATATTGGTACATCTGCTGTGTTGCATGTTGTGTTGCGGCAATGGGTTGTGGCTGTGGTACCGCTACAGTCTGTTGTGGAGTCTGCATAGGCTGAACATTCTGTGGAACGTGTTGTGGGGCCTGGTCCTGTCTAGGTGGACGCGGTCTCTCTTTAGTTTTACCTGTGCTTATGTTGTGTTTCAAGACTGCACAATCGTTTACATAGTGACCTGGCTGTTTACAATAGTTGCATATCCCTTTAACAGGAGCTGCTGAATTTGAATTATTGGCTTGTGTAGTACCCCTTTTATGACCGTCAGTTGGAACTGACTGAGCAACTAGCATTTTCATTTTCGTGTCTTTCATACGTCTCTGTTCGTGGTCATGTTCTTCCCTGATCCTATTCTGGTGATACTGTAACATTTGTAACATTTGTGAAGGCGAATTAGCTTGCCATGTGCTCTCGACTTTCAGTACACGGTTCTTAACCTGGGGCAATGAATTCTCGACTAATTTGGATACAAAAAGTTGTGGGTATGACTCGCTACTTGCTTTCAGGCCACTATTAATAATAAAACATTTCTCAAATCGGGAATAAAAATCACTAGTGTCTTCATCGGGTTTCTGTTTGCAGGCTGAGATTGCATCCCAGTCCTCCTTTTTAGTTGCTAACAAACGTGGCAAAACCTGTACTAACAATCCTGGTAATGCTTTAGTTTTATCCCCAAGACCCAAACCTGGGGTTCGACCCGTCTCTTCCGTTTCTAATGCAGCCCAATCAATCTTTTTATCTCCCACCTCCCATTCTTTTTCTTTGAGTTTCTCGTAAATACCGGCAGGCAATAAAACTTTCAATATTTTCATAATGTCGGGATAGGTGTAATCACCCATGAGTAACATGTCTTTTATTTCACGGTGAAAACCTGCAGGGTCTTTATCATGACTGGGCACTATTTTCTTCATTTCTAATAATTCCATTTTAGTTATAGGCGTGTATACGTAAACACGTGTAAGGGTATCATCAGTATTCCTGACTGGATGTACTTCTCGTAAAGGGTTCTGTTTGTCAAAGTCAAAGTGGAATGGTTTCCTGACTGGGGGTGGAACAGAAACAAGATGTGGAGCCAAGAAGGTTCTATATTTGTGGCGTTGTTCTAAAATCGTTTCAATTAGTTCAGTACCTAGACCTCTCCATCTTCTCAGGAGTAAGTCCTGCAGTAAGTTATATAACGGACCTGGGTCAGATGCTCTATTTTCATACTGGATGATGAGGTGTTGTGTCATGTATATACCAGCTAATCGCTGTTCTTCTGGAATAAGACTTAAAAATGTTTTCACTACCGAATCATCTTTATATATACTGTCATCTCCGGCCCACTGTACTGCGGACCAAGCTAGTTCCTGATCACGTAGGGTATTGAGTTCTTGATAACCTACCCTTTCTTTAAGTACTTTGTCAGTCATTTGGAACACATGTTCAAGGGTACATCGCTCTGGTATCGGACAAAGGTAACGTTCCTTGTTTTCGAACGTTTCTTGTTTACGAATGGGTCTATCGAAGGGCCTATCAAAGGAATGCGGTCTAGGGAGTTTCTCTCTACCTACATATGCTATCATTTTTTTGTCTGTCAGTTGCGATGTTTCTGCTAGATCCTCTGTATCATCCTCCTCCTGCGAGGAGTTTGGCTCGTCTGATTCGAGTGGCTCTTCAGGTTCTCGATGGGCATGTATATCTATTATTTCTTTACGGATTTTTCTAACCATGGCATGTACACATTTCTCTCTATCATGTTTACCATCCGCAATATTCTGGCTCCATTTGTTCAATCTATCCATTTCATTTTGTGGAAAACCTGCCTGATCTTGTTCTCTTATCAAACAATTAACCAAAAATCGCATGATTAAACCTTTGTTCTCAACTTTCTGACGTGACATGGCGTCACCAACACTCTCCGGTCCTTCTCCTGTTCTAATAAAATGATACATTTTGTCTAGATGGTCTGGCATTTCTGGTAGTAATTGCAAATAATCTGTAACACGTCTTAAACGTAAGGACGCTAACAACATGGGTCCTGTTATACCAGGCACGGTGTCGTATCTGCAATCTGTAAGCTGTTTTCTAAGCTGTTCTGCCGGGGCACCTCTAGGTGTCCGTGCCATTGCGAATTCTCTCATTGTCACTGGGTGTAACGGTGGTGGGGTTTGATAACCTCCTGTAGCACCTCCTGAGGCGGAGGCTTGAGCATAACCTGGCTGTAGGGTCAGTACCTGCTGTAACTGGGTTGGAACCTGAACCGTGCCAGTCCCAAAAGGATTAAGAGGATGTAGTTGTTGAATACCAGGGGGAACGACAGGTAAGGGTGCAGGAAGCGGACCGGGAGGGGTCTGCTGTTGCGGACCTGGGGGCTGATGATCATGGGGTAGGTTACCGTCAGCAGGTGGTACACGGGCAGGTACATTAGTATATGCGGGAGCTACATCGTCTAAATAGGAAGAAAGGAAAATGTCTGCTGCAGTCTTTTGACGTAATTTAGTCGGAACCAATGGAGGGGGCAGATTTTTCGGTGTTTCCGGGGTCGCCTTGGGCAGGCCCTCGGCCAGGACTGGATACAATCCTGTCAAAATGGCATTACTCTGTCTGTCGTGTTGTTCCATTCTAACTCGTTCTCCTTCTTCTAGTAGTTCTTTTTCTTTGGCTTTTTCAGAATCCTCTCTACTTTTCTCTGCTTTTCTAAGTGCTTTCTCTGTCCGTCTGTGTGCTTCTTTATGCCATAATTCAATGGCATCTTTCTGTGGCTGTCTGGCTTTCTTTTTCCACAACGCTTCTTCTACTCTCATGATGCACTCGGCATCCCATGTCCCTGTAGCGGGCCATCTCTGATTCTCTGCTAAGTCCTTAGTGTAATCCACCCATAAGTCGAGATATAATACGGCATCTAAGCCGTGCTTGTGGTACATAAAATGACCGGGAGTGTCCCTGGGTGGGATGGGAACAGCTTCCTCGAGTATCCCTTTTCTAGTTCCTATCTGTCTCAGTTTAGAGAATAGAGGCATCCTGTAACTCGATACTTGATACTTGATACTTACTTGGACTTGGACACAACTAATACAATAAACACAGGAATGAAGATCTAACAATCACTCATACCACGACATTAAAATACATTTAAACATTTTAGAACAAACATTAACTGGATAACTGGATACTGGATATACTGCTAAACAGTACAGATACACTGCTAAAACAGTGCAGACCGGGTCTGCGTACCCAAACCCGTCTTGACCGGACACAAATTAATGCACCCGTCTAGATGCGTCCCCAGCAAAGGTACTCACCGGGAAGCACGGAACGGAAGGCCTTGGAAACTCGACTGGACTGGACTGGACTCGACTCGACACGTGACGTAGGTACTTCAGAACTGGTGGGCCTCTAGACACCTCGGACCTTGCTCTCTCGGCTGGGCTCTGGTCGGGATCCTCCGCACTCCTCACCACCTCGTCTGGATGTCGACCGCAGTCTCCGTCACCTCCGTAGGCCTGAGGGAGATAAGGAAATCCTGCGGGTACGCGTAGTTGTCCGTCATGGCTGTGGCAGGGGGCAAGGCCTGCGACGCATCGCCGGCGTGTAAGGTGGGGGAGGGGTCCCTATTCGGGCGCCAATTGTGTGGTAAATAAATTTACCGTATACTGAATTTCTATGCGGTATAAGTTCAACAAAATAGCTCAATCAAAATGAGAGGCAGAGTCCGTGGAGTCTGAGTTTATAAGGGTTTTATTCCATGTAATGGAATGGTTCGAACCATGGTATCATGTTCCATCACCACGAGGGTTCAGGAAGGGATAGACAATGCTTTATTAACAGTGCACATTATATATAGTAAATGCATACAATGGTGAAGGATACAGAAGGCGTAACAGCTGAAAGAAATGAGATAAGAACACATGTACGTAACAGAAGGCGTGCACGAGGGCGTACACGGAGGTGTGTGCTAGAGACGTCACATGAAAGTGTCACAAGTGGGTGGATTCATAGAGGAATCCTGCAGTGTCAGCAGAAATATATGGCTGGATGTGTGCGCAGGCAATAGGCATGGGCGGAAAATCCGTTCCGCTCGCGGATTTTGCGGATTTTCGGGAAATCCGCAATCCGCGAGATTTGCGAATTTCCTGAAAAATCCGCAAATCCGCGAGCAGCGGATTTTGCTCGCACTGCTCGCACTGTTCGCGTGAGTTCGCGCCCCGCGAATAAGTGCGAAATTGCAGAAATACGATTTTAGCAAAACTGAAAGTAACTACTTACCAGGTTCAAAAGTTCAGGCTCATCATTAGTAGCCATTTCCTGTAGTGCTTCCTGAGGGGCCCCTCCAGAGTTCAGTTGCCAGTTGCAACTATTATGTGACCCTGCTCTGAACCTCAGAATAGTTACACATATGCCACAAAGGTCCTGAATTACAGCTAAGGGAGACAAGCAGGAGCCAGGCTGGAAGTTAAAATCCATTAATCAGCCCCTAATTCATTATTGTCAGTTGGGGCAGGGCAGGTGTTGTAACTAATTTTGCAACAATGAAAGCACTTAGCAAGTGCAAAAGATCACTAATCAGGGCGCACTAAGGAAGCAGGTGCCAGCTAAAAAAATATTCTGTGACACATTAATCAGCCCCAAATTAATTCAGGTCACTTGAGGCAGGGAAGGTGTGCTTTGCTTTGCCAAAAATAATGTACACTGGACAACCAGAGGGTGTGGTGATGAAACAGAGGGTGGCATGGGTGGGCCAGAGGGTGGCATGAGTAGTCAGAGAGTGGCAGTGGTGACAGAGAGTGGCAGTGATGAAGAAGAGTGTCCCAAACAGGTTGGACACGTAGAAACAACAAGTTCGCAAAACTTGCGACCCGACAGGTAAGTTCGCAAATTGCGAAATTGTAAAAACCCCTCGCGAACTGGCAGAAACACGGGCGAACACAAAAAAAAAAAAAAATCCGCAAATTCGCGGGAATTCGCGGATTTTGCGGATTGCGAGTTTGCAAATCCGCAAATTCGCGGATTGCCAATCCGCAAAATCCGCTCATGCTTAGCAGGCAACATGACGTGTGATTGACGTGGAACTGGAGGGTGAAGGGGACTTGACATTTAGCACCAAAAGGGGAGACAGAAGTCTGGCGTGTCAGAACAACCTAATCCCAAATCATATCTGATATCTTGTGTTGAAGAACTGTTTTATCTAGAGGGAAAGGTCTTTCGGGTAGAGGCTATTCTATACTGACTGCTAGTGCGTGCATATGTGTCTACGTGTAATGCGAGGGGCCATAGGCCTACCATGGTAACAGGAGCAATGAATTTCATGCACGGAGACAGAAAGGCCGGGCCCTTTGCTCTGCAGCTGGGGAGATGTTTACCTAAATCACTAGACAGGAATGTATTTTCGAGGAGCGGAGCAGATAACTTGAAGGCTGAATTGTCTTGGCAGGCAAGCAGGCCGAGCCGGGCACCGCTTGCCGCGCAGGGAGTAGGGTAAGGGTCATGGATGCAGATCCAGGCTGCAGCTTTCTGAGGCAGAAGGCAGAAAGGGCTCGATGGCAGAAATCAGGGCCTAACTCAGCAGAGTCAGGAAAACGTGAAAGTGCACCATGTAAAGACGGTGGCACGGCATACTTAGGAACGGAATTATCGACCCATTCATGGTGGATCTGAAAGAAGACATGTTAACGTTGGACGCAAATGCATTTGCGTCTTTATATCTGGTCATGGAGGGAAATTACATGTACTTGAAGCACGTACATGGAGCCGTTGGGGTCTACGTTAGGGGACACAATTGACCATAAAAATTCCAATTACCTCAAATACCTCGGTCTTATCTGGGTTAATTTTTAGAAGATTTTCAGTCATCCATTGGACCGTGTACCTCAAGATGTTCTGGGTGTGAAGTTGTGCGGCACTTGTGTTATCGACGCTCAGCAACAGCTGAGTGTCGTCCGCATAGTTAAATACTGTGCAGCCCATGCACGCAGGGAAGCAATCAGAGGTTGCAGGTATAGGTTAAATAGAAGTGGGGATAGGGCCGAGCCCTGAGGTACCCCACATTCTAGTGTCCCCACTACAGATGTTTCTTCCCCAAGTTGTATTCTTTGGGTCCTGCCCGACAGGAATGATTGCAACCACTTGAAGGCCAGGCCATTGATTCCGAAGTCACTCATTCTTTCTAGGAGCAGAGCATGGCTGACGGTATCGAACGCCGCTGAAAGATCTAACAAAATCAGGGCGCTCGGTCTCTTACCGTCAGCCAGGCTTCTCAATTCATCCAGCACCGCGAGCATCACCAACTCGGTGCTGTGATGTGCTCGAAACCCTGCCTGTCGTTCATGGAGTAGATCACTAATGACATGCAAAGTGGGCGTGCCAAGATGTTAGCAACTGGAAACAGTCGCTAACATCGCTATCTCCTATTACCAACTTTTGGAGATATTCGCGCTAAGCGCGAATATCTCCAAAAGCTAACACCTGCCCCTGAGCAGTTCTTAGCCATGTTATCCAATGGTAGGTGGATAACATGGCTAAGAGCATTAGCTCGGTAATGCATGAATATCGCTGACTTCTCAGGGATATTCATGCATTTCGGCCGATTTTTATCGCTTAGGAGATAAACCTTGATAATAGCAAGGTTCCTAAGCGATAAAAATCGCCGCAGCTCGGCGATAAAAATATCGCCGCTAAAACAACATAGCGATAATTATCGCTAGTTGTTGGTAATATGCCCCCAGGTTCCTCCCTTAATAAGGACAAATTCAAGGTAAAACTCTTCAGTCATTGGGGTGACAAAAGTATCCTATGATGAATTTACTGTGAGTGAGATGCACACCTGTGTAATCATATTCTTCAACTCATTTCTTCAAATATTATCTATTCAAAACGTTTCTGGCGTGCAAAACTTTCTCTGCGCTTCATCTTATTGCGCTGCAACAATAACTCAATCACGAGGGGACCGATTCCAGCCCCACAAAGCTGCACAGCCACCTGTAGGCTTGAATCCAATTAATTAAATTTATATCCATTCTTTCACTTTCTCATATTTTCTTTTTTCTTTCATTTAATCCTTGTTTATTAATTTGTTCAATTCATTTTATCCAAATTGTTACACCATCCAAAATCCACAAACTCCAAAAGGCATGGGATTAATTTCATGTAATGGTTTATTGCGTAAGACCAATACATTTCAGGAGTAACACCCCCTTCATCAGGGGAATCTAAAAATACAAATCGATAAATGCATTTAATTACATTATGCCAATGAGTCCATTACGATATGATTATATACAATGGTTTCTCTGGAAACAAACTAACTAATCTCTGCATCCTGCATTTCTAATAATAAATAGTACATCTATTTAAAGACCTCCGCTATTCATTTTTCCTGAATGCTTATTTATCTGAACCTGAGCACACCCCGTAACTGTGTTCCAAATCATGCCGATTTTTAGCTCACTTCAGTCATCCCAAATCTCATATTGTGCGCTTACCGTGACATGCTAATAAAACATCAGGGTGAAATAATGGTTTCTCATTCTACAACCAAAGCTTCCATCTCTTCTATTTGTCTGGCATGCCATCGCATGCATATTCTGTTCAAATACGACCTTGTACTGCGCTTTACGAAACATGGTATTTAAGCGTGGCCTCGCCCACCATTATGACCTACAGGTGATACATTGCATGCATCAGTTACGTAAAACCTCCATTCAAAACAACTGCGAGGTGTGTATGCTGCTACATTTCCCAGAAACTACTCAAAATCCCAGAATGTAGTTCCTAGTGTATAACTTCACCTGAACAGTTTTTCATGCCGTAGTTTCTTTTCATGATTAAAAACTGAAAACCACTCCGTAATAAAGAACGTGCATCTGTTTTGTATTAGAGACGTGCGTTCACACATAAATGCTTTTAACAAGTTTTATACTGTTGTGCCTAAGCATATGTAATGCTACATTATGTCCCAACGTGGCACGAAACTCGTCCCATGCAAAAGTATCCTATGATCATCGGGCCTTTCCTGGCAACAGGATTCTAATAAATATCTAGGACTAGAGTTTACCCATGAACTAATCACTACTTTATAGATTAACAAAAAAGATACTGTTAAAAAAATAGACTCCCTTCCAGATAACTGGTCTCCTACATTTCTATCATGGTGGGGCAAAGTGAGGCACTAAAAATGATTATCACCTCTCTTATCAACTATCTTATTAGCATGCTGCCCATGACCTTAACTGAAGATTAGTCAAGCAAAATAAATATGAATTTTAGTAAATTCCTATGGCAAGGCAAAAAAAACAGAATCTCCATGAAAAAACTCAAGCTAGCCAATGATAAAGGGGTCTTATCTCTATCCATTTTCAGAAGCAAACAAAAGGCCTTTCTCTGCAAGCAGGGTGCCAACTGGTTCTTTGATAACCCGTCTTATGCACCTCATTGGGTGACGATTGTAAAGTCCGTCATAGAGAATACCACTCTAGTGGCATTAGCTACGATGAACACAACCCATCTACCACATTCTAGAAATATTATACAGAACACCAAAAGAGCATGTCTGAACCTTGATTCGCATCTGGAGGAAAAGTTACAACATTCCTACCTGTCCTCGTTATAGTATAATCCCACACTCAAAATCGAAGGTTCCCTATTTTTCTGGTCCTACTGGTCACTTAAAGTTATTATCCTAGTGCAAGACATCTTCGAAGGTACGTGTCTACCATTCACGTCTTTGAAAAATCGGTTCAATCTAAAAGAAAATTGATTTTTATAATATTGTGCGGCTTAAAGTAACGTGTTTTGTAGTTGCTATAGTACCCATGCAGGACCCTCACATTTGGATAACATAAACTGTGGGATTGGTGGCAGACTGGTTCCTTGCACACCCACCCAGACATATTAGCCTATTTGCATTTAAGCTAGCTCACGGTGCCACTAGTGTCCCCTCTTATCGGGGCGAGAATAGTTTCTACTCGTCCTTATTTAGTTTATCTCAGAGATACACAGTATAAACTGTCTGGGTGTTTCAATAAGGATTTATCGAACAGTTGTTATTCTCGTGTAAAATATATGAGCTGCAACAACCATTAGACAGTAGCAGAGATGATTAGCAGTATTCTGAATATAAAGGGATATTACAGTTCTTCCATCTTGCAATAGGCATGAATAAATACATGAGTATGAAATGCAGGATAAAAGTGTGTCTACCCCTATGAAACCCATCTAGATGTACCTAAGTGTACCTAGCATGTGAGTAGATGTAAAGCCAAGAATTACTCTAGGTTTTAGTCGAACCCCCTTACCTGAAGTGTGAGAATGTTGGAGCCCCTCCTGGTCTCGGTGTCGGACACCCCGCAAGGTCTTACACTTTAGCTCTCCTGTTCTTGTTCCTTATATGCAATTACCTTTCCCATAAAGCCTTAAAAACCTTCTTGTTTTAATAAATTCACTTTTCTCCCTTCTGTTGTGTTTCCTGTGGTGTTGCATTTTTACCTGCCATGCGCCTGGACGCCCCTTAGCTGGGGCAGCAGTGCGCATTACAAATGTATGTAACATAACATAACATAACATAACATAATGCATTGCGAGGGAAATTGGGTTGTGTGCATTCCCAGGCTGCACCGAGGCAGTGCCAGCTGACCTCATGTGATTAAAAAGAAGCCTCAGTGCTTGGCTTCCTTCCTTCTGTGGACCACACCTCCCTGACCAGTTCCTTTCCGTGTCGTCTCCTGTGCTACCCTGAAATCTCCTCATATGGATTACTCAGCATTTCCTTGCTGTATCCGGTATTTACGAGTGTAGCGATTCCCACTACCGTGTTCTCCTCCGGAAACGCCCTGCCGTCAGCGCGAGGGCACGCTGTGTGCTGTAAAGATTGCAGTCCGAGGATGCGCTGTGTACTGTGAAGATTGCAGCACGAGGACGCGCTGTGTGCCTTGATGATAACAGCACATGGACTAGCTGTCTGCTTAAAGACCCCAGCATGAGGACACGCTCTTTGCTGTTTAGATTTCAGCGCAAGGACGTGCTGTGTGCCTTGAAGATAACATTGCGAGGACACGCTGTTTTGACCCCCGCACTCCACCTTTGATCTTCCACTCTTAGGACAAGGAAGCACTATATTGCGGCCTTTCCCCTTCTGTCTGGATGTTCACCGTGATAGTGTGAACATGTTGTATTTTTTTTTAATTTGTGACCTTCTTTGGAATGGATTGTTGATACTTTTCTAGTCTCCAGTGTAAGGAAGCAATGTCGACAATTTCTGTGCTTAGGCTGCAGCTAAGCTACATTCCTTTTCTTTTGTATATCCATTTAAGAGAAGAACAGAGTTTGATAATTTTTTCTTTCTTTCTTCTTTTGCTATATTCCTTTTGATAGTCAGGCTCAATTCAACAGTTTTTCTTAGACCCACAATCACTTATTTGTGTATTTGCATGCAGTTGACACCAGTGGTCGAGCTTATGAGGTTAAAAATGGTTGTCCGATTGAGAAAGAGCAAATGGTTTTTAGAAACGCAGAGGAAGTGATAGCTAATGAAGTTCTAGGCAGACGTCCTAAAGCCTCAGTGTACACTTGGGATTGTAGTAGTATTTGTAGAAGCTATTGATAAATTACGCAATTTCTTACAAGCATATTGTAAAAAAAAGTATTAAACAAAAGATGAAGGTGTTGCAAGGACTAGACCCTTGCAGAGTGAGAAAACACACTGGTTTGCATGGTCATTCTCTGGCTTGTCTTTCTAGGAAAGTGTGTCAAAGTGTTTTCATCATTTCGGGATGTTGGCAGTACATCATGCTCAAATGCAGAAGTTAGTGAGAAGATTGTATTATGCAAAAAGTCCAGCACTAAAGTTAAATGAGTTGAACAGTGCTCTTTTATGTGGGTCGGTATCAGATGTGCAAAAGGTGTGTGATGATATTGAGTTTAGTTACTTTGGTCCGGAAGAAGAGACTGAAGAAACTCAGACATTAATAGAGGAAAATATTGTAGAGAATGTTGAACATAGTTGTACAAAAAAGTTTCAAAATGAAATTACAAAGTTTAAGGTGATTTCAGGTGAAAGGCCAATTTTGTCTTGTATTTGTTGTCGCTGAACTCACTACAAAAATCAGACTAGGAGTGTTGATCTGTATTTAAAAAGTTGAAAAGAAAATAATGATGAATGGAAAGAATTTGCAACTTATTTGTTGGTAGAGAATTGTTTTGATTTGGGTTCTGATCAGCGTATTTGTAAATATTGTAAATGTAAATGTATTGGCATTTATATAGCGCACTACTTACCCGTAGGGTCCCAAGGCGCTTCGACCGCTGCGAAACCCTTCCTGGCTTCCCTGAGAGATGGTCCCTTAATGGGTATCTCCAGGGTGAGACAAGGCATCCCCGGCGGTCTGGTGGGGCCGTTAGTGAAGATGAGGCAAGCTAATGCCCAGAGTTGCCGAGTGTGATTGCTGATCAGAGTGGGCACCGAGGCGAGAGAATTATCGAGTCCGCTGACCCTGGTCCATAAACCTGCTGCGCCGGGAATCGAACCCTGGTCCCGTGCCATCCTCTGTTCTCAGGTCTGCCGCCTCTAACCAGTGAGCCACACTACTTCACTGAGTACATATTGTTATAACAAATTAAATGAGAATAAAATGCCCGCTAGAGCTGTTCATAATAATCTAAAGTTGGTTGCTATTCCTCCAGAACTGATAGATTTAAACACCTATGAGTCTATTCTCATTATGGGGTCGATTAGGATCGGGGACGGAAACGTGTTCCGTCCGCCGAGGAAGGTGGCAAGATACTCCGGACCTGTCCGCGGAAAAACCGCAATAGCGATTAGGATCAAATCTGATAGAAACGCGGATCGCGGCGGACGGAGCACAACAATCTCCGTCCACGGCGGTCGAAGTACACCTGAGGCCGCGGCAGGCGGACAGAACCGAAAGGACACCGACCGCCGCGTACGCACATGACCAGGATAACAACAACCTCCCCCGCGATACCTGCATAGTGTCCGTGTCCGCAATTAGGACAACTCCGCAAGTACCCCGGTAGCCACCGCGATCCACGTCCGCGGCGGTACCAATGCAACGAGAAACCGTGCACCACAGCGGAAGTCCAACACGAACAACATCCCTACAGTCAAACCAATGCCATACATTGCGACAGAATTCATCACCAAACACAGGAAAATGAACGACCACCCACCTGACACATCTAAACCAAACACAAGACACAATGACCCACCCCCAAGAACCGCATAAACCACACCTGCCAACACACCCACCTATCACCTGACTGCCAATCAACATTCACACAGGGCCAACACACAGACTATAAATTAACTCCCACCCACTCCAGAAATCCTCTGCATCACAGCATAGCCGCTAGCAGGAGACACCACTTAGCCAACAGCATAAAACAGATATCATACACATAACCCACACCCAAACACACCCTGTACACAAAGACTCACCACACCATCCCCAAACTCCACACACCAGCACCTCCTAATTCACACAAACACACACCCCGAGCACCATGGCACCCAAGAAAAACCCGAAATTCACCGACACCGAGTTAAGGGTTATGGTCGATGAGATTATTCGTGTCGAACCCCACATATTTGGGGCCCTAGTGCAGCAGACTAGCATAGCTAGGAAGAACAGCATGTGGGACCGGATCGTCACCAGGGTCAATGCCTCCGGGACCATCCCGAGGACGAAGCAGGAAATTCAGAGGCGGTGGCACGACCTCAAGACCCGGGTGAAATCCATCAGAGCCAAGAACTTTCTCCGGGCCAACCACACAGGCGGTGGAACCCCCCCGGAGCCCCTACCGTACACCGAGTGG
Organism: Lissotriton vulgaris; assembly: GCF_964263255.1. Classification (NCBI taxonomy): domain Eukaryota; kingdom Metazoa; phylum Chordata; class Amphibia; order Caudata; family Salamandridae; genus Lissotriton; species Lissotriton vulgaris. The sequence continues at coordinate 1,541,715,341 of NC_141693.1, read as the reverse complement.
GAGGAGAAGGTACTGACCATCCTGCACCCTGAGACCCTTGATGGACTTGATGAGGGAGAAGAGGCTGGTAAGTACCAACCAAGCACCACAAACACAACAACACGGTGTGCCTCACACAACTCTGAAGACACATCTCCCAGACCCCAAGCCATGCATGCAATCCACATACTCACCAACGTCTAAACCACTCCTACAGGCCCCCATGTCCATAGAGAGGGTGGTGGTGGTGGGTGGGGTGTGTGAGGGGACAGAACTACAACTCCCAACAGGCCCTCATGTCCTAAGAGAAGGTGGTGGTGGTGGGTGGGGTGTGTGAGGGGACGGAACTACAACTCCCAATAGGCCCCCATGTCCATAGAGAGGGTGGTGGTGGTGGGTGGGGTGTGTGAGGGGACGGAACTACAACTCCCAATAGGCCCCCATGTCCATAGAGAGGGTGGTGGTGGTGGGTGGGGTGTGTGAGGGGACGGAACTACAACTCCCAACAGGCCCCCATGTCCTAAGAGAGGGTGGTGGTGGTGGGTGGGGTGTGTGAGGGGACGGAACTACAACTCCCAACAGGCTCCCATGTCCTAAGAGAGGGTGGTGGTGGTGGGTGGGGTTTGTGAGGGGACGGAACTACAACTCCCAACAGGCCCCCATGTCCTAAGAGAGGGTGGTGGTGGTGGGTGGGGTGTGTGAGGGGACGGAACTACAACTCCCAACAGGCCCCCATGTCCTAAGAGAGGGTGGTGGTGGTGGGTGGGGTGTGTGAGGGGACGGAACTACAACTCCCAACAGGCCCCCATGTCCATAGAGAGGGTGGTGGTGGTGGGTGGGGTGTGTGAGGGGACGGAACTACAACTCCCAACAGGCCCCCATGTCCCAAGAGAGGGTGGTGGTGGTGGGTGGGGTGTGTGAGGGGACGGAACTACAACTCCCAACAGGCCTCCATGTCCCAAGAGAGGGTGGTGGTGGTGGGTAAGGTGTGTGAGGGGACGGAACTACAACTCCCAACAGGCCCCCATGTCCATAGAGAGGGTGGTGGTGGTGGGTGGGGTGTGTGCCAGTGCCGACTGAATGTCAAATATAAATAAATGTACACGTAATGGCCACATGACTCATCCTCACATTTTTGTTTTGCAGGGGATCCTAATCTGACAGCTGCAATAAACACCAGGCCTCCAGCCTTCCCACACTCAGAAGTTTCAGGGGACGATTGGCCAGCCACCTCCGGGGCTGAGGATGGTGCCAGCTCAAGCAGCCAGCCAGGGACATCTGGCTCCCAGGTCACACCTGCACCAACAACAACTACGGCCTCTGGCATTACCACAACACCGGCTACTGTGACCTGCACAGCTACCTCCAGCATCACCTCCACCACCACTACTACCACCACTTCTGCCCCTGCCACCCTGCCCAACCCACCGCCCAACGCTGGGCCAGCGCCATCCCAGCCATGCAGGGAGAGTGTGAGGCAAACCACAAATGCAAGGCCAGATCCTGCAGGCAGGAGCACAGCACAAAGAAGGCATGATGAAACAACTACACCCAATGCCGTGCAACAGTGTCTAGAAGCACTAGCCAGGGTGGAGGAAAACTATCTACGTGGCCAGGCACAGGCAGACCGGGCCCACCAGGACTTTGTTGACAACACAGCAATGTTGGGGGCCATCGAGAGGCGGCTTGACATTTTTAGCACGAGGATATCCGCCAACACCACCCTCCCCACACCCCCTCAAACAACGCCACCGCCACCGCTACCGCCACCGCTACCGCCACCGCTACCGCCACCTGCGCCACTGGCGGCGGATGTGGCACCTGATCAGCCAGCGCCCCCAGCTGACTCCGTCCCGACACAAAGACGGAGGGGCCGTCCGAGGCTGGAAGTGGGCGAGAGCAGTGTCGAAGCTCCTGCCACACGCTCCAAGAGGAGCCGACAATGACTCTTTTGAGTACCTGAGCCTGCCATTCACCCTGCCAACTATCCGGTCCCACCTGGCACAGGCGTGCTGCACTAGGCAGACACCACCCTATGTGGTGTCCGCACGGACATCTCATCTGCCATAACCTTTGACTCTCACTCCTCCACCCCTTCACTCATTTGTAAATATGCACCTACACCTATGCACAATCTGTAAATAAATAACACTTACTCACTCAATGATGTGTTGCCTCCATGTTTATTCACATGATTGCATCAGAAACAGACGTAACCAGGTTCAGGGATCCAACTGGTACAAAATCATGCCGCAAGGGAGTGACCTAGGGAAACATAGAAAACGCAAACACACGTTAGGAAACACCATCACACTCATCCCAACGCACTGCAGTGCAACTTTCAACAAACCACACACATCACTACAGGAATGGATGAGACTACACACATCATGAAGACGTGCATGTACTCATAAATGAAGAGACACACACACATGCATACTTCACATAACAAAACACATAGATGATGCCCAACACAATGACACAAGAGCAGCAAACCTACACAGGGCATACACAAGCAGCACAAGAGGGGCACACTCACAATCAAGGGAAGTAGCGTTCAATGAGCTGGCGCCTCTGGTCCACACCTTCCTCCTCACCACTATCCTCATCAGTCGACATGGGTGGGTCGGGAGGGCGAGGAACTTGCTGTTCATCTGGGTCCAAGAGCAGTTCAATGTTATTGCGCACAGCCAGGTTGTGGAGCATGCAGCAGGCAATCACAATCTTGCATACTTTGCCTGGTGAGTAAGGCAGGGCCCCTCCAGTCTTATCCAGGCACCGAAACCTAGACTTAAGCAGGCCAAATGTTCGTTCCACCACTCGACGTGTCCTTCCATGGGCATCATTGTATCGCATTTCTCCCGCTGTAGTGGGATTGCGTATTGGACTCAGAAGCAAAGGCCTCTTTGGGTAAGCTGAGTCGCCTGTGTTTGTGGAAATTAGAGAGAGAGAGAAACATCACTACCTGAACATGTGGGCACACCAAGCCACACAGATATCACTCCTGTCACCACAGCATACTCACCAACAAGCCACGCTTGTGCCGGACGCAGATTTGCCATCAGTTGGGGGACAATGCTGCTCCGCATGATGTGGGCGTCATGTGCAGAGCCAGGAAATCTTGCACACACATGTGAGATTATGTTGTCGGCCTGGCACACCACCTGCACGTTCAGGGAATGGAAGTGCTTCCGATTCCTAAACACCTGCTCACGTGCCCGTGGTGGAATGATCGCAATATGCGTGCCATCAATGGAACCCACAACGTGTGGTATGTGACCCAGTGCATAGAAGTCTGCTTTGACCGCTGCCAACTCTGCCGCCTGTGGAAAATGTATGTAGTCATTCTTGTACAGCATCATGGCTGTCAGTACATCCCGAAGTACCGTGCTGAACATGGCCTGTGACATTCCCCCGGCATGTCCAACAGTGTACTGAAATGTGCCTGTTGCAAAAAAATGGAGTGCCCTCATCACCTTTTGGGTGGGTGAAATGGAACCTGGATAGGTTCTTCGCGGCTGCAGGTGAGGAGACAATTGGTTCACAAGCTCCAGCAATCGACGTCGATCAAGCCTGAATTTCCTGATCACCTCCTCGTCCACCATATCCTCCAGCACAGTGTATGGGCGATGGACATTTTGAGCCCTCCTGTGTGGGAGGAAATGGAATGGAAGTCAATTCACATACAACGCATGTCTGTGCAACTCACTTACATGTCATCGCACTCTATCCAACATGTAATAGGCAGTGTTCAATTAGCATATGTGTGACATCTCTGATTGTCACAACAACATGGATTGACGTAGCAACAATGTGCACCCACTAGCTACATGATGTGTTTCAACATGTGCAATGCACTTTGTCTCACCTCAACATTACTGCCAACAAGACATGTTACATGACCCACATGTGTATGCGCAACATGACATACACACATGCAAGTGCATGCACACAAACGAAAATATACACACACCATTTCTTGATGCACCAATGGCAACACCAATAATGGTGACCAAACGGACATCACATGCATGGTGACCCAATAGGCAACACGCATGCACTGAACACAAGTGAACCCCCACCATAGTCAATATCACACATATACCAGTCACAGACAACTGAATCACAATGTGGCAATACATCCGGGATCTACTGTGTAGATGTGAGGTACGATAAACTTGTGTGTGGAAATAAGCGATGTCGACATGCACATGTGATGGACATTTGTGGCACACCGATGGCATGGTATGGACACACATGGGATAGAGCATGAAGTGTGGAGTCACGCAATCACGCACACATCTGTCATCATGCAGCTGCAGACAATGAAACAAGGTGCATCGTCAGCTGACATGCAATCATTGACCCCGCCATGGCGGTGCACTGCTTCCGCTGTTTACGTCTGGCCATACGCGGCCCGCGTTCAACATTCCCATTGGCCTGAAACGGCGGTAGTTGGCATGGCCGGCACGGCGGTCATGGGCAGGGCCTGGCACGGCGGTAGTGGAGGGGGCCTGAAACGGCGGTAGTTGGCATGGCCGGCACGGCGGTCCTCACGGCGGTAGTGGAGGGGGCCTGAAATGGCGGTAGTTGGCATGGCCGGCACGGCGGTCATGGGCAGGGCCTGGCACGGCGGTAGTGGAGGGGGCCTGAAACGGCGGTAGTTGGCATGGCCGGCACGGTCATGGGCAGGGCTGGGCCGGCCGGTGTAGGCTGGCTGATGCAATGTCACTGTAAGGGGGGTCATGAACTGCCATGTGCATTGACATCAGCTTATGGATGTTTTGGCCTGCACCTCCCCCACCGAATACGTGCCCTGCCATGGTGGCGCCACAGTTAGAACTTTGTTGCAAATGATGCATCCGTCCCGGTGTCTAGCACATGCACTTGCCGGTGTGTGAGCGTGACGGTCTGTGCACGTGCAGCCAATGGGAGGTGTGGACATGGGCAACGTGTGCCCAATAGTAAGTATCGTATGCTGTTCACCGCAACACCAGGGCCAATCATTGGCCCAATTCCAAACACGCTTCCACGGCTGACCAATGGCTGGCGCCGTATGCCACTGACATGGCCACAGGGCCCTATATATGTGTGATGTGCAAAAGCATACCTTCTACGATGACCACCGACTGCTGCCTGTGACCATCACCTCCACCTGCTGCTGCGGAGCTGACCACCGACTGCTGCCTGTGACCATCACCTCCACCTGCTGCTGCGGAGCTGACCACTGACTGCTGCCTGAGACCAACACCTCCACCTGCTGCTGCGGAGCTGACCACCGACTGCCGCTCTAGTGCCATACTCCGTGACCTTGGCATGTCGAGACTCAAAGAGATCCGGTCTCGTCCCTTCACCGCCGCGGAGCTTGATGTCCTCGTGGATGGTGTGCTCCGCAACTACGGACGCCTGTACGGCGCACCCGGACAGGTGGTAAGTGCAGTGGGGGATAAGTTGTTGTGCATGAGGTGTCCTATGACACCTGGGCTCTGGAAACTTGGCAGTGTGATGTGTGAACAACAAAAGATTCGAAATGTGCATGGCTGCAGAGAGAAATGTGTTGCTCCTATCTGTGTGACTGGCCAACTGTCCACTGACTTCCACCCTTTTGTATCCCATCATGGTAGGTCAAGCTGCACCTTCGCAAGGACGTGTGGAGGAGCATTGCACGTGATGTACGAGCAGCGGGGATGTCCAATAGACGACATACACACTGCCACAAACGCTGGGACGACATTTCCAGACTGAGCAAGAATGTAGCGGAAGTGACACTAGGGATGATTCCAAGGACGGCACGTCTGGCCTGACGCTCAATGACTCCTCTCATGCACCGTATCATAGCTGTGACGCATCCTGACCTGTCCGAGCGGTTGCGTGTGGATGAACAGCAACGTGGCGGTAAGCATACTGTCAGTGTATGTTGCTTGTGAGTGCAATGCATGTATTGTTGCCCACACACATTAGGGACTTCTGTCGATCATGAGGCTCGTTCCAATGGCATGTTGGTGACATTGGCGCAGTAAAATTTCACTTCCCGATGCGGCATGTTGAGACGCCATCCGCTAAGCAGTTCAGTTTCCATGCACATGCTGTAGTGCTCCGTCACCCCTTGGCAACACTTGTGTGCAGATGTAGTTCCTCATGCCCAGTGTGCATGCTGTACATGCATTACGGCCAACGCCACTTAATTCCTGTGAGGATGACTGGTTGGGGTGGGCCGTGTGCAGGTTGGGGGATCGATGGACATTGTCATCAGTGTCTTTAGGGATTCCGTAGCAGTACTGTACGTGAGTGTGCCCATGACTTACACCAATTTCCTGTGCATTTCAGCTTTGGCAGAGGACACTCAGCCACAGACGGCGGAGATGATAGAAGGCAATGCATCTGGATCAGACGTCGCGCACACGCAGACTGACACCGAAGGGGCCAGCGCCGGAGAGGGGGACAGGACCGTCCCGGAGGACTCGCATGTGGAGACAACATCGTCATCATCTTCCGACAGTGTTGGTGAGTCAGCACTGTTGTCACAGACTGGGAGTGGGCAATCAACACCTTCGGTCGGGACACAGCACACAGGGCCCACCCTGCCGCCAACTGCACCATGTACTGTTCGTGCACGCAGGAGTAGGGGGAGCAGAGTGGCCTTCGGTGTCGGCACCGCTGCCCCAGCCTCGGTGAGCCAAAATGCACTTTGTGCAGAGGCTGTTGATCTGCTGCGACAGCTGTGTGTGGGGCAGACCAATATGATAAATGCTTTCCAAGACCACGATGGGAAGTTGGGGCAGGTGGTGGCATTCATGGAAGGTATGCATGGTGATCTGGCTGGTGTACACAGGACACTGCAGTCATTGGCTAACAGTGTGTCGTCTGCCATTGTACAGTCGCATGGACTGGGTGGTACTTCTGTTCCACCATCTACAACACTGGATGTCTCAGGGGGGAGTGAATATTCTGACCAGGACTCTAATACAGGTTATTGCACTAGAAGCAGCGTCAGCCAGCACGTAAAGGCAATGAGGCCTCAGACCCCATCCCCTAGGTCAGCTAAATCTGTTCACAAGGACAACGTCATATATAGTGGAGTACACACACGTGAAGCAAAAGAGGGGTTGGGTGTAATGGCTACACATGCTGCACAGCCATCCCACACACAAGGTACTACCAAGGCAAGCCTCACTCCCACTTCCATTGACACTACCTTGGACGAGGACATTGAGAAGATGAATAAATCTACTGAGGGCTCACATACTCCCAGTGCCAGGGAGACTAGGAAGGAAGGAGCCACTCCCAAGGGCAGGGAAACTAGGAAGGAAGGAGCCACTCCCAAGGGCAGGGAAACTAGGAAGGAAGGATCCACTACCAAGGGCAGGGAGACTAGGAAGGAAGGAGCCACTCCCAAGGGCAGGGAAACCAGGAAGGAAGGAGCCACTCCCAAGGGCAGGGAGACTAGGCAGGAAGGAGCCACTCCCAAGGGCAGGGAGACTAGGCAGGAAGGAGCCACTCCCAAGGGCAGGGAGACTAGGCAGGAAGGAGCCACTCCCAAGGGCAGGGAAACTAGGAAGGAAGGAGCCACTCCCAAGGGCAGGGAGACTAGGCAGGAAGGAGCTTCTACCAAGGGCAGGGAAACTAGAAAGGAAGGAGCCACTCCCAAGGGCAGGGACAAGGACAGTCACAAGACAAACGCACCTAAGAAGAGCACGGACACTCCCAGGGGCAGAGACACACACAGGGAGAAGGTGTGTCCTGGGGATATGTACACCACAGACAACAAGTCTGCTGCCTGGAACAGGGCACCATCCAGGGAACAGGGAAAGTCCGCAGACAACAGTACTCCTACGGAAATGGAACATCCAAGGCCCAAGGCATCTCCCATGGACAGTGGCGCTGTCAGGGACAGGCATACATCACCCATTGTTGCACTGAGGCAGCTGTTTTCTGGGAAACGGAATACAGATGTCTCCGCAGTGGAGTCACCACTTACCTCCACTCCCATCAGGGCCCGTCAGGGACGGATGCAGGTGGACCCTGTAGTAGCATCCCCCATGACACATGTTGCAGAGGCCACAAGGCAGCCACACAGCAAACGACAAGCAGGCTCCAGCACGTCCCCAGAGAGCATTCCCTCCCCAGCAGATGCACCTCCCATGGTGGGTGAAATTTTTTCTCAGTCCGGCCCACTTGTCAGTCCTGTCCTGTCCAGGGTGCAGGTACATGTCCAAAAGAAACGTAGACACACAGCATTGACACATGCACAATCCAATGTCGGACAATTGCAACTATCCCCCGCTCTCAGAGCCACCCTTCCTCCTGGACCATACAGCCCTGTGGCTCATCATTTCAGTGGTCCCAGTGGCGCTGGTGCAGTTGACTCGCATGTGTCTGTTAGTGGCAGTGTATCAGTCGAGACCTATCCTGTATCAGGTGCTGGCAGTGTATCTGGGTCTATGGGCCATGTGTCAGTCACTCGGTCTGTGGCTGTGTCTCACACTCCTGTATCAGGTGCTGGCAGTGTATCTGGGTCTATGGGCCATGTGTCAGTCACTCGGTCTGTGGCTGTGTCTCACACTCCTGTATCAGGTGCTGCCAGTGTATCTGGGTCTATGGGCCATGTGTCAGTCACTCGGACTGTGGCTGTGTCTCACACTCCTGTATCAGGTGCTGCCAGTGTATCTGGGTCTATGGGCCATGTGTCAGTCACTCGGACTGTGGCTGTGTCTCACACTCATGTATCAGGTGCTGGCAGTGTATCTGGGTCTGTGGCTCACGTGTCAGTCACTACATCTGTGGCTGTGTGTCACACTCCGGTTTCTGGTGCTGGCAGTCTGTCCGATGCGGGTACTTCACGCAATCCACCTGATAGTGTGATGTAAGTTACTGTTGTATGCCCTCTGATGTACTGCCTCTGATGGACCTGTGCCTTGCCATGCACTGTTTGTGCACCTAGCCCCTCTCATGTGCTGCCTCTGATGTAGCTGTTCGATGCCATGGACTGTTGATGCACCTAGCCCCTCTCATGTACTGCCTCTGATGTGCCTGCTCTGGTGTCCACACTGCCCTGTTGCTATTCTCATACTGATGTACTGCATCTGATGTACCTGCTCTGGTGTCCACACTGCCCTGTTGCTATTCTCATACTGATGTATGCCCTCTGATGTACCTGCTCTGGTGTCCATACTGCCCTGTTGCTATTCTCACACTGATGTACTGCATCTGATGTACCTGCTCTGGTGTCCACACTGCCCTGTTGCTATTCTCATACTGATGTACTGCATCTGATGTACCTGCTCTGGTGTCCACACTGCCCTGTTGCTATTCTCATACTGATGTATGCCCTCTGATGTACCTGCTCTGGTGTCCACACTGCCCTGTTGCTATTCTCATACTGATGTACTGCATCTGATGTACCTGCTGCTCTGGTGTCCACACTGCCCTGTTGCTATTCTCATACTGATGTATGCCCTCTGATGTACCTGCTCTTGTGTCCACACTGCCCTGTTGCTATTCTCATACTGATGTACTGCATCTGATGTACCTGCTCTGGTGTCCACAATGCCCTGTTGCTGTTCTGATACTGCATTGTGCCCTCTCATGTGCTGCCTCTGATGGACCTTTTCAGTGCAATGGACTGTTGGTGCACTTAGCCCCTCTCATGTGCTGGCTCTGATGGACCTGTGCCTTGCCATGGACTGTTGGTGCACTTAGCCCCTCTCATGTGCTGCTTCTGATGGACCTGTGCCTTGCCATGGACTGTTGGTGCACCTGGCCCCTCTCATGTACTGCCTCTGATGTGCCTGCTCTGGTGTCCACACTGCCCTGTTGCTATTCTCATACTAATGTACTGCATCTGATGTACCTGCTCTGGTGTCCACACTGCCCATGCTCGATCCTAGACTGTGATGTTACTCCGATTATGCGTTAATAAAATTGTCAATCATGTGTCGTGGGTTGTCGGAGTCATTCTTGCGTGTGTGATGCTGGTGTGGATTTGTATTTACTTGAGGGCGGTGGGTTCAGATACATGTCACACCCCCCTACCTGGGTCACGACCCTTGGAGGCGTTGCCGTACACAAGAATATGTCGATTCCGGGACATGTCACTCCCCCCTCCCTACGTCACGGCCCTTGCGGGTACTCCTCTCCAGACAGCGAATGGTTTGTAGCCTACCTGCGTCGTCCTCGATGGTGGGCCAAGACTAGGACGTAGTGGATCGCGAAGAGTATCGGGTAAGCGTGTAGTGCAGGGTCCATGTCGGCGAGCGGCTCGTGGTGGGTATGGTCGCTGTGGGGCATCCGCAGTGTTCAGGCAGGTTGTTTTTCCGCAGCGCTTTTATGTGTATTTTCCGCCATCTTGATTTGGAGGACGGTCCTAGACGTCAGTCCGTACGGCGGAGTCTCTGGATAGGTTATGTCGGACGCGTGGTTGGGTGTGGTGGTGCGGCGGACCGTGTTCTACCGCCGCGGACGGATTTTGGCCCGTATTTCGTATCCTGATTTGGCGGACGGAGTCTCCGCGACGGGCGCACGGAAAATAGGCATGTTCCGCATGCTCTGGGTCTGCGGAGGCACTTCCGTCCGCCATCCTAATGAGCCCCTATATGTGTGCACCCATTTCAGGCTATTGTTCGTATGGAGCCTAAAACAGGTAAATTGCCTCCTTCAGATTTACAAAGAGGATTAAAAGGAAGAGTTGTGTATTTACCATTAGATTTAAAGAAAAATACTGAAACTATTGGTGTAGAGAGTGTAGAAAGTGAACCACTAGTTATTCTTGTTAATGGTGTGCCGACTAGGAATAAGAAAATCGGGTAGGAGTTAGTGGATGTTAGGAAAGTGCAAAAGGCAACATTGTATTTGATGAAAAACAATACATACTATAAGAATGTCTATATAGGAGAAGAAGAAATAGTTTTAGCAGAAGATACTGAAACGTCAAGCGGACAAATTGAAAAAGTGAATATGTTAAGATGTGAAGAAATCTATGAACATTACAGTGTGTATCCACTTCATTCAAAAGAAGTGATGGGGAACACTAGTGATTTGTTCCAAATGAAAAAAGCAAAAGGAACTCGCCTGAGGGTATGGGAAGAGAGCTTGGAAGCTCGTTGTTTTCCACAGTTGTTCCCAACTGGAAAAGGAGGACGATATGATGAACGTCCTGTGCAGATTCCTGCATCTGAATATCGGACAACAAGATTATATGCAAAAGATCCATGATTTCGACAATGTATCCCTTATATATTTATATATTTCATCTGTTGTTTGAAAGTGACTTGTTTGGACTTTCATATGCAGTCAATCATATTCTAAAAACTGGAATACATCTGCAAAATGTATCTGCAAAAGATTTTATGGATAAAGTGCACCAGAGAGATGATCATCTAGAATCTCAGCTCATTATTTTGATGGCATGTCAGCGTGGCACTAATGAATATTGGTACCATCGTCATGGAGTACTGAAATGTATGCTACGGAACTTAGGAACTCCACCATGGTTCCTTACCCTAAGCTGTGCTGAGTAGATGATTTACTAGAATTTATACGAGAGGCAAATTCTAATATAAAAAATATTGAATACAAGACACCTGGAGAATTGTGCTCTTTGGATCCTGTTAATATATGCAAGTATTTCGATCATAGATATGAGGCTATGATATCTTTTATCTGCAATAAAAAAATCCTCCTCTTGGAAAAGTTGTGGATTTCTTTTGGAGAAAGGAGTATCAAGCAAGAGGTGCTCCTTAAATACATATGCTGTTATGGAATAATGACGCTCCCAAATTTGGAACAGATGGGGATGATAGTGTTTTAAGTTTTATTGAACAATATGCGACATGTGCTGTAACCAAAAGCGCAAAAGAAAACAACTTAAAAGCACAAGTGTTACGATTCCAAAGCCACCGATGTGGAAAATACTGTTGACAAAAGTACAAATCCAAGGACAAGTTCTACACCAAATGTCATTTTGGATTTCCACGTCCTGTAATATCGAAAGGAAGAGTGAACAACAGTTTTATGTCATCCTTGTGACATACTATCACAAGAAAGTCTCAAAAAAATACCTACAACGTAAGAAGAAATGAAGAGCCAAAATACATAAATGACTACTACCCAGTTATTTTGTCCATGTGGAATTCTAACATGGATATTCAATATGTTGCAGACAACTCCATTGCTGTTGCTTAATATGTAACATCTTATATTACAAAATCAGAAATAGACGGAATTGAAAGAACTGTGGGAAGAGATTTCTCACGAGAAGACTCTAAGTAAGAAATTATACAGTTTAAGTTTGAAGATGTTATCGCATGGAGAAATCGGAGCATATGAATGCTCATTTCGGTTATCATCTGCAAGTCTACACTCCAAATCTAGAAGAATAAATTATGTGAGTCTAGGTCTTGCAACAATGCGAAATCGAGTACTGAAATCTGTACAAGAAATTGAATATTTAGCAGAAAAAGATCCACGAAGAGCAGATATTTTGAAAACGAATATGTTAGACACATATTATACAAACAGAAGTCATCATCTTGAGAACATGTGTTATGTGAAAATGTTGAACGATGAAATTGATCAAGAAGCCACAATTGCAGCTGAGATTGCTAGAGACAGTTCTCAAGACAATCAAAGTTCTGCTGCGCTGAGTCAAGATCCACTAGGACAACCAATTGTTGAAAATGAAGCAGCAATCGCCATGAATGAGGTGGAAACAGCAATGCATCAAGCTCAAAAAGATGTAACTAACTTAGAAAACTTGGAAGAACAACTAAATGTTGAGCAAAAACAAATATATGAGCAAGTGAGACAACAGATTGACCATAGATTACTTAAGGTAAAGAAAGAGTGCTCATGCATGTCATTTCAACCTATCCGAATGTACGTGAGTGGACAAGCTGTAACAGGAAAAAGTTTTTTAATTAATTACAAGTTATCTACAGAAAACAACTGATTCGCATTTGTCTTGTGTTGTCACTGCTCCAACTGGGTTGGCAGCATACAACATTAAAATAATTACATTACATTGTTTACTAATGCTACCAGTAGAGCATGAAAACAAATTGGAATACCTCAAGCTATCTGGAGAAGATTGTTGTGAAGTTTCAAGAGTCTTGAAGAAAATGGTACTTCTCAAAATTGATGAGGTAAGCATGGTATCAAACTTAATGCTTGCCTTTGTGCATTTAAGAATGCAGCAAATTCTTAAAACAGAGTATGACATGTTATTTGGAGGAAAACAGGTCATCGTTTTTAGAGATCTACTGCAACTGACTCCTGTAAAGGGACAACCAGTATTTAAAACACTTGTGCATGAAGACACCAGAAAGTCTCTGGGTAGTGTCGGAAACGTGAACATTTGGTCATATTTTGAATACAAAGAACTCATTACAAATATGCGACAGGCAAATGATGATGATTATGGAACTATTCTCCAAGATGTGAGTATTGAGCTAATGACTGATCATGGCAAACAAGCTTTGCAGACTCGATTACTTTCCAATTTGTTTCCAAATAAAAACGTAGTTCCTGAGAAAATATACATGGAAATTGCTTAAAAGAAATCTGTAATTTGCTTAATGCCAACACTGCATGAGTGTTCTATATTCAATGAACAACTTTTAAAACTGGAAAATGAAGCAATAATAAAAATGGAAGCCATTGATAAAATAGAGAAAGAAGGAATCACTATTATTTTGACTGAAAAATTTAAGACAAAATTGAATTCTTTAGAAAAATCAATATCTAAAACTGCCTGTTTAGAAAAGAATCTATATGCATGTAGAAACTGTCGGATAATTTTAAGGCGTAATTTGGATGTAGAGATAGGTTTAGTTAATGGAGCAATGGGCAAAGTTGTTGATTTTATTAATTTATCAAAATAAAGATGGTATTGAATTCTTAAAAATAAAATTTGATCAGATTGAAGAAGTTAAACAAATTGGTCATTGTTCAGTTCATTTTTTGCTTCTTAAAGATTTATATGTCCGTAGAAAACAGTTTCCAGTTTCTCTGGCATATGCAGTGACTATTCATAAATCTCAAGGTTTGAGTGTTGACAGTGCTTTGGTGAACATTGGAAATACTGTTTTTAAAGAGGGTATGGCATATGTTGCTTTGTCATGAGTTAGAACATTATCTGGTTTGTTTTTGATTGATTTTGATGATACAAAGGTTACTGCAGATGCCAACTGTGTCAAAGAGTATTAAATGTTAAGAAAAACATATGCTCCTAATTTAGGTCAATATCCTGTATTTAAAAAGCGTGTGGTTGGTCAAAAAAGAAGATATGAGAATATCTGTACTGAAGGTTCAGAGAAGGGAAAAAAAGATAATGTTGTAATTGCAAGCAAAAAGAAAAAGGACAATGTTGAAGAGATTGTTGGTTATCAGTTTGAAAATAGTTCTGTGTCAACTACTAAACTAATGTAGTGGTCAATTTTGTTTTTTTTCTTGACGGTTTGCAACAGCAAATTATGGAGAATCGGGAAAAAAGATTTTGTTCCTTGTTGCATTCTGTTTATGGAAAGTTGAGCACTGATACAAGTAAAATACAGCATGTTCTTGATGTTTGTAATCTTTTGGATGTATGTTCTGGTTTACACAATTTACACAAAATAGAATGTTGAACATAGTTGTACACAAAAGTTTCAAAATGAAATTACAAAGTTTAAGGTGATTTCAGGTGAAAGGCCATTTTTGTCTTGTATTTGTTGTCGCTGAACTCACTACAAAAATCAGACTAGGAGTGTTGATCTGTATTTAAAAAGTTAAAAAGAAAATAATGATGAATGGAAAGAATTTGCAACTTATTTGTTGGTAGAGAATTGTTTTGATTTGGGTTCTGATCAGCGTATTTGTAAATATTGTTATAACAAATTAAATGAGAATAAAATGCCCGCTAGAGCTGTTCATAATAATCTAAAGTTGGATGCTATTCCTCCAGAACTGATAGATTTAAACACCTATGAGTCTATTCTCATTTAATGTGTGCACCCATTTCAGGCTATTGTTCGTATGGAGCCTAAAACAGGTAAATTTCCTCCTTCAGATTTACAAAGAGGATTAAAAGGAAGAGTTGTGTATTAACAATTAGATTTAAAGAAAAATACTGAAACTATTGGTGTAGAGAGTGCAGAAAGTGAACCACTAGTTATTCTTGTTAATGGTGTGCCGACTAGGAATAAGAAAATTGGGTAGGAGTTAGTGGATGTTAGGAAATTACAAAAGGCAACATTGTATTTGATGAAAAACAATACATACTATAAGAATGTTTATATAGGAGAAGAAGAAATAGTTTTAGCAGAAGATACTGAAACGTCAAGCAGACAAATTGAAAAAGTGAATATGTTAGGATGTGAAGAAATCTATGAACATTACAGTGTGCATCCACTTCATTCAAAAGAAGTGATGGGGAACATTATTGATTTGTTCCAAATGAAAAAAGCAAAAGGAACTCGCCTGAGGGTATGGGAAGAGAGCTTGGAAGCTCGTTGTTTTCCACAGTTTTTCCCAATTGGAAAAGGAGGACGATATGATGAACGTCCTCTGCAGATTCCTGCATCTGAATATCGGACAACAAGATTATATGCAAAAGATCCATGATTTCGACAATGTATCCCTTATATATTTATATATTTCATCTGTTGTTTGAAAGTGACTTGTTTGGACTTTCATATGGAGTCAATCATATTCTAAAAACTGGAATACATCTGCAAAATGTATCTGCAAAAGATTTTATGGATAAAGTGCACCAGAGAGATGATCATCTAGAATCTCAGCTCATTATTTTGATGGCATTTCAGCTTGGCACTAATGAATATTGGTACCATCGTCATGGAGAACTGAAATGTATGCTACGGAACTTAGGAACTCCACCATGGTTCCTTACCCTAAGCTGTGCTGAGTAGATGATTTACTAGAATTTCTACGAGAGGCAAATTCTAATATAAAAAATATTGAGTACAAGACACCTGGAGAATTGTGCTCTTTGGATCCTGTTAATATATGCAAGTATTTCGATCATAGATATGAGGCTATGATATCTTTTATCTGCAATAAAAAAATCCTCCTCTTGGAGAAGTTGTGGATTTCTTTTGGAGAAAGGAGTATCAAGCAAGAGGTGCTCCTTAAATACATATGCTGTTATGGAATAATGACGCTCCCAAATTTGGAACAGATGGGGATGATAGTGTTTTAAGTTTTATTGAACAATATGCGACATGTGCTGTAACCAAAAGCGCAAAAGAAAACAACTTAAAAGAACAAGTGTTTCGATTCCAAAGCCACCGATGTGGAAAATACTGTTGATAAAAGTACAAATCCAAGGACACGTTCTACACCAAATGTCATTTTGGATTTCCACGTCCTGTAATATCGAAAGGAAGAGTGAACAACAGTTTTATGTCATCCTTGTGACATACTATCACAAGAAAGTCTCAAAAAATACCTACAACTTAGGAAGAAATGAAGAGTCAAAATACATAAATGACTACTACCCAGTTATTTTGTCCATGTGGAATGCTAACATAGATATTCAATATGTTGCAGACAACTCCATTGCTGTTGCTCAATATGTAACATCTTATATTACAAAATCGGAAATAGACGGAATTGAAAGAACTGTGGGAAGAGATTTCTCACGAGAAGACTCTAAGTAAGAAAGTATACAGTTTAAGTTTGAAGATGTTATCGCATGGAGAAATCGGAGCATATGAATGCTCACTTCGGTTATCATCTGCAAGTCTACATTCCAAATCTAGAAGAATAAATTATGTGAGTCTAGGTCTTGCAACAATGCGAAATTGAGTACTGAAATCTTACAAGAAATTGAATATTTAGCAGAAAAAGATCCACGAAGAGCAGATATTTTGAAAACGAATATGTTAGACACATATTATACAAACAGAAGTCATCATCTTGAGAACATGTGTTATGTGAAAATGTTGAACGATGAAATTGATCAAGAAGCCACAATTGCAGCTGAGATTGCTAGAGACAGTTCTCAAGACAATCAAAGTTCTGCTGCGCTGAGTCAAGATCCACTAGGACAACCAATTGTTGAAAATGAAGCAGCAATCGCCATGAATGAGGTGGAAACAGCAATGCATCAAGCTCAAAAAGATGTAACTAACTTAGCAAACTTGGAAGAACAACTAAATGTTGAGCAAAAACAAATATATGAGCAAGTGAGACAACAGATTGACCATGGATTACTTAAGGTAAAGAAAGAGTGCTCATGCATGTCATTTTAACCTATCCGAATGTACGTGAGTGGACAAGCTGTAACAGGAAAAAGTTTTTAAATTAATTACAAGTTATCTACAGAAAACAACTGTTTCGCATTTGTCTTGTGTTGTCACTGCTCCAACTGGGTTGGCAGCACACAACATTAAAGGAATTACATTACATTGTTTACTAATGCTACCAGTAGAGCATGAAAACAAATTGGAATATCACAAGCTATCTGGAGAAGCTTGTTGTGAAGTTTCAAGAGTCTTGAAGAAAATGGTACTTCTCATTATTGATGAGGTAAGCATGGTATCAAACTTAATGCTTGCCTTTGTGCACTTAAGAATGCAGCAAATTCTTAAAACAGAGTATGACATGTTATTTGGAGGAAAACAGGTCATCGTTTTTGGAGATCTACTGCAACTGACTCCTGTAAAGGGACAACCAGTATTTAAAACACTTGTGCATGAAGACACAAGAAAGTCTCTGGGTAGTGTCGGAAACGTGAACATTTGGTCATATTTTGAATACAAAGAACTCATTACAAATATGCGTCAGGCAAATGATGATGATTATGGAACTATTCTCCAAGATATAAGTATTAAGCTACTGACTGATCATGGCAAACAAGCTTTGCAGACTCGATTACTTTCGAATTTGTTTCCAAATAAAAACGTAGTTCCTGAGAAAATATACATGGAAATTGCTTAAAAGAAATCTGTAATTTGCTTAATGCCAACACTGCATGAGTGTTCTATATTCAATGAACAACTTTTAAAACTGGAAAATGAAGCAATAATAAAAATGGAAGCCATTGATAAAATACAGAATGAAGGAATCACTATTATTTTGACTGAAAAATTGAAGACAAAATTGGACTCTTTAGAAAAATCAATATCTAAAACTGCCTGTTTAGAAAAGAATCTATATGCATGTAGAAACTGTCGGATAATTTTAAGGCGTAATTTGGATGTAGAGAAAGGTTTAGTTAATGGAGCAATGGGCAAAGTTGTTGATTTTATTAATTTATCAAAATAAAGATGGTATTGAATTCTTAAAAATAAAATTTGATCAGATTGAAGAAGTTAAACAAATTGGTCATTGCTCAGTTCATTTTTTGCTTGTTAAAGATTTATATGTCCGTAGAAAACAGTTTCCAGTTTCTCTGGCATATGCAGTGACTATTCATAAATCTCAAGGTTTGAGTGTTGACAGTGCTTTGGTGAACATTGAAAATACTGTGTTTAAAGAGGGTATGGCATATGTTGCTTTGTCATGAGTTAGAACATTATCTGGTTTGTTTTTGATTGATTGTGATGATACAAAAGTTACTGCAGATGCCAACTGTGTCAAAGAGTATTAAAGGTTAAGAAAAACATATGCTCCTAATTTAGGTCAATATCCTGTATTTGAAAAGCGTGTGGTTGGTCGAAAAAGAAGATATGAGAATATCTGTACTGAAGGTGCAGAGAAGAGAAAAAAAGATAATGTTGTAATTGCAAGCAAAAAGAAAAAGGACAATGTTGAAGAGATTGTTGGTTATCAGTTTGAAAATAGTTCTGGTGTCAACTACTAAACTAATGTAGTGGTCAATTTTGTTTTTTTTCTTGACGGTTTGCAACAGCAAATTATGGAGAATCAGGAAAAAAGATTTTGTTCCTTGTTGCATTCTGTTTATGGAAAGTTGAGCACTGATACAAGTAAAATACAGCATGTTTTTGATGTTTTTAATCTTTTGGATGTATGTTCTGGTTTACACAATTTACACAAAATATCCAACAAGATGCTCAGGAATTTTTAATGTATAGGCTTACTGTTTTGGAAAATGAAGATGTAGACATAGAGAGTATTTTTGGCCTTTGTTATAAATGGATCATTATTGTGAGAATTGAATGTATACATGTAGCACTAATGTAGACACTGAAAGATTTTTATATTTGACATTACCAGACTGTAAATCAGTGTCTTTCAATAAATTAGTTAAAGCTGCAAATCAAAACATGGAGTGTAGCCAATGCAAATCCGAAATGTTATTAACATTATTTATACAAAGATATGGACAATATATAATTTTAATGATGCAACGTTGTTCAGCAGACGGAAGAAAATTGAACACTTTAATAAAACATTTTGTAGCTACACAACTATCAATATCAGTAAGGACTTTTGCAGCAGAAGCAATTATTTTCCATGATGGTCCTTCAATAACATCTGGACATTACACTGCCTATTTAAAAAGTGAGAAAGGCTGGAGCCTTTGTAATGATGCTGAGTTGGTTTTCAAACAATGTTTGCCTTCTGAATTACCAAATTTCTATCTAATATTTTTAAAGCCAAAGTTTAAGGAAGATAATTCAGCCTCTGAGGAATTTATTATTATGATTTAATAGGATTACCATTGGATAATTTACATAAACAAGACTGCAAAAATACAATTTGGCCTCAAGGAAAGGTATTTCTTTGAATAATGGACTAGTTGTTGCACATTGTCTCGGTGTATAATTTTAACTGACATCATTTATAATGTTTATAAATTTAAGTTATAACATTTTCTTAGCAGTAATCATTTTATATATGTATGATTTGTATTATCTAGTATTTTACTATGGATGGATTTTTGCTTTTTTTAAACAATCTAATTGATTGTTTTTTTTGCCTCTGTTATGTGATGAGTACGATTGAAATCACTATTTCTGGTGAAATTCAGTATATTCCGAGAACAGCAAAAATGGCAAAAACATTACTTTGTAAAATGTTAAAATTAAGATGTGCTATTAAAAATCTATTATTACATGTTATAACTATTTTTTCTTTTTTTTTTACAGATCCTAATTTTAAGATATCAAATTTACCACCATTTAGATTATAAAAAACAAGTGAATAAAATGTGTACCATTTTAGTAAGTCTTAAAAAGCACAATGGACTGTGTTTCCACATAGTTGAAGAAAAGGAACATGGAGGGACTAGATTTATGCCAGAAAATTCCAATGCAGACAGGTATAAAATAGGAGACAGCTTCAGAACCCCTGTCTGAAAGATATATGGTATAGTATAGAATAGATTGATATGGTTGTTTTGCAGGTCTTGATAATTTCATAATTAAAATAAATGAAACTGTTTAACCTAAACCACATCAGTCAGTGTTTTCGCAAATGTCAGATTAGGTCGCATCCCTTCTCTTCTGTAATATATAAACATGTCCTATCAGTTCCATGAAATGTAAGTAGTTGTAAATGTATCTTGTTCTCTGTTATCAGTAAAGAAATGTACTTCTATAATAACAATTGGCCTAGCTATTAACTCTCTTTCTTATTTAGAAGGTAAGAAAAAGGCATTCTGTATACATTTTCTTTTCCATGTAAATATAATCTCAATATACACAGCACTTTGCGTTGAAAAGGTGTTCTATAAGTTTTGCTGTGTGTGTTTGTACAGAAGACTCATAGAACAAGACACATCCCCAGATTTATCAGAAATCATAAATCTGGACATGTTTCTGAATGCTGCACTATCCTCCTATTGGTGTAGCAAAGCTCAATGAGGTAATTTTTTTTTGCTTTTCCTCATTATTTCACTTTTAATATATGCTACAATGCACTACATATATTGAAGGAGAAAAATGCCTTTACTGATTGGTTTTGTGCAGGAAGGTGTCCCTTCCTGCACAAAAACAATCTCTGCATGACACGGACATCCTTGCACCATGGTGCAAGGGTGCCTGTGTCACCACATGGCTGCAGTTTAAGCAGCTGTGCAAAGTGAAGCACATACCTGCAACATATTTTTATACACATGTTGCATCCCTGTGCTTCCGAAGTACCACAGCATGCTGTAGTTAAACTGTTTACAGTGTCATGCTGCAGCACTTCCTTATAATGTTGCACTTATGCATTTACCACACATCACAAATGTATTTTTACAGTCAATTATGCACTACACATGCATTCATCTAAACGTTCACACACTAGCATACTAGTTTAGCTCTTTCTTTAACCAGAGTAGTTATTACTGAAAATAACTTTTTTTTTCTTTTTGTTGTTTTGTTTTTCTTTTGATTTTTTTAACAATGTTGTTTTTTTTTAAACAGGGGAAAAATGTGAATTGGGAAAAGAGAACCAAAAACTGGGAGGAGAGGAGAAAAGAAAACTAACAATGGTGGTGGTCAACGGCTCGACACACCAGATCAACTGACTGCTCCCCATACACAATCAGCTGTCCACATGTTATGCATGTCATTCTTACTTTCCCAATTGGGGACGGATGTCAGGCTGTGATGTAGAGCTTGCTGGTGTTGCTCCACTGGTACTCGGGACGGCCGATGAATCAGAAGGTGTCTCCCTCAATCTTCTTAACTCCTCCCTGGCAAAGTTTAATGGATGTTTGGTTTGCAAGTGCTTGTACATACTTGCAGGGTCTCCCCTTGAAAGCACTGCTTTGCAAATGCGACAGGTGACTTTGGACGCATTCACTTTCTTCAATCGAGCAGGAAATGTAAAATATTCCCAAACAATACTGCTGTATCTTTCTTTTGGTGGAGCTTCTGCAACAAATTCCTGCTCTGAAGAATGCCCTGAATCAGAGGATGGTGGTTGACTTGCAGCCACACTTGATTAGGTTGTATGTCTTCTCCAACAAGAAAGAAACAGAAGATCTTCTGAGAAGCTCTTTCCCTAGGAAAAGTTCTAAGAAGAGTGATTGAAATGGGTGGGGTCCTTCAATAGTTTCAATAGGAAGTATAATGAACCAATCAAATCTCTTTTTTTGAGGTCACATGGGGTGTGTGTAGGATGCGCCTAGGATGCGCGCACTCAGCACGCACCCTGCTCGCACCGTGCTTGGATGCAGCGCGATTTCACAAAATTGCATTAAAAAGTGATGCACTTTTTAAGAAGGTTAAAGAATATTCACATAATCTCTTGTCTTAATATTTATATTAAATATATATAAATAACTTTTTCAACATTAAAAGAAATTGCGGGAGTCACGCACCCACAGCGTCCGATATGCATATGACGTCACGCGCTACCGCTCGTCTGTCACGCCACTTAATATCCCGCTTATGCGTCAGAAGTTGCACACTAGTCGCATAGCAACCGCGTTGGAAACATTTTATCCGTCGCGCACACTACACAGATCTTAGACAGCGACCTTAAAATGGCGGACACGGTTTGCGCAGTACACAAGTAGGGTGTGCTTTAAGATGTCATCAGTAATGTCATGAGTGATGTCATCAGCAGTGCATTGTGGGTGCACGAGTTATAGTTAGCTGAACTAACTATAACGGGGGAATTTCTATTATTTTGTACGAGTGAAATGTCCAGCTAACTATAATGCCCCTGAAACCTATGGTTTTTTCAGTGAATTTCTATGTTATTTTAAGTGCTAAGTCCTAACTATTACACCCCTGAAACCTATGTTTTTTTCTGTGAATTTCTAAGTTTTTTTAAATGCTAATTTCTAACTATAATGTGAATTTCAAAAACATTTTAAATAATAATTTTTATGTATAATAATATTTATAATTGTTTTTTGGTACTAATTTTCCTCAGTTTTTTAGCTGTTTATTTTTAAATATTTTATTCATTAAATAAGACCATATATTTTTTGTGAAAATTGCAAAAACAAATTTAAAAAACAAAATCAAACTTAAATATTGTTTAATTTTTTACTTTAATTTTTTTAATTTAATATATTTTAATAATTTTCTTTTTTTTTCATGTTTTTTTGTAGACGCACACCTAAAGCTTACCCATCATGATGGGTGCACAGATTCTAGCCACCATTTTGGAAAAGTTGTGAAGGATCTGCGTACTTTAAGCGACGGCTTCATGTTTTTTCAGTTACGTCATTTACATTTAACATTACGTGATGTGCGCAATAGGTATGCAACGGATCTGCGAGTCTTGCTCCAGTATATTTGTGACACATGCGTATTAGGGTACGTGATGCTTGCGTGGTGGTGGGTCCAGCGTGACCTCATATACGTGCTGGTGAGTGCTGGATGCGCGACTCCCGCTAATTTTTTTTATGTCTAAAATGATATACATGTATCTTTAATATACATATTAAGGCAAGAGATTATCTGAGAGTGCTGGTCTGGACGTTGTTGCAGCCTTACCTCCCAAGTACGCCATTGTCAGGAAGGACAGAGTCAATAAAACAGGGGGTGGTATAGCTATTATTTTTAAAAATCTTCTCCAATGCAAGTTTGATCCAATAGACGTTCTTAACAGCAAAGCCGCCCTATTTAAACTATCCCTTAACCCGAATTTCACATTCTCCGGCCTTTTAGTTTACTGCCCGCCAGGACCCCCACTCCCTGGGCCACTTCCTTTCCCAACCAAGTAACCCCTTTTCTTATGAGCTTCAAAAACTTCTCAGTCCTAGGCGACCTTAATCTTCACCTAGATGATCTCCTGATCTCTCCGTGAAGTAATTTCATTTTGCACCTAGCTGCCAGGAACATCAACCTCTTAAACTCGGGCCCTACTCACATAGCTGGCCACCTTCTTGAACCTATTTCGAGCCTTCCACACATCTACTGTGCCCTTAAACTGGTCTGATCACTTCTTAGTTTTGTTCCCCTTTCTACCCCCACTCTTTCCTTCCCGCCTAATAAGACTCTAAAAAGAGATTGAAAAAAATTGGATCTGAACGCTTTTAATAAGCTCCTGTGCTCCAACTCACCCTCACTTGATTCTAGCGTCAAAGTACTGTCAGGAAATGGAAATGATTGGCTTTCAGGCGCTATAAACTCCTGTCTCCCCCTTACTAATAAAACCATATGAACCACCGCCCTCCTGCTCCTTAGTTTAATGATTCCTTAAAAGCCGAGAAATCTAAACGTAAAGCCTTTGAACGGACATGGAGGAAAGACCACACACCTGACTCCAAAGATATCTATAAGAAAGCGAATAAACTATACCACAATCTCTGCAACTCTGCCAGGCACAGCTTTGTCTCCAAAACTATCTTTGAAACTGCAAATTGTTCTAAAACTCTTTTTGGGCTGGTCAAAGAGCTTGCTGGCTCTGAGACTATTGCAAAACCGCCGCCCCTAAACAAAAGTCAGTGTGAAGAGCTTGCACAATTCTTCACACACAAAATTGAAAAAATCTACCTGGAAATCTCTAACTTACAAACCAATAGTACCCTGCAGTCACATTCTAATATCACGTCTCTTACCACAATTGGCCCTTCCCTAGCTGATTTACCCCACATTGGTTTACATCTGGAGTCTTGGCCTCTTCTTAACCTGGATTCCCTGAAATCTATTTTAGATAAAGTTAAATCTGGCTCTCCTATGGATCCTCTTCCAATCTCAAGATTAAAACAGCTTGACAGCCCTCATATGTCTGTTATCCTTAATGTCCTTAACTCCTCTCTACTCGCATCGACTGCCCCTACACATTGGAAACACGCCATGGTGACCCCTCTCCTGAAAGAGCCTACTGCCGACTCGAGTGTTCTCTCTAACTACCACCTAATTTCTCTTCTACCAGCCCTTTCCAAAATCCTTGAGAGACCTTTTCAATCCCATCTCTATCAATTCATCGAATCTAATGAAATCCTCCACCCCTCTTAATCCGGCTTTATAACCGTTTTTTCCACCAAAACCACTCTGCTTGGGGTCACTGAGAAGCTGCGCCATCATCTTGATAGAGGTGAACTAGTTGCGCTCATACTGCCTAACCTCAGCGCTGCGTTCGACACGATATCCCATGCCATACTCATCAACACACTTAACTCGCTGGCATTTGTGGCCCAGCAGTGAACTGGATCCCCTCTTTTCTCGCCAACTGCACCTTTCAAATCTTTTCAGCCACAGCCAATTCTAACAATCACTCTTCACCTTACGGTGTACCCCAGGGATCTCTCCTTAGTCCTCTGTTATTTAATTTAGACGTCAGGCCTCTAGCGCACATTGCCGATCTAGCCGGCCTGACACTATTAACTTAGGCCAATGACTCCCAGATCACCTTTACCCTTTCGAGCACCGACCCTGGTTCCACATCTCTCCTCCAGACAGGCTTAGGGAAAATTGCTACATGGATGAACTGTAACCTCCTTCAATTGAACGGTGAAAAGACCCAGGTCTTGATTCTTGGTAAAAAGAAAGACCTGTGGGGCCTGTTACACTGGCCTGCCGAGATGGGTGCCCTCCAGCTTCATCCGTAACCTGGGAGTGACTATCGATGACTCCCTAACCATGCACCAGCAGACAGTCAAGGTCTTAGCCGTCTGTTTACCATCCTGAAATGGCTTAGGAAGATCATCTGGATGCTGCCAGGCGATACTCAGAGAGCCGTAGTTCATGCCCTTATTACATCTCGGCTGGACTATGGAAATGTCGTTTATCTGGGTTCAAACAAGGCAGTGACCAGACGACTGCAGTTGGTACATAACTCTGCAGCAAGATTACTGTGCAGGATTCCCAAAGCCACCCCCATCTCTGGCTACCTCCATGACCTGCATTGGCTCTGGGTTGAGAGCTGTATCAAATTCAAAACCCTGAGCCATAGGTTAAAAATCAAAATGGGCACAGCACCACAGTATTTACAATCCCTTGTCCGTCCTTATGCTCCCACTCGCCATCTACGATCTACAACTCTTGGAAATTTCACTATACCTAGAGTCAAACTCTCCAGGATGGGAGGGAGATCTTTTTCTTTCCTTGGCCCATCACTGTGGAACTCTCTTCCCCCTGACATCTGCAAAGAATCCATCTACACACGGTTCCGCAGATCCCTCTAGACCTGGCTATTTAACCAGTAACTCTGTCATCGGTACAAATATGCTATAGCATGCACCTACTCCGTCCAGCGCCAGCAAACCCTTTTTGGGTAGCTGTTCAGCTCTATAACTTTAATAAATAAATAAAAAATAAATAAGATACTTATAAAAATAATATATTTGTACTTAAAATAAACTTAAAATACTTTTAAACATATTTTAGCGAAGTCGCGTTGGGTGCATGTTTGGTGAGCGCAGGGTGTGCGGAACCCATGTGACCTCAAAAAGAAATATTTGATTGGTTCATAACATTTCCCACTGTAAGTATTGCAGGACCCCATCCATTTCACTCATTCCTCTTGGACCATCTTCAGAGAAGCATCTCTTCTCCAACTTTAACATTTTTGGTTTTCTATGGTGTTTTTTTGCAACTCTGAAGAACAATGGCATCTGGACAACAGCATCAGATGGAAGAATCTTCAGAAGAAGAATTCTTACAGGAGGAACCCAGAAAACAGAGACCAGAATCTGTAGTCTGATTTTTTTTTACTTTTCCTGAAAGACAAAAGAAAGTTAATGCCACAAAGGTGACATGCAAAATATGTCAAAGTACTTTCTAGAAGCAATGAAAAGAAGAATTCCTGCAGCACTGCTTGCATGTATAAACGCCTCAAGACAATCCACCCTCTAAATCTTGCTTGGGAGATGAGGAGACTTGTGTTAGAGCATCAGCATCTGGAGTAAATACCTCAACACCATCTACTTCTCAACAACAGATGGCTATAAGCCCTGAATTTGGAATTTTGGAACAGCACTGCATCAAGTGCAAAAAAATAGTTTGTTACTGAGAGCAGTCGGTGGATGCCATTTGGCCTGCTCAACACAACCACTGTTGTTAAATGTTTTCATTTTTTTGTTAGGAATGATATTTAATCCCCAAAGTTACCTGTTTTTTTCTTCGTTTTAAAAGTTCCGTTTTTTTAAAACAAACACCCAAAAAATACAATATCGTTGAAAAAATACAAAAAAAATATAAAACAAAAAAAGAAGAAAAAACGTTCTTATCAGAACTACCTCATCTGGTTAAAAAAAGAACTATTATTGCATGGTAATGTGTGAAAGGTTGGTTGAATATATGTGTACAGCAGGATTGACTGAAATAATGCATTACTAGTGTATGGTGAATGTATAAGTGCAGATGTATAAGGAAATGCTGCAGCATGACACTGCAAGCACAGGGATTTGACATATTTACATAAATATGTTGCAACTCTGTGCTTCTCCCTGCACTGGTATACAAACAGCTGTGAAGTGCTGGTGCAGGCACCCTTGCATCATGGTGCAAGGATCTCTGTGTCACAAGGAGATTATTTTTGTGCAGGAAAGGACACCTTCCTGCACAAAAATAATCACTAAAGGCATTTTCCTCCTTCAATGTGTGTTGTGGAATGCAGCACACATTGAAAGAGAAAAAAACAAGGAGATACGAAAACATTTCTCCTCATTGCGTCCCCCTACACCACCTCTAGGGTGGCGCAGCATTCACATGTATCTATGGATTTACAATTTCTTGTAAATCTTAAGATGTGTTTTCTTCCATGGATTTGGTGAGATCATACACAGCAACACTCATGGAACGGCCCTTCAACACAAAGTGGTGCATTTCAATGAGCCGTATGGCTTTTCCTCTCCTTGTAAATATGGAAGAGTCCCTGGAGCCAATATTACATCACAGAAACTGCCGTACTGATGACACTGGAGACTTGTAAATCTGCCCCATTAGTACTTAGGTATTGGTGAAGTGATACACTAAGGACATAATGCTGAATATGTGATTGACAAAGTGCATGATACTGACAAGAGGTGTCCTAGGCTCCATGTATTTAGTGGAGTGTACCAATAGTATGTATGTGCTTACATGTTTATAAGGATTGTGCACAGAATATTATGTGTGTATTAATGTTGGTGGCTACGCCACTCAATAAGTACAGCACTAATAATTGGAATGATGACAGTGCTGCAAACAGAGTGCACAGTTAATTTATAAGAGCATAGGTATTGGCAGTTTAATAAGATAAGTAGATAGTGGTAGATAAGTGAGTAAAGAAGTGTTTGGGACAGACTGGACGATTCCTAGACTGCATAGGTACTAACTGTGTATTTAGAAGACTGTTGTAATAGTATGTACCTAGTTAGAGGTCAGCTTTGATAGTGCACAAAATATTGTAGCTGTATTTGTGCTACTAGCTAGGCCATTTCATAAGTTTATGACTACTAATTAGAATGCAAACAGAGTACATAGAGAATTTATATGTGCTTAGGTATTGGTGGAGTGATAGGATAAATAGATAGTGCTGGATGGGTAATTGGAGAAATTATTTATTTTTATTTGAGATTTATAAAGCGCTCAAATACCCGAGGGTGTCTCGGCGCTGTGGACAACAACATCTGCTGGTGAACAAAGTTATTGGTTGTGCAGCCAGGTTTTGGTAATTTTTCTGAAAATTAACAATGAATGACAGGATCTTATATGTAGTGGAAGAGTGTTCCACAGTCTAGTAGCCAATGCAACAAAGCGCTTGTCGCCCCATGTGGCAGTCTTGACGCGAGGGACCTTCATCAACAATGCATTGGTCGAACGAAGAGCTCTATTAGGAGTGTAAATAGCTCGCTCTTTAAAGAGAAATTGAGGTCCAGAGTTGCACGTGGCTTTGAAGGCAATGCATAATGTCTTGAACTCGATTCGGTTCTTTACCAACAGCCAGTGATACTGTTTAAGAACATGAGAGATTGGCTTGAACTTAGGAGTTTTGGATAGTATCCTGGCTGCGGCATTCTGAACCGTTTGTAACTTTTGAATAACCTTGTTTTGTGCGTTTACAAATAGTCCATTGCAATAGTATATAGAAGACAAAACCAGAGTGCTGACCAGAGTTTTTCCAGCATTTAAGGGGAGGAAGGGTAAGATTTTTTTTATCATGCACATTTTGTTAAAGGAGGCTGATACTACTGAGTTGGCGTGTTGTACAAAAGTCAATTTATCACCAAATATGACGCCCACATTTCTGACTAGTCACTAGCGTCAGGGAAGGGGGGCACATAACATGAGACCAAGCTGGAAGTAGATTGCCAATGGTCAAGACCTCTGTTTTTTCAGAGTTCAACTTAAGGCAATTGCTGGCCATCTAATTACTGATAGCCATCATGCCCTTTTGGAATTCATCTGCCATCTTATCACCGTTGTTGTTTATTGCCAACACCAGTTGGGTGTCGTCGGCATAGGATGTGAGGCCCATCCCGTGTGATTTGATGACTCTCGCCAAGTCCAAAACATAGATGTTATACAGCGTCGGACTTAGCGATGAACCCTGTGGGACACCACACAAGAGGGCTAGTTGGGCAGAATGGAGGGTGCCCAAGTTTACCGACTGGGTACGTGAGGTGAGAAAGGATGTCAGCAGGTCCCGAGCCCTGAGCTGGATGCCCATTTTAGTGACACGGTCGATCAAGATGGAAAGATCGACCGTGTCAAATGCGGCAGAGAGATCCAGCAAGATGAGGACCGCTGTCCCACCTTGGTCCAAGATAATTCTAATATCCTCTGCTGCTTTAATCAGTGCTGTTTTAGTTCCGTGCCCTCTACGGAATTCAAATTGGGTATCATCTAGTAGATGATGATCTATGAATTTGGAGAACTTAACATTCATTATCTTCTCCACAACTTTGGCATAGTGTACCGAATGTTGTCGCTGTACTAGTTTTACCGGCTACGCCATTCCTTAGGTATATGACTAGTAAGTAGAATAATTTCAGACTATTCCCTGGACTTTAGCAGGAGAGATCAGTAGTCTGGAAGGGGTTAGGGGACCGCATACATTCTTAACATTTGACTGTACGGGGAACATCCTTTACAACGCGGTAATGACACCGCAGTGCCATTACAACGCGGGTTTCACAACGCAAGTCATTACCATGACTTGCGCTGGAGGGCGCTCTAGGCTAAGGAATAGTAGATTTACTATTCCAGCACCTTCCCTACTGTACGTAGGCAGGTGTTGGAATAGTAAATCTTACTATTCCTAAGTCCAGCACCCTACAGCGCAAGTTATGGTAACGACTTGCATTGTAAAACCTGCATTGTGATGGTCTGCAGTGTTTTATACAGCGTTGTACCGTCATACATCTGACTGTACCACTGCTTGTCTGAATGCCAGACTCATTCTGCAAGTACATAAACAGTGACTGGGTTTTCATACTGCTAGTAGTTGAGAGCTGGATAACTTTATAAGCATTTATGTGTCAGCAGAGAGATTAAATAAGCACATGCTTCTGTCTGGATGATTGTAGGAGTGGACACAGACTCACAGTGTGATTCCAGACAGGCAAGACCATTCCCTGGAGTTTAGCAGGAGAAACTTAATAGTCTGGAAGGGGTTAGAGGACTACATGCATCTTACACATTTGATTGTACCATTGTTTGCCGGAATGCCTGACTCATTCTGCAAGTGCATAGACAGTGACTAGATTCTCATACTGCTAGTTGTTGACATCAGGATAAGTTTATAAGCATCATGTGTCAGCAGAGAGATTAAAGAAGCACATGCTTCTGTCAGGATGATTGTAGGAGTGGATATAGACTCACAGTGTGACTCCAGACAAGCAAGACTATTCCTTGGACTTTTGCAGAAGAGACTCAGTAGTCTGGAAGGGGTTAGGGGACCGCATACATTGTGCACATTTGACTGTACCACTGCTTATCTGAATGCCTGACTAATTCTGGAAGTGCATAGACAGTGACTGGGTTCTCATACTGCCAGTAGTTGACAACATGATAAGTTTATAAGCACTAATGTGTCAGCAGAGACATTAAATAAGCACATGCTTTTGTCAGGATTATTGTAAGATTCGACACAGACTCACAGTGTGATTCCAGACAGGCAATACTATTCCCTGGACTTTAGCAGGAGAGACTCAGTAGTCTGGAAGGGGTTAAGGAACCGCATACATTCTACACATTTAAGTGTACTTCCGCTTGTCTGAACGCCTGACTCTTTCTGCAAGTGCATAAACATTGGCTGGGTTCTCATACTGCTAGTAGTTGACAGTAGGATAAGTTTATGAGCACTTATGTGTCAGGGGAGAGATTGGAGAAGCACATGCTTCTGTCAGGATGATTGTAGGAGTGGGCACAGACTCACAGTGTGATTTCAGGCAGCCAGGACTATTCCCTGGACTTTATCAGGAGAGACTCAGTAGTCTGGAAGGGGTTAAAGACCACATACATTCTACACATTTGACTATACTACTGTTTGTCTGAATGCCTGACACATTCTCCAAGTACATAAACAGTGACTGGGTTCTCATACTGCTAGCAGTTGACAGCAGGATAAGTTTATGAGCACTTATGTGTCTGCAGAGAAGTTAAATAAGCACATGCTTCTTTCAGGATGATTGTAGGAGTGGATACAGACTCACAGTGTGATTCCAGTCAGGCAAGACTATTCCCTGGACTTTAGCAGAAGAGACTCAGTAGTCTGCAAGGGGTTAAGGAACCGCATACATTCTACACATTTGACTATGCCACTGCTTGTCTGAATGCCTGACTCATTCTCCAAGCGCATAAACAGTAACTGGGTTCTCATAGTGCTAGTAGTTGACAGCAGGAAACGTTTATAAGCACTCATGTATCTGCAGAGAGATTACATAAGCACATGCTTCTGTCAGAATGGTTGTGGAAGTGTACACAGACTCACAGTGTGATTCCAGACAGGCAAGACTATTCCGTGGACTTTAGTAGAAGAGACTTAGTAGTCTGCAAGGGGTTAAGGAACCGCATACATTCTACACATTTGACTATACCACTGTTTGTGTGATTGCCTGACTCATTCTCCAAGTGCATAAACAGTTCTCATTTTGGTAGTAGTTGACATCAGGATACGTTTACATGCACTTATATGTCATCAAAGAGATCAAATAATCACGTGCTTCTGTCAGGATGATTGTAGCAGTGGACACTGACTCACAGTGTAATTCCAGACAGGCAAGACTATTCCCTGGTAAATTGTGTCACATATTTAATGTATACCTCTGTAGACACTTATAAAAACTACTCTCATCACTAATACCTTAACTCAACATAAACATTTCCAATTTCAATTCAACACCTACAATTATGCACTATAATACCAATGTACATATGCACACATTAAAACAATCAGTCATAATCAGCAATCCCTATTGCAAAAGACACATAATAATATACAAACGGTATATTAAATAAAATGTAAACACATTACAAAAAACTGTAATAAATATTTCTTCATTAGAAAATATATCGCTAACGCCAAATTTTAAGAATTATATTTTATGATTAAAAACAAAGCCACCACATAGAACATCTCACAAATTAATAACTCACCTTTCAAATTGATTTGTAGATTATGAAGTATCTGAATCACACACCAGATTTTCTTATGCACACAATGAATGTAGTGCATTGCTATTAGCAAAACCAAAAAATTGCAAACTTTCTCTCCTATTCTGCACACATATTCATGTAAATATCAAATCACACTGCTTCCCAGATACTTCAAAGTCTAACACACATTTCTATTGATTACACATATCAACCCTTGCCAACTGACCTCTAACAGAACCAAAATTGCTTCTGGAATTTTCTGGAGTCGGGACTGGTCCGTGCACCGTAAGCGAGGGAACCATGGAGCCAGACGAGACCTCAAAAGTATATGACAAATAGTTGTTTTTTTAACACACTACTTTTAACTATACCAGTGACTTGGGAAAAATCACTGCAATGACATATTACTGTAATATGAATATTAAATACACATTTTAATGCCACACATAACTTCCAACCCTATACCCATTCTGCTTAATACATGTTACCATAGTAACAGTTCATGGAACACTCAACTGAATACACAGGCCACAAGTTCAGCATACAATGTTACAAATTTAAACAGCATGCTTATCTTATCTAATGTACCTTTCAAACTGTTTTTACTAACCAATAACAAACATGCTTTTTAAACACAGAAGCATGCACCCTATTTTTCAGTGTATAATGTTCTCAATCAGCCAATCATTTCTCTTCATTTTTTGAAACTGCATCTTGTGCAACATTTTAGAAACATCTTATTTTACAAACTACCTACTTCACCTACAGACATCTTCTGAATGCATCCAGACTTCCTTTCAAGATGCTTAGAGTGTGGATTGTGGGACACAGCTATATTTTATGGTGCAAAAGGTATTCCGAAAGCAGAGGTATTGACAAAGACCTACCTTTGCAAAATGTAGACATTAAATGGATTGGACAGAGTGGATTAAAGTGGCACCAATAATGCCATTGGGTAAATCCTTTTTACATCTCCAACACCCTGACCTCATAATTTTGCACTGTGGTGGCAATGACCTACGCACTTTGACTGGGGTAGGTCTGGAAATGCTAATGAAGGACACCTTTGCAGAATTTATGTTACTTTTCCCCCAAACTGCCTTTGTCTACTCTAACATATGCGAAAGATTGAAATGGAACTGGTCCAATCAATTTTGTCCACAAAGCTAGGAAACATGTCAATAAAGCAGTTTCTGCTTATCTCAGAGACTATAGGATGGGGTCCATTTGCAATAACACTCTGCGTTTTAATATGGATGGCATCTACAGGGGAGATGGTGTACATTTCTCAGATGAGGGTAACAGAGTCTTTCTCAACAACTTTAGACTCTGCATAGGTACTTACTTGTAGGTACCAAGATCTCCCAATAAACACAAGGGATCTTTTTAGAGCCACCCAAGATCTAAACATATAACCTAGATTTATATTTAAAATATATATATATATTTTTTTTTGCTTGGAGTCACGCACCCATTGCGTTTTGAAGTCGCGCACCCAGCGCGTTCACACCAGGGGGGGCGCACTGGGAGTCACGCACCCAGATTGTTCACACCATTGATTTTCTACATGAGGAGCTGCTAACATGCAGCTCCCCATGCGGAAAAGCAATTCTGTGCTGGATTTTGGAAGGGAGAGCAGGTTTCCCTGCTCTCTCTTCCAAAATCCAAAGCAGATTTTGCTATGGTAGGGTGGGAGACATGCTCCTGCCCTACCATAGCAAACAGCAGTGTCTGAGGGGTGGGACACTGCTGGAGCCAGCCCTGGGGTGGCATTCCCCAGGGCCATTGAAGGCTCCAGGAGGGGGGCCCGCAGCCCCCCTCACTACATTTCAAAAGCCCCGGGGGTTGGCGTCCCCGGGGCTGTGGGGCAGCCATGAGCCCCCACAAATATTTTAGAAAAGCCCCAGGGTGGTGGTCCCCAGGACTTGGTGGGCCTTGGAGGCCCCACCCATTTAAAAAAAAAGCCTGGGTTGTGGTGGTCCCCAGGGATGTGGGGGGCCGTGAGCCCCCACAAATATTTTAGAAAAGCCCAGGGGGTGGCGGTCTCCAGGGCTTGGGGTCCTTGGAGGCCCCCATCCATTAAAAAAACAAACCTGGGGGTGGTGGTCCCTGGGGGGCTGTGTCCACTCCCCACAATTTTTTTTAGAAAGCCCAGGAGGTGGTGGTCCCTGGGCTGCAGGGGTCCCCCGGGCCCCTGCACATATATTTTTGAAAGCCCCCCGGGACTTGGCCTACCCGGGGGCTAATTAATAACGGAGTGCGGGAGCCCGCGCTTAATTCTTTTCATTTTCACGGCTGTATCCGCACACCCAGCATGCATCACGGCATTTAAAAAAAAAAGCGTTTTTTTACCCTGGAGGTCCTTGTGGCACCCCCTAAGCAGGCCAAGGGGGTCAGGGTATTTCAACGCTGCCCCCTATTCTTGTTTTGTGCCTTCATTTTATTGTTTTCTTGTGCCCTGCTTCTATAGAGGCACAAGATGGCTGCCAACTGTTCCCGCTTTTGAGTGTTGACAGACAATTAGAATGCAGCTCATAGTAGGCAGGGTGAACAGATCCTAATCTGCAGGGTGCGCAGATCCTACGTACCTGTAGATATTGATATTTTTTTATTTTGATTTTCTCAGCAACTACATAACGAATTTACACCATTTAACAAAAAGGGCTCTTTCTGAACCAAGGGCTACCTTTTTGCCAAATTGGGTGTAACTCCATTCAGCTGTTCGGGCTGTAGCCGTGTCTAAAGTTTCCTATGGAAAATTGCATGGAGAAAACACGTTTTGGGAACCCTTTGTTCTTGATAGGAGTGGACTGGAGCGGGCCATACATTTTGAAAATTCCGCGAAGATTTGTCAATCGGCGCCAAAGTTATTCGGAATAGAATGTTGCGATTTTCCTAACTATAACTACCTACTGGCGACCGCCGTGGAGAGAGCACCATTGCCTGTTGAAATATGGATGGTTGTCATCAGAACGAGGCTTTTGGAAGTATTCTGAGCACAGGACTCTTTGTGTAACAACGACGGGCCTGACCGCAACGCAGCCTACTAAAGGTGTTTAAGACAATGCATTATTTGAATCAGAACTCTCGAACTTACTAACAAGGGAATATTTTAATTTGCATCACTAGGACAACGAGTCCCAGCAAACCTTGTATGACGGTGCACACAGCACACGCCTACTGGGGGGCTTGTTTGAATGAAAAGTCAGAAATGGTAATGGTGCAGTATCAAGAGTTTCTAACAGCAGCCCATGAAGAAGGGGGAGGTTCCCTGAAAAGCGTTGAGCATTCTTAAGAAGTGTGAAGCGGAAAGATGTGCTGAGTGTGAAGCCCAGAGGGCAGAGGACTGTTGTGTGCCTCTCAAATGCTTGAGGCATGTTGTTGATCAATATATATATCAAGGCTGCTGCGAGGCAGCCAAAACACGTCATGCTGGCATTGGAGATAAAAGAATAAAGCACTAAAATACTTGCAACAACGCACGTTTGTGGTCTGTACCTGATTGTCTACAATGGAGCCAGTAGTTCAGGACTGACGGTGATAGCACCAAGGGGGTGCTGGACTTTTACTACAGAGTCTCTCCGTACCATCAAAGGCCCGACTCCCTTGCAAGTACTACAGCAATTTTAGAACAATTGCGAGGCTCCATTGACAATACTTACCTGAACAGTGTACTATGGGAGCTGTAGTTCACCTACGTCGAACTGCAGCTGCAACTGATCAGCAGGCGTCAACTGACCTCCCCACATTGGGAGGACTACAGGATATCAAGGAGGGGAGGAGGAGTTTTCCTGTGCAGCAAATATTGTGCGAAGAAGGCGCGAGCCGAAATGCATTATACCTAAATGCTAGCAGTCATTAAAGCACTTCCCAAAAGGCCCCCGCTGTGTCCTCTATGTTCCTTTCTTGGAGGAGGTCTTTGTGCATATTTTACATGTTGGCCAGTAGCACGTTCAGAGGACCCGTTCCGGAAAGCATCCTGCAAATTATTGGCATCGCTGTTGTGTTTGCGCAGGACCTCCCCAGGATCTGATCTGACTAGCGGCCGCTGTCAGGAACAGCCTGTGACTTCACAAGGGAAACTAGATCACAGTACCCTAGTTTCACGGCCCGGTGAGTTCCTTGATGTTGGGGCTGGAACGTTGGGGACCCAAGGGGGTGCTGGACTTTTACTACAGAGTCTCTCCATGCCACCAAAGGGCCCCCTCCCTTGCAAGTACTACAGCAGCTATTTTAGAACAATTGCGAGGCTCCATTGACATTACTTACCTGAACAGTGTACTATGGGAGCTGTAGTTCACCTAAGTCGAACTGCAGCTGCAACTGATCAGCAGGAGTCAGCTGACCTCCCCACATTGGGAGAACTACAGGATATCAAGGAGGGGAGGAGGAGTTTTCCTGTGCAGCAAATGGTGTCCGAAGAAGGTGCGAGCCGAAATGCATTATGCCTAAATGCTAGCAGTCATTAAAGCACTTCCCAAACGGCCCCCGCTGTGTCCTCTATCTTCCTTTCATGGAGGAGGTCATGGTGCATATTTTACGTGTTGGCCAGTAACACGTTCAGAGGACCCGTTCCGGAAAGCGTCCTGCGAATTATTGGCATCGCTGTTGTGTTTCTCCGAGGGATCGGATTCAGCAGGACCGCCCCAGGATCTGATCTGACTAGCGGCCGCTGTCAGGAACAGCCCTTGACTTCACGAGGGAAACGGGATCACTTTACCCTAGTTTCATGGCCCGGTGAATTCCTTGATGTTGGGGCTGGAATGTTGGGGACCCAAGGGGGTGCTGGACATTTACTACAGAGTCTCTCTGTGCCATCAAAGGCCCCCCTCCCTTGCACGTTCTACAGCAGCTAGAGCAAGAACCTCCCTAGAAGTCCAAAAAGAGGAAACAAAAATAGCTAGAAAACCGGCCACACGAAATAAAGGAGGCTCAGATATCCAGGAACTGGTTCCCAATATGGCTCCCACAACAAGTACAATAGATCCCGAGGTAAAGTTCGACATTGGATCACTGAACCAGAGAGGGCCAGCCGCCAGACCCACAAACCATCGGAATACCTCAAAAAACAGAACAGGAAACAAAATCAGCATAATCACTGGACAACAGTAATTATGATAACCACATCTCAATTCTTAATAAGGAATCCTTAATAGAGATTGGGCAAGTCCCTCAAGTTCCCAAGATGCCCCATAGAATAGAATTTGAAACAAGACCAGAACAATCTCTGGGCAACACCAATTTTGACGACCACAATTCTATACTATTTATCCCAGAGTACAAGTCAAAGGGCCGATAGGACATCCTAAATAGAAGCATCATTCTTCAACTACTAAATTCAATTACAAACTTAGGGAGCGTAAATACCCAAGATTTGGAGGCAGTAGAATTTGTCAGTTACAAGCATTTGGCGGAACAGGAAATTACTATAACCACCTGGACCACAAGAGATTTGGCGGAAAAAATCCTAAAAGAGGAAAGGCAACTCGCGGCATGGGGCATACGAATAAAACCACATCATAATCCTGGCTATCCCGAACCTCTACTCGGTTACTTTCAGAATTATAACAACCCATCAAAAGAAAATATTTATTCTGGTGTACCCAAAAAAATCAATATTAAGAGGAGCTCGAGGAAGCTCAGCTGACCGTAAAACCCGAGATTTTCCATGGCACAGAAACATGGGCGAATTGGCCACAATCCAAGACTGGGATTGGGTAGCAAAAATTACAAATTGGAGAAGTGGAGAATTGTGGCTCAATGATTAGAGTGGCAGACCCTGATGCAGAGGTCTAGCCCGGGACCAGGGTTCAATTCCCCGCCTCGGCGGGTCTTGGGCTCAAAATCCCATGGACCTGATAATTTTTGCTTTGGTGCCTATTCCAATCATGGAGTCCCACTCTGCAACTCTGGGCAATAGCTTGCTTAATCTCCACAACGGCCCCCACAATGCTAAGGATGCCTGGCCTCCACCTTGGGGGTGCCCAGGAGTGGACGCCTCACAGGGAAAGCCAAGATGGGTTCCACAGCGGTATTCGTACAAGCGCCTTGAGACCCTTGCGGGTGAGTAGTGCGCTATACAAGTATCAATTTACATTTTACATTTACAATTCAAGACATATTGGCCCATGACAGTCCGAAGATCAACTTACTAAAGCACCAAAAAATAAAGTCATCTTTAAAACTGTGTTCTTGGAATATAAATGGACTAGGTCCAAAAACCACAAATAAAGACCTATTGTTATACCTCCAGCAGTTTGACCTAATATTACTACAGGAAGCATGGCTGGTAGAGCCTTTTCACCTACATGGCTTTAAATCATACTATCTTCCAGCCAATAGAACCTCAAAGTTTGGTCACCAGAAAGGAGGATTAACTACATACATCTCGATAAAAACAATAAATACAGCAAAAGAACTGCGGAGCAAGAACACATCGGGAATAGACAATGGAATAAATGCAGTACAGTTGGAATTCTCAATCGCGGGGAAAAATAAACAACAGCTGATCCTGGTCAATACTTACCTGCACCATAAAGGCAAAGAAAATGGCGCCAAGTCCTTGGTATCAGAATTGATGAATCTTATAATAGATGGTGAAACCCCGAACCTTATTGTAACAGGTGATTTTAACATGTTTCTCTCAAAGAGCAAAGGATACAACCACCCAATAGAAGACAAATTACATGAAAGGGGATCCCTATACCGGAAGAATGCTCATGGGGTAAACAAACAACTTTATCCAAAAATCTATTAATCGAATTAACAAATTTGGGCCTCATTTTGATAAACGGCCGATCTCCAGAGGATCGATCCCAAGCTGCCACCTTTCACAACTTTAATTCTAGTACTGCAATAGATTATACCTTTCTATCTCTTTCGCTTTTTCCACTAGTATATAATTTCAAAATTGGTACATCCGATTGTAGTGATCATCTACCAAAGAATTGACACTGATGGCACAGGGGACAACGTAAAAATGCAAAAGAATCAAATACAAAATAAGTGATCCAGAAAAACTGTCTAGAGAAGCCAAGACTTGCTTTGAAAGTGTCAAGCCATCACATGACAATAACATTACCGCCTGGGAAATCTTTTTGAAAACCTTTGGCTTAGCTAACTCAAAGTAATTCCTTACAAAAAACGTATGCACCAACGAGGCAAAAATATGAACCACAAGCCTGGCGGACATGTAATTCAAATACTCACCCTCAGACACCCATATCTCTGAAACTATTGCAAATATAATCTGCAATCAATAGAACACTCCGCGGACTAAGGAAAAACGTCAGTGACAAACACCTATTGATCGATCTGAGGTCATTAAAGATAAACAAGAATAAGCTCTTGTGGCGAATAAAGCAGGACTCCACAGAAAAAACATGGGCAAAATTGCTTTACGATGCAAGGAGTAAAAACAGCTCAAGATTCTGGAGCACTGTCAATAAAATTGAGAATCCTAAAGCTCCCAGAATAAATTTGCATATAACGGAGGAGAGCTGGGTAGAACATCTAACCAACCACTTCAACAACGCAACCGACAAAGTAACACAAGACCTAGAAGTTGGGGAGGAAAACAAGAGGGGCCAGAAGTTACCATCCGAGGACAACAACTTCCCAGGCTCAACAACACAGATCAAGGGAAGAATAGCGAAAGGCCGGAAAGAGGGAGCCTCTGGGCCAAACGGAACCCCACCTGCCCTCTACAAGCAAGATCCAAATTACTGGGCCGAGCAATTGCTCCCACTCTTTGAGAAAATTTGGGTGGCGGAGCAAATCCCCAGCTCCTGGATGGGTTCAATTATCACCCCAATCTATAAAAAAGGCTCCAGGAACGAAGCCAAGAATTATAGACTGATTACTCTTAGTGATATAGATGCTAAATACTTTTCGGGGCTCCTACTAGAAGAGCTAACAGCCTGGGCATCAAAGAAAAATCTGATCCCCATTAATCAGACCAGTTTCCAAAAAAACATAGGGACTACAATGCTATATGTGTGCTTCATCGACTACTCAGCTGCATTTGACAGTATAGATAGAGGAAAACTCTGGGCCAAGCTCTCAAGTTGGGACGCAGATCCCAAACTCCTGAACCTATTAATCTTATTGCACACAGAAACCTGGATCCAAATAAAACTGGGGGCAGGCAATTGTCTATCAAGGAAAATAAAAACAACAAAATGTCTGAAACAGGGGTGCGTTCTCGCACTGGCCCTGTTCAACCTCTTCATTTCCGACCTTTCCGAAGACCTTGACAAATGCAACCATCACTCTACAAAATTAGGGGGCCTGACTTTATCGAACCTGTTGTACGCAGACGATTTCATACTAATAAGCCAAACTCCTGTTGGCCTTCAACACCTCATCGATACAACAATTAATTTCTCAGACAAGAACGGATTAAGCTTAAACCAAGGGAAATCAAAGGTGATGATATTAAACCAAAAAATCAAAAAGCGACACCCACAGTGGTTTCTGCGAGATCAGAAGATGGAAACTGTTAAAGAATATAAATATCTGGGTGTAATTTTCGACTCAAAAGGCTCTTTCAAACAACAAAAAAAGGCAATTAAGGACAGAGGGTATCATTGGCCATTGCACTAAAGAGCATTAAGAGCAAAATAGCTGGTCCAAACTTAATCCCCCTGCTAGATGTTCTACAAGCAAGATTACTGCCATTGATAACCTACAGCAGCGAATGTATGAGAGGGCGAGATGAGTCCACCTTATACAAAGTAGTAGCAAAATTTATGCGAATACTACTCAGTCTACCATCGTACACCTCCCCAGCTCAATTAAGGCTTCAGTTTGGCCTACAGCAACAACAATTAGCAAGCAAAGGTGCTTATGCAAAGTGCTGGCACAAAGTAAAGAGTGCTGAGCGGGGCACCCTGAATACTTATCTATGGAAGGAGCTGGAAAGAGATAAGGACAGCCCTGTAATGGCCTATCTCCAGGCAGCAATAAACACCCTTGTGCTAACAGACCTTTGGGAAGCAAGCTGCACGCAAAAATGTTTCAATCGGCTCGTCAAAAAAACGGTTAAGATGCTGTCCCTGGAAGAATACAAAACAGCTTTAACCAGGAGGAGGCATGGATGGTTTGTGATCCAGAGTTACACCAGGCTGCAACCACAGGCCTACCTAGGCACTGGCTTCTCAAGGGCGGCAAAGGAAATCTTCTTGCAGTTGAGGATGGGGGTAATACCGTCAAAAGAACCCCTACCCCAATGGAAACGCTCGGATTCAAACATAAAGTGCAGACTCTGCAAGGATATTAAGGAGGACATACTGCATTTGTTATGCAGCTGTAAAGCCCTAGATACTGAAAGAAGGAGATATCTAACACAGCTGTGGAACCAAAAACGCCTGCGAACTCGCCGACAGGCAGTCCTGGCCTGCTTTAATGGGGAGGACATTCAACTAACCTGCAGACTGGTTCACTTCATGAAGTCAGTAAACGTCTCACTAAACTCAGCCGTTACTCCATGAAATGGGAAAACCATGACCAGCGGAAAACTTCGACAAGTAAAGAACCTTTCACTTGCGAGTGCTTGTCTGAGTTTTTGACTTTCCTGCTACTGCAATTACAAAAGCTATTCAAGGACAGTGCCTCACAGGTTTTATTAGGTCTTTAACTTTTCCTTACTTAAGGATAGCACAAGATGCACTTTTTCACATACTGATTCCTTTTCATATTTAATAATTTTGCAAATCAAGAAATGTTTTTATACTAATGTGATTGTATGAAATGTCTAATTTTTATATCTAGTTTTATGTACTTTAAATGGCACACAACCAAGTACTTTTCATGAATAATTGCAAAGAATTTTATTAATCAGGCAATAAAGAATTTACTATATTACTATATTACAGCAGCTATTTTAGAACAATTGGGAGGCTCCATTGACATTACTTACCTGAACAGTGTACTATGGGAGCTGTAGTTCACCTACGTTGAACTGCAGCTGTAACTGATCAGCAGGAGTCATCTGACCTCCCCACATTGGGAGGACTACAGGATATCAAGGAGGGGAGGAGGAGTTTTCCTGTGCAGCAAATGGTGTCTGAAGAAGGAGCGAGCCAAAATGCATTATGCCTAAATGCTAGCAGTCATTAAAGCACTTCCCAAACGGCCCCAGCTGTGTCCTCTATCTTCCTTTCATGGAGGAGGTCTTTGTGTATATATATATATATATATATATATATATATATATATATATATATATATATATATATATTCACTGAAAAAACCATAGGTTATAGGCCATATATAGTTAGGAATTAGCATTTACAAAACCTTGAAAATTCACTGAAAAAACCATGGGTTATAGACCATATATAGTTAGGAATTAGCATTTACGAAACCTTATTTTACTCACACAAAACCATTGAAATTCCATATATAGTTAGTTGCACTAACTATATATCGCGCACCCGCAATCCACTGCTGATGATGTCACATATTACATCATTCATGACATGGTCAGTGACATCACTGATGACATCACTGATGACATCTCAAATGACATCACTGATGACAACACTGATGACATCATCCAGTGACTGTGTGTTTCTGTAAAGTTTAAATATGTTTTACATATTGAAGAATGAGTAGATGTAGAAGTGTCTGGATGAAGGATTTAGTAGGTGTGTGACTGACTGTATGAGTGAGTGATTAAATGTGTCTCACTGAGTGCATGGGTTAGTGACTAAACTGTCTTAATTTGTGCATCATTATGTCTGTTGTTCTGTAAACTGCTGCATGTGTTGATCAGTAGCATTATGAGTAACTTTATGGGTAATTGATTGATTGTCCAAGTATTTGTATGGGAGATTGAGTGTGTGTGTGTGGCTGGCTGGGAGATGTGTGACTCTGTGCAGATTAATGTGTTCTTGTATCAATGATTGTATAAGAGAGTAAGTATGTGTTAGTATATGTTTGAAAATGTAAGGTACTCTATGTTTAACTGTATTGATTAGAAAATGGAAGTGTGATTGATTCTTTACAGGATTGACTAGGTGTGTGAGTAACTCCATGGATGAGTGGCAGAGTGTGAGTGTCTGTTTAGGTGTATGAGTGCATATGATAGTGTTGTAAAGATGAGTGATTGTATGTATGAATGATTGTATGGGTGAATGAGTGAATGTGTGTGTAGACATAGGAATCAGTGAGTGCGTATGTAGTAACTAGTATTGGTGTGTCAATGGTTTAAAAAGTTATATTCTGTATTTTACACTGGATGTAAAAGAGGTTATATTAAAGTGTGAGGAGATGCATTGTATTGTCACATGAATGATATCATCAGTGATGTGACCATTGATGTCAAATGAGATGTCATCAGTGATGTCATCAGTGATGTCATTTGAGATGTCATCAGTGATGTCATCAGTGATGTCATTTGAGATGTTATCAGTGATGTCATTTGAGATGTCATCAGTGATTTAATCAGTGATGTCATTTGAGATGTCATCAGTGATGTCATCAGTGATGTCATTTGAGATGTCATCAGTGATGTCATCAGTGATGTCACTGACCATGTCATGAATGATGTAATATGTGACATCATCAGCAGTGGATTGCGGTGCGCGATATATAGTTAGTGCAACTAACTATATATGGAATTTCAATGGTTTTGTGTGAGTAAAATAAGGTTTTGTAAATGCTAATTCCTAACTATATATGGTCTATAACCCATGGTTTTTTCAGTGAATCTTCAAGGTTTTGCAAATGCATATTCCTAACTATATATGGTCTATAACCCAAGTTTTTTTCAGTGAATTTCAATGGTTTTTTAATAGCAAATATCAAAAGCTTTAAAATGTCAAGTACGTGGTAGGTAAAAACATTTTCGTGTTTATGCACGCTGATGTGCTTTGAACGCTGCCCCCTCCCTCTTTTCTTTTAGGAGTATTCTCTCTTTGCAAATAGTGAAGGGTAGGTAACGCAGGCCTTTGCCCCCGTTGTAATCTGTCTTGCCTGCTTCCCTCTCCATTTGATTGATTGTTATCCAAGCATTTACTTTGGAATTGGTTCTCTTTGGTTCATTCTCTATTTACAAACAAGCACAGAGTCGCAATACTCTGTTTAGTCTTTGCAGATAGTGAAAAATCGTTAGAAAAAACAAAAGGAATCAAGCAAAATCAGTAGGCCACTAATGGGATCTCTTTTTGACCTCGCTAAAATAGAAACATTAGGAACAACCCCTCATGAGAAATATGAAACTATTGAGAGGAACTGAGCTCGACGCCATGATGGCTGCAAGACAGCTCGGCTCCGCCGCCCACCCCGCCCAAAACAACGACAAACCCTATGCAAATATTATAAATATATACAACACACCAGCAAAGTAACAGGGTAAAATGTTTTATTAAATAACTATTTACATGGCAGCCTGCTGCAACATCGATCCAAATGCATGCCGCCGTTCCCGGGATTTCTCCCCGACTACTCTGCGGCCTACGAGATGGAGAGACCGGGGCGTTGACTATGCGGGGCCTCCGGCCGCAACCACAGCGCCAACGATCGCTGCTGACAGAGGGGAGCCTTGCCGGTGAGAGCCACTGATCTGAAGAACCGCTGCCTGCGGTGCCTCCCTGAGCCGCTTGACGGAGGCCCCCGAGGGG
Organism: Lissotriton vulgaris; assembly: GCF_964263255.1. Classification (NCBI taxonomy): domain Eukaryota; kingdom Metazoa; phylum Chordata; class Amphibia; order Caudata; family Salamandridae; genus Lissotriton; species Lissotriton vulgaris. The sequence continues at coordinate 1,541,670,361 of NC_141693.1, read as the reverse complement.
CGGTGTGGTGGCGCGGACTCGGAGGGGGCGCTTGGCTCCTGTCCCCTCCCCAAGTCTTGTTGCCCTGGTGTGGCCTGAGATCGCCCCCGACATAGGCGGCCGGCTCCCGGGGTCAGGCGGAACTTTTTGCCTTTTGGTGATTCTTCTATTCTGGACCTTGTCCCACAATCCGTTTGACCTGAAGACACGTCCTGCGGTGCCCTGGTCCGACCATCACATATACCTGCACCAGGAGATGGCGTGGGGTGCACTGGAAGGGAGAGGCGGCGCGAACGAGCCTCCCCCACCTCCCCAGGTGGAGGTTTCTCAGCTACACCCCAGCGCTTCACTCGGCCAACTGAGTTGCGCCTGCTCTTGCGGCACAGTGCCTCGCTCATCCAGCTGAATTGCGCCTGCTCTTGCTATTACAGCGTCTCACCCGCCATCCGGCTGAATTGCACCCACTCTTGCGGTACAGCGACAGGCGGCTGCCACGGAGCTCACGAAATGGCGGTCGGCTCCACAGACTTGGGCCTGGCCTGCAAGGATGGCTCTGGGCAACCCTGGAACTCGGACGCTTGACTGCTAGGGCATGGGCCCCATTCCCAAAAGCGTCCCCTCAGCCTTGAAGATCCTACAAGAGTCACCGGGGCCCCCGACTCCCGCAGACTTCCGGTGGGGAGCGACTGCCATGATTGCTCGCGGAATGGCCACGACGTAGCCACAGGGTGCTCTCATGCTGATGCCAGCTTCAGTCTGAAACATCCAGAAACACTGTAGACTACCAATTCGATCAGTTCCGGTGGAGCCCCAACGTGACCCGGTAGAGAAGAACTTGCCCTCCCCTCTTTGACTGATGGTTCTTGTTGCCTGTCCCTTCTGTTGTCATTTAACTGAACTTTTTGGACTGCTGAAAGGGGTTCTGTTCCGACCGCTGGTTGGTGGAGACATTTTGACTATATTCTGGACCTGCCCGGCCTCGCTCAAAATGGCGTCGGTATAAATGAGACTCGCAACTCCTTGATGTGTACTGGTTGCTCAGCCTTGATATCACGAGATATGTATGCAGTTTTGGAGCACATGGCAGGCGGGGACGGGTACTGATTGAACATTTGGACATCCCTATTGATATTAAGTTCTGATGTATTATTCATTACTGTACTATTGAAAGTTCGAATTAACGTTACTCATGGTACTTGCCCGCAAATGTATATCTAGATAATTTCATTGTAACTGTTAGACACCTTAATTCCTGCAACCTAATGGCCCGCCCGTTACGTTTTTCTACAGTGTAAAGGTCCCCTCATCATATACGATTCCAGTTTGCTCCGTGGCCGGCCCACGTGGTTGTAGGCCCGTATTTGTATACTGACATTTTTGCAAAAAAGAATTTTCGAAGGAAGTATGGAATCAGCGTCATACCAATCGTCTAGGTTGGTAGGGTTTTAGAATAATGGCTGTTATTCCCAAACAATAGAAGACAGATAATGCAGACCCTTTGCCTGAATTTTGGATTGATTGAAATTTGTATCCGTCACACCTGCCCTTTTTCCAGAATTTTTAGAAACTGGTCGACCGTAGCTTAAGGTATCTGCCGAATGTAAGGTGTGGTGTTTTGTCCCATAAAATAAGACTAATTGAGAAACAAATACACGAAGAGGGAACTCGAATTTAGAGACAAACAAAATGAAACATTTTTTGACATCATAAGAAGGGGAGGATATGTTACACAGAAAAATTATGCGAAAGGGATAGCCAAGATCTGTTGTATCACACGTTCCTGCAGCTAGTCTGATACATGGTAAGTAGAAGCTTTTTCGTGTTTGCGCGCGCTGACATCCTCTGAATGCTGTATCCCCCCCCTTTCTTTTCTCCTCTGTAGGTTACATCAGAGTTCCGACTGAAGAATGAAGTGGACATGGACCGCACCGTGCTCCATGTAAGGAAAGACATAGACAAGCGCTGTGAGATATTGCATGGAGTGCAGACCATCACTGGGAACGTGAAAAATTGTATGGTGTGACTGTGCGTACATGCCCTGATTGTATGGTATGAATGTGTATGTATTCCATATGCCCGGCCGATAAACGTTCTGTTTGCGCAACTGCCGCGTTAGAAAACAACATTGTGACGCATCGCGTAACCACGACGTATCGCGTTGTCGCGTAATGCGTCATATGACGCCCGCCGTGTTCGCGCACCCGGAAGTGCTCAGGTGCGCGAGGCGCGAAGCGCAGCTTCCCGGAAGCGATCCGGGTCGCGGCGCGGAGCGCGTAACGTAAGCATGACAGGTCATGTGACTTGTTAATAAAACTTTTCATTGGTTCATTTCACTTTTGGGTTCCTAATGATGTAAGGCTAGGTCATGTGACCTAAAAATAACACTTTTCATTGGTTTAGAACTATTTTTTGTCCCAAATGATGAAAACCCCTCCTTGTTTCCTCATTCTGACTTTCATCTTTGTGAGAGGAAGACCTTTTTTCATCACTTAGCAATAGCAAGTGTTGTAGCTTCAGCTGGTGCATCCCCACCACCACCACCACCTCCTAGGAAGAGAGTACCACCTCCTCAGGTGGTGGTTGAGCAAGAGGTGCCCCCCCCACACCTTCTTGTTGCCTGATTCGGCCAGCTCAATCGATCGAGCATGAGACTCTGTTGTGATCTGAAGAACCGCTGCCTGCGGTGCCTCCCTGAGCCGCTTGACGGAGGCCCCCGAGGGGCGGTGTGGTGGCGCGGACTGGGAGGGGGCGCTTAGCTCCTGCCCCATCCCCAAGTCTCGCTCGGCCAGCTGAGTTGCGCCCACTCTTGCAGCCTACGACATGGAGAGGCCGGGCGTTGACTAGGCGGGGCCTCCGGCCGCAACCACAGCGCCAACGATCGCTGCTGATGGAGGGGAGCCTTGCCGGTGAGAGCCACTGATCTGAAGAACCGCTGCCTGCGGTGCCTCCCTGAACCGCTTGACGGAGGCCCCTGAGGGGCGGTGTGGTGGCGCGGACTGGGAGTGGGCGCTTGGCTCCTGTGGGCGCTTGGCTCCTGCCCCCTCCCCAGGTCTTGTTGCCCTGGTGTGGCCTAAGATCGCCCCCGACATAGGCGGCCGGGTCCCGGGGTCCGGCGGAACTTTTTGCCTTTTGGTGACTCTTCCATTCTGGACCTTGTCCCACAATCCGTTTGACCTGAAGACACGTCCTGCGGTGCCCTCGCAATGCAGCCTGGTCCCTGAATGTGTGCAGGGGGACGGTATTCCTCGCTCGGCCAGCTGAGTTGCGCCCACTCTTGCGGCCTACGACATGGAGAGGCCAGGGCGTTGACTAGGCGGGGCTTCCGGCCGCAACCACAGCGCCAACGATCGCTGCTAACGGAGGGGAGCCTTGCCGGTGAGAGCCACTGATCTGTAGAACCGCTGCCTGCGGTGCCTCCCTGAACGGCTTGACGGAGGCCCCCGAGGGGCGGTGTGGTAGCGCGGACTGGGAGGGGGCGCTTGGCTCCTGCCCTCTCCCCAAGTCTTGTTGCCCTGGTGTGGCCTGAGATCGCCCCCGACATAGGCGGCCGGCTCCCGGGGTCCGGCGGAACTTTTTGCCTTTTGGTGACTCTTCCATTCTGGACCTTGTCCCACAATCCGTTTGACCTGAAGACACGTCCTGCGGCCTGGTCCCTGAATGTGTGCAGGGGGACAGTATTGATTGGATCAAGATGGCGGCTTCACACAAAGCTGACTCAAGTGTTGCTGCTGATGCTATGCAGACAAAAACTGGTTTTCAGTTTGTACATTCTTCAGGATTTTTCCATCCAAGGCTGGTTGAGAGTTTGTAGAACGATGGCTTCAGATTTTCATTATACTACTCTTCAACATTCTTCATAAATGTAACAATGTGAGACTCACTAGGAGAACAGCCGTTTATCTTTCCTTTCAAAATGCTGCCAACAATATTTTCTGAATGGAAGACAACATCTTGTAGCATAAAGGGCTGCGTCAAGGGTGATATTGCCCAGAATGTCTTGTTTTCTAGTGCTCGTAATGACGAAGCCAGAACTGCCGAAAGGGATTCTGGTCCTGCTGCTACTTATTGGAGACATTGAACTATACTCTGGACCTGCCTGGCCTCGACCAAAATGGCGCCAGTATGGGAGCGTCTTGCAACTCCTTATGACGTTCTAGTTACTTAGCCTTGACGTTATGGGGGATGTATGCGGTCTTTGTGCACATGGCGGGCAGGGAAGGGTACTGACTGGGAATACGGACAACCCTATTGATGTCGATTTTTCATTATTGATTATTGTATTAATAAAGCTTCAAAGTAATGTTACCCGTGATACTCGCCCATGGTGTGCGTATGGACGATTTTATTGTAACTGATCCTGTTATACTTTCAATTAAAAAATCAACCTTCACTGATCCTGCAACCGTTTTTCACGTTTAGTTTTTTCAATTAAATGGCTCGCTTGTTACATACTCCTATACCCCTGGCTTTTGAAAGACACCATCTTGTAGAATAAAGGGCTGCGTCAAGGGTGGTATTGCCCAAAATGTCTTGTTTTCTAGTGCTCGTAATGACGAAGCCAGAACTGCCGAAAGGGATTCTGGTCCTGCCGCTACTTATTGGAGACATTGAACTATACTCTGGACCTGCCTGGCCTCGACCAAAATGGCGCCAGTATGGGAGCGACTTGCAACTCCTTATGACGTTCTAGTTACTTAGCCTTGACGTTATGGGGGATGTATGCGGTCTTTGTGCACATGGCGGGCGGGGAAGGGTACTGACTGGGAATACGGTCAACCCTATTGATGTCGATTTTTCATTATTGATTATTGTATTAATAATCTTCGAAATAATGTTACCCATGATACTCGCCCATGGTGTGCGTAAGGACGATTTTATTGTAACTGATCCTGTTATACTTTCAATTATAAAACCAACCTTCACTGATCCTGCAACCGTTTGTCACGTTTAGTTTTTTCAATTAGATGGCTCGCTTGTTACATCCTCCTATACCCCTGGCTTTTGACCCTTTCCTACGCGCGGTCTGTACTACCGCCCTCGGGCGATCTATGTAATGAACAGACTACCATTGCCGAAACACAAGGGAATGCATCTCAGAGAGATAAGTCAAGTACGTGGTAGATAAAAACATTTTCGTGTTTATGCACGCTGATGCGCTTTGAACGCTGCCCCCCCCCCCTCCTCATCATTTAGATTACCACCGCCCATTGCACAAAAGCGTACCGGGCGCTCCCCACGCAAAAAAAAAAACGATATATTTTTTTTTGCCTCGCGGGGCCCTTATAAAGCTTCCACATCAAACCTAGGGGGTCAGGGAGGATCTACTATGCCCCCTTATGGTCATTTCCCCCTTTGTTTTGGCCTCCTCTTGTCTCTCGATCCTACCGAGAGACAAGATTGCGGCCGCTCCGGACTGTTTAGAATGTTGACAGACACCGGAGAGCCAATCAGCTTCGCTTCGCGAAGTTCCGTTACGCGTCAAGTACGCGAACCGGAGCGCTACCCGGAGCACTGTTACAGATATATATATTTTTTTGAACGTTAATTTATCAAAATCCACTGGAGCACATATATTGAGACCTAGCAAAGGCACATCGGGCTACCAGTCCCTACAATTTTGCCAAGTTTCGTGCAAATCCATTCAGCCGTTCGAGCTAAAAGTGAGGCCAACCGCCCTATGGAAATTAACATGGGAAAAACGCGTTTTGGGCCCCCCCTTTTTTCTCGGCCCCCCCTTGATGAAGCCCCCCCAAATTTTCAGGGGCTGCTCAGAATCAAAATGTTCAATTTTCTCGAAAGTTTCAGCCAATTCCGTCCACAAATGCCAAAGTTATTAGACATAGAATTTTCGAAAATCCCACAGAGAAAAAATCCTAACTATTATACCTACCTGGCGACCGCCAGTAGGTAATATATGTATATATATATATATGTATAATTAATCAAGGCTCCCAAATGGCTGCAGAATGGGAGAGGGAAAGAGAAGAGGCAGCACTGAACGTGTTCACAGACACGGACACGGGCAAAGGCGGTGGGAATAAAACAACAGCCCAACCACAACCGCAAACAACTGAGAAGGATGAAACCAAAAAATTATTGACAGAGCTAGAAAAGCTCCGGAAGAAAGAGGTGGCCAAATGGTGGGAAGTGAAATCGCTCACCAGATACCTTGATGTGGGAAGAGTACCCAGGGGACTGAGAATTTTAGTAGCCCCGACGTACGAAGACCCCGACCCCCAAATGCTCCAGATGTGGGCGGATAACAGTGCACAATCTTCCACCAATATGCTGAAAATATTGGTGAAATTCGCGGCGAGTGATAGAGCCAAAATGATAACGCGAATTGAGGAAATAATGAAAAAACTGGACGAAAAAGAAAATAAGGATGAAATCGCTAGTACTTTGAAAGAAATACAAACCAGGATCACAAAACATGAAAGTGACATTAAAGAAAGAAAGGCGATAAAATTCCAGAGAGATAGAAATGATTACATGAATGGAAGAATATACACGTTTGCCAGGAAGTATGATCAAATAAGAAATCAAATGCCCAAACCAGCGTCAAGCAACCAGGGGGCCGGAGTTGAACAGAGCGAAAATGAACAGAGCTCGGAGTACGAAACAGACGCTGAAAGCAATCACAGCGCAAGCAACATTGGTCCCCCTCCCACACCAGCAGAAGAACTAGCTTTTTTACGGATACAACGCCTCAGAACACTAAGACCACGACTACAATCGAGACAGGAAGACGCAGGTGGCCAAACAAATCGGAAGAAACAACAACAAAAAGCAGGCGGAGAAAAAACAGACGCTGGGGACAAACAAACAGGAAAGCAAACAAAGCAACCATACAGACGCAACCGACGACGATAATGGCAGGAGACAACACTGTAATCAACCTAACAAACCTAGAACTCTCACAACAAGAACTGGACATTTTATCTTTGGGCCTATCGTACTGCAGTAACACGAACTTTGATTATGCCCAAACCCGAATAGACTTGTTCATGTATGTTAGAAAGTTAAAACTTCAGAAATACTTCTATCAAAGTCAACAAACTAGGGATGTTCCAGACCGGGAACAACAAGAACACGTCCTGAGTGTAGCGAATATGGAAGCATTGCAAGATTTGATAGATCTGGAACAAAATAACGACACTGTTTTAATCAGCCCCAGTGGAGCAGCGGCAAACTCAGAAATAGACATCTGTCAAAGAATCAAAACTGGTTTCAAACCTAAATCAGTATTCATGCCGATAATGCCAAAAGATGGACTAGACATGTTTTCAGAATGTGTGATCAAGGAATTGAAGGAATTATCCATAAAAAGCACAAGAGAGGGCGTGGCAGACAGCAACGACCAAATGAGAAAATACAACAACTTGATGACAAAAATTAAAGCAAGATCGGACATAGTGGTGAGATGGTCGGACAAGGGAGGCAACATAGTCCTGTGGCCGTTGGAAATGTATAATCAGGAAGCACTCTCTCAACTTCAAGACCGTGAATGCTATACCAGAATAAGTCCGACACACATCATAGGATTACAAGAGAAATATCACAACGAACTATATAGGTGGAAAGGCATGGGTTTGTTAAGCAAACAGGAGTTTGAGTACCTGAAGAACGACTACCCAATAACTCCTCAATTATACCTAATCCCCAAAATCCATAAAAACAGCAGTGTACCACCAGGCAGACCCATTATATCTGCAATAGGGAGCCTATTTGAAAAGACAAGTATTTTCATAGACCATTTCCTACAACCGGAGGTGAGGGCTTTACCTGCCTATTTGAAAGACTCAGGTGATTTCCTAGCTAAAATCTATGATGTGGAATGGAAAGATAACTACTTATTCATGACCCTAGACGTACAATCTTTGTACACTAGCATTCGACACAAAGACGGACTCAATGCCCTGAAACATTTCCTCGGAAAAAGACCAATAAACCTTTTTGAACATACCCGCATGATCCTTGAAATGACTGAATGGTGTTTGACCAACAACACCTTCATATTTGACAAACTTCATTACAAACAAATGCAGGGTTCGGCCATGGGTACTTGCTTCTCCCCCAGCTATGCGAATCTGCATATGGGCTGGTGGGAGGAGAAAGTCTTGCAAGTCACTCACGCAGAAACTATAACCAACAACATTGTAATGTACAAACGTTTTATCGATGACATTTTTATTCTGTGGCAGGGCAGTCCTGAAAGTGCCGAAAAATTCGCCAAGGAATTGAATGAAAATGCATTGAACTTGAAATTCACATGTAATATTAATTGTGATACTATACAATTCCTTGATGTTGAGTTGTTTGTGATGAATAATGGTATACAGACACGCACATTTAGGAAACCAACAGCAGGAAACACAATCTTACACGCGCAAAGTTTTCACCCGACACCTCTGAAACAGTCTATCCCATATGCTGAATGCCTTAGGATGACTAGAAATTGTAGCACACAAGAAGAACTGTCTAAAGCCAAAAAGAACCTTTTCCATAGGTTAAAAAACAGGGGATATACGGAGAATACCTGTAGGGGGGCAGAGGCCAAGTGTGAAAACAAAACCAGACAGGAACTCATATTCCCTCCCAAAGACAAGAATAGTCCTGTAATAAATGAACAACAGCCACCAAGGCTAATAACAGGATACAACAGGTATCACGCAAATCTCCGCAAAATTCTCAGGAGACATTGGCCACTAGTACACAACGATCCTACCATTGGCCAGTTGGTGGGTAAAAGTCCCCTGGTAACCTATAGAAAAGCTAAATCCATGCGCAGTGAACTGGTATGCAATGCCCCAGCAATCATAAAACAGAAAAATTGGTTACAGAACCAAAAAGGCTTCAAAAAATGCAGTAAATGCAAAGCCTGCAACCACGGGACAAATACCACTACAGTCAGTATACCATTCAGACACAAACCATACACCATAAGAGCACAACACTCGTGCAAAACCGAATTTGCGGTGTATGTGCTGACATGTGTCTGTGGCAAGAGATATGTAGGTTCCACCATCCACCCAGCACATGTCAGAATATTGCAGCACTTGAGGGCAATAGTGAACAAAGACCCTACTTACCCGGTAGCAAGGCACATCAACCAGCTACATGAAGGTAATGCCCAGAATCTCACTTACTATGTCATTGATAGTGTACCTAAAAATGCGAGAGGAGGCAACCGTATTCTAGCCCTACGCCGACTGGAGTCCAGATATATAATCCTTCTGAACTCCAAAATCCCGTTCGGATTGAACGCGGATGAAGCCCTGAACGTACACTTATGAATCAGTATGTACTCTTCCCATCCCTCTAAACCCATTCTTTAACATCTGCTGTTCTACTACTACTTAGAACTGTTTTTAAACCACAAGCACAGCAACAAAGTCACCTTCCACGTAACTAATCACAAGTAGCCCTAGTTATCACCTTTAATTTGTGAACCTATTATTACCCCACTAATCACACTAAAACAAGTCACAAGCCATTACTCCACTTGGAGAAGAGAGAAAGCCAACTTGTTAAGTACTGCATTAATGAGCTGCGCCGGCATGTATATGTTTAACATGAATAACATATAGCACTTGACTTAGCTGACGCTATAGTTGGGAAATGAATATTTGTAATTGACAGAGTAATTACTGCTGTACATATATATCATCAAACGTATAATACCTTAAGTATGGCACATGCACTAGGGAGCAGCATAACCTACCTGGGTCTGTACTCCTCATATTGGTCCTACAAGCATGTCCATCCACGGGTGGTCACGGAGGGATAATTCCAGCATCACCATCACTAATCGCTAGCGCAACCATCAGTTACCACTAAAACTAATGGCAAACTTATGGCAGACAGTGCACGTGTGCATAAGACTTGTAATAAGTGTGGACGCACGTTTATTTTACTTTATTTCATTTATTTATTTTATGAAATGTAATTTAAAGTGTTCTCAAATTCATGAATTATACAAGTGTGAAGTTAACACATGTAACAATGAATATAAGGGACCTTTTAGTAATGTGGTTCAATTGAGCGTTACCAAGTTGCATAAACATAGGTGAAAGACTGACATGATGTTTCACATGCAAGTCAGGAAACTTTTCTATGTCCACACATGAGGGTTAAACATGTAACCATACCAACCCTGGGCCAATGAAAACGTGTAACACATCAAACGCCTCAGCAACCATGTAACATTCATGTATATTTAAAGTGTAACATAATGACAATGCAGATGTAGTGAGCAAGGCGGGGCAAGCCGCCGAAACGCGTCTATGCAGCAAATGAGCCATTAAAAATCGTTTGGATTTTGATTCACGGAGTCAGCGCCTTATTTTGATGGAAAGTTTGGTTTGGTGTCGATATATATATATATATATATATATATATATATATATATATATATATATATATATATATATATATATATATATATATATATATATATATATATATATATATATATATATATATATATATATATATATGTATATATATATATATATATATATATATCATTCAAATTGCCCCTGAACACAAGGACGCCACTCCGCTGGTGCAGTGTAACAACACTCTTTATTTCGTAGAACTGCCAAAAAAGCCCGGTTTTCATGCATCTCCCCGACGCGTTTTGAAGCAGACTTGCTTCTTCTTCATGGGGTTCTCGGGCAGCACATGACGGGATTGACTGCAGCTGTGCTTTTAACCAGAATGCATGCTCTCCCTGGTGAGGCATGCTGGGGGCTGCAGTCCAATATTCTCCTTCGGTGGAGTCCGTTATGTGTAAAATTCTGAATGCCTCTGGAAAATGTTTCGCCCTCCAGTGGGTTACCGGCATTTTATTCAGTTCCTGATTTCGAAGCGCTGAAAACAGGCAGGGAGAGCCCCGCCATTCAGTCCCGTTGTTGGAGGTCCTGCCGGGCGGTGCATCCTTTGCGGCTGAGGCCGCCGCGTACAACATCATTCAAATTGCCCCTGAACACAAGGACGCCACTCCGCTGGTGCAGTGTAACACCACTCTTTATTTCGTAGAACTCCCAATAAAGCCCGGTTTTCATGCATCTCCCCGACGCGTTTCGAAGCAGACTTGCTTCTTCTTCATGGGGTTCTCGGGCAGCACATGACGGGATTGACTGCAGCTGTGCTTTTAACCAGAATGCATGCTCTCCCTGGTGAGGCATGCTGGGGGCTGCAGTCCAATATTCTCCTTCGGTGGAGTCCGTTATGTGTAAAATTCTGAATGCCTCTGGAAAATGTTTCGCCCTCCAGTGGGTTACTGGCACTTTATTCAGTTCCTGATTTCGAAGCGCCAGCGCTGAAAACAGGCAGGGAGAGCCCCGCCATTCAGTCCCGTTGTAGGAGGTCCTGCCGGGTAGTGCATCCTCCGCGGCTGAGGCCGCCGCGTACAACATCATTCAAATTGCCCCTGAACACAAGGACGCCACTCCGCTGGTGCAGTGTAACAACACTTTTTATTTCGTAGAACTGCCAATAAAGCCCGGTTTTCATGCATCTCCCCGACGCGTTTTGAAGCAGACTTGCTTCTTCTTCATGGGGTTCTCGGGCAGCACATGACGGGATTGACTGCAGCTGTGCTTTTAACCAGAATGCATTCTCTCCCTGGTGAGGCATGCTGGGGGCTGCAGTCCAATATTCTCCTTCGGTGGAGTCCGTTATGTGTAAAATTCTGAATGCCTCTGGAAAATGTGTTGCCCTACAGTGGGTTACTGGCACTTTATTCAGTTCCTGATTTCGAAGCGCCAGCGCTGAAAACAGGCAGGGAGAGCCCCGCCTTTCAATCTCGTTGTAGGAGGTCCTGCCGGGTGGTGCATCCTCCGCGGCTGAGGCCGCCGCGTACAACATCATTCAAATTGCCCCTGAACACAAGGACGCCACTCCGCTGGTGCAGTGTAACAACACTCTTTATTTCGTAGAACTGCCAATAAAGCCCGGTTTTCATGCATCTCCCCGACGCGTTTCGAAGCAGACTTGCTTCTTCTTCATGGGGTTCTTGGGCAGCACATGACAGGATTGACTGCAGCTGTGCTTTTAACCAGAATGCATGCTCTCCCTGGAGAGGCATGCTGGGGGCTGCAGTCCAATATTCTCCTTCGGTGGAGTCCGTTATGTGTAAAATTCTGAATGCCTCTGGAAAATGTTTCGCCCTCCAGTGGGTTACCGGCACTTTATTCAGTTCCTGATTTCGAAGCGCCAGCGCTGTAAACAGGCAGGGAGAGCCCCGCCATTCAGTCCCGTTGTAGGAGGTCCTGCCGGGTGGTGCATCCTCCGCGGCTGAGGCCGCCGCGTACAACATCATTCAAATTGCCCCTGAACACAAGGACGCCACTCCGCTGGTGCAGTGTAACAACACTCTTTATTTCGTAGAACTGCCAATAAAGCCCGGTTTTAATGCATCTCCCCGACGCGTTTCGAAGCAGACTTGCTTCTTCTTCATGGGGTTCTCGGGCAGCACATGACGGGATTGACTGCAGCTGTGCTTTTAACCAGAATGCATGCTCTCCCTGGTGAGGCATGCTGGGGGCTGCAGTCCAATATTCTCCTTCGGTGGAGTCCGTTATGTGTAAAATTCTGAATGCCTCTGGAAAATGTTTCGCCCTCCAGTGGGTTACCGGCACTTTATTCAGTTCCTGATTTCGAAGCGCCAGCGCTGAAAACAGGCAGGGAGAGCCCCGCCATTCAGTCCCGTTGTAGAAGGTCCTGCCGGGTGGTGCATCCTCCACGGCTGAGGCCGCCGCGTACAACATCATTCAAATTGCCCCTGAACACAAGGACGCCACTCCGCTGGTGCAGTGTAACAACACTCTTTATTTCGTAGAACTGCCAACAAAGCCCGGTTTTCATGCATCTCCCCGACGCGTTTCGAAGCAGACTTGCTTCTTCTTCATGGGGTTCTCGGGCAGCACATGACGGGATTGACTGCAGCTGTGCTTTTAACCAGAATGCATGCTCTCCCTGGTGAGGCATGCTGGGGGCTGCAGTCCAATATTCTCCTTCGGTGGAGTCCGTTATGTGTAAAATTCTGAATGCCTCTGGAAAATGTTTCGCCCTCCAGTGGGTTACCGGCACTTTATTCAGTTCCTGATTTCGAAGCGCCAGCGCTGAAAACAGGCAGAGAGAGCCCTGCCATTCAGTCCCGTTGTAGGAGGTCCTGCCGGGTGGTGCATCCTCCGCGGCTGAGGCCGCCGCGTACAACATCATTCAAATTGCCCCTGAACACAAGGACGCCACTCCGCTGGTGCAGTGTAACAACACTCTTTATTTCGTAGAACTGCCAATAAAGCCCGGTTTTCATGCATCTCCCCGACGCGTTTCGAAGCAGACTTGCTTCTTCTTCATGGGGTTCTTGGGCAGCACATGACGGGATTGACTGCAGCTGTGCTTTTAACCAGAATGCATGCTCTCCCTGGTGAGGCATGCTGGGGGCTGCAGTCCAATATTCTCCTTCGGTGGAGTCCGTTATGTGTAAAATTCTGAATGCCTCTGGAAAATGTTTCGCCCTCCAGTGGGTTACCGGCACTTTATTCAGTTCCTGATTTCGAAGCGCCAGCGCTGAAAACAGGCAGGGAGGGCCCCACCATTCAGTCCTGTTGTAGGAGGTCCTGCCGGGTGGTGCATCCTCCGCGGCTGAGGCCGCCGCGTACAACATCCTTCAAATTGCCCCTGAACACAAGGACGCCACTCCGCTGGTGCAGTGTAACAACACTCTTTATTTCGTAGAACTGCCAATAAAGCCCGGTTTTCATGCATCTCCCCGACGCGTTTCGAAGCAGACTTGCTTCTTCTTCATGGGGTTCTCGGGCAGCACATGACGGGATTGACTGCAGCTGTGCTTTTAACCAGAATGCATGCTCTCCCTGGTGAGGCATGCTGGGGCTCTCCCTGCCTGTTTTCAGCGCTGGCGCTTCAAAATCAGGAACTGAATAAAGTGCCGGTAACCCACTGGAGGGCGAAACATTTTCCAGAGGCATTCAGAATTTTATACATAACGGACTCCACCGAAGGAGAATATTGGACTGCAGCCCCCAGCATGCCTCACCAGGGAGAGCATGCATTCTGGTTAAAAGCACAGCTGCAGTCAATCCCGTCATGTGCTGCCCGAGAACCCCATGAAGAAGAAGCAAGTCTGCTTCGAAACGCGTCGGGGAGATGCATGAAAACCGGGCTTTATTGGCAGTTCTACGAAATAAAGAGTGTTGTTACACTGCACCAGCGGAGTGGCGTCCTTGTGTTCAGGGGCAAATTGAATGATGTTGTACGCGGCGGCCTCAGCCGCGGAGGATGCACCACCCGGCAGGACCTCCTACAACGGGACTGAATGGCGGGGCTCTCCCTGCCTGTTTTCAGCGCTGGCGCTTCGAAATCAGGAACTGAATAAAGTGCCGGTAACCCACTGGAGGGCGAAACATTTTCCAGAGGCATTCAGAATTTTACACATAACGGACTCCACCGAAGGAGAATATTGGACTGCAGCCCCCAGCATGCCTCACCAGGGAGAGCATGCATTCTGGTTAAAAGCACAGCTGCAGTCAATCCCGTCATGTGCTGCCCGAGAACCCCATGAAGAAGAAGCAAGTCTGCTTCGAAACGCGTCGGGGAGATGCATGAAAACCGGGCTTTATTGGCAGTTCTACGAAATAAAGAGTGTTGTTACACTGCACCAGCGGAGTGGCGTCCTTGTGTTCAGGGGCAAATTGAATGATGTTGTACGCGGCGGCCTCAGCCGCGGAGGATGCACCACCCGGCAGGACCTCCTACAACGGGACTGAATGGCGGGGCTCTCCCTGCCTGTTTTCAGCGCTGGCGCTTCGAAATCAGGAACTGAATAAAGTGCCGGTAACCCACTGGAGGCGAAACATTTTCCAGAGGCATTCAGAATTTTACACATAACGGACTCCACCGAAGGAGAATATTGGACTGCAGCCCCCAGCATGCCTCACCAGGGAGAGCATGCATTCTGGTTAAAAGCACAGCTGCAGTCAATCCCGTCATGTGCTGCCCGAGAACCCCATGAAGAAGAAGCAAGTCTGCTTCGAAACGCGTCGGGGAGATGCATGAAAACCGGGCTTTATTGGCAGTTCTACGAAATAAAGAGTGTTGTTACACTGCACCAGCGGAGTAGCGTCCTTGTGTTCAGGGGCAATTTGAATGATGTTGTACGCGGCGGACTCAGCCGCGGAGGATGCACCACCCGGCAGGACCTCCTACAACGGGACTGAATGGCGGGGCTCTCCCTGCCTGTTTTCAGCACTGGCGCTTCGAAATCAGGAACTGAATAAAGTGCCGGTAACCCACTGGAGGGCGAAACATTTTCCAGAGGCATTCAGAATTTTACACATAACGGAATCCACCGAAGGAGAATATTGGACTGCAGCCCCCAGCATGCCTCACCAGGGAGAGCATGCATTCTGGTTGAAAGCACAGCTGCAGTCAATCCCGTCATGTGCTGCCCGAGAACCCCATGAAGAAGAAGCAAGTCTGCTTCGAAACGCGTCGGGGAGATGCATGAAAACCGGGCTTTATTGGCAGTTCTACGAAATAAAGAGTGTTGTTACACTGCACCAGCGGAGTGGCGTCCTTGTGTTCAGGGGCAATTTGAATGATGTTGTACGCGGCGGCCTCAGCCGCGGAGGATGCACCACCCGGCAGGACCTCCTACAACGGGACTGAATTGCGGGGCTCTCCCTGCCTGTTTTCAGCGCTGGCGCTTCGAAATCAGGAACTGAATAAAGTGCCGGTAACCCACTGGAGGGCGAAACATTTTCCAGAGGCATTCAGAATTTTACACATAACCGACTCCACCGAAGGAGAATATTGGACTGCAGCCCCCAGCATGCCTCACCAGGGAGAGCATGCATTCTGGTTAAAAGCACAGCTGCAGTCAATCCCGTCATGTGCTGCCCGAGAACCCCATGAAGAAGAAGCAAGTCTGCTTCGAAACGCGTCGGGGAGATGCATGAAAACCGGGCTTTATTGGCAGTTCTACGAAATAAAGAGTGTTGTTACACTGCACCAGCGGAGTGGCGTCCTTGTGTTCAGGGGCAAATTGAATGATATATATATATATATATATATATATTACCTCCTGGCGGTCGCCAGTAGGTATATATAGTTAGGATTTTTTCTCTATGGGATTTTTGAAAATTCTATGTCTAATAACTTTGGCGTTTGTGGATGGAATTGGCTGAAATTTTCAGGAAAATTGAACATTTTGTTTCTGAGCAGCCACTGACAATCTGGGGGGGTTTCATCAAGGGGGGGCCGAGAAAAAAGGGGGGTCCCAAAACACGTTTTTCCCATGTTAATTTCCATAGGGCGGTTGCCTCACTTTTAGCTCGAACGGCTGAATGGATTTGCACGAAACTTGGCAAAATTGTAGGGACTGTTAGCCCGATGTGCCTTTGCTTGGTCTCAATATATGTGCTCCAGTGGATTTTGAGTAATTTAGGTTCAAAAAAAGATATATATCTGGGCGGAGCCTAACCACACATCTGATCTGATTGGCTGTCAGCACTTCATCCAAGAAGTGTTAGCAGCCATCTTGGGACCAATATACATGATAGCACCTCATTAAAAAGCATTGTAGTTAATAGAGGGTTTTAGGACTTTAGTTACATTATAAATCATTTGTTGATGGTACCATACTCGTTTTAGGAATTGTGGTGGTTTCTAAGGTGATTTTACCATGTGAAAAAACCTTCTGCTGTGATATCATGAATATTGTTTGAAAGAAAACTAATATCTCATGATTTTCCCACAGTGGTTTGGAAGGGGATCTATAAGCTAAACTGAAAGCATATTTTCTGTAAATTCACATTATCTTTCTCAGTCATGTGAAAATTAAGTCTGACATTCTCAGTAAAACATGTACATCCAACAAGGACATAGACTGTCAGTTGATTCCTTTGTGTTCTACTGCAGCCTCCTAGAGTGTTCTAAAGAACAACTAGAGCGCTAACAGTCCTACTTATTACAAAGGTATGGCACACCTGAAGCCATCTTGATTGGAATAAAGTGGTAACTCTTAAAACATTTAATTTAAAAAGAAACAACATGAGGGGGTATATTTTGCCATAGAAAGTATGATTAGTGCTGCAGAATGAAAAATTAGGGCACATTTTGAGTGACTTCTCAAATCCTTTTCTATTTCATTAAAACATTCTGACATGCAGTCTCCCAAAATGGCCACCAGAGACAAAAGAGCCCAAATGTAGCCCAAATATCACCCAGATGTAGCCCAAGTATAGCCCAATGACAGAATGTCCCAGAGTGTTCTAAAGAACAACTAGAGCGCTAACAGTCCTACTTATTACAAAGGTATGGCACACCTGAAGCCATCTTGATTGGAATAAAGTGGTAACTCTTAAAACATTTAATTTAAAAAGAAACAACATGAGGGGGTATATTTTGCCATAGAAAGTATGATTAGTGCTGCAGAATGAAAAATTAGGGCACATTTTGAGTGACTTCTCAAATCCTTTTCTATTTCATTAAAACATTCTGACATGCAGTCTCCCAAAATGGCCACCAGAGACAAAAGAGCCCAAATGTAGCCCAAATATCACCCAGATGTAGCCCAAGTATAGCCCAATGACAGAATGTCCCAGAGTGTTCTAAAGAACAACTAGAGCGCTAACAGTCCTACTTATTACAAAGGTATAGCACACCTGGAGCCATCGTGATGGGAATAAAGTGGTAACTCTTAAAACATTTAATTTAAAAAGGAACAAAATGAGGGGGTATATTATGCAATAGAAGGTATTATTAGTGCTGCAGAAAGAAAAATTAGGGCACATTTTGAGTGACTTTTCAAATCCTCTTCTATTTCATTAAAAAATTCTGACATGCAGTCTCCCAAAATGGCCAGCAGAGACAAAAGAGCCCAAATGTAGCCCAAATATCACCCAGATGTAGCCCAAGTATAGCCCAATGACAGAATGTCCCAGAGTGTTCTAAAGAACAACTAGAGTGCTAACAGTCCTACTTATTACAAAGGTATGGCACACCTGAAGCCATCTTGATTGGAATAAAGTGGTAACTCTTAAAACATTTAATTTAAAAAGGAACAAAATGAGGGGGTATATTTTGCCATATGAATTATGATTAGTGCTGCAGAAAGAAAAATTAGGGCACATTTTGAGTGACTTCTCAAACCCTCTTCAATTTCATTAAAAAATTCTGACATTCAGTCTCCCAAGATGGCCACCAGAGACAAAAGAGCCTAAATGTAGCCCAAATATCACCCAGATGTACCCCAAGTATAGCCCAATGACAGAATGTCCCAGAGTGTTCTAAAGAACAACTAGAGCGCTAACAGTCTTACTTATGACAAAAGTATGGCACACCAGAAGCCATCTTGATTGGAATGAAGTGGTAAGTCTGAAAACACTCAATTTAAAAAGGAACACCATGAGGGAGTTAATTTTGCCATAGAAAGTATGATTAGTGCTTCAGAAAGAAAAATTAGGGATCATTTTGAGTGACTTCTCAAATCCTCTTCTATTTCATTAAAAAAATTCTGACATGCAGACTGAAACATGCACTTTGAATACCAGCAGCAGACGTCCCTGGTGAGCAGTAGCTTTACTACAGTGATCTAATGTGCAACTAGAGTGCTAACATTCAGAATTTATGGCAAATGTGTGACACATCTGAATGCCTTCTTGATGGAACCAAAGTAAACAAGCATTGAAAATGCAATATATCTCGCCCTCGTTTAAGTTAAAGCCATTCTGTTTGTAATGAGGTGGCTTTTTAGCTTTGCTTTTATTAGTGTTTTTTCAACTTTCATGTAAATAACATGCATCTGTATGCATATAAGTATATGTAGGCATGCATTTATGTTTGTATTTATATAGATATACAGATGATATATGTTTATATATGTATGTATATATATATATATTCACTGAAAAAACCATAGGCAATAGACCATATATAGTTAGGAATTAGCATTTACAAAACCTTGAAAATTCACTGAAAAAACCATAGGTTATAGACCATATATAGTTAGGAATTAGCATTTACAAAACCTTGAAAATTCACTGAAAAAACCATAGGTTATAGACCATATATAGTTAGGAATTCGCATTTACAAAACCTTATTTTACTCACACAAAACAATTGAAATACCATATATAGTAAGTTGCACTAACTATATATCGCGCACCCGCAATCCACTGCTGATGATGTCACATATTACATCATTCATGACATGGTCAGTGACATCACTGATGACATCACTGATGACATCTCAAATGACATCACTGATGACATCATTTATGACAACATCCAGTGACTGTATGTTTCTGTAAAGTTAAAATATGTCTTACATATTGAAGAATGAGTGGATGTATAAGTGTCTGGATGAAGGATTTAGTAGGTGCATGACTGACTGTATGAGTGAGTGATTAAATGTGTCTCACTGAGTGCATGGGTTAGTGACTAAACTGTCTTAATTTGTGCATCATTATGTCTGTTGTTCTGTAAACTGTTGCATGTGTTGATAAGTAGCTATATGAGTAACTATATGGGTTATTGATTGGTTGCCCAAGTATTTGTATGGGAGACTGAGTGTGTGTGTGGGTGGCTGGGAGGTGTATGACTCTGTGCATAGATGTGTGAGCAGTTGATTCACTAGATGTATGGTTTCAAAAGTGCATGTGGAAACAGCTGTATGGGCGGTTGACTGTGTGCATGAGTGTATTGGTGAGTGAATGGATATCTCAGTGCTACATGCCAAAGTAAGTACATATGTAAAACACAGTACATGTGAGAGTTGACATATATAAATAACTGTGCATAAGAGCCAGTGAATGTGTGAGTGGCTGTATGGATCATTGTGAACTTGTATCAGGGATTGTATAAGAGAGTAAATATGTGTTAGTATATGTTTGAATAAGTAAAGTTTGTATAACTGTATAGTTGAGGAAATGGAGGTGTGATTGATTCTTTGCATGACTGACTAGGTGTGTGAGTAACTCCATGGATGAGTGACAGTCTGTGAGTGTCTGTTTACACTGATTGTATCTAAGGTTATATTAGAGTCTGAAGAGGTTCATCGTATTATCGCATGAATGATATCATCAGTGATGTGATCAGTAATGTCAAATGAGATGTCATCAGTGATGTCATCAGTGATGTCATTTGAGATGTCATCAGTGATGTCATCAGTGATGTCATCAGTGATGTCACTGACCATGTCATGAATGATGTAATATGTGACATCATCAGCAGTGGATTGCGGGTGCGCGATATATAGTTAGTGCAACTAACTATATATGGAATTTCAATGGTTTTGTGTGAGTAAAATAAGGTTTTGTAAATGCGAATTCCTAACTATATATGGTCTATAACCTATGGTTTTTTCAGTGAATATATATATATATATATACATATATTTGCCAAGGTGTATTGAAGAATAAGTGGGTGTATAAGTGTTTGATTGGATGATTTAGTAGGCGTGTGACTGACGGGAAGGTTATCATTAAACGTGTCTTACTGAAGGCATAGGTTGGTGACTAAACTGAATGAAAGTCTGTATCAGTCTGTCAATTGGTGTGTAAGCACTGCATGGGCTGGTGAGTAGCTACATGAGTGTCTAAATGGGTTATTGATTGGTTGTCCGAGTATCTGTATGGGTGCCCGAGTGTCTATGTGGGTGGGTGGGGGTATGTGACTCTATGCATAGATGTGTGAGTGGGTGATTCACTGGGTGTATGGGTTCAAGAGTGCATCTGTGAAGGGCTGCATGGATGGGTGAGTGTGTGTATGGGTGTGTACGATTTTGTTCATGTCAATTACTTATGTTGGTGCAATTATTTAAATCGCATGTTAAAATTCCACTCTCTAGTGAGTAGTTTGATCACATGACAATCTCATCTTATTAATTATATATTTAATTCTCTTTGATGAGTGTTCAGAAGAATGTTTCAATTTCACCGGATACTGTATTTATGTTGCAGGTTTACCTGATGCTTCATGTATTGTTTATTTTCTTTTGTTTAAGCTCTCCGGTGAGCTTTCATTTCATCACAGACATAGTTCAGGTTATTTTGGACACATTTTTCAAAGATGTACGTGTTGTTCCTCATCCTGATTAAATCCCAGCAGTGTTAGTGTTCTGAGCAATACAATATGTTTAGACTCCTTTGCCTTAATAATCTTTTGTGGTTTCCTCCTCTCTCAGATCTTGGGTTTAATAGCATAGAATTTTAGAAATTCCCATTTACTGCTGTGTACTTTTTCCATATGTTTTGCTATGGCGTTAGACCGGTCATTATTTTTGGTAGCTCTGATATGTTCTAAAATTCTTTTCTGCCTATATATTTGAGTTTGCATGGGCATTCCACAAAATAGATTAGATATTTGCTTTTGCAAGTGATGTGCTGTTTAATATTCCACTTTACTCCTTTCGTGATTGTCACCTCTTTTTTGCTCTCTGGTATTTGACAAGCCTTAAAACGTTTGCATGGCCAAAACCCTATTTGTGTCCACAATTTGTTTTGTTTTGCTTTGAAGTGACTATGTGTTAATCTGTCATCGATATTTACTGCTCATCTGTAGGTTACATTGGGATGGTCGCCGATTATTCCTGATAGAATTGGGTCTAGTTGTAAGATTCCCCAATGTTTTTGAGAATTCTAGTTATTTGATTGGCTTGCATTGTATATATTGTTATTAATCTGATATTTGGGGGATATTTGAGGGATCCTGTGTTGCAGGTTGTTTAGGATCATTCAAAATCTTGATTTGTATTTTTGTCTTTGCTCTTTGTAAGCTCTGATTGATGATCTTTGTGGGATATTTTGTCTTTTTAAATCTCAGCTGTGCGTCTTTGTTGTGTTTTGCAAATTCGCTCCCTGTCGAACAGTTTTTCAGATACCTTAGAAATTTCCCATGTGGAATGTTCCATTTTTGATTTACAGGATGGAAACTATTTGCATGTAAGACTGCATTAGTCACTGATGCCTTCTGTAGAGTGTTGTCTGAAAGGTATTTCCATCAAAATAGATTTCAGTGTCTAGAAATTTTATTTTTGTTGAACTAATTTCATACGTGAATTTTAAGTTAACCTTGTTATTGTTGTGTATGTGGAAATATGTGGCAAAGTCCACCTCTGTGCCATCCCAAACAATAAAAAGGTCATCAATGAACCTTAGCCATGAAATTATATTAACTATGAATTCATCATTTTCTGGTTTCCAGGCGATTTTTTGTTCGAACCATCCCATCTAATTTCTAATTTCTAATTTAAAACATTTATAAAACGCAGCGTGCACCGAACGGTTTCCTGGCGCTAGTGGAAGGGATTGGCTACAGAGATGAAAGTGGAGCCCGGGATTGAGGCCAGGGAAGGAGGATTACACTGGGAAAGCCTGTTTAAAAAGATACATTTTTAGGTCCTTACGAAAGGATACATAGTGGGTAGACGCACGTAGGTGGTCTGGAAGAGAGTTCCAGAAAGTGGGGGCCAAGGTGGAAAAGTTAGACCCACCCCACTTTTTGCGTCTGAAGCGTGGGATCTGGAGGAGGGACTTGGAGGAGGAACGAAGTTGTCTAGAGGGAACGTATTCTTTTATTAGTGAGGAGATGAAGGCGGGTGCGGTGCCTTGGCGAGCCTGGAAAACCATGCAGGCGGTTTTGAACAGAGAACGTTCCTTGATCGGGAGCCAATGAAGCTCCCTGAGGAGGGGTGTGGAGTGACAAGACAAGATTAGCATAGTTTGTAGAAAATGAAAAGTCCATGGCCGTACCTTTGATTTGTTAAAAAAATTATTTATTGAATATAAAGATGTTATTGTGTAGGCAAAAGGAGATCATATCAATTAACATGCTGTTATGATATTGATATTGAATGTTTCTTTTTCCCAGGAAGAAACTGCATTAATTGATTCCGATCTTAGGCTCTATGTTTATATACAATGCAATCACATCCATTGAAATTCATTTGTATTTAGGATGCCACAATGTTCCTTCTAGTTTTTGCATGAGGTCTGTAGTATCTCTTAAGTAGAAGTTCAAATATTTTACTAATTGGCAAGCAAGAAATCTATATAGTTTGACATTGCTTCTAGTCTAAATCCATTTGCAGAAACTAGAGGTATTCCTGGTGGGTTGTGTTGGCTTTTGTGTATTTTTGGTAGGAAGTATATGGTGGCTACTGTTGGATTTTTTACTACCATATATTTCTTCTCTTCCTCGTCAATTAGCCCTTGGTTTAGCCATATTTGTAGATTTTTGCCAGAGTTTTTTAATTTCCTTTGTGGCATCACTTGCTAAGATTTCATAGAATGTGGCAACTCTCAATTGTTTGTTGGTGTCTTGAATGTAATCAACTTTGTTTTGTATTGCAATGGTTCCACCTTTATCAGCAGGCTTTATTTCTATAAGTTCATCTTGTTGAAGATCTTTTAATGCAATCCTTTCTTGTATAGACAGAATAGCTTTCTGTTGTATGCGATTTAGCTGGTGAAGGTCATGTATAATAGCTTCATGGAGCACATCTATTTTATTTCCTGGTGGTAGCTTAGGGTAGGAAAAACATTTAGGTTTTTTACCACTCATCCCAGCATCCAAAGTGGGAAATAAATCATCCATATTTTCCAGATTGAGTTAAGTTTCATTGTCCCCCATTGTTATTAGTGTTTCCAGGGCTGTTTTATCCTCCACCAATAATACACTTTCCAAAGGCTATTGCTGTTTTCTCTCTGGTTGATGTTGTTTTTTCTGCAAATATTTTTGCCAATTTGATTTTTTGTACATATTTGTATAGATCTGTGAGTGTTTGCGCAATATCCAGGTGCATATTTGGGCAGTAGTTCATACCTTTCTTTAGAAGATTTTGTTCTGATTCCACAAGTATTCTGCCAGATAGATTGATGACATTCAACTCTTGAGTTTTATTCTCATTTATTGCCTGATCTGCTTGATCTGCCTCTGGTAAAAAATCTTGGATATTCCTCCTTCCTTGTCCCATTTGGCCTCTCCTTGTTTTCCTATTGTCCCTCTGCCCTGTCCTCTTCCTCTTCCTCGTCAATGTATATCAACAGGTAGTTATAGTTAGCTAATGTTTCCATAGGAAAATAATATTTTGACTTATTTATAACTTTGGTGCTTGTTGATAAATCTTCATGAAAGTTTCCAAAAAGAGTGCGCCGGGGATTGTTGTTGCACATGGACAGTTTCGGAGAGATTCATCAAACAGGGCTGAGAAAAAAGGTGTGCTAAAAAAAAAGGTGTGTTTCTCATGTTAATTCCTATAGGACTTGCCAACACACCTACATCTTGAACTGCTGGACAGATTCTGCTGTTTCTTATTTGTTTTTAAGAAAATACATTTTGTGGCATCTGTAGCTATGAAGACTTTGTGAATAATAACGAGCTTGTGCAGGGAACACTTCAACCAGGAAAATAAAAAGAAAAAAGAAAAAAGAAAAGGGGTTGTATTGGTGAGTGAATGGTTGTGGCTGTATGACAGAGTGAGTGGGTGTATGAGTGGCTCTATGGAGGAGTGTGTGGGTGTGTGAGTACATGTATGGAGATGTGAGAGGTTGTATGGGGGTGTGAATGGGTGTTTGAGTGGTTCTGTGAATGATGTCATCAGTGATGTCATTTGAGATGGCATTGGATTTCCCAAGGCATATATTAATGCTATTAAGGCACTCTATCTCCACCCGAAAGCGGTTATCAGAATAACAGATTCATCCTCTGAATGCTTTGAGATAACAAGGGTGAAGGACTGGGCTTTTTCTAAGGCCCAGCGGTGCCAGGGCACAACACCTGAAACCTTCGTGGGTTACCTGTTCCAGCGTACAAATTACAGAGACACGGGACACTTCCTTCGGCGTCAAAGATCAGAGTTTATTTACTGCAGGGATACAGATATCGCAAGAAGTACACAACGTGTAGGTTCTGAGAGACTGCTTCAATTTGCACTAAGTGGATCGCTCCTTTTATACATCTTTTTGCCATTGCATAACATACGAACAAAAGGTTACAACTTAGTTCCCACAGTAAACAACAAAAGGGTCGCTTTCATGTTTCAGAAGCCCAGAACATAATTACAGTAACATCGCCAGTTCCCAACTGTAAAAGCATGCTATCTCACTATTAAGCACATTCCGTTCAGGCTATAAACAAGCGAAGAGAAGGAACAGAAACAGGTGCAAGGAAGACAGACAACAGATGAGAAAGAGTGTGGGAGCAATATCGGAAACGTGATTGTAGGATCAAAGGATTCGTGCCTAATGCATGCACCGCTGAAACAATAGACTGGCACGGCAAGATGCGCCTCGAGCGGAGCCATCTGCCTTTGCTGTGTCATCCCCCTCGTCATAAAGTCACCCTCAAAGGAACAAGTGTCTTCCGCAAGAGCTTGGGAATCCCAGGGTCACGAAGCGAACAGTGTCCGTTCGCTGGCTACTTGAGGGCAAGAAACAAAATGGATACCGTATCTAAAATGGAACCCGTGGGATCAGATGGAGAAACCCACGAATAAGACGAACGGTGCAAAGTAGTGTAGTGAAAACGCGTACACCCACTAAACTCGTCATTTACGGTTCATAGATACCACACTTGCCCATGTTCGAACAAGTAAAAACATTGTCACGATTCTCACAGAACCTCAAGGGGGACAAGGCAAGGTTGTCCTTGTTCCCCCTGTTGTACTTAGAACCGTACCTTCGTAAATTATTCACTGAACCGGACATTTCTCCTGTCAAGATTCAAGGAAACCAATTTAAAATATTTGCCCATGCAGACGATGTTGCTATCACGACTATAGATATAAGACGAGCACTTCCAACAATAATTTTTTTAGCTGAAGAATTTGGAGCACTGTCGGGTTATAAGTTAAATGTAGCAAAAACCCAACTGATGCATTCTGATTATGGGCGACCTAATGAAATGCCTTTTGTCTCTGTAGCTCAATATCTGGGGATTACGATATATTCTAAGATTGATGATATTGTAAGTCTCAATCTCAAACCAGTGTTAAAATCTTCCAACAAGGTTTTAGAAAAGCTGAACAACTTACACTTTTCTCTTTATGGTCGTGTTAATATAATTAAAATGATAATTTTTCCCAAACTCTTATATTTATTTTGAACAATACCTCTTTTATTTTCGTCTTTTTATTTAGGTAAAATCGATAGACGGGTATCCAGGTTTCCCTGTGGTTATCATGGAACTAGGCGGTCCTTAAAATGGTGTTCTCTCCCAAGATTAAAGGGTGGTTGGGGGTTCGCAATTTTCGGCTATATTATTATTAAGATATATGGGTATACTACTTTTTTCGGATACCATCACCGAAGAAACAGTCTACCCCTCAGTCTATGAATTGTTGCTAGGTGAAGAAGTCTCTTAATGCTTAGTTAAAATTATTGAACCCAGTTACTATAAAAAAACTAAATTCAAAATTATCATAGCAGTATCTGCAATTTGGCGGCAAATAAGGAACAAAATTACTCGTCTGGGCGAAATTAATCATTATTCTCAAGTTTTAAATAATTGAATGTTACCCAAGGTTTTTCACGATCAAATTATGAAAAGATGGTATCTTGCTGGAATTCGTCTATTGGGAGATTCATACGAAGGCGCCTAACTCGCTTCTTTTGCTGATCTTCAAACTAAATATGGAATACCTAGCAATAATTTTTTTAAGCATCTTCAAATACAGAACCTTTTAGAATCTAAAGGTCTTAATAATCATATTTGTATGAGTCAAAACATTATTCTAGAAACTAGTAGAAAAGTTTAAAAAATAGGGGTAGTTTATCAAACTGCTATCAATCAACTTGAAGATGATTTATGTTTGGTAGAGAGTAAGTGGCAAAGGAAACTTGAAATTGAAAATGCTGACATGGTAAGATCTATTGAATTATCAATTAAGATGCTTTTTAATGGCTTGCTTCAAAATCAACACTATATGTCAATTTTTGATCTTTATTACTCTCCTGCTAAATTAGCTAAGTGGAAAGTTAGAAATGGAGATAAATGCAATCGGTGTGATGAAACAGCCGCTGATTCTATTCATATGTTTTTAAAATGTGAGAAACTTCCCGATTTATCGCGGATATTGAATTTTTAATAAATAATAGTTTGGGGATTACTGTTAATTTAACTTCTGAAATGGTAATTTTAGGTCTTCAAACGGATCAACTTGGAATCAGATCGAATGCTGAAGAAGCTTTTCTGTGGTTGGAAAAACAGGATAATTAGGAACAATTTTAACTAATGGACAAGACCTGACATCAGACAGCAATAACTATAGATGAACACTGTGCATGGTACAAAAATATATATACATTTTATTCAAGAAGTATATTTGTCATTAAAATGCAAACATTTTTTGTTTTGTTTTGTGTTTTTCTCCGTGTATGTGTGCCTCCACTGTACATGTGATGGTCAATCTACCTATACAGAGTCATATACATTTTTGTTCATATCACAGTTCAATACATTTCAAGAAAATTCATTATTTGGGAACTGTATGGAGGCTGTTTAAACACATTAATCGTTGCAGTTTAAAAACATGGCTAAAAGTAACAACTACGCGCGTTTCGGCTGAGGGCCTTCATCACGAAGCCATGTAAATATCCGAATGAACCTATGCACACAAAAAGATAGTAGAGCATGTCAGTGTCAGCAAGTTGTCCTAAATATTTACATATTAAACAAAAGGGAAGGAAAACATACAGTGCATTTATACAGTGATAAAAAAACACACACAAAAAAAGAGAGAGAAAAGCAACAATGTCTACTGAAAATTATGCCTGTCCTGCTATTTACAATTATATACAATATATTGCCTATTCTGACCAATTCATGCATAAATATACATTTGTAGCTACATACATGATGTTTTAATCAAGACCTGAATTGCTATACACTTAGATAACTACATGTAGTTATGTATTGCACTACGTTGTGTGGGGGGTGTGTTGGGGAGAAGGGGAAAAGGAAAAGGAGGGGGAAAGGGGGGGGAGGGCCGGAAGGGAGTGTGGAAGGAAAGGAAAGAAAAGGGTTAGGGGTGTGGGCGGAAGGAAAGAGAAAAGGAGAAAAAAGGGAGAGAGAAAAGAGGGGAGGGGGGGAAAAAACGGGGGGGGGCCGGGGTTTTTTTTTGGGTTTGGGGGAGAAGGGGTGGTTTACATAGAATACAGCATTGTACCTAGATGTGAATAGTAGAAGAAGCTTTTCTGTTCATTTGTATGTCAGTTTTTCGTTTTTGTATTACGTCTCGCTGGATAGATAGTGAGCCCCCTGTTTTTAATCATTGGCAACTTAATTTTCTGTCTATATATCAACTAGAAATGGCAATGTATAGATCTAAGGGGGCTAAAAGAAAAAAGCTGGGACAAAAAATATGGGATCCGATTTCTAAATGGATTTAATTTGATTTGCTTATTGAATATGGTGCTAACTGCTCTCTATGAATGTATTGGTATGATTCATATACTGAATGTTTATATATTTTTTTTCAATTTTTTTTCTCTTATGTATCATGCTTAATGTACGACTGTTTGTTGAAATAAAATCTATATAAATAAAAAAAAAGAATTGACTGAAGAGGTAGCTAGGTTCTGAAAACAGAAGTGAGCTATTACAGCATTGTGATTCAATGTTGTTTAAAGAGGTGCATCTTCTTCACAGTCTTAATATGGATGAAGGTTGGGGTGGCTTTACTGGATACAGGGATGTTGTCACAGATTTGAGCTGCAGTGATGGTTGAATATTTTTTATTGGATTATGGACCTGAATATGCATCAACAATCCAGTCAACTAAAGATAATTATAATTTGAAGAATAACCTAAACATCAGTACTTACTAGATATATAGTCTCCTAGAGGTGAGCAGGGGAGGGAGAAGCAATTCAAGTGTACATATAATACCCATTACAAACGCGAATATTATTATTTACAACATGCTTTATAAAAATGCAGTATGCAGAATTTACGTTTACACAAATGAAGTGTGTTAAATAGTAAGCAACCATGCTTAAATTCCATAGGCCTGTAATATAGTAATGAAGCATGTATTATTGTTAAGTTGCCAATTCTGAAGGTGCCATGATTTTAACATGAAGGCCCATTAATAAGTGTTTGTTTTTCAATAATTGTGCAAGATATTTCTATTCTCTTTGCCGCAGACATTGCAATTTCGGAAGCTTCTCTTTATTAGTTAATGAATAGATGTTTGTTGTATTGGATGACTGATGGTGAAGTTTTCACTGCAAAAGATGTAGACAGGGAGGAAGATTCATGGGAATACGATTTGTGAAAGAAGAAGGGATGTGCTGCAACTTCCAATCACACATGGATAAAGGACAAATATACTCAGGTGAGAAGATGGGAAGTGAACCTGTTCCCAGGAGCGTGCTGAAATCTTATTGGCCAACACGAAGAGCAAAGAATATTAATGTTGCAACATAGAAAACGTGTGTTTATATTAATGCCTGTTTCTAACTAGAAAGAAGAGTTGCCACAAGTTAGTTTTGCAGACCACATTAGATGTGTTCCCAGATTTTCTGAGAGAAGACTCTGTATTGAGTTCTCTTGTACATCTCTTTATTTCTTAATCTATTATTTGAGCTGAGAATACTTTCTAGCATACTATGCTAAATCTTCATGCTTATGCTTGATTCTCTCTCCAGAACCCTTCATGGGGATCTGAACTGACTCCTTTTGAGCCTTCTCGCATTTATCTTGGCTTAGTGTGGAAAAGGAAATATGGTTTAATGGAAAGTGCTTGTTATGTTCAATTGCATTGATGATTTTATTCTGATTTGCTGAATCGACTTACTTTATAACTAAAAATTGATTGATTGTTTATGTTAACCTTTAAAGACAAATTTGGAGAATTATACTTTAATAAAACATGAGAAAATGAAAAAAAAACAGAAGCAGTAAGTTATTCTTACTATGTGCTGACAGATTGGCAATAATAATAAATCACAATTCAAAAGATAAAATCAAGTAAATATAACAATTATTGTGCATACATAAAAATCAGCTGTGCCACATATATGTACACATTTAATCAGTTGTCAGCAAGAACCTGCGCTTGTGCCACATTGCTTCCAAATATTTTGCTACAGTGAATACAGTCAAAATAGTAAAATCAGTTTTAAAAATCCTATAGGCTTGCATACACTGCTTTAGCCCCAAGTTTTTGCAGAGAGGTGTGAGCCAGTACCTTCTTGGCCTTTTGTATACTGGGCAAAAAAACAATATGAGCAAGTCATTCTCGAGTTCAAACTTACAACCAGGACAGTTTTTTTGGGGAGGACGGGCACCACTTGCTAGTAAAGGCTCTGATTGAAAGGGTGCCATACCTCAATTGTAAGTACAATTTCCTGGTTAAAATAGGGAAAATATCATCTAAAACATAATCAAAGGAGTAGAAGTCTTTGACTTTAAGAAAAGACTCAGTTAGGGTGCCTATTTTTGGAATGCGCATGGCAGTTTAGAGTTTACTATCATAATATAAATTTGCCAAATACTTCTGTGACACTGTTTTACAAGCGGACTCAGGGTCAGACCACATTAGTGGTAATCCTAGGTTCCCACAGTCTTGTTTTATGTACTTTAGCCATGGGATTTTCCCCACATTGGGTAAACTTAGGATTTCTGCTAGTTCCTGCCTGTAGTTAATAAGCTCTGGTGTACTCCAGAGCCTCCGCCAGAATGTTAATGGCTTCAGGCCAGTTCCTCATCTATTGCCCTGATACCCAGATCCAGCCTCAAGAGTAGCAGAGGAGTACTGGAGGGCAAAGTCAGCAACTGTCTCAAGAATTTGTTTTCTGCGGTGACAATCTCTGGTCTGCACGAGTGGCCACAGAGTTCGCCGCCATAAGTTACTGCGCCCCTTGCCTGCATTTTGTATATCTCCAGGGGTGGGCCGATGGGTTTAATAGTTGATTTATTTGCAAGCTTAAGGATTCCCCCAGCCAACTGGGCCAGTTTAAGTTGGGCTTTAATTTGGTGGGGGGCCCAGGTCATCTACACATTTATAGTTACCCCCAGATTTTCAAAGGTGCGAACCTCTCCAATCTGCTGGTGCCTATGGAAGGATTTGGGCGTGTAGTAGTTGGGGGGTTAAAAATCATGTATTTGGTTTTGAGGGCATTTATCTCTAGGCCCGTTCTAAACAGAATGCCTCAAAGCCATCTAGCACAAGTTGAATCCCCATTGGGGATTTGGACAGCAGCAGG
Organism: Lissotriton vulgaris; assembly: GCF_964263255.1. NCBI lineage: Eukaryota > Metazoa > Chordata > Amphibia > Caudata > Salamandridae > Lissotriton > Lissotriton vulgaris. The sequence goes on along the minus strand of NC_141693.1, from coordinate 1,541,639,141 downwards.
GTGTCATCTGCGAACATGATCGCAGGCACCCTGCTGCCCGCAAGCTTGGGTGCGTCATTGTCCAAAACCCCATTCAAGTGGGCGATTACCCCATTGACAAAGAGGCAGAACAGGGTCGGCGCTAGGACACAGCCCTGTCTTACCCCTCTGTCAATGGGGAATCTTGCTGATAACGATCCATTCTTTTCACACCTGACCTGTGCAAAATTCTCCTCATGGAGCCGCATTATAATGTTCAGGAGTTGGGGTGGAATGCCCAACTCCAAGAGTACAGGCCAGAGTTTCCCCCGTGGAACCAAATCGAAGGCTGCACAGAGGTCCACAAAGACTGTATACAGGCTACCGCTGTCTACCCAGATGGTTTTCCAATGTATCATGGTAAGGCGAAAAATTTGGTCCAGCGTTGAAGTGTTTTTTCTGAACCCTGTCTGGTAGGGACTCAGGATGGAATAATCATCAATCCATTCCTGAAGTCGATCTAAAATCAACCTTGCGAGAAAAAAATTGGGGCACATCGATAAGGCTGATAGGCCTGTAGTTGGCTGGGAGCAGAGGAGAGCCCTTCTTGAAGATAGGGACAATCTCTGCTCCCAGCCAAGTACAGGGTATCTCCATGCCTCTCAGGACTGCATTAAAGATTACCATTAGGTATGGCGCCCATATCTTAGGTTCGTGCTTGAAGAGGTCCCCGGGGAGTTTGTCTAACCCCGGGGCTTTTCCAGCTGCCAGTTTTGAAATTGCAGTACAGACCTCTTCATTGGTGAAATCTTCTAACTCAGATTGTACAGCAGAGTGTGCATCTGCAATTTCACCGGTATCCGCTGCCTAGAGCGTGCGGAAGTGATCTTCCCACACGTTGGCGGCTATGTTAGCTTCTACTGCCGATACCATCTCACCCGAACGCGTATTGACAATGGCCCAGAACTTTCTTGGGTTTCTAGTTTCAAGGGCGAGCGTTAAGTTTGTCCATTTATCCTGATCCCATTCTACTTTAGCACAGTGTATTAATCACTTATAGTTGAATCTCAGGGCTCGGATTTCAGTTTTGTTGATGTTATTTTTCAAGGATAGGACCAGCTCTGCCTGAGCCTTTCTACAAGCTGCATTGTACCAGGAGGGACTACTGCCCTTGGGCCGCCCGTTTGTTACCAGGGGATTCAATACCTCTGCCAAGCTACTGGTTAGTTTCCCATGCTTGGCCCCAAGTTTTTTTGCAGAGGTCAGCGGAATAAGGTTGCATACTTAAAACGCTGACCTCTTCTAGTATGGGGGCAGTCCGAGCGTATAGCTTGGCCAGATCCTCTGGGCGTGCTACTAGTTTTTCCCATCTAACTCTTCATCTATTATTGGTTAGAGTCATCCCTGGGGCAGAGGCTCCATTCCCAATATATTGTTCTTTATTAATACAGGGAAGAGACATTTCCAGACTAAGCGCATTATGGTCACTCTCGGATCTTTGGATAACCTTAAAATCAACAACCTTAGGCCATAGGTGGGTTTCAACCAATATATAGTCTAACCGCGACTCCTGGCGGAGTTCATTAAAGGTGCACTTTGCAGGAATATCTGCTTGCACACGGCCATTACAGGCCATGATTGAGTGAGTAAGGGTTAAGGCCATAATTTGAACAGCTAAGGGTGACCATGCCCTGGGGCCGAGCCCACAGTTGGTGGGATTGCCTAATAATTATCCTCTTCGGTTTCCACACCATCCGTTAAGCCAGTTAATGGTTTGAACTGACAATTTAGGTGCCTAGGAATAGAGATAGTTCCTCGATAGTTCTTGACTCGGATGTTATGTTTACGGGTCTGGAGTACACATTGACTAGAGCTAACCTGAAGTCGTTAGGCCACTCCAGAATCACACATTGCACATCCTCCGACCGTGCATTCATAGGCTTAGCCATACAGCCCAAGTGAGCACCCACCCAGGTGGTTAGACCTCCCGACGGGCGTCCCTTGCCCCCCCATCGCGCCGGTATGTTGAAAGAAGCAAAGCCTATGCATGTTTGGGCCTCTCTGGCCCAAGTTTCCTGAAAAAGAGATATATCGCTGTTATTAATAAACGATCCCCAATCCGGGCATGCCATTTTATTAGGCAAGCCTGCCAGATTCCAAGACAATATCGACAGGGTGCCATGCTTTGTTATACTACCTGCTGTGTGGAGCTTGGAGCCTGTATGTACATTCAAACTACCTGGGATAGGTGGTACGTTTTTTTGATCCATCTACTGCGTTAGACTGGCGGGTGTTTGGTGGAAATACACTGGCAAGTGGCCTTGGTTGATTATCCGATGCCTGGTTACTGCCCTGTATCATGGGTGATTGATTACCTGCGGGACTCTCTGTGGTCTTTACCTGGGTGGTATTTACTTCAGAGGTTGGCCAAACGCCACATGCCGCCCTCTGCTTGGGCAACTGAACCGGTTGTTGCTCAAGCATTGCCTGGATGGGTGGATGTTATCAAATGTGCCCCTGTTCTCCCTCCTCACCCCCCTTGCTTCCACTCTCACCCAGCCATCCTCTGTCCCTAGGTTAGAGCAAGGCAGGGCAGGTGGATAAAAGAACGACAGTGGAAGGGACTTGATGGTTGTCTCAGGATCCAGGTTTGGCCAGTCACATATGTGGGCAACGGTCCCTAAAATTCACAAACAATCAATCTCCAGTAAGATTTTTTACGGTGCTGCCCACCCAGGATACTCTTCTAACCATCAAAATCTCGCTACAGATTCGAGCTGGTAAGGGTCTATTTTTGTTGAGCCAGTCGGCTACATTGTTTTTGAGTGATTGAAATGATTCCTTTCCTGTAGCATCTAACTGGGGGACTCCTGTTAGGACTACCACGAGGGGGCTTGCCTCGGGGGTAAATCTATTGCCAGTTTCTTGCTTTGGATGCAGCCCTTTTGTGTGCCTATCTTTGTGTTAGGAGTGGGTTTATTGGATATTGTTGGATAATTAAAGGGGATGTGAGGCGGGAGATTTTGGTTGGATCTGCAATGCACTATGGGGTTCGGAGGGGGTGGGATGGGAGTGTTAGCTACTGGTGTATCTCCCTGATCGGTCACCAGCTTAGCCCCCCTCAGCATATGCTTGGTATATTTCCCGCATCTGCATTTCCTGCAATAAAATTTTCAATATTTGTCAACCTCAATTCTATCCGTGTAAGTCTAGCTTCCAGTGGTTTTAACACAGACTTTAAGATATCGGCCATATTTAACAGCAATGGATCATGCCCTATCGGTGCTCCAATACTAGTACTAGTTGCCAGGGAAGGAGCAGATTTAGTAACAGCTATAGGGACCTCCTTAGGAATCACCTGACCTCTTGATTCTGTTGCACTAGCATGTTTAGCATGTTTGGACTTTCTGCCACATAAGGTTTGGGCCCCCCGTTTTCTTTTTGGGACAGCCCCTTCCCGATCCCCCGTAACTGTCGGGTGGTGGATCTTTCAGTACTATCGCTAGTAAAGTGTAAATCGTACTGGGGAAGAGGTTAGACTCGGGTATTGGTGGAAGAATAGAGTCACTCGATAGGGAAATGCGGCCCCCAGTGCAGGAGTGCCGGGCATCACCATGCTTGATTGAACTTCACCACGTTCGATCAGTTCAATGGCGTGCACTTCTGAATCCCTCTCTGGGGTGTTTGCATTCACTATGTGTCCTAATGACGATCTTTTGGCAGTAGCAATTTTCTGCGAAAGCCGCCGCTCGATAATAGTTGTTTCATGAGTTAAACGGAAGCTGGCTCTAGTTAGAAAATTGTCCAGTGTACCTGAAACACAGCCTCCTGATGTCGTTCGTTTGCTCCTTGTCTCCCGTCCTGGCATTTTCCACACCTAAAATAGTATTGTTTATATCCGTTTTACACCAGTCCCTGGTCACGTCACGATGTGGAGATGAAAAACCAATGGGGGTCGCCCGGTCCGGTCTCACCCAGTCTAGAACGGGCTAAAACGGGCCTGCCTTTGGCCCGGGCTTTGCCCGGCGCCTGCCCGCGTCCCACGCAGCGGGAACGATGACTAGGTAAATGCCCGATGTAGGCGGGGCTGTAAGCAGGGTGCAGGTGTGCCAAACTCTGAGACTCCTGGTCCGTGGAGTCCTTCTCGGGACTGCAGGCGCTGACACCGGTTTTAATGGCCTCCAGCAGGATGAATTAGCCTCCAGCAGGTGAAGACAGCACACACAGAGGGCCCATTGTTGCAAACTGCCTGGCAAGCGGCACCCATACTGTTCCTATAACCTGAGGTTTTTTCTGTGAAAATCTAAGGTTTTTTAAATGCTAATTTCTAAATATAACATCCCTACAAATGTAATTTTCTCAGTTAATTTCTAAGGGTTTGTAAATGCTAATTGCTCACTATAACATCCCTGAAACCTGTTTCATTTTGTGAATATAAATATATATATATACATACAAAAATATTTTTTAAATATATTTTAAAGTGTTTGTATATATTTGGTATATAATTGATATACATGCAGTAAATAGTTTATTTAATATAAAAATGGGCTGCAAGATGCTACCATGCCAAGATACTGAAGAATGATTAGATGAGTACATTTTAGTGCCTGAGTGATTGGATGAGTGCATGTGACGTGCCTAGGTGACTAGATGTTACAAGTGTGTGGGTAGTACCTAAGAGAATGCAGGAGTGTATGCATAGTGCCTGAGTGAATGGTTGAGTTGAAGCATAGTATGTGAGTGATTTAATCAGTTCATGGGTAGTACTGGAGTAAATCATAATTGCTCGGATACTGTCTGAGTGATTGTATCAGTGCATCAGTAATTCCTTGGTGATTGGATGAGTTTAATGGAAGTGCCTGGGTCATTGGATGAGTGCATGGCTAGTGCCTGGGTGATTGAATGAATGCATGTGTAGTGCCTGAGTGAATAGATAAGTGCAAGGCTAGTGCCTGGCTCATTGGATGAGTGCATAACTACTGCCTAAGTGATTGGATGAATGCATGGGTAGTGCCTATGTCAATGGATGAGGGCAATGCTAGTACCTGGGTGATTGGATGAGTGTATGGGTAGTGCCTGAGTGAATGGTTGACTGTAATAGGAGTGTCTGGGTGATTGGATGACAGCACAACCTGTATTGTATTGTATTGTATTTAGTTATTTGTAACGCGCAACTGTCACCCTACGGGTATCCTGGCGCCCAAACAGGAAGTAATCAGATGGTAATCAGATGGTAAACAATACACTAGCTGTCATGACATATAGACCGGCCGCCAGAGCTATTAAATAGAGTCAGGGGGATTATACTTTGGCGAACAGCCAGGTTTTCAGGCTCCTTCTGAAACCCAGTAGGGTGTCGATCTGTCTGATGTTTTGGGGAAGCTCGTTCCACAGCCTAGAGGCAGAGGTACAGAACGCTCTGCCTCCCATCCTCGTTCTCCTGATCCTGGTAGTAGCTGCCAGACTCTGGCTAGCAGAGCGCAGGGACCTGGAAGGACTATACCAGGAGAGCCTTTCCTGTAGAGGGATATGTCCTGTGTTGTGCAAGGCTCTGTACACGATACATAAGGACTTGAAGGCAACTCTACTCCCGATTGGCAACCAGTGTAGATCTCTTAGCGCCGACGTAGTGGAAGAACTGCGAGGTCTTTTGAGTGCCAGCTTGGCCGCTATAGACTGGACCCTCTGGAGCCCCTGTAGGATATATAGGGGGGCCCCTAGATATAAAGAGTTACAATAGTCCAGTCTGGCCAGAATCACACTCCTAACTACTAGTGGTCTAGATTCTTCAGGCAGGAGGGGCAAAATCTGTCTGAGTGCCTTCAACAATCCATAACAGACACTGATGGTTTTATTGGTCTGAGAGGTCATTTGGAGATCCGCATCAAACAGTACCCCTAGATTGCGCACGGTCTTAACTGGGATGCAAGGTTCTGCTCCCGGCGCGAGCCTAATCTCATGGGAGGGTTGTTGACTCAGCTTGGCTGACGAACAGTAGACAACCTCTGTCTTCCCCTCATTAAATTGAAGGGAGTTTATTGTCAACCATCTGGACACCTTGTTCATGCAGTTCTGGAAGGTCTCCATGGTCACCGCCTGTCTTCCTTCTAAGGAGAACACCAATTGTGTGTCATCGGCGTAGTTTATCAGATCTATGCCGAAGGATTTGATCATGGGGATCAGGGGCTGCAGATAAAGATTAAAAAGAATAGGGCTGATCGAGGAGCCCTGAGGTACTCCATGACTGACCAGGGACTTGGGCGATGAAAAGGGTGCTAGGGTTACCACCTGTTGTCTACCTGTCAAGTAGGATTGTATCCACCTCAGGGCTTTGCCCTTCACGCCCATTTTTTCCAGCCGGCTTAGCAGAACTGCATGGCTGACCGTATCGAATGCGGCCGACATGTCCAACAGCACCAAGACTGAGGAGTTGCCATTGTCGGCTCGCATTCGAAGGGTGTCCAACATGGTTGCCAATGCAGTTTCTGTTCCGTGGCCTGGGCGGAAGCCAAATTGGTCCTTATCCAAAAGACAGTTATCTTCCAGATAACCTGACAAGGATCTACTGACCACCTTCTCCAAAATTTTTATCGGATAGGGCAGGAGGGAGATGGGCCTAAAATGCGCCGGGATAGTAGGGTCCAGCGAAGGCTTCTTAAGCAGGGGGGTAACGACTGCCTGTTTCCATGCTTCCGGCACTATGCCTTCTTCGAGAGATTGGCAACAGATCTGATGCATCCAGGGGAACAACTCTGGCCCATATTCTTTCCAGATCCTGTGCGGAAGGGGGTCTAGCGGGGACCCAGATGATACATTCTGGGCCAGTCTAAGAAAGAGCTCTTCTGTAAGAGGGGTGAAATTTTCCAGTGATGACAATATTGGTAAGGGTTCCTCTTCTTCTATCTGTGCCTCTGCATCTTTGCAGCTATCCCTTTCCTCCTTCAGCCCCCCCACAATTTTAGCGATCTTTTCCTGACAGTAGATCGCAATCTCATCACAAAGTTCTTGTGTAGCAACCACCTTATTACTCGTACAGGTGGGATGTGAGAGATCCCTTATTATGTTAAAAAGGGTTTTAGTACTGTTAGGGGACTGAAGAATAGTAGTGGCATAGAAGAGTGCCTTAGCTTTGGCGATGGCTCCTTTGTATTTAGCCTGTTCCACTTTCAGCTGTTTTTTGTCCATCTCTGAATAATGTCTTCGCCATTTCTTTTCTGCCTGTCGGCGTGCATTGCGTAGGGATTTCAGCTCTTCATTAAACCAGGGGGCAGATGGTTTCATCTTATTTTTTATAGTTTTCAGGGGGGCAATTCTATCCAGGGTCTTTATGATCTTTATGATGTCTTTATGATGTAGTTCAGGTCTACCGATTCCTTTGGATCATAGGAAACATTGTTCATAAAAATAGGCTTTGTTTTATCCTTCGGTAATTTAGACCAGTTCCGTCCCTTCCTATAGGTTACCGGTCGTTCACTTCTGTTCCCCTCAGTAGATATGGAGATCTCGAAGTGGATAAGGGAGTGATCGGTCCAGTGCTGAGGTAGGATATCAACCATCCTAGTCTCAGTCTTGTTAGCGAAAACCATATCTAGGATGTGTCCCCCTGAATGGGTTGGTTTCTGTACCAACTGATCCAGACCCCAGTTTCCACAGTTGTCCTTCAGATCCCTCAGGTGGCTCCCCAGGGACCCATTGTCCCATAGGTTAAAATCTCCTAGGATCAACATTCTGGAGTGGGACAGGGCAAGGGCAGCAATGGTATCAAACAGCTCCTGGTATTGTGTTTCCGCACCAGGTGGTCTGTAACATATCAGTCCGGTCAGCATTCTACCTTTTGGTTCTTGCAGGGAGAACCCCAGTAACTCTACCCCCGCCACCCCATCGATCTGTAAAGGGGAAAAGTCCCACTTATCTTTGTAAATCACTCCAAGCCCTCCTCCTCTTCCCAGTGGCCTAGGTTTATGGAATAACTTATATCCTTCAGGGCATGACAGGCCCAACTCAACAGTGGTATCCACAGTAGTCCATGTCTCAGTGATGAATAGGGCATCTAGGTCCATGTCATTTAGCAACTCTGACACTTCCAGGTGATGTTTTACTAGGGATCTGCTATTGATCAGTCCACAACCCAGCACTACAGCGGACTGTGGTAGGATATTTTGAGGAGATCCTTCTACACTCTAATAGCTAATAGCTCATCCCTAGAATACCTACAGTATGCAGCGGTCCTGGTCCTGAGCCCGTCTGAGGCACGGACGGGCACAGACGGGCTTTCCTCTGGCGCTCCTCCGGCGCGACGCTGCGCGCGAGCGCTGCGCGTTGGCATGCTGGACATTAAATAGTGGTTGGCAGAATGTGCTTGCAAACACTAGAACGTTCGCCCCTAGAGCGCTTCTGAACCCACACCCAAAATGGCGGTCGGGAGTGAGGCGGCGCTGACTTTACCCAAATTGGTAAGTCCTGTTAGCTCTTATTATTTTCTAGGTGATAGAATCAAAGGGGGAGCGAGGGGCACAATTATAAGTTAGCACAGCGTCATGTAGTATAATGTAGCAGCACCACACAATCAATATTAAAATTCTGAACAATTTTTATAAAACGAGCAGAGTGTTCCTAAAATAATTATCAGGCAGCAAAGGTTTTGAAACAGCAGCAGCAGCGTGACAATCCTGTTTGTTTGTCCGCGCGAGGCTGACTGGTCCCCTAAATAGTGTTTGCCAGAATGTGCTTGCAACCACTAGAACGTTTGCCCCTAGAGCGCTTCTGAACCCACACCCAAAATGGCGGTCGGGAGTGAGGCGGCGCTGAGTTTAGCCAAATTGGTAAGTCCTGTTAGCTCTTATTATTTTCTAGGTGATAGAATCAAAGGGGGAGCGAGGGGCACAATTATAAGTTAGCACAGCGTCATGTAGTATAATGTAGCACCACCACACAATCAATATTAAAATTCTGAACAATTTTTATAAAACGAGCAGAGTGTTCCTAAAATAATTATCAGGCAGCAAACCTGTGTGTGAGTGATTGAAAGAGTGCCTGCATAGTGCCTGGTTGATTGGATGAGAGCATGGCTAGGGCCTCAGTGAATGCATGAGTGCAAAAATAGTGCATGGCTGATTGAATTGGGTGAATGATTAGCGCCTGAGTGAACAGATTAGTGCAAGGGTATTACCTGGGTGATTTCATGTGCAAGAGAAGTATAGAAAGAGGAAGAACGAACCAGAAAGAGGCAAGAAAGATATAGAAAGAGGAAGAAAGGTACAGAAAGAAGCAAGAGAAGTGCAGAAAGAAGCAAGAGTGGTCCAGAAAGAAGCAAGAGAAGTGATGAAAGTGGCAAGAGAGGTGCAGGAAGAAGGAAGAGAGGAGTGGAAAGAAGTAAGAGCTTTATAGAAAGAAGCAGGAGGGGTGCAGAAAAAAGCAAGAGAAGTACAGAAAGAAGCAAGAAAACTGCTGAAAGAGGAATAAAGGTATAGAAAGAGAAAGAAAGGTGCAGCGAGAAGAAGGAAGGTACAGAAGGAAAACAGAGAAGTGCCGACAGAGGCAAGTGAGTTGCAGACATAGTCACAAGAAGTGTGGAAATAAGCAATAGGGGTGCAGAAAGAGACAAGAGAAGTGCAGAAAGAAGCACAAGAGGTGCAGAAAGAGGAAAGAGCGGTATAGAAAGAAGCAGGAGGGGTACAGAAAGAAGCAAATAAAGTGCAGTAAGAAGAGAGAGAGGAGAAGAAAGAGGCAATGTAATCATAGAAAGAAGCAAAAGAACTGCTGAAAGAGGAATAAAGGTGCATGAAAGACAAAGAACGGCTCAGAAATATGAAAAAGAAGTACAGAAAGAGGCAAAAGAATTACAGAAATAGGCAAGAGAAGTGCAAGAAGAGTAAGAAAGGTGCAGAAAGAAGTAATAGAAATACAGAAAGAGGCGAAAGAATTAAAGAAAGAGGAAGAAATGTGCAGAAAGAAGCAAGAGAATTGCAAAAAAAGGAGCAACAGAGCTGCAGAAAGAAGCAAGAGAAGTGATGAAAGAAGAAAGAGGGCTGTAGGAAAAAGCAAGAGAGGTGCAGAAAGAAAAAAGAGAGGTGCAGAAAAAAGCAAGAGGGGTACAGAAAGAAGCAAGAGAAGTGCAGAAAGTAGCAAGAGGACTGCTGAAAGCAGAATAAAAGTATAGGTAGAGAAATAAAGGTGCAGAAAGAGGAAGAAAGGTACAGAAGGAACACAGAGAAGTACAGACAAAGGGAAGTGAATTGCAGACAAGGGCAAGAGAAGTGCAGAAATAAGCAATAGAGGTACAGAAAAAAAGATGTGTTAAAAGAAGCATGAGAGGGTCAAAAAGAGTCAAGAGCAGTACAGAAAGAAGGAGGAGGGGTGCAGAAAGAAGTAAAAGAAGTACAATACAAAGAGAGAGATGTGCAGAAAGAAGCAAGAGAAATGCTAAAAGAGGAATACAGGTATAGAAAGAGGATGAAAGGTACATAAAGAGAAAGAAAGGTACAAAAAAAGAAAGAGAAGTGCATAAAGAGACATGAGGAGTGCAGAAAGATGTACAAAGGTGCAGAAAGAAGCAAGAGGATTGTAAAAAAGAAGCAGCAGAGATTCAAAAAAGAGCAGGAGAAGTGATGAAAGAAGAAAGAGAGCTGCAGAAAAAGCAAGAAAAGTGCAGACAAAAGCAAGAGAGGTACAGAGAGAGGCAAAAGAGATGCAGAAGGAAGCAGGAGGGGTGCAGAAAGGAGAAATAGAAGTGCAGAAAGAGGCAAGAGAGATACAAAAAGAGGAATAAAGGTACAGAAAGAGGAAGAAAGATGCAGAAAAAAGAAGAAAGGTACAGAAGCAAGAAAAAGAAATGCAGAAAGAGGAAGACAGGTACATAAAAAAGCACGAGAAATGCATATAGAAATAGAAAAAAGCAAGAGAGGTACATAAAGAAGGAAGCGGGGTGCAGAAAGAAGCAAGAGATGTGCAGAAAGAGGAAAGAGAGATACAGAATGAAGCAAGAGAGGTACAGATATGCCGAATAAAGCTAGAGAGTTGCAAAAAGAAGCAAGAGACATACAGAAAGAGGCAAGAGGAGTGAAGAAAAAAGCAACAGAACTTGAGAAAGCAGAAAAAAGAAACAGAAGGAGGATGAAAGGTGCAGAAAGAGGGAGAAAGGTGAAGATCGAAGAAAGAGAAGTATAGAAAGAGGCAAGAGAAGTGCAGAAAGAGGTAGAAAGATGCAGAAAGAAGTAAGAGAAGTGATAAAAAGAAAGAGAGCTGCAGAGATAACCAAGGAAGGTGTATAAAGAAGCAAGAGAGGTGCAGAAAGAAGCAGAAGGGGTGTAAATAAAAGCACCACAAGAGGCAAGAGAGAGGAAAAATGAGGCAAGAGAGGTAGAGAAAGAGGCAAGAGGACTGTAGACAGAAGAAAGAAAACTGCTTAAAGAAGAAGAAAGGTTCAGAAACATGAAAAAGTGTACAAAAAGAGGGAGAAAGGTACAACAACAAGAAAGAGAAGTGCAGAAAGAGGCTAGTGAAAGGCTAAAAGAGGCAAAAAAAGTACAGAGAGAAGCAAGAGATGGACAGAAGGAATGCAAGAGAAGTGCAGAAAGAGGCAAGCATGGTGCAGAAAGAAGCAAGAAAGTAACAGAAAGAGGCAAGATAGATACAGAAATAAGCAAGTAAGCCACAGAAATAAGCAAGAGAGGTGCAGAAAGAAGCAAGAAAGGTGCAGAAAGAGGCAAGTGAGGCACTATGTTTTATATCTGATGCATGCCCTCGCGCATCAGATGTATAACGTAATATTTTATTAATTACAGAAGGGGACGCGAGGACCAAGGAACAGGATGGAGAGCGGCCAGGAAGCAGACAAAAGGTAAGGGGCTTCTTTTAAGTTATTTAAGAGTTTTTAAAAACTCTTTGGAAATATGTGTATAGGCACTAAGCCCACTACGCCCAGCATTAGCAGAAAGAGGCAAGAGAGGTAGAAAGGTGCAGGAAGAAGCAAGAGAATGCAAAAAATGCAAAAAAGGAACAACTGAGTTGCAGAAAGAAGAAAGCGAAGTATTGAAGAGGAAAGAGAACTGCAGAAATAAGCAGGAGTGATGCAGAAAGAAGCAAAAAAAGTGCAGAAAGAGGCAAGAGAGGTGCAACAAGAATCAAAAGAGGTCCAGAAAGAGGCAAGAGGGGTACAGAAAGAAGCAAGAGAAATGCCAAAAATGAATAAAGGCACAGAAAGAAGAAGAAAGGTGCAGAACGAGAAAGAAAAGCACAGAAATAAGAAAGGGAAGTGCAGAAAGAGGCAAGTAAAGTGCTGAAAGAAGAAGAAAGGTACAGAAAGAGACAAGAGAAGTACGGAAAGAGGGAGAAAGGAGCAGAAGGACAGAAGAGAAGTGCAGACCGAGACAAGTGAATTGCAGAAAAGAACAAGAGAAGTGCAGAAAGAAGCAACAGAGGTGGAGAAAGAAGGGAGTGAGGTGCGGAAAGAGGCAATAGAGGTACAGTGACAAGCAAGAGAAGTATAACAAGAAGCAAGTGAAATTATGAAATTGGCCAGAGAGGTGCAGAAAGAAGCACTAGAGGTGCACAGAGAAGCAAAAGAGGTGTAGAAAGAACCAATATAAGTGCAGGTAGAAGAATAAAAGTACAGAAAGAGGAAGAAAGAGCAGGAAAGGTGCACCAAGCAGAAAGAGAAGTGCAGACATAAGCAAGAGAAGTGCAGAAAGAAGCAAGAGAGACATGTAAAAAAGAAGAAAGGTACAGAAAGAGGCAAGAGAAGTGCAGAAAGAAGAATAAAGGAGCAGAAGAAAGCAAGAGACGTACAGACAGATGCAAGTGAGTTGCAGAAAAGGGCAAGAGAACTGCAGAAAGAAGCAGGAGAGTTGTGAGAGAAGCAACAGAAGTGTACATAAAGGCAAAGATTGATGCAGAAAGATGGCAAGAGAAGCACAGAAAGAAGCACCAGAGGTGCAGAAAGAAGCAAGAGACATGCAGAAAGAGGCAACAGGAATGTAGAGAAAAGCAAGTGAGCTTCAGAAAGAGGAAGAAAGGTGCAGAAAGAGGAAGAAAGGTACAAGAAAAAGCAAAGGAAATGCAAAAAAGAAGTGCAAAAAGGTGCAACAGAGCTTCACAAAGAAGCAAGAGTAGTGATGAAAGAGGAAAGAGAGCTGTACAAAAAAGAAAGAGTAGTACAGAAAGAAGCAAGAGAGGTTTAGAAAGAAACAAGAGAAGTACAGAAAGAGGCAAGAAAGAAGCAGAAATAAGCAGGAGAAAGGCAGAAAGAAGCAAGTGAGCTGCTGAAAGAAGTGTAAAAAGAAGCAAGAGATGTACAGAAATCAAGAGAAGTGCAGAAAGATGTAAGCGTAGTGCAGAAAGAAGGAAGAGAGGAGCAGAAAGAAGCAAGAGAGATGCAGGAAGAAGATAGAGAGGTGCAGACAGAGGCAAGAGAATTGCAGAAAGGAAGAAAGGTACAGAAAGAAGCAAGAGAAATGCAGAAAGTGGCAAGAGAGTGGCTGAAAGAAGCAAGAAAGGTGCAGAAAGACAATAGAGAAGTGCAGAAAGAAGCAAGAGATGTACAGAAAGAAGTAAGAGTGAAAAAGAGACAAGAGAGGTACAGAAAGTGGCAAGAGGAGTGAAGAAAGAAGCAAGAGAACTGCTGAAACAGGAATAAAGGTGCTTAAAGAGGAAGCAAAGTACAGAAATAGGATGAAAGTCACATTAAGAAGAATGAGAAGTACAGAAAGAGGCAAGAGAGGTGCAGAAACAGGCAAGAGAAGTATAGAAATAGGCAATCGAATTGCAGAAAGAGGAAGAAAGGTACCAAAAGAGGAAGAAAGGCTCAATAGAGGAAGAACAATATAGAAAGAGGAAGAAAGGTGCATAAAGAAGCAAGAGAAGTATAAAAAGAAGCAAGAGAGGTGTGTGCAAAAAAAAGCAAGAGAGGTGCATAAAGAAACAAAAGAGGTTCAGCAAAAGTTATAACAAGTGATGAAAGAAGCAAGAGAGGTGCAGAAAGAGGAAGAAATATACATAAAGCCGCAAGTGAACTGCAGAAAGAGGCAAGAGAAGTGCAGAAACAGGCAAGAGAAATGCATAAAGAGGAAATAATGTGCAAAAAGAAGCAAGAGGGGTGCAGAAAGAAGCATGAGAAGTGCAGAAAGAAGCAAGAGAGGTACAGAAAGAAGCAAGAGAAGTACAGAAAGAGGTAAGAGTAGTGCAGAAAGAAGAAAGAGAGAGGCAGAAAGAAGCGGGTGAGCTGCAGAAAGAAGCAAAAGAAGTATAAAAATAAGCAAGAGATGCACAGAGAGAAGCGAGAGAAGTGCAGAAAGATGCAAGAGCAGTGCAGAAAAAAGGAAGAGAGTAGCAGAAAGAAGCTAGAAAAAGCAGAAGGAGGCAAGAGAGTGGCAGAAAGAAGCAAGAGAGGTGCAGAAAGAAGCAAGAGATGTACATAAAGAAGATAGAGAAGTGCAGAAAGAAGATAGAGAGGTACAGAAAGAAGGAAGAGAATGAAAAAGAAGCAAGAGAGTTGCAGAAAGAGGCAAGAGGAGTGAAGAAAGAAGCAAAAGAACTGCCAAAACAGAAATAAAGGTGCAGAAAGAGGAAGAAAGGTGCAGAAAGAAGAAGAAGAAATGCACAGATAGAAGAATGAGAAATGCAGAAAGAGGGAAGACAGTCGCAGAACAAAGCTAGAGAGGTCCAGAAAGACGGAAAGGAAGTATAGAGAGAAGCAAAAGAGGTACAGAGAGAAGCAAGAGTAGTGCAGTAGAGGCAAGAGCTGTACAGAAAATAGCAAGAGAGTAGAAGAAAGAAACAAGAGAGAAGCAGAAAGAGGCAAATGAGATAACAAAAGAAGAAAGAGAGGTGCAAAATTAGGTAAAAGAGGTGTAGAAATAGGCAAGAAAGGTATAGAAAGAGGCAAGAGAATTGCAGAAAGAGGGAAAAAGGTACCAAAAGATGAAAAAAGGTGCCAAAAGAGGAAGAAAGGCTCAATAAGAGGAATAACAGCGCCAAAAGAGGGAAAAAAGGCACAGAAAGAATCAAGAAAGGTGCAAAAAAAGCAAAAGAGTGCAGAAAGAAGAGAGTGATAAGCAGAAAGAGGAAAAAGAGAGGTACAGAAAGAAGAAAGAGAGGTGCAGAAAGAGACATAAGAGGTACAGCAAGAGGCATGACAATTGATGAACGAAGCAAGAGAGGTGCAGAAAGAGGAAGAAAAATACATAAAGAGGCAAGGGAACTGCAGAAAGTGGCAAGAGAAGTGCAGAAAGAGGCAGGAGAAGTGCAGAAAGAGGAAATAATGTGTAGAAGGAAGTTAAAGAAATGAATAAAAAAGCAAGAGGGGTGCAGAAAGAAGCAGGAGAAGTACACAGATGTACAGAAGGAAGCAAGAGAGATACAGAGAGAAGCAAGAGAAGTAAGAAAGAGGCAAGAGCGGTGCAGAAAGAACCAGGAGAGGAGCAGAAAGACGCAAGAGAGAGGCAGAGAGAATCAAGTGAGCTACATAAAGTAAGCAAGAGAGGTACAGAGAGAGGCATGAGAGATGCATTGAGAGGCAAGAGAGGTATAGAAAGAGGCAAGAGAAGTACAGAAAGAGGAAGAAAGATACAGAAAGAGGAAGAAAGGCACTGAAAGAAGCAACAGAGATATCAAAACAAGTAAGAGTGGTACAGAAAGAAGAGAGTGAGGTACAAAAAGAGGCAAGAGAGGTGCAGAAAGAAGAAAGAGAGGTGCAGAAAGAAGAGAGTGATGTTCAGAAAGAGGCAAGGGAGGTGCAGTAAGAAGTAAGAGAGGTGAAGAACGAAGCAAGAGAGGTGCAGAAACAAGAGTGTGAGATGTAGAAAGAGGCAAACGAGGTAAAGAAAGAGAAAGAAATGTGCAGAAAGAGGCAAGAGAAGTGCAGAAATAGGCAAGGGATGAACAGAATGAAGCTAGAGAAGTGCTGAAAGAAGGAAGAGATGTGTAGAAAGTAGTCCAAATGTGTAGAAAGAAGCAACAGAGGTGCAGAAAGAAGGAAGGGATTTTCAGAAAAAGGAAGAAAGGTACAGAAAGAGGCACTAGAAGCACAGAAAGAGGCAAACAAAGTACGTAAAAAGGCAAGAGATGTGCCTAAAGACGCAAGACATGTACAGAAAGAGACAAGGGGGCACAGAAAGAAGCAAGAGAGGTGCAGAAGAAAGCAAGAAAAGTGCAGAAAGAAGCAAGAGAGGCACAGAAAGAGGCAGAAATGTATAGAAAGAGACAAGGGAGGTGCAGAAACAGGTAAGAGAAGTGTAGAAACTAATTTTCACTTCTAAATTTCAATGTGATGACATCAGCACACCATGCGTGTGTCCGTCATTACATTAAAAATAAAATGCATTGGGAGGTAACAATAAGAAATGCCTTTACTGCTTACAGCGAAGGGATTCAGTGCGCTTGTGCACATGATGGTATGGTTCCTTCAAGAGCACACAAACACTGGTCCTCATGACAGAATAATTCCATCATGAGCACCGAAAGGGTTAAGATGATACTGCAGGGTCAAACATGTGAGAGGAGGTATGGGTATTGAATAATGTGATGCTTTGTATATTTTAAGGGAGATAATAATAGTTAAAGGGAGAGATGTCTACATAAGTAAAGTATTCTCTTTCCACATCTGTTTACTCTGTCTAATCTGCTTCTTAGTTGCTTAACAGCTTAAGACCTGATTAGGACTTTGGCAGTGTTGCGCTGGCTTTGTGTCAGCACAGCACCGCCAAAGCTGTGCATGGTCCGCCTGCCACATTATGACTGCAACTCGTGTCTGGCAGGCTTTTCTTTTGCCGTTCAAGTGGCGGGGCCCTGAAAATGGGCTCTGCAATGGGAACGCAAAAGAAATGAGCATAGACTGTGAAGTCCATGTTGTGCTGGGACTTGGGGTGCTGTGCCCCCTTGAATGGATCCTCATGGAAGCAGGGGAATGGTGGCCCTGTAGAGCCCTCTTTGTGTCCCCACTGCCAGCCGTTTCATAACATGCAGTGGGGAAACCTGGAATTTGCTCGGTGGACAGGGGCCATCCCACTTTACATATTGGATACTCCTTTCTGCTGCATTACTGCAAGGAAATGGCAGTTCCCTGGTGCAGCTGGAGCAGTGCTGGTGGTCCAAATGACCACCTTGGAGAAGGGCAGCTGAAGGACTGCCACCGTGAGTCGGATCATCAAGGGCCTCCAGACTCGTAATCAGCCCCCAGACTTTTTTTAATATTGCCATTTTGGTCCACAAATATACATATATATGTTCTCTGAAAAAACAAAGGTCTGAGTGACTAAATCGTTAGGTATGCTAATAAGCTCTTAGCTTATGTAAAAAAAATATAGAATTTGACTGAAAAAAAAACAAAGCATTAAATGACTTTATAGTTGTTTAAAAGTTTTATTTCAGAATTGCACATTTATCAATATTCAAATTGTTGCATGTAGGTACAATGCACAAGAATTGGGAAATAAACATACTTCACACATCTGAGTAGCCTCTATGTATCCACAACAACTCTGGGATTAGCCCAGAACAGTCACCTATAGATAAAATCTTGGAGCACACATCTACGTGCTGAATTTCCTGCACAATTCCTATAAATTGATTCATGAATAATATAACAAAAACAAAACTTTGGCAGCAACAGGCAGTTTTTGAATATTCCATGACTCACAAAGACAGGCTTGGATGTGTATTGGAGTCCACCCCCCTCATCTCCCAGAGTTGACTCTCAGCTTACTTAGTTATAGACCTTTGAGAATGTGGGGCATCAGGTGGAATCTATCTATCTGCTCGCTTGGGTATAGAGTGCATCTAGTGTCTAATAATAGTCTCTTAGGGAACTGCAACCCCAACTCACATACGCTTACTAGGTTTATGTCTCATCTCAGCACAGGTCCTTATGTAACCATCACCATATTTGACACTTACTCCATATTTACTTCCCTCATGCAGCAACAATCAAATTACTGTATAGTTACCTCTGAAATTAAACGGTTATAATATACTGAGTTTACTCTAACTTATTCCCCCACTGTATAGTGCTCATGCACACACATATTACATCTCTCATGATCTCTCTTGCATTATTGATGACATCACTGATGTCATCCCTAATTACATCATACCCAATGAATCAAGATGGCCACTTCAATCTTAGAACAACATGAGAGTAAAAAGAATTCTTGTACAATGTAGTTTCATTATTGGACATCATCGAGTAGTGCATTCTTCAAAGACACAATCCTATTCAGAAAGTCAGGCCAACACTCTGTGTCCACTGGCAGCTTTTCCTTATGCTACCACATCCAAAAAGTTCTGAAAGTTCAGTCATACATTCTCAGTCCTGAGCTGGGGACATCAGGGCTGAATGAATGACAAGACATAACTTTCCTAGCAGTTGGAGAATAGTGGGAGCGCAACATGTATTTGTACATCTGGTGGTGATAAGATAGAAGGTGCAGCCATATTGCAGGAAAACCACGTTTATTGTGGTCTGAGCTCTTTGTTGCAATGAAAACTGCTTCAACAATCCATTCCAGTAAAGGTATACAACCTTCTGGACTCCTGCCAAGCTATACCTTTCACCTAGCTCTACTTGTGGATTTTGAAAACTAAAAATTGGACTAATTCCAAAGGCAAACCCTAAGATTGGGAGAGATAGCTGATCCTTTCTGGCTTTGAATGACCTCTATTGCTTCAAAATGTAGTTTTTTCCCTCTCTTAGCTTTTTCAAAACCAACAGCTTCAGAGGGAGCTTGATGATGACTTTGGAGGACAGTCACAAACTTCAACCATGAACCTTTACTCTCTGTAAGAGTTTAACCTTCAAAAGGTTGACTGAAACAGGATCAAAATCCTTGATGGGGTGATACGGTTCATGAATTTGACCTTTGCTCTATCGTGCTTGACCTGAAATCAACAGAACTGAGACTTTACATAAGCACTTATCTTTTCCAGGTGATTTTATCTTAAAACATACAAACATTATTATTTGATTCCCCTTATCTGATGTTGATTGTTTGTTTTTTCTTTTTGCTTGTTAAAAATGTATTTCTTTAAATTGGCTTATGAATTGTACTGTGTACTTCCTAGACTAGAAAATTGTTTACGTTGATTAAACTTAATAAGCATTTCTGCGGGAATGACCTAAAACATGTTCTATATCTTTCAGGACTTGATAAAGTTTCACAAAGAGTTGTGCCGAGAACCAGGTTTTGTTTATGAGGATGGTAAGGTTCCCCACTCTCTAAATAATCCATTTTCTGACACACCCCTTGATCCAGCTGCCTTGCGCAATGCCCAGGTTGACAAAGCTTGACATATCATCATCTTAATAATTTGTGCCCTATTGACTGGAAATGTACTGTGCATACATCTGTGAATTTGGGAAATACTGCTGCTCAAAACCTTAAATGACTTCTTCAGTGGAATCTTGTAATTTGTGCAGTTCTGTGGGCATATCTTTGGAAAGATTTGTGAATTCCCACAAAACATGCCTAAAAGTAGTTCAGGAGAGATCGCCCAAAACGATTTTACAGCCCTGTGTGTAACCTGAACCATATAATAAGAAAGTGGTATAAGAACCACAACTTGACTAGACACAAGGCTGAGAGCCTGTAGAATCACTGAGCCCACAAGGAACCACCCAAGGTAGTGACACAGGGGACCCACGGGGGATGCGTGCAGTGTGAGAACACAGCCGCAAAACACCGTTAGCTCCTATGGGGAAAGTCACGGTTGGAAATTTAAAGATAAGGGACACTTAGGAGAGGACTTTGAGCAAAGCCCTTTAGACTTAAGTAGTTCTAGGGCCAACACCCACGGGAGCACCAAAGTACTCTAGTTACCTCACCCAGGGAAGCCGGGTGCATAGGTGTTTTTTGGTGTCTGGAATCGTTGTTGATTTCACTGGCGATCTGCTGCAAAGTGCTGCTGCCGCTGAAGTGGAAAGTGTCTGGGGTGATCCAAGCCTGGATCAAAGATGAGAACAACCTGAAAGCAGAGGGGACAGAGTCTGGGTCACTTGCCAGTGACCAGGGGGACGATAGTCGAATGCCCACTGATGTCGGGTGATTTCAGGTTGAAGAGGTGAAGCTTGACTCTGCAGCCACGAGGACCAGGAGGTGTCGACGATGACCTAGAACTAGATTCAAACTGTCCCACAAATGTTGTCGAATGCTGCGGCATCGGGGACCGGATTGGACCCAACAAGCCTTTGCAAAAGCAACCCACGCAGAAAGTGAAGAAATGCTTCAATGTATACCAGTAAGAACCGAGGGACTCACAACGTGGTGGAGAGTCAGGGCAAGTCTGGAGCAACCAGGGAAGGCCAAGGAAAATCAGAGTTGCCGTCACAGGGACCCACCAGTGGACAGACCAGAGATCGCAAAGGGGCATCAAACGGAAACACACAGAACTGGCTCATGGAACACTTGTGGAGTGTAGGCCAGCAATCTTTCGTGCCAAAGGTGCTCTGGGCTTTGGCTACAAGTAACCCAAAGCACAGCCTCAAGGATCATTGAGAAGCTGATGCAATTGCAAATGTGCACAGTGTCCAGGAGTTCCGGTTCCACGTCACTCACGCGGTCTGTGGGTCTCAGCTTTGCTGGGGACTCGGGTTGGCCTTTTGCAGAGCATCTGCTATCTCACCTATGATATTGATGGCATGTACCTGTACTGCAAGGATTGGCATTCTATCTCTAATGTTTGTGATGTGTGACAAGCAGGCTGTTCACAAGACACAACTGTAGAGCATATTCACTTCTTATAGGAGAAGAACATGAGAAGCTAGCAGAAATCTGCTCCCGGAGCAATACAAAAAAGACTTCTGCTGTTGCTACTTGATTCCATTTCATGTGTACTGACATTTAGCCTAGATCAAGGTGCATTGTAGCATATATAGGGGCTAGATGTATGGCTGTTTTTTGCTGCCACAGAGGGGCATTTTGCCCACTTGCACCTGCACAAAATGGTAGCACAATGTACCAACCGTATTTTGCAAGTCGCTAATGTAATAGTTATTTGCACAACAGGGTTAGCGACTCGCTATTAGGAAGGGGCATTCCAAAGCACGTCCATTCCCAATAGCGACTCTGAACTCTATGTAAGAATGTTTTGCGATCGCATTTGTGGTTGCAAAATACTCACAGTTTACCACCCTCTATAAAAGAGTGGTAAAACAATCGCAAACAGGAAGGGGTCCCCACGGGACCCCTTCCCCTTTGTGAATGGGTGCGCAAACATTTTTTAAGAGCAGACAATAGTCCCAGGGACCAATACCTGCCCTTAAAAAAATGAAACAAAAACATTGAATTTCTTTTTTTTTTTAAATGCATCCCTTTTTCTTTAAGAAAAACGGGCTGCATTTTTTTAAAATACCTGCTTTGTTGGCAAAGCAGTCCCAGACATGGTGGTCTGCTGACCCCAGCAGGCTACCAACCCTGGGAGTGCCAGCCAGTCCCACTGGGGTCGCAAATTGTGACAGCCTCATTATTATGCATGAGGCATGCAATTTGCGACCACATTGGGAATCGCAAAGTGTCTCTGACACTGTTGTAAATTGATGTTTGAGATTCTCAAATTGTGACTCGCAATTTAATGCATTTAAGAGTTGAGAGTCGCAAACATACACCTGGACCCTAGTCTTTATTTCTCTTCTGTTTGGGCTACAATACTAAATGAAATTTGAGATTACAGAAACACTTTGCCATTCAAATCCTGGTGCAACTCAGGTTCAGACAGTGATCACTCTAATGAATATTTAATTTCAAATGAGGCTAGACACCATAATCAATACAGTTTAATAACTTGAATCAAATTTGGCTCCGCAAAGAAGACAGAGAGTGGTAGTATGAAAAACATAAAAGTTTATTAAAAGATTTGCAAAGTTAAAAACTAAAATCATCAAATGTAGTTGAAATTCCACAGCCAATACATGAATGCTTTAGTCAATATATTCAAAGGAACTCACAATCATGAAAATTAAAGACAAACTATCGTACAGTTGTATTAATTAAGATTGAGCAAAATCAGTTCTCCCATAAAGAAACCCTCTACTCTACTAAACTAAGTAGAAAAGTCAGAAGAAGTATTGGGAGAAGGCTGGATAAAAGGGTTTCTGTCAGAAGCCTCTGAAAGGCAATACAATGCATCTGGTGAAGAGCAATATAATGTGAGTTCTGCTGTACAATGGCAATTCAAAGGCATTAAGTAAAACTGGATACTAGACAGTTGCCATCTTAAACTAAGGTACCTTAGTTATGGTACATTCAAACAGAAATAACACTATCAGGTACATGCATCAAACTCGGCATTTGCGATTCCTTAATTGCGATTTTTAATGAATCGCAATTAAGGAATTGCAAATGCCTATGCATCAAGAAATCGCTAAATAAATTGTGATTTCTTAGAATTCCTTAATTGCAATTAGCATTTTGCGAATCGCAATTAAGGAATCCCTTCCCATTCATTCCTATGGGCCTAGAGGCCCATAGGAATGAATGGGAAGACAATCTCAATTTGCGAATCGCAATTAGCTAATCGCAAATTGAGATTGCGATTTCAAGGGTGCAGGGGTGTCCAAAGGACACCCTGTTGCACCCCTGAAATCAAACAATGCACATATGTTGTGTACACACATGCCCTAAGGGCATGTGTGTGCACAACATGAAAGTCAAAAAAATGCAAAAAAATGCATTTTTCTAACATTTCGCTAAATTACCATGAGGTCCAACCTCATGGTAATTTTTTCTCTCTAATTGCGAATTCGCAATTTTTTTTAGGTTCATGCATTGCTTTTGAGGAATCGCAAATTTGCGATTCCTTAATAGAAATCGCACTTGAAAAAAATCGCTAAAATAGCGATTTATTCACTTTTAAGTTGATGCATCCCAAATAGTGATTTGGGAATCGCAAACGGCCGAATTTTGCGATTCGCACCGTTTGCGAGTCCCAAATCGCTTGATGCATGTGCCTGTTAGTAAATACACGTTAATGCAGGTATTGAATCAAAACCTTTAATTGCATGTTATGCAAAAGTTGTGTAAATGTTCAATTCAAAGTTACAATTTTTTAAGAAACTAGCTTACCCGTTGCATGTTGCTGCGATCTCAGAAGAAAGGAAATTCAAGGAAACTCGTTATGATAAAA
Source organism: Lissotriton vulgaris (assembly GCF_964263255.1). Taxonomy (NCBI): domain Eukaryota; kingdom Metazoa; phylum Chordata; class Amphibia; order Caudata; family Salamandridae; genus Lissotriton; species Lissotriton vulgaris. Next base: position 1,541,616,071 of record NC_141693.1, on the reverse strand, counting down.
TTCAATTCACATTGTGTCATTTTTATTGAAAAGTATTCATTTTAATATGGAAAACATTTCATAATGTCGTTTTAATTATATTTATTTATTCGAGTGCTTGTGGATACACAATATTTTTTGTTTTTCCATCTGGTGCGTACACGAATAAATCAGAAGGTTTTCCGACGCGTGAGCTGGCCACATACAGTTGTCCATGTGAGAAGCACGGATTCTCCAAATCTAGTCCACACACTTGGAGCGATTGTCCTTGTGCTTTGTTGACGGTCATTGCAAAAGCGAGTCGCAACGGAAACTGTAAACGTTTGAATTCAAAAGCCATGTCTGTTGGGATCATTGGAATACGTGGCAACAGCACATCTTCCCCCGTGAATTTCCCATTCAAAATTGTAGCTTCGATGACATTGTTTATCATCTTTTTCACCGAAAGTCTTGTACCGTTGCAAAGTCATGGTGGATTGATGTTTCGGAGAAGAATAATCGGCACACCAATTTTCAATGTTAAAATGTGCGGTGGCATACCTGGCAAATACAGTGAATTCAAGAATTCCGTTGGGTAATTGACAAGTTCGTCTTGATTCATCACAGTATCGATGGACTTATACGTTGTCGCTTCGCCTGGTATTTCGTAAATGGAAAAATTCAGTATTCTAAAGATTATGAGGGCCCTGGGGGGCCAATATTTAAATAAAATTTATGCCGGAAACCTTCGCGGGAGTGTACTCAACAACTTTCCAAAGTTTCATGGCGATCGGATGAATGGTGTAGTAATGCATAAAGGACAAACAGACAGACATACATTCGTTTTTATATATATAGATACAATTTGGTCTGTTAGTTGAGCTGGAATCGCGCTGTGTTTTTCTGGCGTGTGTTGTGTTTCCCTGGCTTGCACACCAATATGAAATTTGAAAATGTAGTATTGCTTGGAATACAGTTTGTGATTACCTACCTGAAATCATATTCAGAGTTTGAAACAGAGAATTTGTGTACCTTCTCCAATCATCTCTCCCAGGACATTTGAAACCCAGTTCTATGATACGTTATGTGCATCAGACTCCCCACTGCAATCACTCTGGTGACCAAAATTCCATACAAAATGCTTAGTAGATTAACATTAATTGTATAAATCAAAATATGTTTTCTTCTTTAAATGTAGTATTATTGTGGAAGGCCTCTGCCCACCTAAAGAAAAAATCACAATTCTTGTCAGGGAGAATCCTCAAAATCATTAAATTAACCTGAGCTCAACCCCATTGTAATTATGGCACAGAACCAACACATTTTTTTTAGAGTAGAGTGTAAAGTATTTATGTAGTTCTAAAATAATAATAAAGTGAAAACACCAAGCAAAAAAAAATCCCAAATAATTAGAAAAATAGAGTAAAGTGTAATAAACAAAATGATATTAAAATGCCCGCAATCAATAGGGAAACAAGAAATATTTATTTTTACTGTTTTAAGTACAAATAACAACGAGCAGCAGTAAGCACCAATTATAGCTAATGAGGACACAACAAGTGGATTGGTTCTGTTGAAACGTTTGCAAAACAAAAAGTCAGCAAAGCTTTTTTTCTGGTGCCCCAAAAATCATAACAGTACACATTTAAGGTCTCTGAATCACTGAGGAAGCCATTTAAAGATTAAAGGTAGAGGCCAACAGCAAAATCTAGTTCTAAATCAAACTCCTGTGGAGTATAAATAAAAGAACTGCACCTGTGAGGTTTCAGTATTAAACGTTGAGGCACTCTGCAATTAATTCCTTCTGATCCTGAACTCTGATATGGGATGTTCTTTTGAAGGAGTCACAGCTGCTAATAAAATGCACTCAAGATAGACTCAAATAAAAAAAACCTGAGTTTGACTGTGATAGTGATAGAGCGCGCAGGTCACCCGACTCTTATTTTACAAATTATGCACACTTAGGCCCATAACGTATTTATCACTATATTTCATAAATCAGGTAACCTACACACCGCTATCAGCAATCTGAGTTCCTTTCTATTTATTTCCGTGTACCTGACTTACCAAATCCTTGTCACAGGTACCTATGATCACGATAGATCAGGAGCTAGCAGGGGTAGGAAGATAACACTAAACAAAATACCATGTATCATTTATAAACTGTTTATATTTTGTAATAACCCCAAACGCAAGAAGTTTTAAACACCTTTATCTAATTATTCGTCATTATCCAATGCCATGAGAATGAAATTTACACAGATTAAGCTATCAATAACTAAGATAAGAAATATAATGTAGCTATGAATCAAAGTAAGAATCATCTAAGATTTGAAGAATAAAGGGAGGGAAAATAAGGAACACGCTTTTTAGTCTAGCAGACTTTCACAACGTCACTAAGGGTGGGTAAAGGAAAAAAGGAACATGCTAAGAAATGCTGAATTTGAATGTACTAATCGATTTAGGAGAAAAACGATACTTTCAAAGATGTACTTATTTTCTATAGGGAGGGTAAGAGTGGAACATACTAGATATGTAAACAGTTCAGTGTTTGACTAAAGGTAGGGAGAAGATATGGAACAGCCTAGAAAATTACTTTACGTGAGAGTCAAATGTCAGAGAAATTTTGCTTTATTTAAGACGAGAGAGAGAGAGAAGATTTAGATGGACAAACACCCACACAGAGAATTATATTTACCTAGTACAGAATGGAGACTAACCCTGGCCACGGGTCAGTTGGGAAAGGCAGGAAGGGACCCTCAAGGACTTAGGATGCCAGTAGGCGAGCAGGTACAGCTCATGGACAGTCAGGACAGGGTCACCCCAGGATTTAGATCAGGACTGGGCTCACCAAAGGGTACGACCAACACCTGCAGCTTTGGATGCAACGCCTGGGCTACTCCCTCTCTGCAAGGAATCTGCCAATAACCCCGATTGGGTTCTCGAATCTCCCAGCACAGTGCTTCGCCAGCACTTAAGGTTTCTCCACCCCAGACTGAGTTGGTGGAAATTACGGACAGGTTGCTCCGCAGCTCTCTGTATCAATCACCTATAGAGTTCGTAGGGTCAGTGACAGGTCAGCTATTCGGACAAGTCGGACAATTTCTCTAGCTAAACCTAGGCTAGTTATACTATTTTCGGGTCAGTGTACCACCCACCAATGTTGCAAGTGGAAGGATCCCCAACTTCGGATTGGACAAGAGAGGTGGTTAGGTCATGACACAACCTATAATTTTAACTTTCTCATATTAAATATTCAATTTTTGAACCCACCCCTTACATTCCAGTTCCCATGGCATAAGATTTATAGAATACAATAGAGCACACAGTAAATTATTACAATGTAGCGAATGCAGGTATGAGTTTTGAGTCTTCTCGCTGGGGCATGGTTCAGGTTCCCATGAGCATCTCAGCTTCGGCAGCCAGCTGGCTGGTTTCCACTGCTGCAAGACTCTCTTTTCCTCCATCACGTGATTAGTACCACACTGGCTTCAAAGATGGAGTTGTACTCCTCTTCCAGGCCCCCAAGGATCGATACATGAAAAGTAAGTAAAACAATTTAGAAACACAGAAAAATGAATACACTGTATACGATGATTGGCTATACTACATCCATTTCTTTATAGTAACTATAGCATTAGGAGTTAAGCAGAACGAAACGGCTTGAGCAAAAGCAGCAGTGCAAGCGAAGAGCATGTGAGAAACAAAGCAGCCATCTTTAGCAATACTGCGCATGAGCGACAAGTTCCCTCCAGAACTGCGAGTGCGTCACATCACATGGGTATGACCGACGCATGCGCAGACTAGAATCCCGCATAGCAGCGACCATTTTAGGTGCAAGCGTAGTTAGGATTAGTAGACACATAGGCAAGCGTCACTGGGACACCCCCGTGTAGTGTAAAAGTGCAATATTAATAAGACAAAACGTGTTGGTTATGACGTTAATGTTATTCGAGGTTCATGAATACGAGCAAGTCGCATTCCGTGCGAATCCTTGCTCCATCAATAGTTGTATCACTACTTTTCTGTAACTTAATATGACAACGCACATAGATTTGCAAGATGAATTGGCTAGTGATTTATTTCTGAAAACACAAGTGCTGTTCCTCATGTCCATGAGTCCTTAGCTAGTGTCAGAGTTTACTCCTCCTGTCTAATCCTGAAAATGAAGATTTATAAACTTTCTGGCAACGTTTCTTCAAGAGAACTGATGAGGAACTGAGACCTACTTGTCAACTGATCTGCTGACTCTGCATAGTCAGTTTCTATAGCTCCCACTGCATTTTGCACTGGGACTGACTTCTAAGGTTCTACTGACGATGTTAAATTCTTTGACGAGTCTAGTTAACAGCCTTGCTCTGCTGAGAAAATCCAGAGAAGCATCGAAGACATACCCCTGAAAACAGTGCCCACCAACATCGGACTGACATTGGGCCCATTTTTAGCATGAATCATTCATTTCTGCTCAGAGTTTCCCCACCTTTACCATTGACCTCATCAGAACCCCACCCTTCTACAACTTGTTGCCATCTAGCCCTGCTTCTTCTTCAGCGTGCTGCCTTTGGTGCCAAGGGACTCATCGACAACCCTTTAGTGTCTAGAAGTACTTTCAAGAATAGAAGCTAACTCGTTGAATGGGCCAAACCCAGTCCTAGTATCTGACAGGTGATCAACCTAGTTGGCCTGACTTTTGAATTTGGCCAGTGTAACCAGTTGTCTGTGGTAGCACTTTTCCTTTTTTGGCACCATTTTTATTTTAAACTTTAAAAATACACATCTTTTGTTTCCCTTATTGGAATTTTGTAATTTTGTGTCGTTTTGTTCACCAAATTATTCCCTTATTTGATAAATTGGAGTGGGATTTTCTTTGTTTCATAATTTTGACTTTCCAACCGTTTTAGTTTGTCTTAATTATTTACAGAAGGTAAGCGTGCCTGCACTGTATCATCGCTACCACGGGCTAAGCTCAGGTTTAAATGACTGAAACCTTTAATTGACCTAATAAGAATAGTTCCGTCATTACTGTTGAGACACTATCATTCAATCCAACTATGAATACAATTTCCCGCAGAGGCCCTCTAGCCTTTTTTTAACCTTATTTTTTAATGTTTGCAAATAATGTACCATACATACTGAGCAATGAACAATTACATAATGATCAGTACATTCCATCTCCTTTTGCATGCAGTCGAACAGTGATATACAACACAAGCATTTGTGTAGTCAGCTTGAGAGACTTATCTCCTACACATGAAAGTGGGGGTGCAGCGATTTATCAATGTGCGTGGTTTCCCTTCAGTAACACCACTGGCATAGTGAATGATCATTATTACTCAGGTTGTGAACTGGCTGTCTCCTTAAGCATGAGAAGATATTTACTCTGCGGTTGTAAAATGTCATTTTGTCTGGATGTTGGCAGCTGTAAATTTGAGTATAGTTCAATATTTGTGTTATAGTGTATTAAACTCTTGACCCATGCCTTTAACACCAATGGATGCATGTTACTCCAGCATATGGCAAACACCCTCTTAGAAAGCAGGAGCACGATAGCAGTGAAGCAGCAGGTGTAAGTGGGATTTGGGTAATAAGTGACAATTACGCTAATATAGACCGTCAGTATTGGGCCAGTTTTTCACAGGTCGATGCCATATGGGTGAAATCAGCAGACCGTTAATGACAACTGGGACATGCATGGGAAGGGGAGGAGTCCATCCAATGTAGTTTATTCGGTGTGGCGTATACCCGCCATAAGAACTTAAAGTGAAGTAATTTGTGACAATGATTATGAGATACCAGGAGGGTCTGCTTGCAGCAGTGTGCCACTGGAAGTCTGTCAGTTGGCGTCAAAGATCTTGTGCCTAGGCGGTGTGGAACCCAATGTCTGGGCTAGGGATCTACACCACGCACAATTTGTAAAAATGTGATATCAAATGTTCCCCACCAGTGTCCGTAATAAACAATGCCTAATGTGGGAAGTCATCTCGCTCTAGGGGGTAACTGGGATCTGGGCTTTAAGTGCCCCCTGCAGCGGCCGCAAGACAAACTGGTCTATTATGGTAGCAGCTTGAAAATGGGGATCCTCCATTTGTGAGTATTCAAGTACATTAGGGAATAAGTCTCCAATGGGGTCCAGGGAGTTCCTGGATAGAGTTCTTCGGACAAGGGCCTCCTGTGCGATTGGAATCCAAAGATTTGCAGCTAATGGGCGTGCAGAGCATTACAATAAGTGGCCTCCCATTGTCCAAACCAGCTGCTTGCAGGCCTAGCTGGTTGTGGACACCATCTGGGTGGCATGTAGATCACGCTTCAGCCCTGCCGGCAACAGCACAGCCAGTGGTGTCAGATCGGTAAGGTCCACTTCTGGCTTAATGTACCGTATCCTGGCATCTGGGTCATACCAATGCAGAGCGAAGCTACACTGGGCTGATAGATAATATAATTGAAAGTTTGGGACCTCAAAGCCTCCTTGCTATTACAGTAGGGCCATCGCTTTCCAGCTGACTTTTGGTTGCGTGCCTCCCCAAATAAGATGTATTAGCAGAGTACTAAGTGTTTTGCGAAAAATGTGTCAATGGATTCAAGATATTAATGAACAATTACAGAAATTGGGGCAATACCACCATTTTAACAGTAGCTATGTGGCCTGCCATAGATAGGCGAAGCTTCACCCAGCAGTCGATCTGAAGTGTTAATTCCATAGTTGAGGTGGATTATCTCCTCACATGGACTTGTATACCTAGATATTTGACAGATTTATTACACAACACCAGTGGAAATTCCCTATCAATGCAACATGGAGCTGATGTCAGGGGCATGATCTTCGATTTGGCCCAAATAATATGTAACCTGTAGATGGCGCACCAAGGGGTCTAACGCTATTATAAGCCATAAGGGGGACAAAGGGCAGCCTTGATGTGTTCCCCATTTAAGAGATAACGAGGACATCAGAGTACCATTTCAGCAGATGCGCGCTGTGAGCTGCATGTATAGTAGCATGATGAGGGGCGTTAATTCCAGCGAAAGTCCCATTTTGGAAAATGTTGCTTGCAGAAACTGCCAGTGAGCTACACAAACACTTTTTCAGCATCCAGCAATGCTGCAGCAATGGGAACAGTGGAGCAGATTCTATGTAGAACTGCAAACATCATGTGCAGGTTCAGTGCTGTGGATCTGTGCACCCAGATTGAACAGGAGATTATATTTGGTCTAGCAAGAGGGAAAGCCTGGTAGCCAACATTTTGGCTAAGATCTTGTTGCTGTAGATCCTTCCCAGGGAGCAGTATTATCACAGCTTCACTGAGAGTGGGCAAGAGGACACTCTTCCCTATTGCCTCCTGATAAAGTTCTAGAAGATGCGGGGTGAGCAAATGTTTATACACCTTCTAGAAGCTACCCGAGAATCCATTGAGGTCTGGTGGTTTTGTTCCGGCCATGTACTCTACTGCCTGGATTATTCACTCCACTGTAAAATCTCTCAGAGAAATTATTAATTAGCGGAACTAAGGCACACCATGGTAATTTCATCTAAATAGCGGGCTCTGTCTGCTGCCTCATCCATGACCCAGGATGTTAATAAATTAGTATAATAGGTAAGTAACAAGTGTGTCAGAGATATAGGTACCGTCCGGACACCAGAGAGTCTTTATATAAGACTGGCCCCTAGGGGGCTGCAGCATTTGAGACAGTTTGTGGCCTGGCCTTTTACCCTCCCTGTACCATCTGGCTGTAGCATACTTCCACAGATAATGTGATTCATGCTCAGCCACTCTGCAAATGTCTGCCAGTGAGGGAGTGCAGCAGTGCAGTTGTGTCTTCAGCCCCTGTGACACTTGGGTCTGTTCTTTAAGGATCCCAGCCTGCTCGGAAATACAGACCCCTCTTATGTAGGCCTTAAAGGCCTCCTATAATGTAGCCCATGACGCTACTGTCCCTTTGTTAATTTTAAGAAATTCCACTATAGGCACTCGGAGCTCCAATTGGAATAGGTCATCGCAAAGCGTTGACCCAGGGAATCTCCACTGTCTCTCCACCCTACCAGCCCTAGGGATACAGAACTTCAGGTGAACCGGGGAATGATCAGAATTTTGTGGGCTATGGCACATACGTCAGGTGTGTCCCCTGTGCTGTTGCTTGGAGATTGAGTAATAAGTTAAGGTCTTCCGCCGTGCAGGTGTGGTCTGCCTCCATTCGGTTGACCTGAGCCTATGGTTCTTGATAAATCTCCGGGCTATCTGTGTTTGACACATATACATTAACTAGAAGTATAATGTAACCCTGTAAACAGCCCGCCACCAGCAGATAAATTCCCTCTGTATCTGCACACATTGCTTACAGTTGAAAAGGTACTCATTTGTGAATTAGTATTGATATGCTCCTGGTGTATGTGCTATATCCTACAACATACCAGTGAGATCCCCATGCGGCAGCAAAGGTGTGAGCTGATGTAGGGGACAAATGCGTTTCCTGTAAAAAGGAAATGTCAACATGGTGCCTCTGTAGTTAGTGTAATACTTGCTTGCCCTTGTGCATGTTTTTCAGCCTTTGCATGTTCCAGGTTACTAATGTAACATCTGCAAACAGGTGGACCCTGTCAGGTACAATCATTGCTGGGTTGAGGGATGGGTAGCAGTTGTTTCTAAGTGCAACAGTGCAGTACCAACAGCTGCAAAACCATCTCCTTACCCCCTCACATCCCTGTTCCCAATATTACGGGGAAATCCCAACTCAACAATGTTGCTACAATTAGGAACAGTTGCAGCATATTATGACATACAAACAGTAACATGGTTACACACTCATGGAGTGGGCATGCTACCCCCGGTTCCCCACTCCCGGTAAAGGAGAAAAAAGTACTGATAAACAATTCAGTTTGCCCTACACTAGGACATTAAACTAGAGCTGTGACAGGAGAAGACATGAAGCACCATAATCTGATACATCTCAATCAAATGGCATAGCTACAGAACAGTTTAGAGAGAAGAAATTTAGCTTTCAGATAAAAGCTCAGTACTGGCGCCAGAGTTGTAATCAAATGGAGATTGCTCAGTAGATTTTGTTTGGTGTGTTGCTTGGGCCTCGGAATATATGCAACAGAACTCCTGCACAGCCCTTGGTGTTTCAAAAATTTGGGACCTGCCATTGATCTTGACCCGCAGGCAGGTGGAGTATAACATCCCATAGTTGAGGCCAAGATCTGAAGCATGGCCTTGACACCTGTTAACTTGCTGAGAGTATCCTGGACCATCGCCATGAAGTCGGGGTAAAGAGAGGCAGATGAGCCCTGACAATTGAGTGGCCTCTTTTATCCAGCCTGAAACAAAGCAGTGTTTCAGTCCTGGAAATTTAGCAGCCGCAAGATGAATGGGCGTGGCGGGCAACCGAGATTTAGGCACAGTCCCAAGGTGCAGTAGGCCATCATGACTACTTACTTGGATGTGAAGGAGTCCCTGCCAAACAGATCGACCAAAAGCTGCTCAAGAAACCCATCGAGGCAGCCCATGTTCTTGGATGCTGTAATACCCAGAATATAGATACTGCTGCATCTGCTTCAGGCCTCCAAGTCTTCACTCTTTTATTGCAATTGTCTTTAGTTTTTCCATACCATCCAGTTTCTTGGCTCCCTGGGTTGAGCCATCCTCGAGATCTGAGACCCTATCCTCCACTTTGTCAAGTCGCCCCTCATGGTGGTTCAGGCGTGCCCCATTCATGTCCAGTCACTTCTCCAGTGCATCAAAGAGACTGTCCAGGACATTAAAGCCCACTTTAAGATTCACCACAAGGGCATCAGCCATGACCAGCATTGTAGTATGGGTGTCTGTGAAACTCCCTCCTTCCACCAACTCCAAGCTGGGGAACTCCCCAGAGCACTTAATCTAGTCAAAGATCAGCCGGCACTGATCCCCCTGGACCATATCCTGCCAGTGAGTGGGGTCTCAGCTGGAAGTGAAACTGGCAGGAGTTATACCCTAGCCCAGGACTGGTACCTGAAATGGGTGCAGTGGTGGTTCTGTTTCCAACCAGGAAGGGGGCTCCAAGCAACTGGCAGTAGGTCCAAATGCCAAGAGGCCCAGTCGGGCAGCCTCAACATCAACAAGACCAAGGTGCAGTCAAGTAGAGGTATGATGTGGAGCAGAGTCTTCACTAACCCCTCATCAGCAGGTGTAGCAGTGAAGATGGCCTTGCAGTGGCCCCTGGCCCCCAAGCTGTTGTGACCCAAGCAGGGCCAGCCTCCCCTGCCACTCAAAGCACCAGTGTCACCACTGCCACAGGAGGCAAGGCCCTATGCAGGAGCTGGCCCAAATGGTTGCTCATGCAGTCTCTCTTACCAGGCCCCGAGGGCCTGGTTCTTCACAGTTTACACTTGCCCAGGTATGTAGGTCTCCGCCGGCAGGCGCAGTACCTAGAAAAGGTAGAAGAAGGGGAACACCAGGGGAGTTGCACAAAGCCCCAGGCCGGCCCAGCTTGGCTTGATGGCTGTCTCCCAAGCTCACCCGTGGACCTTGCCACCACGGGCCTCCAGGGGCTAAGGTGGACTGGCCTTACCAAGGATATGTAGTGCTCGAGGCATTCATGTCGTTTGACACCCTGTGAAGACCTTTGACTACCATTATTTTATCTGACTTTGGTGTGTTATTTTATCCTCGACTGAACGTAAACCTTGCTTCTCTTAAAGGTTTATTTATTGCAATCTTGCAGTCTTTCAGTGGGAGCTGTCATGGAGTAGAACAGCCTTACCAAGAACAGAACATGTGAGATGTACATTTGAAATCATGAGAAAGAGAATTGTGTGGAATGTACTTTTTGGTTTAGATGTGCAGTGTTGTGAGCAGTGGTGCACAAATGTGCACTGTGTTGTACATTGAGAGATAAAGTATGTGATGCTTTAAGCAGTGGTGCACAAATGTGCATTGTGTTGTACATTGATAAACATTATGAAGTTCTTACTAACCCTGGGCGAAGTGTGCGTAGTGGGGCTACGCGAAGCTACGCAAAGTGGGCGAGAAACTACGCCCACCTGCGCACTTCGCGTAGCCCCACTACGCGCCGCATGCCCCTCTCCCCTACATACCTAATTTTAGTAAATGGGCACCTAAAAATAAATAACAGGCACTTACCTTGTCAGCGGCGTCCCGGGGCTCCCTCTGCTCGTTCCCGTCTTGATAACCAATGCGCATGCGCGGCCGGCCGCGCATGCGCAGTTCTCGCCCATGACTACTAACTTGGATGTGAAGGAGTCCCTGCCAAACAGATAGAACAAAAGCTGCTCAAGAAACCCATCAAGGCAGCCCGTGTTCGTGGATGCTGTAATACCCAGAATACGGATACTGCTGCATCTGCTTCAGGCCTCCAAGTCTTCACTCTTTTATTGCAATTGTCTTTAGTTTTTCCATACCATCCAATTTCTTGGCTGCCTGGGTTGAGTCATCCTCGAGATCTGAGACCCTATCCCCCACTTTGTCAAGTCGCCCCATATGGTGGTCCAGGCATGCCCCATTCATGTCCAGTCACTTCTCCATTGCATCAAAGAGAAATGAGCATGCGCGGCCACCCGCGCATGCGCATTGGTTATCAAGACGGCGACGTGAACGAGCAGAGGGAGCCCCGGGACGCCCCGGACAAGGTAAGTGCCTTTTATTTATTTTTTATGTGCCCATTTACTAAATTAGGTATGTTCGGGAGGGCGGGAGGGAGGAATGTGGCAGGCAACTTCGCTACGCCTAAGGAGTGGGCGTAGTATTGCCTGCTTCGCCTACTTTGCAAAGGGCGAAGTAGGCAACACTACTGGGCGTAGCGAAGTCCTTCGCCCAGGGTTAGTTCTTACTATTGGCTTTGACATGGCCTCATTTCATCCTGAATTCTGACTCTGCCTGGCTTGAGCCTCATCTGTGCGCACAGCCACGCTTGCAAGTTGTTTGGGTTAATCACATTCAAGGATTGTTTTGTGAGAGATTGTTTAATGTACCCTGGAAGTCTTTTGTGAGCTTCGTCAAGATAAAGGCTGAAACATGCAAGATTGTAGAGGGAAAGTTTGAACTTCTTCCGTCATGGAATGCTTACTTGAAATCTCGCCAGTCCTGGTAAGATTCCTCTGGCGCTGTGGGAAGGTTTCTCGAACCTTCTAGTGCGAGTTTTGATACTATAAAGCTGGTGTTTGTTGACAGTTGAGATTATGTGCTCACTTACAGAGTAGGCATACTGCTATAAAACAAACGGAACTTGAGTCCCGGTCGGGAATCCACGCCATCTGTGAACGTGCCCGCCAGCGAGAATTGGCGAGGATGTCAAGTGAACGATCGGCTGAGGTGATTTTTTTCTGAGTAGTGCCATGGTGATGTGTGGTTCAAGTGGCTGTGTTCATTGAGGTGTTTGTGCTTTGATTATTGCCATTGTGATGTGTGGTCAGTGACTTTGATCATTTGAGGTGTTTTCTTTGTGATGTCAGACTTGGGGCCCGATGTAGGTAGGCAAATACTGGTCGGTAACGGCCGAAAATCGGTAATTTTCGCCCTTACCGACCGGTATAAGAGAATCGAGATGTATGTGACCTAAAATGAGCCAAATCTTGAAATAACTATTGGTAAAATACTGAATCGGTATTTCACGACTCGGAAAATACCGAAATGATATTTTCTGATTAGGTAAATAAGAAATGGTAAAATACCAAATCGGAACTTACCGATTCCTTATTTACCGAATCGGTAAATAAGAAATGGCAAAAAAGCTATATCGAGATGTAGGAAACTCAAAAAATACCGAATTCCATGAAAATCGGGATTTAAGAGTCGGTAATTACCATGGAATGAAAGCAGGTGGAAACCAGGTAGAACCTATAAAAGAAGGCCCCAAAATACAACACTGCAAACACAATGGCGGCTTTCTATGTCATTGCAAGGAGGCTATGGATACAGGCAGCAGGAGAGAGGGTCTGGCAAAGGGAGGAGCAGGTGTATAGGCAGAGGATCACCCTCTTCCAACTGACTGAACCTGAAATCCTGCAAAGGTACAGACTCCACCCCAGAACCATCCTTGACTTGATCAGGGACCTCCACCCATATCTGGAACACCCAACCCCAAGAGCGCACGCCATCCCACCCCACATGCAGGTGTTGTGCTGCCTACATCTTTTGGCTTCTGGGAGCTACCAGCATGTGATTGCTGCAATAGGTGGGGTGTCCCAGAGTTGCCTTTCATGGTTCTTCAGAAAATTCATTGACGCCATGATGCAGAGGATGGAACACTACATAGAGTTCCCTGACACACCTGCTGAACTAGCGAAAACGAAAACTGAATTCTATCACCTTGCACAGTTTCCGCACATCATCGGTTGTATCGATGGGACGCACATCCCACTATGCCCACCAGCAGCAACTGAACACATATACAGAAATCGGAATTCTACGCATTCCATCAATGTGCAGGTGATCTGCAACGCGGGCAACATGATAACGGACATTGTAGCAAAATTTCCAGGGAGTACCCACGACTCCTACATATTTCAGAATAGTGGGATATACAGACGCCTTGTGGCATGTGAATTTGGGGATGGATATCTACTAGGTGAGTATGTGTGAGACTTCCTGACAGTCAATGCAGAAGGAACAATCATGAGTATGTGACTGAAATACACTTTCATTTTCCACCCAGGTGACAGTGCATATGCGCTGCGTTCATTTGTCCTGACACCCTACCTGAATCCATCTACAAGAAGCCAAAGGCGTTACAACGTGGCACACAGAACAACACGTTGCGTTGTTGAACGGACATTTGGACTGCTGAAAAGCAGATTTCGGTGCCTCCGTAAGAGTGGAGGTGCACAGCAGTACACGCCACTGATGTGTTGCAAAATCATGGCTACCTGCCCAATGCTGCATAATCTTGCCACCAAGGAGGGCACTGAGGTAGAACTCACATATCATGAGGACATGGATGATGGGACAGAACAAGCCGATGACAATGCAGCAGGTGCAGCGCCAGCAACAGATGGCAGACTGAGACGCGCAGAAATCACAAACAGATATTTCTAACATATAGATGAAACACAGGCAGGTTGACTACTTGGAGCACTCTGTTTAATTTGCACAACCTGACTCCACAGAATGAAGAACACAAGATTTAAATAAAATACACTATTCACACTGGGTGGCCAGAGTTAACTCCACTGTCACCTGTCCTGTGTCAAGGATGAAGTGTCAATGTTTGCGTTTACGCATGATGTTTTGGGTACCACGGGGCAGGGGGCCAACGTGCGCAGTGGTGCCAGGGTCATCAGTATGTAGCCTGGAGCTCCTGCGAACATCCTGTACAGGCGTGCTGGAACCACTCCTGCTTGTGGACTCCTCTGTGTCCACGACGCACGTTTCACTAGCAGCGGCTGTCTGCTGTGTCAGCAGTACCTCCATAGCAGAGGTCACCCTCCCCATCCCCCGGGACAAGTCAGTGCAGCAGTGCACTATGTCATTCTGCATGTGGACAGACCTGCGGCATAGCAGGGTGGTTGCAGTCGCCAGGCGGTTCATAGATTTGTTTAGCTGCTTTAGTTCATGCCTGTTCCTGCGCCTCTCTGCATGATCACTCTCCAGCCTGTCACAGAGAGCACCCATGCGCACACCCATGTCCCTCACCCCCTCTGCCATGGACTCCATTCCTTTAGCCATGGACTCCATTCCTGTGGCCATGGCGCTTATGCCCCTATCAATGTTTGTCATCCTGCTGTTGAGGATGCACACCTGTCTGTGCTCTGCCATGATCCCTTTGGCCTGCATGCGCTGAATCCTCACTATTGTGCTTTCCAACCCGGCAATCACCCCCTGCATTTCTTGTCCCTCATCTTGCTGACGTGCCCTACGACCATGGGCACCTGCACGCCTAGATCCGGATGAACCCTGTTGCCCTGCATTCCCTGTCACTGTTGGATTGCTAGGTGCCTGTGCCTCCACCTCATCATCATCAGAGCTCTCCAGAATCCTAAGTGGTGGTACGTCCAGCCTCCGTGGCCTCATTTGCACAGAGGACCCTGAGCTCGGTGTTGTGGCACCTTCAGGTACTGCTGTTGTCTGTGACTCAAACAGCAGGGGTGAGAGTGGCTGCGCTGTGGTGTCTTCCTCCATTGCTGTGGGTGCCTGCGTTGTGGTAGTGTCCTCGGGGACAGTGCTGGGTCCTGCTTTGTCTGTGGCCTTCTCCCTCGCAGGCGTAGCTGTTGCACTTGCCTCCCCTCCCTGCGCTGCACTGCGCGATGACTCGCCTGTGGGAAGACATGGACAATGATCACCTGTGTGTTTTCATTGTACATATTCACATCATGCAGTTTCCTGAGCTGCAACTGCTTGTGTATGGGGGGTGTGGCATGGCATGCAGTGTTCTGTGTTGGCTGCTTTGTTGAATGTTCCTGTGACTACGACTACCATGATGCATTGCTGGTGAGTACTGACATCTGTCCTGGATCGTGCATGTGTAACCCACATTGGGGAAGGGCCCAGGGAATGGGTGGGGATTCATGTACATGCATCTTACCTTTCTTTCTTGCAGATCTGGCTGAGCTGTCAGCATCCCCAATCCCATGTATGCTCTCTGGCTCCATTGTTGATTCCACCATCTGCTCAAGTTCTGTGAGGCTTGGTGCCCGGCTCTTTCCTCCACCTGTGGCTAAAGATTCTTTCCTCAGGCTGGCGATCTTCTTTTTGGTGGTGATCCTCAGATCATACCACCTTTTTTTAATGTCTTCAATTTCACGGTGTGTGATACCAAGGACATTAACTTTGCTCTGTATGGCCAGCCAGGTGGATCTTTTGACTGACTCTGCCACTTGCAGGGACTGTCTCCCAAAAAGCTGGCTGTAATGCTGCACAACCTCCTCCACCAGCACCTGCAGCTCAGTTGGGCTGAATTTGATCTTTATTTTTCTTCCACACCATCCTTCTGGGCTTCCTGGGACTCCATGTTGATGCTCTGCTGGGATCAGTGCAGCCTGCTCCTCTATCTCCCCTCCTGCTCTCCAAACAGTCTGTGGCTCTGCACCTGCATGGGTGTGGCCAACTCCAGGTACTGGGTGTTGTACTTGCCTCTGATTGGTTGAATTTACATTGGCTTTGTTGTGTGGTGGGTGTCCCTGATTGGTTGACTGGCTCACATGTCTTCCTTTCGAATTTTCCAGATCGGCTTTTACCGATTCGGTAAATACCGATTCGGTAAAGTCCGATTCGGTATTTACCGAATCAGTATCTCCCATTCATTCCTATGGGCCTGGAGGCCCATTGGGTTGTATGGGTGATACCGATTCGGTAATTACCAATTCAGACTTTACCAAATCGATATTTACCGAGTCACAATTCCGAATGATACCGATTCGGTATCTTTTTACCATTTTTTATCTACATTCAGATTTCCGATTCATAAATACCGATTTGGTATCAATCGGTATTTATGAACCAGTAAAATGGATTTACCTACATCGGGCCCTAAATGAGGTGCACATCCAATGTAATAATTTGATGTATCTAGTGTACATATATCTTTCTGATCTCTTGCAGTACGTTCCATTATATTTCCTTGAGTCTTATCTCATATTATTTGCTGCTTGTTTATTCATAATAATATTCATGCATTAACTGTTGCATTTATCAAGTGTGTTATTATTGCTTGCATTTAAACATGTATATCTCTATGTGTATTTGAATGTTCTGCATTTGGCATCTGGGAAAGCATTTCTGTTAGAGAGCATTGTGTAACATAAAACCCTAAGCCTTATTCTAAAAAGAGAGTTTTTGCATTTTGTAAAATAAAACCCTTTTCTTAAGGTATTAGTTGTGTTTCATGTCTCCTGCTTCGCTGAGTGTTGAGCCACTGTTTCAGAAATTCTGTATTATCTGATAGGCGAAGCAAGATAGTGTACAGTTGTGTTTTGTCTTGACTTGTTTCCCCTCTGGTCCGAGCTCACTCGCACCGTGGCACCTGTAGGCCTCACCAGGAAATTGCGCAGTCTCAGTGCTGGGCATCGCAGAACCATTGGCCACACCAGAAGCAGCCAGGGGCACAGCCCATGCCGGCGAGAAGGCCTCTTCACCAGGGCAGCACCGATTAGCCATGAAGGAACTCTGTCTTGACCAGGCAAGGCCCCATATCTTCCCCGGTTCAGTAGGTAGTCCAGTCGCTATCCGCCCCGCTTTTTGCTCATGGCTGGGGCTCGCCAAGGGATACAAATTATTGCACCAGTCACTTATCAGCTAGAATATGGATTTTGCCCAGTGCATATATATATGTGTATCATTGTCATCCATAAAGCCTATTTCTTGTGGAGAAGTGTGGCTCAATGGTTAGAGCGGCAGACGCTGATGCAGAACTCTGACCCGGGACCAGGGTCAATTCCTGCCTCCGCGGGTCTTGGGCTCAATTTCTTCGGACCTGATAATCCTCGCCTCAGTGCCTATTCTAATCATGAGTCCCACTCTGCAACTCTGGGCAATAGCTTGCTTAATCTCCACATTGGCCCCAACAACGCTAGGATGCCTGGCTTCACCTTGGGGGTGCCCAGGAGTGGGCACTTTGCAGGGAAAGGCCAGGAAGGGTTCCTTAGCGGGTATTCGTACAAGCGCCGAGATGCCTCCAGGTAGTTGTGCGCTATACAAATACGTAATTATCATTATCTTTAAAATATTATTTTACTGTTAATTGTGCTTTCCATACATACTATTTAAGAAATCGCAATTATGGAATTGCAATTGCCTATGCATGTAGGTTTCCCTAAAATATTAGCAATTGCTGCATACTCCTTCATTGCAAATTGCGATTCACAATTATCTAATTAATCTTTACTAATCAGCATGGGTTTAGGGGATTGCTGGTCCGAACCTGAGTCAGCCTTGTTTGCTAATATCTAAGGACTACGCGAAGGCATGCTATATAGAGTACAGACTGTCTCAACTTCACAATTTTTCCACAATTGGGAAACTCTCTAGTGGGTTTCTGGAAATAAAAAATATCCCTTGCTTCGAACCGGCAATAGATCTCATGAATCCACCAGCAGCTAGGAAGTTCTACTTGCAATATAGATATGGGGTGCTTCCACTTCGCAGCTTTACATCTAACTGGAGAGAACAACAAATGATCCACTGCCCGGCATGTGACTACCCCGAAGAAACTGTCCAGGCTACCAGAAAGCAAGGAGATGTTGGTTGGTCCAGATGTGCAGGAATCTTGGCAATAGGCGCTGTCTCGAAGTTTTTAGGATACTGAAAACTGATTCTAGCATCCCAATAGTATATTCTGTTGCAGTTTCCTGTTTTCAATGTGGTGCACTAGAAGGGTTCATTTGTGATCCTGAAATGTTGTATTGATTGCCCTGTTGTGAAGTACTAAAGACAGCATAAGCTACTTATTGTAAGCAATCAGCAACACGTAAATACAACACTACTCCCTAATTACCTTGTATATCATGTATAGTTTTTAATCCAATATCGTCTGCTTTTAGTCAAAGTCAAAGTTTTTATTTTTGTTACGGTACTCTTACGAGGACCACAAATAAAATATACATTTATACATTCCATATTAATACATTTTCAATGAGATTTTCAAAAACTTAGAAATTCTGTAACAAACGAATTCATTAGGGGGGCTTTTACATAGTGATAAAAAGTCATGTGAGCTAGTGATCCTGCAGGACCGGTAGATGGGCTTAAGACATGTTGACCTTGCATTTACAATTTCTGCATTAGGGCATATAAAAAATAAGTGTTCCAAATTTTGGTTGCCTCCTTGACAAAGGGTACAAAGGGCAGAGCTGTCGGGCCTCCAAGAGGAAGTAAAGGTTTGTATAGGAAGTTTTCCAAGGCGCAACATCATAATTGCACGCCTTGCGCCATGTTGAAGAGTATACTCTAGGTAAGGCTGACGTTGTTTGTATTCCTGCAAGGCTACATAAAATGTATATGACGATAGTCTATTACAATGAGAGTGATCAATCTCGTAGCTCAATTTGGGAGTGAAGTTTTTTAGAAAAAGTTTGAGTTGAGCTGGTGACCACATAGACAAAATTTCCACATTGACTTTTGCAAGCTGTAGAGCCTCTCGCATATTTTTAGTAAAGGTAGTATGAGTAGAGCTACTCTCGAATGTCTCTACTTTTAGCAATCTTCTTAAAGTACCTTCTTTTGAAAGAAGAAGATTATGGGTCCACCTTATGATGCTCGCTATAGCTGTAGCATATGCGCTCGTGATGGTACATTCCAGTCTCAATGCCTGTACTGGGGTAGATGTTGAAATCTTCAGTAGTTTTTTCAATATTCTTCCTTCTGCTAAATCCATATATGACCATTGATTTAGAGGTATATATTCCGATGCATAGGACAGGACCGGTGTGATTTTAGCTCGATAGACTTGAATCAGTGCAGAGAAATGTCTATGTCCAGTGGCCGAATATAAGCGGGACAAGGCCCCAGCATGCAGATCACTTTTCCTTTTCAGGTGGTTGATTTGATTGATGTTGCTCATGTTTTGTGAGAAAATTCTACCCAGATATGTATACTCCTTTACTTGTTCTAGTTTCTCACCTCCCAGCTTCCATTCGTACCGTACCCTTTTCTTCTGATTTGAAAAGGCAACCAATTTTGTTTTGTTCGTATTTGGGATTAGGTAATTTTTCCTTGAATACTTATATAAAATATCTAAAAGATTTTGTAGTCCGAAAGGTGTTAGGTCAAACATGACTATATCGTCTGCATACAGCAGGGAATGGATATATTCAGTGGCTATCTTAGGAGGAGTACATATCCCTTGCTGCAGTTGGGAAGGTAGGTCACTTAAATACAGTGAGAATAAAATTGGAGCCAAGAGGCACCCTTGTTTCAGGCCATTTGATGTTCGTATTACCTTCGATAGGCCCTTGTCACTTCCCATTTGGACGCGGCACCAGGTGTCACTGTGTAGATTCACTATCAGATGTAATAGCTGCTCCGGGATCCCCATTATTCTCAATTTTGACCACAGGGTCGGTCTATCCACTCGATCGAAGGCTGTCGAGTAATCAATGAACGCTGCGTAAATAGTTTGTTTTTTCCCTGTTGCGTACTTATCTAATATAGTTTGGAAGATTGCTACATTGTCAGTGACAGAGTGGTGTGGGCGAAATCCGGACTGAAATTTAGGAATTAGACCAAATGAGAAAGCCCAATTTTTCAGCCTATCCAGGATTTCTGCTGCAAAAATCTTCCCAGCAGCGTCCATGAGGGCAATTTGCCTATAATTTCCCGGTGTGTTTCTTTTTCCTTTTTTAAAAATCGGGATTATGATACTTCCTTTCCAGGAATTTGGCATTTGACCACTGTCGAATACATAGTTAAATAGCGGCGAGAGCACCGTTCCCCACTCTTTATGGTCTATTTGGTAGACCTTGACAGGTATTTTATCGGGGCCAGATGCACCAGTACTCCTTGCCTTCCTGATATTCATAGAGACTGACACTGCCGACGTTTTATTGATCTTAATATCTTTAGTTTCCACGTTTTCTCCTCCCACTTCTTCATTTTTAATATATTCATTCTGTTTGTATAGCTCACGTAGGTATATGTCCCAGTTTTCTTCTGATACAGGTGTAGCCTCCAGCTTTTTTTTGGATCCTGTCATTGTTGCGATCAGTGACCAATATTTACGTTGATTATTATGTTTAGATGCTAGCTGGATTTCAGTCCAATTAAAGTCCTGCTTCAGTTTTTTCTGTTTAGTTTTTTCTCGTCGTATTTGATTCTTTAATCTATTGATTTCCTTTTTGTTTACTGACGAGAATTCCAGATACTGGGCGCGTATCAGTCTATTGATTTGTTTTACGACTGGTTGATTCCAGTTTTTATTCTTGTTTTTCCATTTTCTTTTTGCTGGTCTGTGGTATTCTAGCTTACTTTGCAGAGCTTGTTTGAGATTATTCGTTAGATGTTCAAAGTTCTTTACAGGATCATCTGAATATATGTTGGTCAATATATTGGTTTCAGTAATTAGTTGCCGCAGATATTCCAGATTTTCTGTCCCCCAGTAAATGCGACGCCTAGTTGTGTTTACTTCCGTTTTTTCTGTAAGAAATAGTGGCTGGTTATAAAAAGAGGACGGTGCAATCCAGTGGGTTGAAAGGTTTAAAAGAGCGTGATCACTTTCTGCAGTGAATATTATCGAAAGTTGACTCATTTGTTCTTTTCCTTCGATCCCGCATATAAAGTAATCAATAGTTGAAGGAGTTCCATTTCCTTGCCGTGTGTATGTTGCTGGTATATCACCATTGATGTTACCGTTTAATATAATCCCATTAATGCCAGAGAGAAAAGCTAGTAGTGCGCGTCCCCTCTTATCCGATTTAGTTCCTTTTGGGAATTCAGGGAGTGATGATTCCAGAGATTCCTCTTTGAGGAGACGAGCCCATTTCTTTATCTCGCAGTTAGAAATTTTAGCATTCAAGTCCCCCATTATGAGGTATGGCAAGTGAGATTGATCATCAATTATATGAGTGATAATTTCCATTAGGCGGTCAAACAGCAAATCATTATTATTACTGCTGGGAGGTGCGTAAATATTGAAAAGTAATATTTTTTCTAGTTTGGCAGAGGCATGGGTTCTAAGGGATACTTTTAAACATTGTAGATTGTCTGTGTTTGTGTTAATTATTTCCTGTGACCAAGAGTGATCTTCTTTTAATAATATTGCCAGACCACCCTTGGCGTGTCCCCTTCTTGATCTTTTTGCCAATGTTTCGTATACATAGTATCCTCTTTGAGTAAAGGTATTGATTAACCATGTTTCCTGGAGGGCGATGATATCAGGGGAATTTTTAATTGCATGTTTCATTTTTATATCAGTTTTCCCTGCCAGGTTCCAGGACAATAACGTCAGACCTTTGCTAAACTTCGCGTTGTTGTGAATTTACCATTTTTTTGCTGTTTAAGGTTTCTGATAACCATGCCCATGATTTTATTGAGTTCTCAGTGTTGCTAAAGGTGGGATTCCGAGACCAGACTGACCTCTCTCCTTGAATTACTTGTATTTTGAGTAGATCTTTCCTCATAGTACTTGATGCTAGGTCTCCCCAATTAGAACTGTTGTTTACTTTTCTTCTGTGAGTTTGTCCTAATATACCATTATTTGAGTTGTTGGTTTTGAAATCTTCCACCGAGATTACATCATAGCCATTTTTGTGAAGAATTTCCTTCTCTCTGATTATTATTCCAGGCAAAACCGGTGAATAAAAGGATACCTGTACTAGTTTGTTATTTTCTTTTATTGGAAATAGAACTAAGTCAATTTCTTTGCTGGTCAGAGAATTCAAGGATGGAATTTCTTGTAATAGATTGATGATTTTACCGCGATTAAACGGCTCCTTATCTGAAGGAAATAGCTCTTCAATAGTTATGTGTTTGGATGGATTTATTTCCCATGATTGGAAATTATTGTCATATGGTTCTTTTATGTCCATGTTATTTTGCGATGTAGGTCTATTTTCTATCGGAGGACAAAATTCATCTGCTTCAGGATTTAAGGGTTTTTTTGATGATGTTTTTTGAATTACTGGAGTGTTCACCAGGTTTACAGGATTAAATTTCTGGAATTTGAGCCTATTCCCTTTTTTCCTCTGTATTCTCCTCATAGGTTTTCTCTTCTTCTTCCCCTTTACTTTTTCCCTAGTATGACTTTTTTCAGACTGTTCTCTTTGGTTGAAGTCCTGTTCAGCAGTAACTCCCGATAGCTCAGTTTTATTTTTTCCGATAATCTGATCGCGATTGTTATCGGATACTTTATTCGAAAAAATCGGATAGTGTTTGGTATTGTTCTCAGCTTTGATTTCCAGTTCTTCTTTGAACAGTTTTTTAAGTGAATATGTGATAGGAGGTTTTTCTTTGTTTTTTGATCCATTAGTTTTATTGTTGATTATTAGTACGTCGTTCGTTTGTGTGCTTGCTTCCTGTTGTTTTGGGGTGGAACTTCCATTTTTATGAAATTCATCTGTTTGTTGTGATTCGACTTCTCCGGTTTGTTTTGATGAGACTTTAGTTAGATCTTTTTTCTTTTTTTCTTCAACCAGGAATTTAAGTATTCCTATTTGTACGTCTAAAGTATCGTCTGAGTTAGCTAAAATGTGTCCAAGATGTGTTAGTACTGAATCCAGAATTTCTTGCAGTGAGAAGAGTGCTTTTGATATGGGAGAGGCAGTATTTCCAGAGTTTTGGTTTATAAAATTTGGGTCTGATAGATTGGTCAGATTAGAAAAAAGGTTAGGTGATTTTTCTGGCGAACTGGTTTGGGGATGTCTTTGACTTAGCAATATTTCTTTATTTTCTTCTTCGGTCTTTGAGTTATGATTTGCGTATACGTCGAAAAATAAGTCGTTGTCCTGATTTTTTATAGGTGTTATAGTTGTTATTTGAGACACAACTAGACGAGATTTTTGACATTCTTCCGAAGGAGAATAATTTGCCAAATTACTCTCTATTGTTATTTGACCTTGTTTGTTGGATTTCTGGTCAGAAAAATGTAACGGATCAGGTTCAACCAACTTATTTTGATCATCATTAGAGTTTGGGGAAAGAAACTTTTTCTTGGAGAGGGTAGAGAAGTATTCACTTATAGCAGGAGTGCTTGATATTTGTCCTGGTTTTAGTGACTTGTCTACAGATTTTCTTACAGCTGCGTCCGTCCCCATTCGCCTCATGTAGATTGTCCGTGAGCGTAGTTTTTTTAGCGCCCTCATACTTGGGGACAGAAATCTGTTTTATAGATGTAATGTATAGTATTATTAATATGCTGTGGCTTGTCTTAATCACACTATCTCAGTTGATCAGTAAAGGAATGAGGGATTTTTTACACGTATGAATCAAATGTTTAGTTGAATAGTTTCCTCTTGTAGTGAGCGTTAGTGGGGTGGCCCGTCCCGTCCTCGGTCGTCCCCGGACGGCCACAGACGGCCCGCCCTTTTGCCCGGGCTTATCCCCGCGCTTGGTCCCGCGCGCGTCCCGCGTCGCGGGATGCGAGATGTTATCTATATACGTTTCGTTGGGGGCGTGTCCGTGGGCGGTTCGCCTGGGGGAAGAGGAACCAGGTGAACACCGCTAAGGATTCTGGTCCTCGCAGTCCCCCAGGCTAGGTGCTCTCGCTGTTTGCACCCTGGCCTCAACCCCTCTGACTCCAGCTGGGAGCGACAGGCAGAGCGTGCCGAGTGCAGCTCACGCTCACACCAGCGAGTCAGGGGGAGGCAGCGCCACGACACAGTGAGGAATCAGCGTCAGCTTCAGACAGCCAGCACAGGCTGCAGACGGTAAAACGAGTTCTCTTGCTCAGCAGAAGTAGAAACAGTAGATCAGCAGCAGTTTTGAGCTCCTGTGAGTGGCGCCCGCGAAGCGGGTGTCACGAATCTTTAACCAGGTCGTTGGGGGCGTGTCCGTGGGCGGTTTGCCTGGGGGAAGAGGAACCAGGTGAACACCGCTAAGGATTCTGGTCCTCGCAGTCCCCCAGGCTAGGTGCTCTCGCTGTTTGCACCCTGGCCTCAACCCCTCTGACTCCAGCTGGGAGCGACAGGCAGAGCGTGCCGAGTGCAGCTCACGCTCACACCAGCGAGTCAGGGGGAGGCAGCGCCACGACACAGTGAGGAATCAGCGTCAGCTTCAGACAGCCAGCACAGGCTGCAGACGGTAAAACGAGTTCTCTTGCTCAGCAGAAGTAGAAACAGTAGATCAGCAGCAGTTTAGAGCTCCTGTGAGTGGCGCCCGCGAAGCGGGTGTCACGAATCTTTAACCAGGTCGTTGGGGGCGTGTCCGTGGGCAGTTCGCCTGGGGGAAGAGGAACCAGGTGAACACCGCTAAGGATTCTGGTCCTCGCAGTCCCCCAGGCTAGGTGCTCTCGCTGTTTGCACCCTGGCCTCAACCCCTCTGACTCCAGCTGGGAGCGACAGGCAGAGCGTGCCGAGTGCAGCTCACGCTCACACCAGCGAGTCAGGGGGAGGCAGCGCCACGACACAGTGAGGAATCAGCGTCAGCTTCAGACAGCCAGCACAGGCTGCAGACGGTAAAACGAGTTCTCTTGCTCAGCAGAAGTAGAAACAGTAGATCAGTAGCAGTTTTGAGCTCCTGTGAGTGGCGCCCGCGAAGCGGGTGTCACGAATCTTTAACCAGGTCGTTGGGGGCGTGTCCGTGGGCGGTTCGCCTGGGGGAAGAGGAACCAGGTGAACACCGCTAAGGATTCTGGTCCTCGCAGTCCCCCAGGCTAGGTGCTCTCGCTGTTTGCACCCTGGCCTCAACCCCTCTGACTCCAGCTGGGAGCGACAGGCAGAGCGTGCCGAGTGCAGCTCACGCTCACACCAGCGAGTCAGGGGGAGGCAGCGCCACGACACAGTGAGGAATCAGCGTCAGCTTCAGACAGCCAGCACAGGCTGCAGACGGTAAAACGAGTTCTCTTGCTCAGCAGAAGTAGAAACAGTAGATCAGCAGCAGTTTTGAGCTCCTGTGAGTGGCGCCCGCGAAGCGGGTGTCACGAATCTTTAACCAGGTCGTTGGGGGCGTGTCCGTGGGCGGTTCGCCTGGGGGAAGAGGAACCAGGTGAACACCGCTAAGGATTCTGGTCCTCGCAGTCCCCCAGGCTAGGTGCTCTCGCTGTTTGCACCCTGGCCTCAACCCCTCTGACTCCAGCTGGGAGCGACAGGCAGAGCGTGCCGAGTGCAGCTACGCTCACACCAGCGAGTCAGGGGGAGGCAGCGCCACGACACAGTGAGGAATCAGCGTCAGCTTCAGACAGCCAGCACAGGCTGCAGACGGTAAAACGAGTTCTCTTGCTCAGCAGAAGTAGAAACAGTAGATCAGCAGCAGTTTTGAGCTCCTGTGAGTGGCGCCCGCGAAGCGGGTGTCACGAATCTTTAACCAGGTCGTCGGGGGCGTGTCCGTGGGCGGTTCGCCTGGGGGAAGAGGAACCAGGTGAACACCGCTAAGGATTCTGGTCCTCGCAGTCCCCCAGGCTAGGTGCTCTCGCTGTTTGCACCCTGGCCTCAACCCCTCTGACTCCAGCTGGGAGCGACAGGCAGAGCGTGCCGAGTGCAGCTCACGCTCACACCAGCGAGTCAGGGGGAGGCAGCGCCACGACACAGTGAGGAATCAGCGTCAGCTTCAGACAGCCAGCACAGGCTGCAGACGGTAAAACGAGTTCTCTTGCTCAGCAGAAGTAGAAACAGTAGATCAGCAGCAGTTTTGAGCTCCTGTGAGTGGCGCCCGCGAAGCGGGTGTCACGAATCTTTAACCAGGTCGTTGGGGGCGTGTCCGTGGACGGTTCGCCTGGGGGAAGAGGAACCAGGTGAACACCGCTAAGGATTCTGGTCCTCGCAGTCCCCCAGGCTAGGTGCTCTCGCTGTTTGCACCCTGGCCTCAACCCCTCTGACTCCAGCTGGGAGCGACAGGCAGAGCGTGCCGAGTGCAGCTCACGCTCACACCAGCGAGTCAGGGGGAGGCAGCGCCACGACACAGTGAGGAATCAGCGTCAGCTTCAGACAGCCAGCACAGGCTGCAGACGGTAAAACGAGTTCTCTTGCTCAGCAGAAGTAGAAACAGTAGATCAGCAGCAGTTTTGAGCTCCTGTGAGTGGTCTTCTGCTTTTATATATTCATCTTTCTTTTAGCTAATTTATGTATTTATTGCACTATGCACTTTCCTAGCATAATTGTGTAAATCTTGCCTAATCTCACATCCCCAAAAAAAAAATGTATTCTAATATGAAAATATGTGTATAATTACCACTGGTTTTTAACTCTTTTTTAATAACGATTGTCAGCACGATGCAATTTTTCTTTTTATGTAAATGTTTGCCGTGTGTTGCACTTTTTAGGTAATTTTGACCGAAATAAAGTCTTTTTTAATTGAATTGATTCACAATTAAGGAATAGCTTTCCATTCATTCCTATGGTCTAGAGGCCATAAGAATGAATGGGAATTGCATGAACAATTTGCAAGTACCAAATAAGTACTCGCAAATTGCACATGCAATTTCAAGGATGCAAGGGGGCCAAAAGGCCACCCTGATGCACCCCTGAAATTGGCATGTGATCACATGCCAAGGGCATGTGTGCGCGCAATATGGCACTTTGAAAAATGCACTTTTGTGCATTTTTCAAAGTTTCCGCAAATTACCATCAACTTGAAATTGATACTAATCTGCAATTCAAATTGCGAAATCGCAATTTTGAAGTACATCATGCATTTCATTGAGGGAATCGCAATTTGTGATTCCCTAAATGCATTCTCAATTTAGGAAATCACAAATTTTGCGATTATCTAAATTGCAAAATTGCATTTGGGTTGATGCATCCCAAATGCAAAAATACCGGTTGCAAAGGGGCATATTGTGTGAATCCCATTGCGACCGGTATTTTCAATGATGCATGTGCCCCCCAGTTTCATATACGTCTGACATATGACAGGTTTAACAGTTTATCAAGGATCATGGTGAAACTTTAAAGCATACATGAATGCAATTCCATATTTCATTAGATATACATACTCATGATAAGATCATAAATACATGATTGCGTCATTTCACACAAGGTTTCCGCAAAGGCAGGAATTCATAAACAGAGCAGGACTATCTATATAGGACACAGGAAAACCCCGTCAGATTGAGGACATTGGGCTGCTATCCAGCATGACAGAATTCCCCAAGGGGACGCACACAATATTTTTATGGACAGGTATATATTTCTGCCCGCCCAGTCGTTCCGGAGAGGATCGGACATAGGTAAACTATGGGACACGTAGGATCACATTTTTCAAGTCAACCCTGCAGAGCATTAGCGCCAAGTAGTAAATCTTTGGAACCCTGTTGGAACACTTTCTAGAAGAAAACCGCATCATGGGCAAAATATGAATTCTCTGCCTAGATACCGCATGTCAAATGCTGCCCATGAATACTGTAATTAGCCATTGTGGCGCAGTGCATTGAACATCATAACTTGTTTTGTATTCCTTTGTTGCTTCAATTAAAGAAGCGCACCTTCTAATGGAACAATTAAACACCTGACTGGTATGCTCCAAGTGCAATTAGGCAAAGCTACTAATCGCCGGCTTTAGATGCATCAGTTAGCTCTGCGCCTTATATATATTTATGCTTCTTTCTCAGTAAGATTCTACTGTGAGTCTGGAGTTCGCCTGCAACTACCTCCCGGTCATCTTTAGGGGTATGCTCTAGGGATCCTGGCGTCTTAGAAAATGTGTACAATGTGGGTAAAGCCGCTGCGCATCCTGGGTACCATGATAGCAGTTAAGCTGAAACATGTTTAATATCTTAAAACAACTGGACAGATTGAAAACATTTTCGACCTATTGTGATGTATCAATAGACATCAAACTAAGATATATGATGTATTAAGAGCCCTACAGAATGCAGATGTGTTTCGTATCTTGCTAATGATCAAGGTAAGACTGGTTCAATGTGCGCAGCACATACATTATTGAAATAGGCTCAAATTTACAGCTTTTCGTTGAAATAAACACATTAAAACATAGAATACCGTTCCCACGTACGGTTCCTAATGTACACAGTGAGAGGCTGAGTGAATGTTTCTTTTTTGGTTTTTTGAGCATTTGTAGTATGAAAGTAAAGCTCCCATGCTTCCCGCCAAAAGATCAGCAAATAGATAAAAAGGAGAGACTCCCTAAAAAGCAATTTTAGACAGCTAGGAGTAGAGACGTCTACAGAAGGAGAACCTCTCTTCGGTGTCTTATAAAAAATAAATGTTGAGGGAACGATCCAAGGGTGGTGGACCTAAAGCAGAGGGGAAGCATATTTTAAACAAAGCTATGCCTATGCTATGGAGCTTATGCTGTGGAGTGGTGTGGGTCACTGTGGAGTGGTGTGGCTCACTGGTTAGAAGCGGCAGACCTGGGAGCAGAGGACGGCCGGGACCAGGGTTCAATTCCCGACGTGGCAGGGTCATGGACCAGGGTCAGCGGACTGGATTATTCTCACCTCGGTGCCTACTCTAACCAGGGATCACACTCAGCAACTCTGGGCATTAACTTGCCTCATCTCCACAACAGCCCCCCAAATACGCTGGGGATGCCTGGTTTCACCTTGCAGATACCCAGTGGGGACTATCTCACAGGGAAACCCAGGACAGGTTCCCCAGTGGTGTATTGCACAGAGAAACTCCTTAAGGGAGTCGATTCTAGCGAGTTAGAAACGCACAATTAATTATCGTGTGAATGGAAGCTCTATTTGTGATGATGCTTATCCCAGTTTAGTAACCTAAATTTGTGTTATTCACCTTATCGGATGTTATGAAAAACAGAATCTATTCAATTTCTGCACAAAAATATTTCATCACCTGATGCAGTCATTGGGCCTCCTGCATTTGACCCAGTGTGTCCCCTGTCGTGTCCATTATTGTGTAATTTTAGTCCTTCAGACACCATTGTGGAAGAAAAAATGTATGCGTTGCGCTCAAATCTAAATGAATGAATTCATTATTTCTGAGGCTTAGCTATCAATAGTGCAGGAAGTGCAGTGGAATTAAGTGCCAAAGTTTGACAGAGGTCCTCTAGGCCCAGTTTGGCCATATTTTGCTTCCAAATTGTGACAAGGGGAACCCATTTCTTTTGCATTTATGAGGATAGATGGCACCCTTGCTGCACTCATGAACTAATTGCTAGTGTACTTTATGCAGCTGACACCACAAATAAGTTGTCTCAAGAGTCACCGGATGCTGAAGACACAGGATAAAATCAAGAGCAAGCAAATGGTGTAATTGATAGGAAATTCAAGCATTGACCGGAAGACCACACAAAATAAAGCAGTACATGTCTTGATACTGATGATAATCATGACAATGTTTTCCACACAGAAGTTGTAGCAGCGCACTCTACTGGAAGGAGTGACTTGAATACGCTCCAAATATTCTGCACCCCTCCTTCAAAATAAGAATTGTCTGTGCTTCTCTATGGAGAGAACCTATTAGAACTAAGAAACTCGCGGCATATGGTGAATATAGCACCAAGAAGGCTCTGCTACAAGTGGCTGATATCTGGGTAAGTAAAAAGATGTGCAACATTTCTCTTTCAGCAAAGCAGCAACGTGAACATCAGCCTCAAGAAAAGAAAATGGTTTCCTAGAAACAGATCAAACAAACTCACTCAAGCATCACTCAATTTTCAAACTCCAGCTTCAGAAGTTTATTTTCCCTCCACTCTACTGAAGGCACATACATGCCTCCTGATTGGAGAGGATATTCGGTGGGCTGCCCCTTTGTTTCCAAGAGCCAGGGGATGTGATGCAAAAGGTCATAACATGAATTGTGCATAATCATTTCATTGTGTCAAGTAGGAAGATATAAATATAGTAGAGCTCAACTCAGTCTATCTCCAACAATTAGTCATTTGGTCAAAGCAACCTGTAAATAATCTAGTATCGTTTCATCAATGGTTCACTATGAGTCAGGGAGATGTGGTTCAGTGACTAAAGAACCTACTTTGGAACCCGCCAACCTTAGTAAAATTCTATCGCAGGCACTTGACTAAACGTTCTGTTATTCTGAGCAAGTTACTTAATTTCCTGGTGTTTAAAATCTAAACATAGGCAATACTTTTGAAGAGGTTTTGTAATGTACATCACTACCTAAGTACCAACACATGCATTTGTATTATCATGCGTTCTCGAAGGCCTGGACAAAAAAACAACACTTTGCTCACTCCCTATTGAAGAAAGCATACTGAGCAAAGCACTATGGATGATGCATAAGGTGTTGAAAGGACATGCAACTGAATATCTCTGTAGACCAGTCG
The DNA here is from genome assembly GCF_964263255.1 of Lissotriton vulgaris. Lineage (NCBI taxonomy): Eukaryota > Metazoa > Chordata > Amphibia > Caudata > Salamandridae > Lissotriton > Lissotriton vulgaris. Next base: position 1,541,585,337 of record NC_141693.1, on the reverse strand, counting down.
CTGCCGGCAGGACTCATGGGTGGGGTGGTTGGGGGATACGTGTGAGGAGGGGGGGTTAACTAAAACAAGCATTTGTAATGCAATTGGGATCTCGCCTTTGAAACCTTATATGTATTTAGCTATGCATCACATTAGCCTGGGTGCTGAAACATCCACCGTTCTTTAACATGAAGGGAAAATAAGCACCAAACTGTGTGACACGCCAGGTATGGGAACACATGTAGAGAAATATTGCCTTTCAGCTGGAAATGGTATAGTCCATAGCTCTGTTTTTAATATAAAATCAGGGCCTTCAGTGGTCATATCACTGAAAATACAAGATTTGAAAAAAATATTATTGTCAATGGGTGCTCGAGGAAGACAATTTCAATGGACTGGAATCTAGAGAATGCTAAAGTGATTCTGGTATTTTACTGACCACTGATGGTTGTTGTCTATCAAGACAGTTAAATAGAGGCAGTTGAACAGAAAACAAGTCCCTAAGCGGAAGCAGAAAATTCCTAGGGCTAATCTCCAGAGCCCACAAAGTACATACACATATAAGTATATACTAAAGTATATATAAGCATTTGCACTGCAATAGGTCTTGCATTTGCACATAAATAAAAAGCATTGTCATTTACAATGCCAATAGCACAAACTCTCGCAAATGCGAGACCTATTGAATTGCAAATGCATATTCTCTGAGTCTCTGATTACATATTGTTGTTTTTCTTCTTTCTTTTTTTAACTTTACATTTACATACACAAACAGCTAAAGGATTGGGGTTCTCTATCTCTAGATCTCACAATCTATAGATTTCTAAAAGATTATATTGAATTCCAGGTTCGGAGCAAAGTACAGGAACCCTCAAGCAAACATGGCATAGTTGAACACAACATCTGCCTTCCCTCTTCGAAGAGGTACTTACATAATTTCCATACTGGTCAGCTGGTATTGACAAAGCATGAGCGGCAGCCATCGCTTCATTGGGGTCCTGAGAAGAATGAGAGTATCAGAAACAACAGTGTTTGTGAACTTGTAATAAAGCCCCACTGGCCCTGTCAGACACAGCTATTCTCCCATTGTACCCAAACACGTTCGAAAGGGTGGACCAGGTGGGCCCAGCCATCCCAAAATAGATCCATGGCCCGGCCAAGGCCCTTTCACAAGTAGAAAACAATATTTTGTTATTTTACGTAATGAGAAAAATAAGACAGTACTGCAGCCTCACTATCAAAGCCTAATGCCTTGGGCGACCATAAGTGCCTTGGGACAACAGTGGGGTGATTGCTTTTCCTGTGCAAGTGTAAATAGAAGGAGTACCCGAGACACCCCCACTATATCAAGACCACAAGCTGACACACTTATTAAGAGAGGAAAACAGGTTCCTGGCAAGAACATTGTGAAGGATTTTGCTATTATAAGAAAAGTAAGTGAAAATGTGTATACAAGCAGGATATATATTTTAGTGGTGGTTTATTTTATCTCTACTGTGGTGGTATTCCTAACTAATTGCCGGGGCCAAAGGAAATATGCAGCCTGGGAAATCCAAATTACAGTACAGAATTGGCCAAATTACTTGGCACTTAAATGCATATTACTCTAAGACAATGGAAACTACAAAGAAGTGCCCAAACCCTCAATTCTTGAAATGGCAATTATTTGATTTTTTTTTTAAAAAGACCTAGTGTGAGTCAATAAAACCTGGGGAGGTAATTTTATTTATACCGTCAATCATATTTTTGTTTTTTATGCAATTTCTTTTGCCGACAGAAATAGATACACTTTAACAATCATCACAATAACTAAACAATAATTGCTACAAAATAAATAAATGCAACACGAGTGAACACAGAACAATACACATTAAGACGCATTTCAGGTTCGAATGACACGTTTTCGAACCCTCATCAGGGCTTTGTTAGTTGTCTGTATGTATCAGGCTCTTTGGATTTCAATGGTGGACCTGGGGGACGGCGCTTGAGGTTTTTGCTTCTCTATGTGCACCGTCCGGCCCCTTTTAGAGGGAGGAGGTTGTGGTCGCTATTATGAGAATCCTTGCGTCTTGATCCTGAGTTGGAAAGACGGTTCCAGTCTGTGTCAATCAATTACGTGTTTGTTTCCAACCTTGATGATGCGTTTCAGGTTCGAATGACACGTTTTCGAACCCTCATCAGGGCTTTGTTAGTTGTCTGTGTGGAACATAAAAAAACAATAGAACTTTATTGAAAGCCTGATTGCCTCAAAGCTACCTATCATGCTCAGAAGAGTTATAAGGAATTGTACCTGTATGTATCAGGCTCTTTGGATTTCAATGGTGGACCTGGGGGACAGCACTTGAGGTTTTTGCTTCTAAAATGAATGGAGCACATACTGTTTGAGGCATTTTGGCGATACTGTCTCATACCAGAAGGTTACGTGCATGTCAATGAATACTACCTACCTCTATGTGCACCGTCCGGTGCCTCTTAGAGGGAGGAGGTTGTGGTCGCTATTCTGAGAATCCTAAATAAAGAAACAACAGGATGGTATTGTACGATCATGTTTAGCTTTTCAGAGAATAGGGAATTGTTTTTTCAAGTGGCCCCGTACCTTGCGTCTTGATCCTGAGTTGGAAAGACGGTTCCAGTCTGTGTCAATCAATTACGAGTTTGTTTCCAACCTGGGAAATCGAAGCACTTGTAAGTATCAACACTGGTGCATGTTGCGCATACAAGTCGGCATGATTTTACATGAAACGGACTGAAGCCTACCTGGATTAGGGGCAAGGGTCTGTTAACCAGGCGTTTTACCGTGTGGCTTTTTAGAGTCCCTCCGTAGTTCGTGGCGCGCTGTATGGGAGAATAATGGAGCGTAAATGCGGGAACCGCAGGCAATTGTTTTCGAAAATGATGGACGAGCGGGCAGCGCTCGATCTTACCTGCAGCAAGACAATCAATGTCTCCAGTCTGAGGGGGTGGATCCGAGGATGAGGACCTCTGTCTTGTCCGAGTTCAGCTTCAGTTGGCTGTTCCTCATCCATTCTGCGATGGCCTTCAATTCTTCATGGAGGTTGGTCTTGGCGGTCTGAGGGATGAACCCTGGGGTACGCCACTGATGATCTTGGTGCTTTGGAACGGAAGGGTGGGAGGCGCACTCTGTGTGTTCTGCCAGAGAGGAAAGAAGTAGTCCAGTCCAGGGCCTTTTCTTGAATCCAGGCTTTGTGGAGGCGTATTTGTAGTGTGCGGTGGCAGACTGTGTTGAAGGCGGCTGATAGGTCTAGGAGGATGAGGGCTGCTATTTCTCCATTGTCTAGCAGGCTCCTGATGTCATCAGTGGCGGCGATGAGAGTGGTCTTTGTGCTGTGGTTGCTTCGGAACCCGGATTGGGACGGGTCAAGGATGTTGTTCTCCTCGAGGTAGTGGGTCAGTTGTTTGTTGACGATTTTCTCGATGATCTTCGCCGGGAACGGGAGCAGGGAGATGGGCCAGAAGTTCTTGAGGTCCTTCGGGTCAGCCTTGGACTTCTTGAGCAGGGAGTTGATCTCAGCGTGCTTCCAGCTTTTAGGGAAGTTTGCTGCCTCGAAAGAGATGTTGATCACTTTCCGGAGTTGGGGTGGGATGGCTGTGTCGGCTTTGTTGAAGATGTGGTGTGAGCATGGGTCTGATGGTGATCCTGAGTGGATGGAGTTCATGATCATGCGGGTGTCGCTGTCACTGATGTTGGTCCAGGAGAGCAGGTGGTTGGTGAGGGTGGTGAACACGGGGGGGGGGGGAATCTGTTGTTGTCGGGGTGGTCGTAACCTTGAAGCTGTTGTGGATGTTGGCGATCTTGCGGTGGAAGAAGTTGGCCAGCGAGTCGGAGAGGTCTTGTGAGGGTGGGATGTCGTTGGTGTTTGAGAGTTCCTTCACAATGTTGAAGAGCTCTTTGCTGTTGTGTGCGTTGTTGTCTAGGCGGTCTTTGAATGGGGATCTTTTGGCTGATCTGATGAGCTGGTGGTGTCTGCGGGTGGCAGTCTTGTGGGTCATGCAGCTGTCTGGTGTTAGTTCGCGGAGCCAGTTCTTCTCCAGTTTCCGGCATGCTCATTTGGAGGCCTGGAGTTCTTCGGTGAACCAGTTGGCTTTCTTGCTGGTGCGGCTGTTGGAGGGTTTCTTGAGTGGGGCGAGGGTGTTGAGGCAGTCGTTGATCGATTGTCTGAGGTTTCGTGCGGTGGTGTCAGGGTTAGTGGGGGCGGTGGGTTGGTTCTGTGCGAGGGTTGTGGTTAGCTGGTCTTTGGTGACTTTGCTCCAGCAGCGGCGGGGCATCTGTTGGGTGCGGTGGTGCATGGTGGGCTTCCTGTAGGTGAAGTGGATGCAGCGGTGGTCAGTCCAGTGGAGTTCGGTGGTGTAGTCGAAGGAGACATGGGGTCTTGCAGAGAAGATGGGGTCAAGCGTGTGGCTGGCGGCATGGGTGGGTGCAGAGACAAGTTGTCTGAGGCCGAAGTTGGCAAGGTTGTCGATCAGGGTGGCGGAGTTGGTGTTGTTGTTGTTCTCGAGGTGGAAGTTCAGGTCCCAGAGGAGGATGTAGTCCGTGGAGACGAGTGCGTGAGTGCTGACGAGGTCGGCGATGCAGTCGCTGAACTGTGGTCGGGGTTCCGGGGGTCTGTAGAACATAGAACTCTGAGGGTGGTGTTGTGATCTGTGTGAATCTGGAAGTGCAGGTGCTTGGAAGTGTTGATGGTGTCGTCTCAGTGGGTGGAGACCTTGAGGTGGATTTGTGGATGATGGCGATTACTCCTCCAACTTCATTGGTGCAGTGTCTGCGGGAGATCTTGTACCAGTCTGGGAAAAAATACAGACATCAGTTACCAGTAAAGGGGCACATGGGAGCAACAGTGCACAGGAGGCATGGGAGAGGGGGAAACAAGTGGCAGCAGTGGGGGGAAAGACACAGGCACACTGGTGGTGCTGCATGGGGTGGGGAGCGGCCTGACCCGCGAGCAGGATGTAGAAGGGCCTTTTTGCGAAAATACAAACATATCAGTTTTGATAGCACTGTATATTGGATGCACCTGTTTGCAACTGTTTGCAATTGCCTCACTTTGCACTTTGTTGGGAGTCACAATGTTTGCACAATCACAGTTCACAAACTGTTTTAATGTGCACACAAAAACTATGTTAGACCAATGTAAGTCTTTTTTTGAAACAAATGTTGCAGTACCTGTACCAATTAACTTTTGATTGGCAGAAATAAGATACACAATTATGTGATGCAACATAGGATGGCATAAAAAAGACTTTACAGTAGATTGAGGTGTATTGTATTTATAGAAAGTATTTATAAATGTTGCAGTTAGACATCTTTTACATGTGTTTATTGAACTGTGGCCTTTATTTATTTTATTTATTTATTTTTTATGTTCTTGTATAGCACCTGAATAGACCCCCGAAGGGGTATCTCCGCGCTTTTGCCAGGAGAGAGTGTAGCTCATGCTAATCCATGGTCAGATAAACAGTTAGACTATGAGTGGGATTAGATGTTTAAAAATAAATGAGTTTTAAGGGATTTTCGGAAGTCTAGGTGGTTAGTTGTTTGTCTCAGTGTGTGGGGCAGTAAATTCCAAAGAACAGGTCCAGTGTGGGCCAGAGCACGGCCTCCCTGCCTAGATTTTTTAATTCTGGGTACCTGTATTAGCTGTTGGTTGCTGGAACGTAGGGATCGTCCGGGAACATAGGGTGGGAAGGCTTTTGTCAAATATTTGGGACCGGTACCTGACAGACACTTGTGGATGGTACAAAGCATTTTAAACTTAATGCGTTGCCGCATTGGAAGCCAATGGAGCTTAGTCAGCAAAGGGCGGGAGGGAGTCCTAGGTGGAACGTTGAGGACAAGCCTCGCCGCGGTATTTTGGACTATTTGCAGTTTGTTAATCTGTTCTTCATTAGCTGATAGAAGAAGACCGTTGCAGTAGTCTAATCTGCTGGTAACTAACGCCTGGACCAGTGTCTTCCTATGACTGTCAGGTAGGTATGGAAAGACCCTTCTCAGCAGTCCAATGGCGCGAAAACAAGTGCCAGCCACTTGGTTAACATGTTCTTTTAATGTTAGTGCTTGATCTAATAGCACCCCCTAGTTTTAAACAGTCTGTTTAGGGCTGGGAACAGGTCCCAGTTCCAAGGGCCACCACTCGGGGGACCATAGTGTCACTGCCTCCCCAAACAGCATTACTTCAGTTTTCCCTACGTTGCACTGTAGGCAGTTCTTAGCCATCCACTCAGACACTGCCCTCATTCCATCAGCAAATGATTTTATTAATGCAGGTGTAAAGGTGTTAAAAGGGAACAGAAGTTGGGTGTCGCCGGCATACGACACCGGGGTGAACCCAAAGGATCTCACTAAGTCAGCCTTTCCTTTCCTCCCTCTTTATAAGGGCTTCATAAAGCCCAAACCCATTTTTCTTTATATAAACTGGTGGGGCACCTAAACATTTCCAAATGGTTCCCCTCTCAGCACCTTTCTTGGGTGCCGACTAGAGCTGGTATGCCTTCTCCCACCCAAAGGGAGTGGCTTTTGTTTTTGCTGTGTTCCCCAACCCAAGGAGTGTGTTCTTTGAGATACATTTGTCTCCCACCAAACGGGGGCATTTCTGCAGTGTGATTGTCAAAGAGATACTTTTTCGTCCATTGATCCCTTCTGTATTTCAGGTTTGGTACTGGTTCTGTTGTGCCTAGCAATCTGGTTTACTGGCCACAAGCTCAACATAAATGTTGTGGTTGCCATTTTAGGTCTTGGGAACCTATTTTCTGTGTCCTGAATAAAAAAATAAAATAAGGTACAAGGGGGCTGGGTAGTTGCACCCTGACTCCCAGGTCAATGAGAGGGGGAATTAGCGCTGTCTCCCATGCATGCACTCAAAATTGAAGCTTGCAGTACCTTTGTGTACCGCTTGCAAGACTTTACATGGGAGTACTACAGTGGAGTAAAAAAGTGGAAAATATGGAATGGGTATCTGAGGGGAGGTGTGACCCTGTGGAGGTAACCAGCAATGGGAGGGGGGGTTGACTCACCCGTTGTGCCTGGCTGTGCTCGATAAAGAGCTAGGCTCAGGGAGGGAGTTGGGTGAATAGGATCTGAAAACCCCAGAATTTCACTAAAAAAAACAAAGGTGGCGTTTTAGTTAGGTATGCTAATGAGATCATACATATTTGTAAAATGTTCTTGGAAATTCACTGAAAGAAGCAATGGTAAAGTGACGTTAAATTTGGGTAAGGTACCAATATTTTATCTCACATTAGGGAAACCTGATAAAGTCACTGAAAAAAGCAAACGCTGTAGTTACGTCATTCTTAGGCCTTGTAATATTATACAAATGATTATTTATAGCAAAATAAACCTCACATAAATTCACCAGTTATAGTTTATTAAGCTAGCTATAACATTTGCACCCACCATAAACATCTTTTATTACATCCTTCATGCCATGTTACATGACGACAATGATTAAATAACAGATAGCATCTAAAATGGAATTAAAAACTTAAATGTCAACTGTAAACAGCAGCACATGAAGTCGGCTGACAAGGAAAAAACATGGTTCTATGCAAACATGTATCGCCTAACAACACAGGACACGTTGCATTTTATGATGTTTTGTAGTTTTTTTAGGGAGCCAAGAAACAAATATTTAGTACCTGTTTTAAAGGATGCCGGTTTTATACAAGTCGGGCCTGCTATGTTGTACCTACAGTCTTTAGGTAATATTTTTATTACATACTCTGTGGCTAGTTTTCTAGTCGCTGCATTTAGAATCAAGTCGAGGTTGAAAAAGGGTAACATTGTAACTTGATTGTTGACATCTCTATTCCGTTATCCATGACTGTCTAAAGTGTTGCACACCCTGAAGATCTGTATGTACTTTTTTAAATTGTATATATTACTGTGTTTTTATTGGCTTTTATGATTTTAACCAAATCGAATAAAGTGTATTTTGAACTTGTATCGCCTAACTGCAGCAGCTTTCAGACCTGCATGCTAACCTTCTTTTACAGGAAAAAAAACTAAGTTTAAATATTAAATACGGCACTCCTTAGCAGAACTTTTAGCCCACAAGGAATGGTGTCTAGTATTAAAATGTAGTACATATAAGAATTTACTGTAGGCATGAACCTTCAGTAAATAGCCCCTAAAAGCTATGTTCACTTTAATAGGCTGTAACGTTTAGAATAAACTACTCATGTTGCTAAGTCAGGTTTGGGACAAGCCACCAGTATGATTCAACCACTATTTCTAATACTTACTAAAAATCCACTTCTCTGGTGAAGTGGGATTTTTTATTAATTTTTAGGAAACGTAACTGTTAAAAAGTCAGACTTTGTCTGCTCTAATTTCTGGTGTTCTCATGACCATTAGCCTTCTGTGGGAAATTATCCATTAGGCAGGGTCACTCCCATACCTTTTGCCTTCCTCCTTCACTTTTTGCTGGATTTATTTTTGTTGGCTGTAGAACTCTGTGCACTTTACTGCTGCTAAGCAATGCTAAATGTAATTTATTTATAAGTCCCTAGAATAGTGCACTACATATGCCCTGGGCATGTAAATTATATGCTACTACTGCACTTGCAACACTGGTTGCACCACCCACTTAATTAGCCCTTTGAACATGTCTCAGGCTTGCCATTGCAGAGACTGCATGTGTATTTTTAAACTGACATGTCAAAATGGCAAGTTAACCCTCTTGCCATGCCCAAACCTTCCATTTTAATACATATAAATCATCACAGGAGCAGTCCCTGGACAGCCCAGAGGACAGGATGCAATGTATGTAAAAAGCAGGAAACTTAGCTTTTAGTTTTATTTGTCCAGGTGGTGAAAAACTCTTAAATTTGTTTTTTTTACTGCAAGACCTATTTCTACCGGAGGATAGCATTGGGATTACCTTATTACATTGTATGAGCGTAATTCCCATATGGAAAGACATAACTGGTCCATGTTTGGTGTCTCAGGAATCCTAATATAAAATCCTAACATGGCAAAGTCGGATTTGAAATTACAATTCGGAAAATGCCACTTTAAGAAAGTTGGCATTTTCAAGCTTTAAGAGCGATGAGACTGGCACCGCTGGGTGTTTGCCAATGTAATCAGGAGTGGTTAGTTCATTTGCGTGCTCCAGAGGAATCGCTGTCTGAACCTCACAGCGTGGATACTTTCAGAGACTAATACAAAGCTTCCCCTGGCAAAGGGGAAGACTCCTCCGTGCACCGCTTTAAAGACTGGTAGTCTTATTCTTTTTATCCAAAACTTGATAAAGTGTTCACAATGATTATAGATTCAAAGTTTTTTATTGTTCTTCATAAGTCTTTTGTTATATAACTTATTGTTTTCAAGGTTATAACCAAAACTTGTGTGTCCTCGTAATCTCAATGATGCCCAGATAATTTCATTTATCCCAATGCATTTCGGGCTTTCTGGCAGCCCTCCGTCAGGGGATTACACTACGAGTACAGAAAGTGAAAATCCGTCAAAGGTGATATGTAAACAACAAGAACACACTGTTAAAACGTGAGAACAATTGGATCCGGTACATGGCCACGATGCAACCGAACAGGTTGAATGATAGGATGGAGTTCCTATGCTATCTTTAAAAACATTCCTTGTATTTGTTGATTGCAACGCTGTAGATTATGCAGTATCATAACATAAGTTATGTTTAGATTTTTTATTTTAATGTTTATTTTTATTCTTATTCTTATATGTTATCTGTTCACCTGCACTGTCCATTTACACACATGCCGGGCACCACAGAGTCACCTACACGGTTTTAGACCCCACTCCAATATGGCGACCATAAGCACCTACTGCTTTCTAGTCCTTCTATAGTGTTTGATCCCCAACGCGTCGGTTATACACAGCGTTTCACTTGGGCACCGCACACCACAACTCGAGTCAGATTGAAGTCCCGACACATCGCAGTATCACCTTCACCCTAGTAAATACCTCGTACGAGGACCCGTTTGTTTATTTTTTAACAAGTGAGCACGGTCAGTGACCAGAACACTGAGGCTTTGACTTTAATTGCAGGTTTACCATGCTTTGAATACGTTCCGTGAGTACATTATATCCGCTTATGTGGTTGATCTGGTGTCACCATGTACTTCACATCTCCAGCCGAGCCGAGCACTAGTGATCACGTGGTCTCTAACATCACCCGTTTTAAAATGGTATACGAGGGCTTTATGCATCATTCAATCCTTTAAAGCACTTATACGCACCTGCACACATCCGACTTTTTTTAAACATACTGCACACAGGCATGATCACTGTACACTGCAGCGTAACACCACTCACTAACTGGCATTGCGCCTCCTTAACCGTTTACATATCACCTTTGACGGATTTTCACTTTCTTTAGTCATAGTGTAATCCCCTGACGAAGGGCTGCCAGAAAGCCCAAAATGCATTGGGATAAATGAAATTATCTGGGCATCATTGAGATTACGAGGACACACAAGTTTTGGTTATAACCATGAAAACAATGAGTTATATAACAAAAGACTTATGAAGAACAATAAAAAACTTTGAATCTATAATCATTGTGAACACTTTATCAAGTTTTGGATAAAAAGAATAAGACTAGTTTTGGATAAAAAGAATAAGACTACCAGTCTTTAAAGCGGTGCACGGAGGAGTCTTCCCCTTTGCCAGGGGAAGCTTTGTATTACTTTCAAGCTTTAGCCATTTGGTGCCTGCAGTCTGTATCTGGTCACGTGACTAGGTGCATTTGGCATTTGTGTATTAATCTTAGGCAGTCACACCCAATGGGAGATTAGATGTGACTCGATGGGCCACTCTGTGCACAATGGAGGGGGACAATCTGGGCCCAGCCTCCCTTACACCTGTATAGGTTGTGTCCTGTCCCCACATTATAGGCTTAACAATTCTGTATTGTCACTTCAGCCAACTAGGAGCCAGGATAGGGAAGGCAGGTAATTCCTTGCCCTTTTAAGACACTGTCTAGATGCTTTGTCACCTTCCAGAACCAGTGCTCCTGTATATAAAAGAAAGAACTGAGATACCACCACTTCAGTATACTTTTTGACCTGTGGATTACCTGCCAGGAAGAAGGACTACTTTTCTGCTGAAAGGGCTGTCCCTCTGCTGGAGTCCTACTCTGAAGTAGTTGCTGACTTGCTGACCTGCATCTTGCTGTCCTCTTGCATGAGAAAGAAGAACTGTATCTGCAACCTCCATCTTGAACCCATGTCCCCGAGGTTACTCAAAGAGCCAGTCTGCTGGCCTCCCGATCAGAACCTCAGGAACATAATGGGTTCCCTTTAAATCAAACTTTTGGGCTCCTCATAAATGGGCCCGTTTGCACTGGAACTGTGCTGCTTGTAAAAAGAATAAGGGCAAACCGCTACAAGTTTGTTTCTTCATACAACAATCATCATACCACCAACATGGATTGCCACCACAAGGCTTCATCCTGCCTGACCACAACACCGGGCCTAATCTTCACACCATGCTGATTGCCGCCAGTGGTGATCTCCTTGTTCCCAGTGAACCTTTTCCCCACGAACAGGACTCTTGTTACACAATTTGAGAAGGTATACCTTCAGCTGAAATAATCTGGGACAGTACCTAACAAGAATTTTATCGATGTCAGCTTGAACTCTTGAATTTGACACAGTCCAAAGTGGCCTGATATTCCTGATTTGCCCTTTATGCTTTTAGGCAATGTATTGAAGTTTATTCTTAAAATATTCAGAATTTGGTTCTCTGACTGTAATTTTGCCATTTTGTTCTTGTTTTGGTAATTATATTAAAAACTATGTTTCTAACCTGGGATCTTTGGTGTGTTGTTTTCACTGTTTTTCTGTTTGTTGTGTTGCATAAATGCTTTACACATTACCTCTTAGTTAAGCCTGACTCTGTGCCAAGCTACCAGGGGGTTTTGCACAGGGTAAATTAGGTGTTGCTTGCGCCTTACCGTGACTAGTATTGTAGTTGCTGCTTGACAAGGGCTCAAACCCTAGTCAACCATTAAGCCAATTTCTAACACCTGCCAGCAGCTGACCCTTGCCAATGCTATCTTTGAGGACAGGCAAACACTGCTCCCAGACCAGCAAAAATTGGTTAAGCCTTTTGACAGGAAGACCTGGGTATGAGACATGTCACTCCTTTCAGTTCAGGAAGGGCAGCTGAGAAAGGTTCAGGAATTATACAAACATGAAAAGAACCTGGGTGAAGCCTGCCCATTCACCCTTAAGTATAAAGGTACATCAGGGGAAGAGAAGCCTTTGTTCCCTAGGTCAATTGTAGCCAGCTTCGCACCATGCAAAAAGGAGGGGGTGTTTGTCCCTAAACCAGTTTGGTGTAGTTGAGGAGGATAGGACTGCCCATTTCCCAAAACACACCCCTGACCGGGACGGCACAAAAATCCAAGGACAGAAGGTTGCTACAATTATAGATCCTGCTAAAAATAGTGCAGGGTGAACAGGGGTTGCTGCAAAAGTGGAAAGGCTCTACTAGGGAACTTTTTTCTCATATGTTGGGGAATGTCATGGGATAACTCCCACTTCAGCTTACCCACAGCTTATCAGATGGCATCCGGACCTGTGGAAGAACAGAATAGGTCTGAACCTGCTGTCTGTCATCTTTGTTGAGACCTTAGAGGCTGGACCAGACACCACTTGTACCCAGGACAGGGCAATAATTGACTTCAAGGGTCAGTTGGCTGACTTCCAGTGAGGTGACAGTAAGGAAACAAGCTGCAAGAAACCTTTATCCTGAAGCAATAAGTTGACCACTTACAACTGGAAAAGAGATACTTCCTTCTAGTGGCTCTACTGGAGTGAGTCTCATCTCCTAAGTGTTATCCCTGAAGTCTTAGGAGCTTGAGAAGGCACCAAAAGGAGCTATAGAGAAAGTATAGACTTCCAAGACCTCTGAAGAATCCAAGGGACCTCACGACAAAGGTGTCTAATTTTGAGAGGACTTCCTCAGCTGCCTATTCATGCTTGCCTTGCTAGACGATTCTGAGCTCCTTAAAAAAAAGAAATCTGAAGGTTGAAATGTTCATCAGGTGAAGGTGCTAAAAGTGTCTGGCTCATTAGGAAATCTTTATTTTTTTCTGCTTAAAGCGTTTCCTGACATAACCGAGGGTTGATGGTGGACCTTCTCAAATGGCTGTGCAACTTTTCAGGACTTTGCTAGACATAGACTTCAACCTTTTCCCACAGGAGGATTTCAACTCCCATTTAAGGGACTAAGGGCCCGATTATGATCTTGGCGTATAGGATATCCATCATGTTTGTAGTGGAGTATCCCATCCACAAAGATTGTTATCAGGCCCTAAATTAGAACGTAAAATCTTTGATCTGGGAGACCTTCTTCACAGTTGACGTGAAATCACACTTAGGTTCTGGTCAACTGTTCTCAGTGACTTATGTATAGTGTTTTACTTTTTCTTAGCTATTTTTACAATAATAATTTGAAAAATCAAATCTACAGTTTCCCTTATTAGATTTTAGCAATTTTGGATTCATTTGTTTTAAAGATTTTCTTTTACATTTGTAGAAATTGGTTGTGGAATTTCGTTAAGTTGTGTTTGAACGTTATAATTATTTTGGTACTCCTAAATACTTTACAAGTTAAGTATGTCTGCTGTGTTACATAGCTACCAGGCATTGAACCCAGATGTGTTTATTGATTTGATGGGTTGCACCTAGCAAGATTGTGCACTTATTACTTGGGCAGGACTCCCTTCTTTCACAAGTAATAGCATATTTTCTTACATTGATGTTCAGCAGGTGGTTCCAGGACTTGTGATTAGCAGTCACCACTCTGTTTAAAAGACAAAATAAAAAATTCCTATACATACATTATTTTGAATTTTTAGTTGGCATAAGTCTTTGAATTATTTTGATTAGTTTTTCAAATTTGTGGTTGATCCCAATATTTGCACCGTAGACTTTTAGGAACATGGTGCTGGATCTATCCACAACAGACAGCCTCAACATTGGAGAAGTGAAGACCCTGGGCCCTGGGCAAGTAGAGAGTTTAAGTTGAGCAGAGAGTCCAGGAAGGAGGATTCCCACAGCACCCTTAGGTTCTGGAAAGAGGTTTGACAGCTATGGACCACATTATAGGTGAATGAATAAGCCCAAGAAGCATAGGAGGCAGACAACAATCTTTATAAAGGATCCTTCATGTGTGGATTTTCCAGGGTTGTGAATGAGTTCAGTCACAGTTTTTATTTTAAATATTTTTACTGCAGATTCACAGGAAGCCACTAACAATCAATCGGATGTTCCAGGTATTCATCACAAATAGCGCATCTCATCATCGGCAGAAGGATACACAGCCATTTAGCCCACATCTCGGAGGTTGGGCGGCGAGTTACAGTAGAGCGCTGTAGGCACCAACTCACATACAAATGTGGGCTTTCAATGGGCATTCCGAGTATCTGCTTTTTTCTTTTTTGCGGAACCCCCACCACCCCCACTAACGAACAATAAACACAGGTGCCATATCCTCAACAAATATATGCAAAAGAGAAATTAGCAGCAATTACACTTCCATTCCCCCCCTTGTTCCTCTATTGCCAGCAATGTCTTTCATAGTTCTGAAAGAGGAAACATTTTCCTGAAAGCTACTCAGGAGCCTAATGCACTGCGTTATTCACTCTGTGGAGTGTAGGTGATCACAATTTATGCAATTTTAGTAGATTAATCATCAGAGATTGTAGTTCATCATGCATAAAAAAAGTGTTAACAATTCAAATGAGTCTTCACAAGATGTCGTTGGTGGAATGTTGTCCAATGAGTATTTAATTCTTGTGCAGGTAAAATTGTTGTATCATCACAAAATTACGCATTTTTCCATATACATGATTTTGTTGGTATGTCCCAATGCATTTCAGGCTTGATAATCAGCCCTTCGTCAGGGTAATCTACAAGAGGATAATATGTACGTAAGTATACATTGCAATCAATACATATATGGCATGTCATATCAAGAGAGCCAGAACTTATGCTCGGAAAGCAACACTGTGTGCAGATCGAAAAAGGTCCTATACTCATGGCTAGTAGAAACAAATTAACCAATAGGAAGTGAGAGTGAAGGTTAAGAAACAAGCTGAGGGTGAGAAACCAACACGTGTGTGAAAGAAAAAAGACTCTAGATGTGTCTGTTAAGGACAAACTGCGTGCTGTGCTTAGTGTCAAATGCAACCTCCAAACGTGTGCCCAGAAAAAAATGGATTGCATGCTTTCATTATTAGAGCTCCGAACGTGTGCCCAAAGGGGTGAGTCAGAAAGAAATGCGCTTACTGGTCTAGTCGGGATGAATCTTAAACCACTGAAAGCGGCGCCGAAATTCGCGCTCGAGTTAGCAATATGTCAAAGGTTTAACTTCCCTAATGGGACAAAAGACCGGAGAAAATGAGAATACTACAACCTTGAGATGAAATAAAAATAAAAACGGGTTGGCCGTGTCTATAGCGATAGGGAATCTTACCAGGTGAAGATACGCAGGTGCTCGCGAGTGAACGAGTGTTTCCAGCGTGTGATTAGGAGCAGACTGCGGAAGTGCTCAATAAGAAGGGGCATAGTGATATAAAGAGGACTTTGTCCGTGCTCGCCATGTTGGAGTGTTATCCCAAAACAAATAGAACGCTCTGCTTAGGGACGTATGAACCAAGTGCTAACAGTGTTAAATTTTTATAAAAGAAGAAAACAATGCAAATCAGACCAGGTCCTGTAATTTTCTAACATAATGCCATTTTTAGTGAAAACAGGAATAACACAAATGTATATACAAAACATCAAGGTTTATAAAAACAATGTCCCAAATTACGATGTCAGTACTGCCACTCATTGTGTGCACAATCTAACAAGAGGGGAAGGAACTACTATGATCCATATAGTGATGCTGTATGTGCCCAAATACAGGATAATTACATAAAACATGCTAATTCAAACTTGTCATTTAATCCTGTTGGGGTCAGGGTCTGTAAGTACCAGATCCAGTACGTTTCGCGCTGGGAAAGAATTTGCGCGCGATCTCGTTCTGGGTTAGCTGCGATTACTTGCAAAATGCCAAATTTAAGTTGGGCAATGTTGTGCCTGTGTGTGTGCCAATGTTGAGCAAGTGGGGAGTTAGCATTATGTGTGCGTATCCTGCTCTTATGCTCTGTAATTCTGGTCCGCACACTCCGCTCGGTTTTTCCCACATAAAGTAGGTCACAGGGACATTTTATGTAATAAACAACAAAATTAGTATTGCAAGTTGCTGTGTATGTGAGAGAGATAGATTTGCCAGATCTGGGGTGGTTCATAGTCAATCCTGTTATTGCGTTGTTGCAATTGGAACAGTTCATGCATTTAAGCGATCCCTTGTATTGTGTTTTAGGTCGGGAGGGTTTAGTGTTTAGGATCTCTTTTAGATTGTTCGCCCTTTTGTATGCGAAAAGTGGCTGAACACTAAAAATATCTCCGAAGTCTGGTTCGGATTGGAGCAGGGACCATCGGTTCAAAATGATAGATTTGACTTGTCTAGATTGTGTGGAGTAGGTGGATACAAAAACCTCCCTCTGGGGGGAATGGGAAGTAGTTTTTTTCTTTAAAAGTGACTCACAAGTTACTTTAGAGGCTCTAGTTACTGCCTCATTCAGAACATTTTCAGGGTAGCCTTGTTGTTTGTATCTATCTTTGGAGATGTCCATCATCTGCATGCCAGTGGTTTGATCAGAATTGATCCCTTTAATGCGGAGAAATTGGGCGTATGGGAGGTGCTTTTTAAGTGACCATGGGTGGAAACTCCGGTAGAGCAAGGCATTATTTCTATCTGTGGGTTTGGTGAAGATGGAAGTCATGATCTGTCCATTGGTAACCTTAATTAGAAAGTCTAGAAATGGGATTTGTTGTTCATCGATCTTGTGGGTGAATTGAATGCGCGGATTAATGGTATTCAATTCTATTATGTTCTGTTCAAGCTCCTGTAGTGTGCCTTGCCAAACGATTAGAATGTCATCTATGTATCGCTTGAAAACAAGCAAGTTGGATAGCCATTGTGGTTGTGTCAATATGTTCTCTAGCTCGTATTTCATGATGAAAATATTCGCATAGCTGGGGGCTCCCGAAAAACCCATAGAGGTTCCATTGGACTGCAAAAAATAACGGTCTTGCCAGCTAAAGTAGCTATGAAACAAGCAGAAATGTAGGATTTCCATGAGGAACGTTTGGTTGGCTCGCGGAGTCTCTGCTCTCAAGAGTGCCCATTCTGTGGCCTCCAAACCCTCACAATGTGGGATGGAGGTGTAGAGTGCTATGACATCGATGGTACACAGCCAGATTTGTTTATCTTTAGGAATGGTGATTTCTCTGAGGATATTGAGCAGGTGGGTGGTGTCTTGTATGTATGTGATTCCTGATTGTACTATGAGTTGTAAGAAAGTGTCCAAATATCGTCCTAAGGTGTCATGAATTAAACCGTATCCCGATACAATGGGTCTCAAGGGAGGGTCAGTCAGAGATTTGTGAATTTTGGGTACCATATAGATCTTGGGTCTGCGGGGAAATTTGGTGTACATGTAATCTTTGGTTTTTGGACTGATCCATTTCATTTCGAGGGCGTTCGTGAGAATGGTATTCGAGACTGCCAAAAAGTCATTGGTCGGGTCATCAGGTAGAGGTAGATATGTGGTAGTCAATCAATCAATCAAAGACATTTATAGAGCGCACTACTTACCCGTAGGGTCTCAAGGCGCTTGGGGGGCATGGGGGTGCCGTTACTGCTCGAACAGCCAGGTCTTGAGCTTCTTCCTGAAGGAGAGGTGGTCTTGGGTCAGGCGCAGGTCGGTCGGGAGGAAGTTCCAGGTCTTGGCGGCCAGGTAGGAGAAGGACATTCCTCCTGTTGTCGCTCCTCGGATGCGGGGGACGGCGGCGAGGGCATGGCTGGCTGATCGGAGGTGGCGTTTGGGAGCGTAGAAGTTGATTCGGTTGTTGAGGTAGCTCGGGCCTTGATCGTGTAGGGCTTTGTGTGCGTGGGTGAGGAGACGGAAGGTGATTCTTTTGTTGACGGGGAGCCAATGCAGGTCTCTCAGATGTCCGGAGATGTGGCTGTTTCGTGGGATGTCGAGGATGAGTCTGGCTGAGGCGTTCTGGATCCACTGGAGTCTCTTCTGGAGCTTGGCGGTGGTTCCGGCGTAGAGGGCGTTGCCGTAGTCCAGTCGGCTGGTGACGAGGGCCTGGGTGACAGTCTTCCTGGTCTCGGTGGGTATCCACCAGAAGATCTTCCGCAGCATGCGCAGGATGTTGAAGCCCGACGAGGAGACGGCGTTGACTTGTCTGGTCATGGAGAGGGAGAAGTCCAGGATGAAGCCCAATTTGCGTGCGTGGTCCGTCGGTTTGGGTGCGGTGCCCAGGGCGGGGGGCCACCAGGAGTCGTCCCAGGCGGAGGGCGAGGAGCCCAGGATGAGGACCTCCGTCTTGTCTGAGTTCAGTTTCAGGCGGCTGGTCGTCATCCACTCGGCTACATCTTTCATCCCTTCATGCAGGTTGGCTCTGGCGGCGGCGGGGTCGTTGGTCAGGGAGAGGATCAGCTGGGTGTCGTCGTGGGTGTTGTTTATCATGCTCTCAACTTTACTTACATACTTGGATTTATCCATGATTACCAGGGCACCTCCTTTGTCTGCCTTAGTAATATGTAGAGTTGGGTTAGACTGGAGTGAGCGTAAGGCTGACCTCTCTCCAGAACTGAGATTCGAAGGTGACCTACCGTGTTGTGATAGTTTAGAGATGTCTTGTTTGACTAAGGTCTCAAACAGATCGATAGTCTTGTGTGACATGGGTGGGATGAAAGTGCTTTTGGGTCTGAATTCTTGATATTCAATTTCTTGTGACGAGGGCTGGTTACTTTCAATGGTGTTTAAAAAGTGGCGTAACCGGAACTTCCATGTAAATTTGAATACATCTATTTGTGTGTCAAAACTCTTAGCCTGGTTGGTTGGCACAAAGGAACATCCTTTGTTAAGTACGTTTGTCTGTTGGGGTGTGAGTTGTTTGGAAGAGATGTTTATGGTTAGTGTTTCTTTTTGCGACTGGGTTTTCATGAACCGGTGGCCTCTTCTGGTTTGTTGATGTTGGAACCTTGTGGTGGTTCGTTTGAGGCTGGACTGTTGGACAAAAAAGCCGGTTGTGTAGTGGTGCTGCTGCTGCATCTTTTTCAATAGTAACTGCTAAGTTGGTGTCTGTGTTGGTTGGTGCTGGAGTCTCTTCTGGAGCTTGGCGGTGGTTCCCGCGTAGAGGGCGTTGCCGTAGTCCAGTCGGCTGGTGACGAGGGCCTGGGTGACAGTCTTCCTGGTCTCGGTGGGTATCCACCAGAAGATCTTCCGTAGCATGCGCAGGATGTTGAAGCACGACGAGGAGACGGCGTTGACTTGTCTGGTCATGGAGAGGGAGAAGTCCAGGATGAAGCCCAGTTTGCGTGCGTGGTCCGCCGGTTTGGGTGCGGTGCCCAGGGCGGGGGGCCACCAGGAGTCGTCCCAGGCGGAGGGCGAGGAGCCCAGGATGAGGACCTCCGTCTTGTCTGAGTTCAGTTTCAGGCGGCTGGTCGTCATCCACTCGGCTACATCTTTCATCCCCTCATGCAGGTTGGCTCTGGCGGCGGCGGGGTCGTTGGTCAGGGAGAGGATCAGCTGGGTGTTGTCGTGGGTGTTGTTTATCATGCTCCCAACTTTACTTACATACTTGGATTTATCCATGATTACCAGGGCACCTCCTTTGTCTGCCTTGGTAATATGTAGAGTTGGGTTAGACTGGAGTGAGCGTAAGGCTGACCTCTCTCCAGAACTGAGATTCGAAGGTGACCTACCGTGTTGTGATAGTTTAGAGATGTCTTGTTTGACTAAGGTCTCAAACAGATCGATAGTCTTGTGTGACATGGGTGGGATGAAAGTGCTTTTGGGTCTGAATTCTTGATATTCAATTTCTTGTGACGAGGGCTGGTTACTTTCAATGGTGTTTAAAAAGTGGTGTAACCGGAACTTCCATGTAAATTTGAATAAATCTATTTGTGTGTCAAAACTCTTAGCCTGGTTGGTTGGCACAAAGGATCATCCTTTGTTAAGTAAGTTTGTCTGTTGGGGTGTGAGTTGTTTGGAAGAGATGTTTATGGTTAGTGTTTCTTTTTGCGACTGGGTTTTCCTGAACCGGTGGCCTCTTCTGGTTTGTTGATGTTGGAACCTTGTGGTGGTTCGTTTGAGGCTGGACTGTTGGACAAAAAAGCCGGTTGTGTAGTGGTGCTGCTGCTGCATCTTTTTCAATAGTAACTGCTAAGTTGGTGTCTGTGTTGGTTGGTGCTGGGGGTGTCAGAGTCTGATACCACACTTTCTTCCGAAGAGGTCTTGCCTGGTTGGTTCCAGGTACGTTTCTGTGCGTATACCTCAGCCCATGAGTACACTTCGTCTAACTTATAATCAATAGTGTCACGACGAAATTTACGGACTTTTCGTTCGAGGTAACATTCCCTATCGCTATAGACACGGCCAACCCGTTTTTATTTTTATTTCATCTCAAGGTTGTAGTATTCTCATTTTCTCCGGTCTTTTGTCCCATTAGGGAAGTTAAACCTTTGACATATTGCTAACTCGAGCGCGAATTTCGGCGCCGCTTTCAGTGGTTTAAGATTCATCCCGACTAGACCAGTAAGCGCATTTCCTTCTGACTCACCCCTTTGGGCACACGTTCAGAGCTCTAATAATGAAAGCATGCAATCCATTTTGTTTCTGGGCACACGTTTGGAGGTTGCTTTTGACACTAAGCACAGCACGCAGTTTGTCCTTAACAGACACATCAAGAGTCTTTTTTCTTTCACACACGTGTCGGTTTCTCACCCTCAGCTGGTTTCTTAACCTTCACTCTCACTTCCTATTGGTTTCTTTGTTTCTACTAGCCATGAGTATAGGACCTTTTCCGATCTGCACACAGTGTTGCACACAGTGTTGCTTTCCGAGCATAAGTTCTGTCTCTCTTGATATGACATGCCATATATATGTTGATTGCAATGTATACTTACGTACATATAATCATGTATATGGAAAAATGCGTAATTTTGTGATGATACAACAATTTTACCTGCACAAGAATTAAATAATCATTGGACAACATTCCACCAACGACATCTTGTGAAGACTCATTTTAATTGTTAAGACTTTTTTTTATGCATGATGAACTACAATCTCTGATGATTAATCTACTAAAATTGCATAAATTGTGATCACCTACACTCCACGGGGTCAATAGCGCAGTGCATTAGGCTCCTGAGTAGCTCTCTGGAAACTTTTTCCTCTTTTAGAATAAAGGTTTAGCAGGACCTTCCACCTTTTGCACGCATAGACAAGCTTAAAGACAAGAGATTACAGTTTTCACAACATAAGCTTTATTACACTGAGTGCACCCACTGCTGCATACCTTCTCAGTTTCATAGTTCTGAGCCATAAATCACAGGTGTCTTACGGTATTCCGCAAGTTTAGAATGTAACATCGAATCTTTTGTAGAAATGTCCCATTTGTCCCGGCGTCCCGTCCCATACTCATTGTAGGATGCTCCCCGTCACAGCCCCCCATCCAACCCATGGTAGTATCTCCACTTAGACCAAACTCTGTGGAATTTTTTGGGACATCCCCTAGCCTTATAGGTCACCCTCTCGGCCGCCATGTATAGATCTAACCCTCTCCTCCATTCTTCCAGATCTTGAGGTTTCCGGCGCTCCCTAATGCTTTGCGATGTCCCTTTTCGCACCAACTAGTGCAAGAACTAGAAATGTATGAAGTGGGCGGGTCAGGTCCACATCGTTAGTCATTCCCAACAGTGCCAGCTTGGGATCCTGCGGGATCGAAGCCTCTAGCACCTCTTCAAATTCCTTGAATACCGGGGTCCAGTATGTTTGTATTATGTCACATGACCATATTGTGTGGTAGAAATCCCCCTCTCCCTGAAGGCACCTAAGGCATCGCGGGTCCTCTACCCTCCCCATTTTGCTTAGCCATAGTCTGTCGTAGTAGGTTCTATGGAGTACATTAAATTGAATAAGCCGCAGTCGTGACTTGATTGCCACCTCCCGGGGATGCATCAACACTATTTCCCAGTCCAAGTCTTCCATCTCGCCTACCTCAGCTTCCCACGTGGCCCTGAGTTTTGCCAGATCTCCCAGCATATGATTAGTTAACGTTTTGTACGTCAGTGAGACCGCTTTTTCCGATATCTGTTCTTGTAGGAGCCTCCCCTCCAGTGGTGCATACTCAGGGATGTCTGTGAGTGTGATGTTTTGGGCTCACCAAGCATGCTGTAGTTGGATATACTTGAACTGTTGTGGAGTTCAGCCACAGTTTGAGCTCCACAAGAAGTCAGAGCGGGAGTGTCAGAACAAACTTGCTTCCATTGCCCTGGAGGAGAAGAGAACACTGGAGGAGAAGAAATATGCCTTGGAGTTGTAGAAGACCAGGCTGGGTCTAAAGTCCAGAAGAGATGGTGACAGCAACGGTGAGGTGTAGATAAAGGAGTTGGCACTCCCAAGATTACATAAACTATTGTGCCTAGATTTGTTGTGGAAGATGAAATTAAAAAATGGTTTGCTTTATATGAGAGAGTATTGGTCGTGCACCAGTTTTACAGCACTGGGGAGCATTATTTTGGGAGTTGATAACTATGCAGTGGAGGAATGTACTACTAAACTTTAGGGGCCTGATTCACCTAGGTACAATTAGACCAAAAGTCCAAATTAGATCAAAAGTCTAACTATTGTTCTGTATTCACAAATGTAAATTACTTCTAGTAACTACTCTACCAGTAAATTTACTTACAGAAACTTTTCTACTAGTACGTTTACTATTAGTAAGGGTACTAGTCATAAAGTTTCTTGTAGTAACTTACCTATGTAAATTCCGAAAAGTAGTAAAGTTAGACTTTTGGTCTCAGCTAGAGTTTTGCTCTAACTGGGCCCTAAGTAAAGACCTGAAATCTGAACTTAGACTTCCGGTCAGAACTTAGACTTCAGGTTTAAACTTGGACTTTAGGTCTAAGCTTAGACTTTAGTTGTGAAGTTAAACTTTAGGTGTATAGTTAGACTCCAGGTCTAAACTTAGACTTCAGGTCAAACATTACCTTTGTGATTTAGGCCCTGTGAAGGACTCCGCCCTGTTTCAGGAGATAGCAGAGTCCTTCGACCTCATGAAGGATGCGTGAGATGCATTTGGCCTTACTCCCAAAAAGTGCCTTAAGAGGTTTAAGACAGGTTTAAGACACCCACAAAGATTAATGACAGGCTTGGGATTACACTGTAGGCATCTCACTGGAGAAATCAGAGAAGGGCAGTGAAGTAAACATTTACAATGAGCTTAGATAACTTGGTTATGAAGGAACACATCTTGAGTAATTGTTACCCCAGGATCTATCTAACTGACACCTGGAAGTTTGCAATGGCAGCTGACAACTGGGTGTGCAATAGGGTTTCTAGGAACACTTAGGTAGGTGATTCCAAGAAGGAGGCATCAAGCCCACATCATGGAAAGGAGTGGACCAACAAGGCTAAAAAAATAACTTCTTTGGAGCTCAAAACTATCAAAAGGGAAAAGACTTCCAAGTAACATTCAGGAAGATAGGATCCCAGGAGGAAAGAGGCTCTTTGAAAAGGACAGGTGTTTGACTGCCTACAGACAGGGTTATAGAGTGGTGATTCCTCATGTTCCAAGAAGAAATTACTCACAAAGTGGGCACTCTGCATGGGTGATCAGTTGAGCACTTGGGGAGGAGGATTATCCAGAGAAGGATATGGTATATGCCCGGCGTTGGGAGGTGGAGTTAGAAGGTAAGCTTGTGAGGGTGGAAGTAATATCTTGCAGATGGTCACCATGAAAGTGGTGACCTGTCACTATCTGCAGGACACTTGTGCCAGCCAGACTTTGATAGTTGAAAGGCTGGTTTCCCCAGAACAGAATGTATGAGGAAAAGCCTCCAGGTTAAGGAAAGTCCATGTGAGGGAGCACAACAACCATATGGCCATGATCTGCTTAGATTGGAGGAGAGTGGTTGACTGAGAAAGGTTAGTTGTAGGTCCCCACATACACATAAAATGCTTCCTTGTGGAGAATTACCAGGGACATGTAAAGAACAAGTGGGTGGGAGCTCCCTGGTTTTCCCACATCAGACCTTTGGGGTTACTCTCCAATAGATAAGGGTGCATATCCCCAAAAGGAAAGTAAGAAATTACAGAAGGGTGCCAATCACAGTGGGATTATCAATGTACCAGGGGTTATCTGCTAGTACAGGAGAAAAATCAAATATTGACACTGGTGAGACTGCTTTCATCCTTAAGGTGCTGCCTGTACATATACAGAGACAGTAGACCTGGACCAAGCAGACCCCTTCCTGATGCATAAAGTGTGTGTCACCCTCAATGGAAACTGTGTGTACAGTTTTGAAGTCCTCGGCTACCAGTTAAATGTACAGCCTCAGGGCGTCAACACCTTATGTGGATGAAGTGAGAGTGTCTGCACCCTTACTATGTACACCCCACACTGAGAAACTTAAGAGAGCTGAGACTCCTTTGGGGACCATGTATACTCTGCTCTAGGCTAAACATGGCACTAGACTCAAGCATTTACCAGATACTGGATATCAAGAGACCTGGTTCCTGACAGCTGTCAGTGGCCTGTGTAGGTGGCTTGCCTTTTGGGCAGAGCTGTCCCACGTCTGACCTGGGCAAAGGATTGATAACATTACCCTGCTGACCATGGTGGTATTGTTTACTTTAAAGGGTGTGTTGGACTTGGCCCTTTTTGGCAGGTTCACCCTTAAACTTTTTGCCTTAAGCTCTGACATGGTGGTGGTGATTTTAGGCCTATGCGCACTTTTGCACTGTGGCCCAGTGTAAAGTTTCTCTCTGAGTGCGTCTGGTGAGAGTGGCCTGCCCTCCCATAGGAATGCATGGGGGATATGTGTGTCCATGGTAATTCCTGGTATGAGGGGAGTGCATGGTCGAGTTTAGTATGTGCGAACTTGTGTGAAAGAAATGCTGTGCAATAGTGTGCGCAGATTTATTGTAGTTATTTTAGAAATGCCACTTCTAGAAGTTGGCATTGCTGTGTGCTATGTGTCTGCCTGCATGATATGAATTGCATGTCTGGCTTGTGAGTGACAGGTGCTGGATGATGTGGATGGCTCCAGGAGCCAGGATGAGCCTGCCCAGTAGTGAATAGGGCGATCTGCATGTGGATGGGAGGGAGGAGTTGCACCTGGGACCTGCATAGGGCTGTGCCTTCTCTCCACAATGCTGGTTCCACCTCCTGCGGTGAGTCTAATGTCCCTGGCGTGTCCTGTGAAAAGAAGAGAGGAGCTGAGCACCACAAAGTGCTCCAAAGCTCCCCTGAACCAGTTGTATCTGGTTCCCCCAAACCCTGCACCTTTTTCACAAAAGAAATGCTGTATAAATATAGGGGCTGTGACCCCATAAAATTGCTCTTGTTCTTGGACTCGAATTTGCCCGGGGCATGCTGCTGCTGGGGCTGAGAGGGGGCTGCCACGAGGGCTTGCCTCTCTGGGCCCTGTCTTACCCCTAGACCTGAAAGACCTTCTTGGGAACCTTTTGTGTCCTTGTTGCCCTGCAGGATCTTCAAGACTTTCTGCAGCCTTTCTGTGCACTGGGCGTGCTTTTACCTTGCTTTTCCCCAGGCCAGAGGAGCCTGGGGGCTGTGCAATGCTGAGCTGCAGCTCTTCTGGGAGGGAACCCCCACCTTGTGGATTGCCCCATGAAGCCTAAAGTGGAGGGTGCCCACCCGGCACTTTTCCTTCTTTCACAAGTACCCACCCCACTGAGATGCCGTGGACTTCAATCAGGGCTTCCCCTGAAATTATCGGGACGTGCGGATGCCCACTCCGCTCTTATGCCGCTTATTTTTATAATTAAAGATGCGGGTGCCCATGCTGCACTGTTCGCCCTAGCAAGTGCCCATCCCGCTTCTACCTTTATTTTTAATGTCTGAGGGAGCCTACCCCTCATTGCCGCCTGACGAAGATGCTGCTGCCCAGTTGCTGCTGCCCAGCGGCGGCTGCCCAGAAGTCGGGCAAGTCTGCCAGTGACGTGGGCTGGGCATGCAGCTGAGCCGGAAGAGGGGCCAGAGTTGTGGACCGACCCAGGGCTCCCATGAGCTATGGGGAGCACCAGCGCCAGATACGGAGTGCAGAAGGAACCTTGCGGGTTCCATGGAAAAGTGCCGGGTCCCAGGAGGGGGTCCGGGTGAAGAGCAGTGCAGCGGTATCACCCGCGAAGCTCTCAGGAGCAAGAGAGCCCCGCCTGCTGCCACCTCCAAGAGAAGACTGTTGCCTGCACCCCCAGAGCCGTTGAGTTGAAACGGCTGAGGGGGGAGACTATGTGCTTTGTTAGTGCCAACCGCGGCACTGTGAGAGCAGTGGTGCTGAGTGGTCCCGCCAGAGAGTGGGTTACTCCTACGATGGGAACAAAGTTAATTACAAGCCTCGTGGGCCAGAGGGCACAGTAGTGCCAGGCCCCGATATTCATTCACGGCTGCTCCGCTTGCTAGAGGGCAGCTGCCGCGTTTTTGGGAACATGTTTATTTTTAGAGCCCATGCGTGGCTCCAACAGTGGCATAATTGTTTTCAGAGCATAGGTGGCATGATTTATCTACAGAGCCCCGTGTGGCTCCCATGTGGGGCATAATTTGTTTTAAGGGCTATTGAGAGCCCATGCCTAATTTTTATATTCCCAGATGCCCAGCAAGTAATGGGCAGCTGCACTGTTTAGGTCTTTCTTTTCTTAAGGGGGACAGGTTGAAGTTAGGAGTGAGACGCACCCCTTTGCCCTCATCCCATTCACGGCTGTGCAGCACTTAGTGCCAGCTGCAACATTTAGGTTTATGCAATTACACACCCCTGACTGATGCTGCATTGGCAGTGCGCCCTGACGTTTGGACGGAGGGCATTTGAGCCCCTTAGAGATGGCCAGTTGGCCAGGGGGACTATTAGTTTTGTAGGGCGCCAGGCCCTAATGTGATTTATATAGGTGCTAGGAAATGTAATTTATATAGTATGTTTTATGCACCTTGATTAATGCTTCCAGATGTGTTTATGATTATGAGGTTTTGCATACTTTGTTATGTGTTATCTTTATCTTTTACTGTGGTTTAGGTATGAGTAATTTCCTACTGCGGTTTATGTTAGTGAGTTCATTTCCTAATGCGAGTTATGTTTAGGAGGTTATGGTCTACTATGTTTAGGTTTATGGGGTTGGCGCAGAATATATTCCTTGCCTGATGTGATACTGTACATTATATGATTTAAGTTACAGGATGATGCTGAGTATAGTGTCTGCCAGTAATTACTGGTTGTGGTCTACGTTTATGATATGTTCTTACTTTTACTATTTTTACCTAGTGATGATTCTGACAGTGGCCCACGTGGCCCTTAAATGTGTAAATAATCCCCTGTAAATATTGTCCAGTGCCAGTTGTCACAGTGTATATTGTGTGATTACCATCTAATGTGTTTTATGATAATACAAAGGCTATTTTTATATATAACCTTGTGTGGAGTTCCTTTTGTGGTGTGCCTAGTATGTTGTTGCTGTGTGTGTTGTATAAAATCTTTACACATTGCCACCGGGATAAGCCTGACTGCTCGTGCCAAGCTACCAAGGTGGTGAGCAGGGGTTATCTTTGGCGTGTAACTCCCTTTCCCTGACTAGATTGGTGGTCCCTGCCTGGCTTTGGCGCAAGCCTTAGCCAACCACAGATCCCCATTTCTAACAGGATGCTTCTGTGGGTAGGCAGTGGATAGTACTCTCCTTGCAGATAAGAGGGGATATCCATAGGTACAGTCAGAGGCTGGGCTGAATTTGACATAGCGTCAAAACTGTCAAAGTCAGCCAGCGAGGGATGTGTTAGGAAACTATTGAGGTAGTCATGACAGTAGTATACAAGTCTAGAACTGACCATACCAATCAAGATGGTTTTTCTGCATCCCTTCCACTTAGTCAATGAGAACTGCAAAAGTTAATGGCTACAATTTCCCATTGCCTTTTAGCTCATGTGAAAATTCCTCTTTTTGCAAGATCACAACCAATTTTTTGATAACTGGTATTGCTGGTATTTGAAACATGCATATACTTTGACACTGTTTACCCATCCAAAATGTGTGTTCTTTAACGTTGAAAAACGTAGTAAAATTGGCGAATCTCAAATGTAACTTTCCATTAACGTCATATTATGTGGTGCAGTAACATATACAAATGGCATGGAAAATTTCAATGTCAGCCATAAACTGCAGTACACTTACTGGCACATGCATCAATAATGCCTTTTGCGATTCCTTATTTGCGAAAAGTACAGATCCGCTTATAAGGAATAGCAAAAGGCTATGCAGGTAGAAATCTCTTAAAAAATAGCAATTTCTAAACATTCCTTAATTGCGACTCGCAAATTGCGAGTAGCAATTAAGGAATACCTCCCCATTCATTCCTATGGGCCTTAGAGGACTATAGGAATGAATGTGAAGACATTCTCAATTTGCGATTCTCAATTAGAGAATCGCAAATTTAGAATGTAATTTCAAGGGTGCCAGGGTGTCAAAAGGACACCCTGTTGCACCCCTGAATTCTGCATATGAGTACATCTTGCACACACACATGCCCCAAGGGCATGTGTGTGTGTAAAATGGAACTTTGAAAAATACACTTTAGTACATTTTTCAAAGTTTTTGCTAATTACCATGAAGTTCAACTTCATCGTAATTTACTCCCCCATTAGCGAAATCAGTAATTTTTTTACTTTAATGCATTGCATTTAAGGCATCTCAATTTGAGATACCTTAAATGCAATCGCAATATAAGTAATCGCAATTTAGAGATTACTTAAATTGTGATTTTTGCATTTGGGATGATGCATCCCAAATTCAAAAATACCGGTCGCAAAGGGGCAGAATCCTGAGAATCTGTCCGTTTGCGACTGCTTTATGCTTTGATGCATGTGGGCCATTGTGCCATCCAATAGCGTACCAAGGAAAAACATGTGTAGCCTGACCGTTGCAACTTTTAAACCTGCATGCAAACTTTTTTTTGACAGTAAAGAACTGAACTTTTAAATATTTTATCCCTAAGCAGGACTTTTATCCCACAAGCAATGGTGTCTAGTAATTAAAAGCAGTATGTGTAAGAATTTAGTGTTGGCATCTGCCTATCCTCCTAAAGCTATTTACACAAAAAAGGCTGTGGATGTAATGTGAGACAAAACGCAAGTTCAAAATAAAATACTAGGTACACAGACAAAATATCGATTTTTAAATATCGATATGCAAAAATATCGAAGTTTAAATATCGAAATACAAAAATATCGAAGGTAAGTAATATCGACAGTCTAAATATCGATATTGGTATGATATCAGTAATATCGAAGTTGTAAATATCGATGTTAATAATATCGAAATTAATAACTTTGATGTTACTAATATCAATTTTTAAATAAATGTAGTGTATATTATATTGTATTTATTATGTTTTATTATTTATTTTTAATGTTATTTTATTAAATATTGTCTTTTACTACTGTAGCGGGTTGTGGGTTTATAGGGGAATAGGGTGGGAAGTAATTTAATTATGTTAAATTAATTATTAATTAGTAGGAATTATTAATTAATTAATTGAGAATTAATTTTTAATTATTTTTAATTAATTTATTAATTGATAAATATGTTCTGTAGCGGGTTATGGATTTATAGGGGAATAGGGTGGGAAGTAATTTAATAATAATTAATTAATTGATATATGTTTGTACATATTTTAATAAATAATTAATTGGTAATTAATTTCTATTAATTAGTTAATTAATTATTTTAATTTTTTACATATTTATAATTATTAATTAGTTGGTAATTAATTATTATTAATTATTTAATTACATTTATTATAGTAATTTTTTTATATACAATTTATTGTTATTCTTAATTAATTAATTGTGCAAAATAATATTAATTATTAAATTAAATTAATTACAGCAAATGTGCTAATATATTTACTTTATTGTTATTGTTAATTAATAATTAATTGGTAATAAAATAATATTAATTAATTTTGGGTACAGGGGTATTTTTAGGGTTCAGGGTCAGTTTTCAGTTCATGGGTACAGGGGTATTTTTAGGGTTCAGGGTCAGTTTTCAGTTTTTGGTTAAAGGGGTATTTTTAGGGTTCAGGGTCAGTTTTCAGTTCATGGGTACAGGGGTATTTTTAGGGTTCAGGGTCAGTTTTCAGTCTTTGGGTGAAGGGGTATTTTTAGGGTTCAGGGTCAGTTTTCAGTTCATGGGTACAGGGGTATTTTTAGGGTTCAGGGTCAGTTTTCAGTTTTTGGTTAAAGGGGTATTTTTAGGGTTCAGGGTCAGTTTTCAGTTCATGGGTACAGGGGTATTTTTAGGGTTCAGGGTCAGTTTTCAGTTTTTGGGTAAAGGGGTATTTTTAGGGTTCAGGGTCAGTTTTCAGTTCATGGGTACAGGGGAATTTTTAGGGTTCAGGGTCAGTTTTCAGTTCATGGGTAAAGGGGTATTTTTAGGGTTTAGGGTCAGTTTTGGGGTTTTGGGGTACAGGGATATTTTTAGGGTTCAGGGTCAGTTTTGGGTTTTTGGGTAAAGGGTATTTTTAGGGTTCAGGGTCAGTTTTGGGTTTTTGGGGTACAGTTGTATAGGGTACAAATAAAATAAATTTAAATTAAATCAATTAAATGAAATAAAAAAATATAAAAGTACATTAAATTATTAAGTTTTTAATTTATTTTAAATGTATATGTATTAGTTTTAATTTTTTAATTACGTTTTAATATTTTTATTTAATATTTGTAACATTATATGTATTTTATAATTATTTTTACATTATTATTAATACATTTAAAAAAACGATATTTTTAATTTCGATATTTTTGTACTACGATATTATTTTTTCGATATTTTTGTACTTACCTTGTTAGGGATAGGATTCCTATATTTTTGACTTCGATATTTTTGTTCCGATATTTTTGTATTTCGATATTTTTGATTTCGATATTTGTCAGACATTCAAAATACTATTTCTGCAAGGTCAGCTTTGGTAAAAACTACCAAAATGATTCAATCGCTATTTTAATTACTTAATAAAAATTCAGGGGCATATTACCAACAACTAGCGATAATTATCGCTAAGTTGGCTTGGCGGCAATATTTTTATCGCCAAGCTGCGGCGATTTTTATCGCTTAGAAACCTTGCTATTATCAAGGTTTATCTCCTAAGCGATACAAATCGGCCGAAATGTATGAATATCGCTGAAAAGTCAGCGATATTCATGCATTACCGAGCTAATGCTCTTAGCCATGTTATCCACCTACCATTGGATAACATGGCTAAGAACTGCTCAGGGGCAGGTGTTAGATTTTGGAGATAATCGCGCTTAGCGCGAATATCTCCAAAA
Organism: Lissotriton vulgaris; assembly: GCF_964263255.1. Classification (NCBI taxonomy): domain Eukaryota; kingdom Metazoa; phylum Chordata; class Amphibia; order Caudata; family Salamandridae; genus Lissotriton; species Lissotriton vulgaris. Next base: position 1,541,553,900 of record NC_141693.1, on the reverse strand, counting down.
GTTGGTAATAGGAGATGGCGATGTTAGTGACTGTTTCCAGTCGCTAACATCTTGGCACGCCCACTTTGCATGTCATTAGTGATACATTTCACTGACATGCAAAGCGGGGCTCAAGATGGTCGCTATCTCCTACTAGCTGTCGCTAACTGGTGTTAGCGACAGCTAGGTAATAGGGAGATAATTTTATCTCCGCTTTCTTGGCTTTTAAAGCCAAAAAAGCGGAGATAAACGCCCTTGATAATATGCCCCTCAGTTTGCTGGTAAAATTTGATTTTTTATAAATATTTAGAAAAAAAAAAACTCTCAAAGAAACTCTGGTTGGCTAATTAGCATTCTCCTGACAGAATCTGGTTAGCTGATTAGCATTATCCTTCCAGCAGGTAGCCTCTGTCAGTGCTTCCACTTAATGAGGTGTGGAAACTGCTCCAAAACAGAAACATTGGTTTAAGATTTGTGTGTCACTTCTATATGCTCATGAAGGACAGCTTGTGATCTTTGAGGAACTTTATTGACTTCAGATTCACCAGGGTGAAGCCTGCCTTTTCACAGTGAAGTGTAAAGGTAGACTTACGTTAGGGAAGCCTTTGTTTTCTGGGCCACCTATAGTCAGCTTGGCACCAGTACGAAGGGAGGACGAGCTGGTCACAGAACCATTATGGCGTTAGTGAGCAGGAGGAGACTGCCTATTTCCCTGAATATAACCTAACTGGGACATCAGAAACTTCCAGTGGCAGAAGGGTGTTACCAAGATAGATTTTTCTGAGAATAGTACACTGTGAGATAGGCTGCACTGCAAAAGACTAAAGGGGTTCCCTAGGAACTCTTTTTCTCATTGGTTAGGAAGTGTCCTCGAGGCACCCTCCCCGAATGGCTATTGAATCTGCTCCCACTTGTTCCTAGGACTGTAAAGTGGATTACAACAGTTAGTTGGCAGCAAGGGCACAGCAAGCTGCGAGATGCCTTTTTCCTAAACTGACTACTTTGCTAGTTACAATTGGATGGTGACTAGACCCTACTGGTGACCTAGCCTAGAGTAAGCCCTGTAGGGTGAGTACTGTCCCTGGGCTTCTGTGGGCCTGAAATGTGAACATAAGGAGTTATTCTACAAAGTCTGAAAAGTTAAAAAAAAAATAACTTTCAAGACCTCCAGAGCTTAAGCAGGACTTTGCATCAAAGGTGTCCAATTTCAAGAGGACTTCTTTGGAAACATGGAAGATTTTTGTCGACTACGGGCTTGATTTAAATGTGAGTCTGGTACACCTTTACAAATATGACGGATGTTTGACTCACTTTTCTACAAGAGCTGTAGAATATCACGCACTTGTTATAAGGAGGATGGTATATCCATCATGTTTGAGTATCTGCCTGGTGACAGAGTTCCAGCAATCATAAAATATGAAAGGTTTCCTACCAAAACCAATAGCTTCATTGGATCCTCATGCAATGGCTATAGAACTTTAAGGAGAGTTGGCGAGATACAGTCTTCAGTCTTGCCTTGCAAAAGGACCTCCATTTCAAAGAGTAAGTCAGAATGTAACTGACTTGTGGTTCCAGACCCCTTCCATTGCTGTTGGCCTGAAGTCATGCATAGGTCCTTTCAACGGTGAACAGAGGCTTCTGATTGGCACTTTACTTTTGCTTTACCCTTTTTACCCTTTTTACCCTTAAATGTTACAACTTCAATTTGGCTCCCCTTTTTAGATTTTAGGCATTTTGTTGTTCTTTATTTATACTGCTAAATATTTTCCATACCTCTCCTTATGTTTAGACTGTCTGCATATTTGAGCCTAGGTTTATTAATTTAACTTGTGAGATGAACATAAAAAGATGTTGGCTTAATATTGGGGAAGGTCTCACATTCTCACCATCCAGCAATTAGGGGTGGGTGAAATATTCTGCTCTACTGGCAGAGTTCACAGAGTGCTGCCGCCTCTGCTTGCAGCGTGGAGTTCTTGAAAAACCACTCCAACAGCCACGTGGCAGAGCTACTTTACACTTAAAATCAGGGCAAGCAGCGAAATGTGCCCGAATGCTACCTTCTGATTAAACTTCAGGGAACCTCGCACTGTTCTTACAGTAGCATAATGGGTCAGCTATGGAGTGTCTAGTAAGAGATATTCAGAACGGGTAGGAAAATTCCTGCAAGGCCAATTAATAAATGCATAGAAGTTCATAATAATCCTGTCCCTAACTTGGGTGCATAGAAATCTATTCATTGAATACATATGTAAACTATGAAAATATTTAAATAGTTTAGAACATCATCAAGAACCACAGGAGTGTTTGTTCATTCAATAAATCCCCCTGAAATGTCTTATGTAGTTTTCCGAGCAGACTGTGACTACCACTTTTACAATTTAATATCTCGTTAACCCATGGTCAATCAGTTGCCTGCTTCTGGAAATCTCAGTAGCTCAACCAAATAATTTGTTATTTTTTTCTAAAAAGCAAAACACCTTTCTCCAATCGACAAAAGGTCTCGAGTTTCTTCATTCAAATCAATGTAATATAAATACATGGAATGGTACAAGAGTAGGGGTCTTTCTAGGTACTTCTTATCATGATTACCAAAAGTGTAATTTTCTCCCTTTATCCCTGAGGACAATGAAAAATTATCATAACTAAGGGCACATCTTCCGACTGCTACACAATGTTGCTAAAGTGTAGCCATTCCCTAGGCAGGCATTAGACTGAATGTGGTGCATGCTTCCTTTCATCAAAATGTGTCACTCGCCGGCTCCATCTTTAAACTGGGGTAATAAATCACCAGCATTCTCATACTCAGCTGATAATTTTGTCAGCATATGTAAACGATCTTTATAAATTCTTCTTAAGCAGGATTCTGATGGTTTGTCTGCAATGCTGTAACAAGAGGGCTACCTCACTGCAAAAATGAATTGAAGTTCGCTCATAACAAATCAGATTCAATATTTACCAGCTTGGCACTTCTGCCAAAAGCGCAAATAAGGTGCACTATTGCATTTCGCAGTCAAGTGCGTGAAAGAAGGCGCTGCAGAAATTATGATGAAACATTTTCCTGATTTTTAGACTGCATCATGCTTTCTGCTTTCAGTCAAAACTGGATCAGCATACTATGATGACATTTTGAATACTTTTTTCAAATTATAATCTGTACTTTGTATCTCTTTGCAGATGATGACGTATATATCTGCAAGCAATTACACCCAGTCATCATTAAATCTGTTCATTTTGGTTGGCTTCTCTGACATGTCCACTGCACACCAGGGATGGCTTTCTGCACTGTTTCTCTGCATCTACCTCCTGACAATAATCTGGAATTCAATAATTATTCTCCTGGTGACCGTTGACCCTCTCCTACAAACCACTATGTACCTCTTCCTCAGGAACCTTTCATTTTTAGAGATCTGTTACTCATCAGTCACTCTTCCCAAACTGCTGATGATATTTTTCCTAGGGGACAAATATATTTCATTTGTAGGGTGTGCGGTCCAAATGTATTTCTTTTTCTCAATTGGGGTTACTGAGTGTTTTCTTTTAGCGTTCATGGCTTATGACAGATATGTGGCTATCTGTATCCCTTTGAGGTACCCCACCATCATGACCAAAGATATGTGTCATTCCTTAACTGCTGTTTCTTTTATCAGTGGTTTCTTCGAATCTCTTGCACAGACAGGATATATTTTTAGTCTGCCATATTGTGAATTTAATATAATAAACCATTTCTTTTGTGACATTCCATCAGTTTTAAGACTGGCCTGTACAAATACATTCAACAATGAAGTTTTCTTCTGGACCTGCACTGTTTTGTTTGCAGTCATTCCATTTATGTTGGTCCTCATATCTTATGTTCAAATCCTCATCTCCATCCTCAGGATCCAGTCAATATTCGGGAGATATAAAGCTTTCTCCACCTGCTCATCCCATCTAACATCTGTTATTATGTTCTATGGTGCAGGAACATTCACATACTTAAGGCCAAAGTCCAGCCACTCACCTGAGAGAGACAAACTTCTTGCTTTGCTTTATAGTATTCTCACACCAATGATGAACCCTCTCATCTACAGTCTAAGGAATCAAGAAGTACAAGCATCCCTAATGAAAATTGTGTCTATGTCAATGAGAGACTAAATGAATATGGCTAAGTCCAAGAACATCCTAAGGAAATTCCTCACATGAAAGAATTTTCAATTGAGATGAAAGTGCTACAAGAATGTACTTTGGCTTATTTTACAATCAAACCATAAGATACATCTTCTCTGATAGAAAGTGCTCCCGAACTTTTAATTTCTTCCTTTATGTAATATACTATGGGTAACCTGGTGCACGTTAGTGAACAATACTTTATACAGAGAATGGCTGGATGATTGGATGTGCAGGTCAGGTTTCTGGGCGGTAGGTCACAAGTAGTTGGAGCCAATCTAAAGAGAATTCCCTGAATTAGCTGGCTGTATTTTTGTGTTTTTTCAGGAGTTGGATCTGATCAGTTTAAATAGGGATACCACTATACGGTTCAACTGACCCTTGCATTTTAAAGGCTCAATTCTTAGTCAATTATTTATATAAATAATTCACATACAAATTTCAGGAAACAAAGTTTAGGAGCCCCAACACCCAAAAGAGTGAACTGTCCAAGAACCCTGGAGTTAACCCCAAAACTGATGGGGTTTTTAGAGTTTACATGGGACTCCCAGGTGGATTGCCATTTATCGAATGACAAAGTTAATGAAGACCCAGAAACAATGTCCACAAATGAAATAAAAAGTTACATCAGCAGAGCATTATTGTGGCAATCATCAAAGATGGAGGCCCAAATAGACCTCCTGCAATCAATTGCACCCCGCCTAGTAAACTTCAGCACCAGAGTGAAAGACCTGGAAAATAAGCTTGTTCAGAACTTTGACACCAACCCTGGTGCATGCTCTTGCTCAACACTCATCGACAAATGGGCTTCTCTTCCAGAGGTCCTAGGGAACATAGTAGAGCTAGGCTGAGCAAGAAGGGACACACTGACATCCACTATAACAAATGGTCAGGCAGCCCCAAACAATCACTTTTCTGCAAGCGAGAAGGAGGTAGTCCCACCAGGCCCAAAGGTATTAGACAGAGATAAGCACATTCATGTACAAAGGTCAAGGAGCCCTTGCAAAGGGCTGACAACACTTCTGGCAAACACAGGGTCAACAACAGGGAAAGCAACATGCCAATAACAATCACTCAAGATCTTGGCGCCCCAAGTGTGCAGCCGTAAGGCTGGATGCACCCCCCCCCCACCAAGGAGAGCAAAAAAAAGCTGAGGAAACAACTCAAAAGGACCAAAATAAAATGGAGACAACCATAACTCCCTCACACAAAGCAACCTCAAAAATGTACAGCTTTATCCAATATTTACAGGCCAGCTGGGGGGCAAGATGCACCATCAGGCTCAACAGGGGAGACAAGTAACAGTAGACAAAATCACCAAGACATACTGTTGTAAAAATCCCCATGATGCCTGCCATCCAAGCTTTCCTTCAGAGCATAAAATAGTGGTGGGAATATGTCCCACAATGTTGGGCACAACCACCATGGCAGTGACAGCTACTTTACTGCTGCACACAGATGACCTATCCCAACCCTAGCCAAGTACAGAGGTGAAGACAAAAGCACCGAGTACACAAGGATAGAAAATTGGCAACCAAGTAGGAAACACTTCAAATCGTCCACCTAGCATAAACCCAGTGCCAAGCTTGGTAGTCCAGGCCCATGGAACAGTAGACGTTTCAACCTTAGACTCCACAACGAAGTGGTTCTTACACTGATATGCCAGATCACCAGACAGCACGACATCCTGAACAGGAGAAACATCCTTTGCCTTTTCAAACATTTATCCTCTCTGGAACAAACACAGAAGACCTAGAATAGTTCAGATTCATAAGGCTCCAGGCTGATACTCATGGTGACCCAACAAGTGGTACTGGGCAAATCAGAACAGCTCGCTAAGTGGGGCATACATGCTCAACTTCATCGTAATTTACTCCACCATTAGCGAAATCAGTAATTTTTTTACTTTAATGCATTGCATTTAAGGCATCTCAATTTGAGATACCTTAAATGCAATCGCAATATAAGTAATCGCAATTTAGAGATTACTTAAATTGTGATTTTTGCATTTGGGATGATGCATCCCAAATGCAAAAATACCGGTCGCAAAGGGGTAGATTCTGAGAATCTGTCCGTTTGCGACTGCTTTTTGCTTTGATGCATGTGGGCCATTGTGCCATCCAATAGCGTACCAAGGAAAAACATGTGTAGCCTGACTGTTGCAACTTTTAAACCTGCATGCAAACTTTTTTTTGACAGTAAAGAACTGAACTTTTAAATATTTTATCCCTAAGCAGGACTTTTATCCCACAAGCAATGGTGTCTAGTAATTAAAAGCAGTATGTGTAAGAATTTAGTGTTGGCATCTGCCTATCCTCCTAAAGCTATTTACACAAAAAAAGGCTGTGGATGTAATGTGAGACAAAACGCAAATTCAAAATAAAATACTATTTCTGCAAGGTCAGCTTTGGTAAAAACTACCAAAATGATTCAATCGCTATTTTAATTACTTAATAAAAATTCAGGGGCATATTACCAACAACTAGCGATAATTATCGCTAAGTTGGCTTAGCGGCAATATTTTTATCGCCGAGCTGCGGCGATTTTTATCGCTTAGGAACCTTGCTATTATCAAGGTTTATCTCCTAAGCGATAAAAATTGGCCGAAATGTATGAATATCGCTGAAAAGTCAGCGATATTCATGCATTACCGAGCTAATGCTCTTAGCCATGTTATCCACCTACCATTGGATAACATGGCTAAGAACTGCTCCGGGGCAGGTGTTAGATTTTGGAGATAATCGCGCTTAGCGCGAATATCTCCAAAAGTTGGTAATAGGAGATGGCGATGTTAGTGACTGTTTCCAGTCGCTAACATCTTGGCACGCCCACTTTGCATGTCATTAGTGATAAATTTCACTGACATGCAAAGCGGGGCTCAAGATGGTCGCTATCTCCTACTAGCTGTCGCTAACTGGTGTTAGCGACAGCTAGGTAATAGGGAGATAATTTTATCTCCGCTTTCTTGGCTTTTAAAGCCAAAAAAGCGGAGATAAACCCCCTTGATAATATGCCCCTCAGTTTTCTGGTAAAATTTGATTTTTTATAAATATTTAGAAAAAAAACTCTCAAAGAAACTCTGGTTGGCTAATTAGCATTCTCCTGACAGAATCTGGTTAGCTGATTAGCATTATCCTTCCAGCAGGTAGCCTCTGTCAGTGCTTCCACTTAATGAGGTGTGGAAACTGCTCCAAAACAGAAACATTGGTTTAAGATTTTTGTGTGAAGTATGTCGCTTCTATATGCTCATGAAGGACAGCTTGTGATCTTTGAGGAACTTTATTGACTTCAGATTCACCAGGGTGAAGCCTGCCTTTTCACAGTGAAGTGTAAAGGTAAACTTGCGTTAGGGAAGCCTTTGTTTTCTGGGCCACCTATAGTCAGCTTGGCACCAGTACGAAGGGAGGACGAGCTGGTCACAGAACCATTATGGCATTAGTGAGCAGGAGGAGACTGCCTATTTCCCTGAATATAACCTAACTGGGACATCAGAAACTTCCAGTGGCAGAAGGGTGTTACCAAGATAGATTTTTCTGAGAATAGTACACTGTGAGATAGGCTGCACTGCAAAAGACTAAAGGGGTTCCCTAGGAACTCTTTTTCTCATTGGTTAGGAAGTGTCCTCGAGGCACCCTCCCCGAATGGCTATTGAATCTGCTCCCACTTGTTCCTAGGACTGTAAAGTGGATTACAACAGTTAGTTGGCAGCAAGGGCACAACAAGCTGCGAGATGCCTTTTTCCTAAACTGACTACTTTGCTAGTTACAACTGGATGGTGACTAGACCCTACTGGTGACCTAGCCTAGAGTAAGCCCTGTAGGGTGAGTACTGTCCCTGGGCTTCTGTGGGCCTGAAATGTGAACATAAGGAGTTATTCTACAAAGTCTGAAAAGTTTAAAAAAAAATAACTTTCAAGACCTCCAGAGCTTAAGCAGGACTTTGCATCAAAGGTGTCCAATTTCAAGAGGACTTCTTTGGAAACATGGAAGATTTTTGTCGACTACGGGCTTGATTTAAATGTGAGTCTGGTACACCTTTACAAATATGACGGATGTTTGACTCACTTTTCTACAAGAGCTGTAGAATATCACGCACTTGTTATAAGGAGGATGGTATATCCATCATGTTTGAGTATCTGCCTGGTGACAGAGTTCCAGCAATCATAAAATATGAAAGGTTTCCTACCAAAACCAATAGCTTCATTGGATCCTCATGCAATGGCTATAGAACTTTAAGGAGAGTTGGCGAGATACAGTCTTCAGTCTTGCCTTGCAAAAGGACCTCCATTTCAAAGAGTAAGTCAGAATGTAACTGACTTGTGGTTCCAGACCCCTTCCATTGCTGTTGGCCTGAAGTCATGCATAGGTCCTTTCAACGGTGAACAGAGGCTTCTGATTGGCACTTTACTTTTGCTTTACCCTTTTTACCCTTTTTACCCTTAAATGTTATAACTTCAATTTGGCTCCCCTTTTTAGATTTTAGGCATTTTGTTGTTCTTTATTTATACTGCTAAATATTTTCCATACCTCTCCTTATGTTTAGACTGTCTGCATATTTGAGCCTAGGTTTATTAATTTAACTTGTGAGATGAACATAAAAAGATGTTGGCTTAATATTGGGGAAGGTCTCACATTCTCACCATCCAGCAATTAGGGGTGGGTGAAATATTCTGCTCTACTGGCAGAGTTCACAGAGTGCTGCCGCCTCTGCTTGCAGCGTGGAGTTCTTGAAAAACCACTCCAACAGCCACGTGGCAGAGCTACTTTACACTTAATATTAGGGCAAGCAGCGAAATGTGCCCGAATGCCACCTTCTGATTAAACTTCAGGGAACCTCGCACTGTTCTTACAGTAGCATAATGGGTCAGCTATGGAGTGTCTAGTAAGAGATATTCAGAACGGGTGGGAAAATTCCTGCAAGGCCAATTAATAAATGCATAGCAGTTCATAATAATCCTGTCCCTAACTTGGGTGCATAGAAATCTATTCATTGAATACATATGTAAACTATGAAAATATTTAAATAGTTTAGAACATCATCAAGAACCACAGGAGTGTTTGTTCATTCAATAAATCCCCCTGAAATGTCTTATGTAGTTTTCCGAGCAGACTGTGACTACCACTTTTACAATTTAATATCTCGTTAACCCATGGTCAATCAGTTGCCTGCTTCTGGAAATCTCAGTAGCTCAACCAAATAATTTGTTATTTTTTTCTAAAAAGCAAAACACCTTTCTCCAATCGACAAAAGGTCTCGAGTTTCTTCATTCAAATCAATGTAATATAAATACATGGAATGGTACAAGAGTAGGGGTCTTTCTAGGTACTTCTTATCATGATTACCAAAAGTGTAATTTTCTCCCTTTATCCCTGAGGACAATGAAAAATTATCATAACTAAGGGCACATCTTCCGACTGCTACACAATGTTGCTAAAGTGTAGCCATTCCCTAGGCAGGCATTAGACTGAATGTGGTGCATGCTTCCTTTCATCAAAATGTGTCACTCGCCGGCTCCATCTTTAAACTGGGGTAATAAATCACCAGCATTCTCATACTCAGCTGATAATTTTGTCAGCATATGTAAACGATCTTTATAAATTCTTCTTAAGCAGGATTCTGATGGTTTGTCTGCAATGCTGTAACAAGAGGGCTACCTCACTGCAAAAATGAATTGAAGTTCGCTCATAACAAATCAGATTCAATATTTACCAGCTTGGCACTTCTGCCAAAAGCGCAAATAAGGTGCACTATTGCATTTCGCAGTCAAGTGCGTGAAAGAAGGCGCTGCAGAAATTATGATGAAACATTTTCCTGATTTTTAGACTGCATCATGCTTTCTGCTTTCAGTCAAAACTGGATCAGCATACTATGATGACATTTTGAATACTTTTTTCAAATTATAATCTGTACTTTGTATCTCTTTGCAGATGATGACGTATATATCTGCAAGCAATTACACCCAGTCATCATTAAATCTGTTCATTTTGGTTGGCTTCTCTGACATGTCCACTGCACACCAGGGATGGCTTTCTGCACTGTTTCTCTGCATCTACCTCCTGACAATAATCTGGAATTCAATAATTATTCTCCTGGTGACCGTTGACCCTCTCCTACAAACCACTATGTACCTCTTCCTCAGGAACCTTTCATTTTTAGAGATCTGTTACTCATCAGTCACTCTTCCCAAACTGCTGATGATATTTTTCCTAGGGGACAAATATATTTCATTTGTAGGGTGTGCGGTCCAAATGTATTTCTTTTTCTCAATTGGGGTTACTGAGTGTTTTCTTTTAGCGTTCATGGCTTATGACAGATATGTGGCTATCTGTATCCCTTTGAGGTACCCCACCATCATGACCAAAGATATGTGTCATTCCTTAACTGCTGTTTCTTTTATCAGTGGTTTCTTCGAATCTCTTGCACAGACAGGATATATTTTTAGTCTGCCATATTGTGAATTTAATATAATAAACCATTTCTTTTGTGACATTCCATCAGTTTTAAGACTGGCCTGTACAAATACATTCAACAATGAAGTTTTCTTCTGGACCTGCACTGTTTTGTTTGCAGTCATTCCATTTATGTTGGTCCTCATATCTTATGTTCAAATCCTCATCTCCATCCTCAGGATCCAGTCAATATTCGGGAGATATAAAGCTTTCTCCACCTGCTCATCCCATCTAACATCTGTTATTATGTTCTATGGTGCAGGAACATTCACATACTTAAGGCCAAAGTCCAGCCACTCACCTGAGAGAGACAAACTTCTTGCTTTGCTTTATAGTATTCTCACACCAATGATGAACCCTCTCATCTACAGTCTAAGGAATCAAGAAGTACAAGCATCCCTAATGAAAATTGTGTCTATGTCAATGAGAGACTAAATGAATATGGCTAAGTCCAAGAACATCCTAAGGAAATTCCTCAAATGAAAGAATGTTCAATTGAGATGAAAGTGCTACAAGAATGTACTTTGGCTTATTTTACAATCAAACCATAAGATACATCTTCTCTGATAGAAAGTGCTCCCGAACTTTTAAATTCTTCCTTTATGTAATATACTATGGGTAACCTGGTGCACATTAGTGAACAATACTTTATACAGAGAATGGCTGGATGATTGGATGTGCAGGTCAGGTTTCTGGGCGGTAGGTCACAAGTAGTTGGAGCCAATCTAAAGAGAATTCCCTGAATTAGCTGGCTGTATTTTTGTGTTTTTTCAGGAGTTGGATCTGATCAGTTTAAATAGGGATACCACTATACAGTTCAACTGACCCTTGCATTTTAAAGGCTCAATTCTTAGTCAATTATTTATATAAATAATTCACATACAAATTTCAGGAAACAAAGTTTAGGAGCCCCAACACCCAAAAGAGTGAACTGTCCAAGAACCCTGGAGTTAACCCCAAAACTGATGGGGTTTTTAGAGTTTACATGGGACTCCCAGGTGGATTGCCGTTTATCGAATGACAAAGTTAATGAAGACCCAGAAACAATGTCCACAAATGAAATAAACAGTTACATCAGCAGAGCATTATTGTGGCAATCATCAAAGATGGAGGCCCAAATAGACCTCCTGCAATCAATTGCACCCCGCCTAGTAAACTTCAGCACCAGAGTGAAAGACCTGGAAAATAAGCTTGTTCAGAACTTTGACACCAACCCTGGTGCATGCTCTTGCTCAACACTCATCGACAAATGGGCTTCTCTTCCAGAGGTCCTAGGGAACATAGTAGAGCTAGGCTGAGTAAGAAGGGACACACTGACATCCACTATAACAAATGGTCAGGCAGCCCCAAACAATCACTTTTCTGCAAGCGAGAAGGAGGTAGTCCCACCAGGCCCAAAGGTATTAGACAGAGATAAGCACATTCATGTACAAAGGTCAAGGAGCCCTTGCAAAGGGCTGACAACACTTCTGGCAAACACAGGGTCAACAACAGGGAAAGCAACATGCCAATAACAATCACTCAAGATCTTGGCGCCCCAAGTGTGCAACCGTAAGGCTGGATGCCCCCCCCCCCACCAAGGAGAGCAAAAAAAAAGCTGAAGAAACAACTCAAAAGGACCAAAATAAAATGGAGACAACCATAACCCCCTCACACAAAGCAACCTCAAAAATGTACAGCTTTATCCAATATTTACAGGCCAGCTGGGGGGCAAGATGCACCATCAGGCTCAACAGGGGAGACAAGTAACAGTAGACAAAATCACCAAGACATACTGTTGTAAAAATCCCCATGATGCCTGCCATCCAAGCTTTCCTTCAGAGCATAAAATAGTGGTGGGAATATGTCCCACAATGTTGGGCACAACCACCATGGCAGTGACAGCTACTTCACTGCTGCACACAGATGACCTATCCCAACCCTAGCCAAGTACAGAGGTGAAGACAAAAGCACCGAGTACACAAGGATAGAAAATTGGCAACCAAGTAGGAAACACTTCAAATCATCCACCTAGCATAAACCCAGTGCCAAGCTTGGTAGTCCAGGCCCATGGAACAGTAGACGTTTCAACCTTAGACTCCACAACGAAGTGGTTCTTACACTGATATGCCAGATCACCAGACAGCACGACATCCTGAACAGGAGAAACATCCTTTGCCTTTTCAAACATTTATCCTCTCTGGAACAAACACAGAAGACCTAGAATAGTTCAGATTCATAAGGCTCCAGGCTGATACTCATGGTGACCCAACAAGTGGTACTGGGCGAATCAGAACAGCTCGCTAAGTGGGGCATACATGCTCAGCTTCTGCTACAATCCAAATATTCGCACGTCCTACCTGAAAATGGCAGGGATAAGGATCCCTGGTCTGTCCTGTGTGGAGCACATAGCAGCAGTTGGACCGGCTCTAAGGCCCCCACTGGCATTAGGATCTCATGCCGTAACAACTGGCTGGTGGTACATGAAAGCCACCTTGTTTTAGATCAAACTGGATATTTGAGAAAGCAGCAGCAATATTCCTAACAAGTATGGCACCAGGCCCGTTAGGGTGGAGGCAAGGGATGCAAACCAGCTCTAGCAGCAAGTGACCATAATCTCATGGAATATTGCAGGGGCCAACAAAATCACTAAAGGTGATTATACAAAGGAGTTCCTAGAGAAGGGCGATATATTATTCTTCCAAGTGACATGCGCTTTATCCAGCACCCCCTTCGCGGGGTATTATGAACATCATGTAGCAGCGACAAAAAGGAACATCTTTGGCCAGCCATCAGGGGGATTGTCAGTTTTTGTAAAACACTTTTTCAGCTTTGTGGCCACAGAAATCCAAGCTTAAACCCCACGGATTCAAGTTCTATTGATCACAGGCCTGCATCTAATTTCCCATCTGCTCTACCTCCTGTTAATAAGCGGTTACATCAATCCAGCACATACCATTATGAAAGACTCCATGGTCGCGCTGACACGCACTCTAGATGATCTCCTAACTAAACATAAATTCTATCTGGTAATCATAGGGGGGGACTTCAATCTGAGGGATCTAGATAAAGTGAACTCCACTCCCAGGTGTAATACCTGGCCAGAAACGCTTCACAATCTTTTAAAAAATCACAAGCAATGCACAACTCATACATCCTGGCTTCTGAAACCAACTTTTCAGATTATATCGACAATAAATTATAATCTAGTCAGCAAAACCACCGCAGCCAGATTGACAGATTTTGAAGTCTAGGATAGGCCTGAAAGTGATTATAAGCCCCTGAGAGCCATGATTCGGCTTGAAGTACCAACAGCCACTATCTTTCGACCAATAGGATTGACAAGAGGGGAAAAGATGCAAGTTTGGCTAGATTTGAAGCAGGAAGACATCCCACCAACTTATGTATCATCAATAATGGATTGAGAAAACATTGTCAAAGGCCTCCAACTGAAGCTGGGAAAGTCTCAACATCAAAGCCCATGCATTAAAATGCTATCAATTGCGGCAAGCAAATGCCCTCCAAAGGACATACTCGAAGGCAAACATGCCTACGTAAGGCATTAGAAGAAAAGAAGCGAGGGGGAACACCAACTGAGGGTCATCCAGTTACAGCTTTGAGGTCGGCCTTGAGGAAAAAACCTAGGGAACACAAACTGGAACATACAGAAAAGGAATGGCTGAAAGTGTTCTCCCTCCTGAAGGAAACAAACCCCTCTGGGTTGTGGAGGCACATCAACCAGCTGAGCAGTCGAGGGGCTCCAAGAGAAAATGGAGTGGGGGACCATAAATGGTTAAATCATGTAACACAACCATATTCGTACGCTTCTTCCAACAAGGCTGTACTGAAGTGATGAACCGGCGCGCAGGGCAGAGTAGGCCAAGTAATACAAATCTCCATGACTTGAGCGTCCCCCTTGATAATTGTCCCACAGATCAGTTCACCTGGGAAGAGGACGACTTTGGTTCGCTAGGTATGACAAATACTTTTTACAGCAAGGACACCAGACTCCTGGAGGGGCTCCATAATCGTCCCCATCTTCAAAAAAGGCGACTGCTCGAAGCCATCAATTTATAGGCTTATAGCCCTCCTCGATCTTGAAGCAAAAGCTTATGCTCAACTTCACCTGAAGGACCTGGAGTCTTCGGTAAAAGAAAAGGGCATCATTCCCTCCTATCAGTCAGGCTTCAGGTCGCAGTTGTTTACTTGGGACAACATCATAGCGTTAGCTCATCTATCAACTCAGATGGTGAAGAAGAAAATTCTCCCACTGTTTTGCTGGGGATACCTGGGTGTGAGTAAAAACAAGCACTAACCCAGTGACCCCCAAAATTTCTACAAACAATGGACTTAAACAAAGTTGCGAGTTGGCGCCCATCCTCTTACATTTGTGCACTGCAGAACTGGGTGCTACCCTGCAAGGTTCCAACTTAGTAGCTCCTAAGGTGAAAAGTGTGAGGCTGCTGGTACTACTATACACAGAAGACACAGTAATAATGAATCACACCAAAGTGGGCCCCCAAAGAGCCCTGCTTGCGCTGGATCACTTTAACAAGGTCAACTATCTGACGGTCAACCAGGGGAAGACTAAGGTAATCATCTTCGGGGGACATCATCTTAATAGGCAAGCACAATGGCTTTTGGGTGAGCTGCAAATCAGCACAAAGGCATCTTGGGGTCTGTCTCTCAGAAAAGGCCAACATAAATATTCATCGGAAACATCTGACCTCTAAGGTCAATAATATCATACACCTGCTAAGATAACTGAGCCAACACCTGCTAAGTCCTTCAGCTGGACCAATACTGACTACTCTAAAAGCAAAATTGCTCTCAGCTATCAGCTACGGTCACCTGGCTTTCCCAGGAGTGCAGTCAGAAGGAAATCAAGGATGAGATTGGAGATTGGAGCTTGGCCTCAGGAGGCCAGGTGCATCTGATAAAGCTATACGTAAGGATCTTGAGGGCTTCAGCTGACTCCCTACAATATCAACTGAGATCTGCCTTCCAGGAGGTAGGGACTGTCTGGCATGCCAGCCTTGGTCACACCACAAATACACTGAGGCTAGAGGCAGCAAGACTAC